>NW_026136713.1:7022737-7695237 GCF_905237075.1 Dicentrarchus labrax | reverse complement strand
CCCTCTGCTCTCTCTTGCTTCTGCAGCCCTGTGTTGTTAACAGGTGGAGCTCTTGCATGCATATCACACACACAGCCCCTCCCCTCCACCTGTGAACAAACCTCCACAGTGGTTTGACTGAATTGTCTCAGATTCTGTATACACTCAGTAAATCCTAATATGGATACTTACTGTATGCCAGTGCAGTGTCTGTGTAAGTATCACAACAACAACACAATAGCAGGTGATCAGCCTGTTGCAACACTGTCTCAGAGCTTGTTTCGCTCGTTTTGTATTCAAGCTGTATCACGACTTACATTGCCGTGGTGACGCAACACAGTCACAGGCTCAGCTGACCAGATGTCACCCAGATGTTCGATAGGTTAGCTCTCCTTTAACAACGTAACAGGTAATATTGGATAAAGGATTTGTCTGACATCTGCTTTCATCTGCAAGAGCGTGCAAATACACACATGAAAACTGTGACCAAGGCTCTATATTGGCCTTCTGTGGTCTGATTAGTTTAGCAATCAGAGTTCCTTGTGGTGTTTGGTCAGTAAACACAAAATAACCACAGAGTTTTACTTTTTAATCACCAGTGGAAGTGTTTCACTGTTTAATATAGAGGATGATATATTAAAAAAACACCCCTATCTACAGCCAGTGTTTGGTTTGTCCCTTCTGGGCTACTGTAGAAACATGGCGGACTCCACGGAAGGCGACCTGTGGCGACTGTAGATAAAATACTTCGGTAACAAAAACACAACGATTATTACATTCAAGTGATTTTACAATAATGAAAACATATTAATCCAAATTATATTCCACGTCTGCCAATAGAGACTCTTTTAGACCTTTAGGTATTTACTTTTTTGACCAACTGTTTGTTGCTCGTATTAAATATATAACAATTTCATCATATCAGATCAGTATTTGATGAGTCTCTGAGTCTAATTTATATTCTGCCCATCTGTTAGACACCTGTTTGTTGTAGCTCGTATCTGCACCACTAGACTGTTCTGCTTATCGTTACCGTCGTATGAACGTTTTGCATGTTTCTTGGAATTTGAAGGGTTGTTTTAACCTACTTTTATTTAAGACAATAATTGCCTGCACAGGGCTATTAAGGTGATACCATGAGGAATAACCACACCATAAATTACTGTAATTTACCGCAGATGCACTAATAGCTCCTGAAGGAATATGACTGCTATTCTTCATTAAGGAAACTGTTAAAACAAAATGAAAAATAGTGAACTGATTTCAAAATGATCCCCCATTAAAACAGTACATGCAGTTAGCATCACGATTATACTTTTCATGATGGGGAATAACATTACAATATATTTTAATGCAATACAACAATATCACAATCAATGCACGTAAAAGCGTACTATACCACTGTAGACTCACCTGACACAGTCTACACCTACAACCAACGATTACTGTCATTGTTGATTAATCTGTAGATCATTTTCTCAATTAATCGATTGGTTGTTTGTCTATAAAATGTCAGAAAATTGTTAAAAATGTTTATCACTGATTCTTAAAGTCCCCAAATGTCCTGTTGTGTCCACAACCCAAAGATATTCAGTTTACTGTCATATGAGTAAAGAAACCAGAAAATATTTACATTTAAGCTGGAATCAGAGAATTTTTAGTTAGTTAGTTTTAATCGTTTGCAATTGATTTAAAAGTTGACAACTAATCGTTTTACATTCGAATATACAATTGTTTATCTACAGCGAAGTGTATTTATGTACAAACAAAATATTTCATCTCTCAAATGCTGATTCTGATCGTGACTGTGAGTCGGACTTGGACCACGAGAGTTGCCTGACTTGAATCAGAATAAAACCTGGAAGCCATCACTGGAAGAGCGCCAGAGGGTGCTGGTGGTGCAGTTGCACCCGAGACCAGGGCCCCTAGGGGCCCACACAAGCCCTCTACAGCTGTGCACATCAGATTGTGTATGTGTCTGTGTGTTTGGATGCAGAAAGGGTGTGTCAGTGTTTTGCACCCTGCTCTGCCATGTTGTGCCAGTGAAACCTACATTTAATATTGCTGTGTATGCAGCACCCAAAGGGCTAAGCTGTGGTAACTCTTTTGTGGGAGAACTGCCCAAAGGTAATAAATGCAAATTAATTGTGAGGTATACCTCGAAGGCAAATAAAAATCATTGGTCACTGATTAAAACACATCAGTATCAGTTGAACCAGGGAAGATTCCCAGACATTAGCCGACAGACTCTCAACCCTGAAGGAAGAATCTTGCCTTTGACTCCCCAGTCCTGATACAGTATGATGTCAGAGACAGTATTAGTGTTACACTAGCCTGTATGTTATAATTAAAACTCAAACTGAGCCTGACATATAGCCGGCTCTAGAGCCAACCTTCTTTTCTACAGTCCTGCCAAGTGTGAGAAACCTTTTTCCTTCCTTCCCTCAAGGACTGAAATCCACTCATTTTCCATCTAAAAGGCCCCCAAACTGACTGGATGTAGGCGGCCCCAGAGCACCATACAGTCTGTGGCGCTTTGTGTGTGTGTGTGTGTGTGTGTGTGTGTGTGTGTGTGTGTGTGTGTGTGCACCTGTCAGTCTAATGCTTGGTGAGTTGTCGGTAATTGCTGGACCGTGGCGACCTGCTGAACCCCTGTAACGGAGCTCAGAGAGCCACTGTAAAGAGTACCCCCCCCAACACACACACACACACACACACACACGCACACAAAACAACACAGCGCGCAGCCTCGGCGCAAGACGAAGAAGAAGAAGAAGAAGAAGAGAAGGAGGAGGGTAGTACGTGCGCTGGAGGCGACACCTGTCAAGCCGTTACTAAACACAGTTGGTTTATTTTAAAAGACTGAGGCGCCCTGAAGACTTGGGGGATAAACCGAGGTGGAAATAGAGATTAGTCGCACCTATTGCCGCTGTTTTGCGCTCAGGGAGAGACACGGAGCCCTCTGAGGAGAGAGAAAAAAGGGAGTATGTAGCATTAACGTTATGACAAGACGTCTTCTGGAGTTGAAGTGGTGAAGTTGACGCAGGTTAGATGTCGGCTGAGGGGAGCTAAATGACAGCGAGAACCGGGAGCAAAGAGAGACACAGAAAAAACGTGACTTTATCCGAGGTTAGTCTCTCTCTCTCTCTCTCTCTCTCTCTCTCACTCACACACACACACACACACACACACACACACACACACACACACACACACACTCACTCGCTACAAACACATTAACCCACAGTAGAGCCCAGAGTGAAACAACAGGGTGGGAGATAACTAGTGCACATCGCGGAGCTCCGGTGCGGGCAGAGACCGACGCGTCCTCCTCCTCCTCCCCCCACCACCACCAGCTCCTGCGCGGCGCGTTCGCCCGTCTGTAGAGGCTGTTGACCGGGACTTAACGGACCCGAACAAAAAACACATCTATTAAGTTGAGGGGATGGTTTTGACAAGGATGCCTTGAGGGACGCGAGCAGGAGAGAAGGCGGAGAATGGATAACAAAGGTATGATCTGTTTGGGGCTGATGACTGTGCATGAATTGGTGTAGAAAGAGGGTGAGCGGTTCATTCGGGTTAGTGTGAAGGGGGCTGTCAGGCTCTTATATTGCTCATGGTGCTGCCAGGTTTGATGCTAACAGGCTTCTTTTAAAATTTGCATGTGTGCGCGCTTGTTTTGTATGGATGTGTGTTAATTTGTGCAGCTACCTGCTGGACCCCCCCCCACCTAAAATAAATAATAAAAAGTCAGATTTAAACAGCAGGGCTTCAGAGAGTTACAGGCAGAGGGAGATTAAAGTGAGAGATTATACTTTGTAAAGAGACAGAATTCCCACTTGCATGTTTTCTCTCATCTCTCCCATCGCTCTTTCCTGCTCCCTCCCTTTATCCCTCATGCGAGCAATAGTGCTTGTGTGTTTTTCATCTGTGTATAATTGCATTCGGTGTGTGTTTGCATTTGTCAGAAAGGGCCAAGAAGACTGTCGTCCCCCCCACCACCCCCCTAGTGTATGCCCACACATAAGGGCCTATGCTTTGATGCTCCGTGAGGTTCAGGACACCAACCAGACTAAGAACACACAAACAAAATGTTGCGTCATCCAGCTCATTTCGGCATCTCTCACTGGATGTAAACACAAACATACATCTGCACACACACACACACACACACACACACACACACACACACACACACCGCACAGGATCAGCAGTCATACGGGGCCATATTGAGACAGCAGATTAGAATGAGATTCTCGGGGCCAAAGTGGTACAGAACATGGGATTAAAGAAGAAAGGCAGGGATGGATGGATGGAGTGATGAACAGAGAACAAGGGAACAGTTAGAGTCAAGAGACCAAAAGGGGGGCAAGAGAGAAAAAGAGAGAGAGCAGCACAGAACATGAGATTAAAGTGTAATGTCCTAGAGAGGGAGAGAGAAAGAGAGAAACCAGGGCAAGTCATGCAGTTAGAGGGAACTGCACATTGGCAGAATGTGGAGAGAATAAAGAAGAGGAGAAGGCTGCAGACACTCTTTCTCTATCGCCTCCCTTTTGATCTCCTCTTATTCACCCATCCGACAGCCGGAGAGGAGCGCTGCTTATATAACTCTCCATTTTAAACACAATAAATCAAGAAAGGGTTGAAAGAAAGAAAAAACACACAATAGGAATCTTACAGATTGTTAAATTGCCCAACAATATTAAAAAATAAAACCTGGGCACAGAGATGTTTCCAGTCAACCAGACATCAGTATTGTCTCTGTGCCTGAATGGCAGTATTTTTCATTTCCTGCAATCTGTTACAGGCATCATTCATCCGAACAATGGGCCCTGGCTGCCTACACCTCAGGAGTGAACTGTTTAAATTCTCAGCGCCTGTGTAAAGCTCGGTTGACCAAGCTTTTGTTCAGTTTTTTAACAGCATGTGTGTTAAAAGACATGTTCGTGTATTCAGCCCAACATGTGGTCCTTCATTTAACTCAAAGAATTAACAATTTAATCTCATCTTTTAAGCAGCTTTAGTCTTCATGTATAAGTATTGCTGACTGAGTTGTGCAATCAGGTGGCTGAATCCAATATGAAGCCAATATCTGACTAATAAAAGGGGCCTTATCGAGAATTACCACCGTATTAAAATGTGATCCAAGAGCTTCTTTTAAACAACAAATACGGTTTTAGATCTTAGAGTACAAGCCCCCAAAGCAAATAGCTGCATTTATTTTATACTGTTCTGTAGAGGGACTAGACTGATTCTCTGTGTAGAATTTATAATACTGAGGCTCAATACTGAACCTGTGCTGACTGTGTAAAGTGGCATAGATGGATAAAGCTGATGAGATTTACACTTAATTTTTAACACCGCATTGGGAAAAAAATCCTTGTTTGGTCTTGTTTTGACATATGTTTGATTCTTAAATGTGCAACTCCAGATTTTTTGGCCTCCTACGAGCAGCGCAACAAGCTGGAAACAGACCACTGACACATTATCTCCGTATAAAATTGATGAGATAAACGTGTTAGTAAACACGTCTCCTATTCCAAACCCCACAGACAAAGGGTAACATTAGCATTTATTTGGTTTCTGGAAATCTGGTGGATGTAAATCCAATATCCACCCTCCTTTTAGCTCTATTTTGGCTTTTTTTTGTGGAAAATAGTCAAGTAATGGGCTGTAAAACCAAAACAATGAGCTGAAAGAGGCTAAAGCCAAAGGTAAATTCAGATTTGTGTGATGATTTTATATGTGCAGTTTTATTAGTGCAGCTTGATGTATATAGAACTTTCTTGCTCTCTTTCTTTCTGAATTTATTCCATATGTTATGTATAATGTAAAAACCCCTGTAGTATCCCCTTAGGGGTTAAAACTACCCCCAGTTTTCTTTAGTAGTGAGGGCATTTTTCCCTAGTGGCGGTTTGTTCAGTTTACCAGTGAGCGATTGCACGTAGTGGTGAGCAGTGTTTAAGGCACTGGGTCAGTGCCCTGTGGCAGAACAGCAGGTGTCAAGAGGAAGAGATGACTCTGCTTCACCTATCTAAGCAGTAGATCTGCTGTCCTGAGGCTACTGACCTTATCTAATGCACCTACCTGAATAATCTCCTATCTAACTATTAATTCATTATTTCACTAAATCTTACCTTCGCCATCTATATAACAACATACTGCTGCTTACATGTATAAAAAAATTAGGGATTGATTTACATCACTGTCAAAGATTGTCCTCAGCTTTGTTTTCACGCCTACAGTCATCACATTCAGCATTAATGTTTCACTGCAAAATGTAAATAATTCAGCAGTGTGAAACCAGCACTGGACTGTTACTAAGCATATCAATGCTTGTCGACTTTGGCAGGCTGTTAACATTTCCTTTTATTAATGATTAAATATTGGAATTGGTACCCATCCAAATCAATATATGATTGTAACAAATGGAAGCTGTCCATGCTGCCCTTGACTGGCTTGTGGCAGGTGTGAATGTAAATGGTCCACTGACCAGTCGAACCAGATTAGATTGTGCTTTATTGATCAGCAAGAGAGGAAATTGTCATCTTTATGGTCATGACATACATCGCAAAAACAAATTTAGAATGTGTAGCATAGAGCCTAATAATGAACTACAACAAGTATATGTGAAGGTAGTCTGTGGCTTAAAAAACATTTTATTCCCTTCTTGGAAGAACAAATCAAAAGAACGGGGGGGGGAGGGGAGAGCCTGCTATATATACGAGTCGCCAAATATACCTGCGCATTAATGTTTCCAGGCACCACACCCTATTAAAGCCTTTGTGTGGGAAACACTGCACTTGTAGCCAGATTTAGAGTTTAACCCGCCCCCGAAACAATGATTTCATAACCGTGTCCTGAACAGCTTTACAGAGACTGAGACAGCACCCTGGATGATTTACTGAGGATTACGGCACATTTTCTCATCTTTAACAGATACTAGTGGAACATAAAACTCATTTAGATTCAAACAGTCAAACTGACAAGGGTTTAATCTATACACAGTCAACTCAACAATCCAACCTAACAGGTGCACTGCCCCACATCATAAACAGATGTCCATTAGAAAATGCAGCTCTATTCCTTATACAACTGAAAGAAACTCATAATGTAAATGGAGGATCAGCAGGCTGAGGCACATCCTGTGTGCTCTTAATATGTCATGGGTCTCTGATCATATCTGTCACACTATATAAATAGAAAAAGCCTAATTGAAAATGTAAGGAAGAAACAATCCTATTTGAAAAAGGACATATGTCCCTTTATACCTGGTATTAACATGTGATCTGTATCTGGATAATGACATCCAATCCATGAGCCTTTGCATTAACACCTGGTGTTAATAGGCATTCTCGTTATATTGATTCTGCCTTCATTGTGATTGGATCTCAATACCAATGCCACACTCAATGCCAATTAGTTAGGCAGGACTGCTGAACTCATCAACAAACTTGGTGTGACACACGTAAAGGAAAGCAATGCTATGGACAGGTGTCATTCATTTAAATCACTTTTTGCAAGGGAAGACTTGCTAGCTACTGCTACTACTTGTAGCTTTTGCTAGGCTTGCTTGAGCTGGTTCGGCAATCTTTCAACTTGTAATGTTTTGCCTAAAGTGGCTATAAGTCATATGTTTATAATAACACTGTATCAAATGTGTGAAAGTGGTCACTCGTAGTGAGAAACCTACAGAGATCATCACCTGTATCTGCAGCTCCCCTCAGCATTAAAGAGTTTCAGCTCATTGTTTTGCTGTCAAACAGCAATTTTACTGTTTTGGTTCACTCTCACAGCTCTCATAGCATCATTTTCGGCAGCAGCAGGCAGCTGTTTTTAACATAAAAGCTCTTAGAAACCCACTGTACACTACCTGCTCAGCACCAAACAGCAAACAGACCCAGTTAGCAACTAGCTTGTGGAGAATGTATAGCTCAAAGACAAAAAAGAAATAAAGGAGAGTGAATATTCTGCATTTACATCGCACATTTTTGCCCATTCAGAGAGGATATCTAGATACATATTGTATGGTAATGCCAGGTGTAATTGCCCACAATGGCCTAATAAGAATAGAGAGATGTATGTTAAACATGCAATAAAGTTTATATAATGTATTTATTATGCATACCAATAGCTTACAAACCCATAAACAAACAAATAAGATTAATTCATATGTAGAATTTCTTTAAAGAATAAAGTCCACTTTTCCTTTTTGATTTTCCTCTTTTCTTGAAAGGCAAAACAATCTGTAGAGCTCAAGATAAGAAGCCAAACATGTCTTTAGACAACATTTCAAAATTGATTATGTAGGTCTAGCTATTGTCTTATGCCTTATGCAATCTATTGTAGGAGGCAGTATGGCTCAGAAACAAACTGTGCTTTTATATAATTGAGGTTATGCCATGTTTTGGCTGAGACAGTCCCAAAAAGACATAATAAATACGAACCCCAGAAAACCTGAAATAAATATATCCCACAGTAGATGCCAGATAAGAACATTAGAGAGATGCATTACACAAGGGAAGGTTTTAACAATTTAGGAGGCTTTCTGACACACAGGCATGAACGTACACACACAAAAAAAACACAATGGCCTTGCATTTGGCTGTTAAATTGCATTATGGCGTTGTGTCCGAATATGTGTGTGTGTGTGTGTGTGTGTGTGTGTGTGTGTGTGTGTGTGTGTGTGTGTGTGTGTGTGTCAGTCCATTTGTTGGAGCAGTGCAATGGGAGTGTGGGAGATGAAGGCAGGTCGAAGAGAGTAGGAGTCACGCAGAGAGAAGTTCAGAGATGAGCTTTTGTTTGAGCAGCGGGGATGACTTCAGAGCGCCTGTACTGTTCCCTTACCTGCCTTTAAACCAACTACAGACACCCCCAGAAATACTGGAACCTTTGATTAAATAGCACAAGTTAAAATGAGCTAAATAACTGTAAAAACAAGAAATAAGCTGCGTTTTATTCCATTAAAATTGAGGATATTATCCTTGTGCAAAAAGAAAGCTCTAAATAATGCACTGCTTTCACCTCTAGAAAGACAACACAGTACAGTTATCACTAGCACCTCACACATTACACACATTAACTGTTGTCATTATGCTTTTATGCTGCAGGTTTAATTAAGATAATTACAAATTATTAGTCGTAATCAGTGGTAGCTGAGATCTCTGACAAACTGTGGGTGTTACTGTGGAGAATGTGTCAAAAATAGATGCATGAAAGTTTGTAGAAAGGATAAACCCAGTGGTGAAAGGAAAGCAAAAACCAAAGATGTGATCATCTGTATGAGGAGTCCATTTGATGCAAAGAGTGATTTCCTTTTGATCCTCTATGGATCAAAGGCTGAGAAAGCTAATGGAGAGGGACAGGTATGAAAGTATTAATGAATAAATCAGGATCTATGGCCAGAGGTTACTGATTATTTTGGGAATAAAGAGCCATTCATCATCTAATTTTTGAACGTGGAGGTTTTATGTTGTGTTACATTTGTCCCTTTTAGTATTTTTGTAAATACTCAGAATGTGAAACAAGTATAAATTCATTCCCTCAACAATAAGAGTTTAGGATTGGTAGAATTGTATTTGACGTGGCCGACTCTTTTTGCAGGCCCATAATTTAAATATTAGAAGACCCAGAACCCAGAAGATTTGTAATGGCATCAGTGTGTGTTGTCTACATTTTCCAGTTTTGTATGACTTGCACCACAGTTCACATCTGTTGCAGCAGTGTGAGTGTGTTCCCTGCAGCAAAAATTAGTGCTGCAATGACATGTGGTGCATGTAATTAATTTGGAACTTCTGTGTTTTTAAAAAAGCTCAATTTTAAATTTTGGGACTTGCACCAACTGTGCGCCTTTGCTGGCAATGTTTTCCTGTCTTAGCCCACTGCTTAATGACAGACAGTGGGTGTTCAAATGTAATGTGTCTTATTTAAAAGCTAATAAGTAGATGTAGTGTCTAATGTCTTCCTACTACATGATTGTTGATATATGTTGCAAAGCTCTTTCTTTGTTTTATAGTGTAGTTGACTAGATATTATGGGGCTTTTCTGATATCTGTTGTCATTTTGTAGTTGCCTGCGCTTCTTGGTGAATGTTCAAATGTCTTCACAGTCGGTTAACTACTATGGCAGGAAAACAACTGTTTTGGGCAGCTAAAACCTGCATGAAAACTGAAATTCCTAAATTTGGACCAAAACAAGCATCTCAGAGGAACCAAATGCCAAATTACCACCAACTACCATGGCAACAAAGAGTGAAAAGCAACTATAACACTAAGCACACTATCAGAGATGATCAAAGAACAAAATAAACATTCACACAAGCCAGCTACCGAGCAGTGCTACATTCTCTGCAAAGAATGACAAGATGGTACTTGATTGTGAGGTCGACTGGCAGGAATATGTTTGACCTGATGTATTGAATTCCAATAGATCTCTCTGGTATGCAGGGATCGTGCTTGACTCTATGCTTGAATAAGCTATGATAATTACCCTATAGCCTTTTCTAGAGTGTGCTCATTGTCACTTTATAATGAGGAACAAAGGTAAACACAGCCAAAACAGAACAACTGCTGACTGACAGACTGGCAGGAGTCACATCAGTGTTAGTTCACTCACTTTACACAGCAACAGCACATTTCACACAATTCACAAAAGTTTTTTTTTCCCCATTTCTTTTTTTAAAAGTTTAGCTCCAGTGAATTTTTTTTCTTTTCTTCCAGAGATAATAATGAAATGGAGAGTGACAGGAAATAATAGAGAGGGAGAGATAAAGTGTTGGTGGGTTAGAGGTAACAAAGCTTGTCAGCTGGATCCCAACCTTCAGTACCGTGCCTTAGCCTGCCACCAGGAGGCCACACATACTTCACATCCTATTGGATTCAAAATGACTTGTTTCGTCTGTCATCACCAGCGCGCGCACACACACACACACACACACACACACACACACACACACACACACACACACACACACACACACACACACACACACACACACACACACACACACACACACACACACACACACACACACACACACACACACACACACACACACAAAGACTCCAGGGATTCTGCTCCAAAGGCATAAGTGCTAAGTTCAACCTAGCGAGAGTTATTGTGACCTATCTAAGAGTGCCTTCTGGTGGACTGTTGTGTATGTGTGTATTAGTGTGTGTAAGGGTGTCCGGCCCGTAAATTGCCTGTCTGTAGATACTTCCTGTGCATACCTCATTCTGAGCAAGACACAGAGAGCAAGAGAGAGTGTAAATGCTTTGAGCTGGAAAAACCCTCAATCATATTTAATGGGATTATTTATCCACATACTGTCATGAGACGAGGTGTATGCATGCTGGGCTGTGTGTGGAAATGTGTGTTTTGCTGAGAGATGGGGTATATCATAGCATCTCCTGGCACATAATATTGCAGGTAGATGGGTGCATAGTTTTTTTTTTTTGTGCAGATAAATTTAATGCATTCCTCCTGTACTGATAGAGAACAGTGTTAGACTGATATAACAGGCTAATATTAAAGCTGTTTATGTTTCATTCAGACATTGGCCAGGTCACACCGTCCACTGCTGATGTGATAGAGGCTCCTCTCTTACTGCAGCTACTGAATATGTTTTTATGAATATTATTTCTTTATCACATATGGCTAAGCAGAGAAATCATTCCAGCATGGTGTGGGAGGATTTTACTCACAGCTTCAGGGGTGTCAGTCTGTAAAACCTGCAATGAAACCTGCCTCACCCTGCCTTAAGGAGCTGCCAACCCACCTAAAAGCTTTCATCTGCGAGGGTTTCACTGGCTTTTCAGCGTCCCATGGTCTAATTGCCGTTGCAGAAGGCTTTTCTATCCTGCCAAGATTAACATGCTGGGAGAAACAGTGAATCATTTCGAATCTGAGTTTCTGTTTGCCATTAAAATGGTCAAATTTTAATTGAAAGATGTGGAATTTTTCGTTAGCAACCGCTTCAGTCAGAAAATATGAATACTCATCATTAAACCTGCATATTTGTCTAACCCTAATTGGAGGTGAAGCGAGTGGGTGAAGTAGCTGGACTGAAGCTCGCATCGATGTGAATATTTTGTCAGCACCCAAGGCCGCAGCCCTCAGAGAGCCCCCAGAGAGATAATACAGTTTATTTACCGCTTATGCATAAAAATCTCTGTGCTGTCTCTGTAGCCCACAGTGTGAGGTCTGACTGTTTTAATTATTAGCTGCTGTGTTTAAAATGAAGCCGCCAGCATTTTCATTATTCGCACCATATTTATGCAAAACACCTTCACTCTGGATGTCGTATGTGTGTTTCCGGGCGTGTGTGTGTGCGTGTGCGTGTCCACTCATCTCTGCTTCCTCCACCCTTGTTTCTTATTTTCTCATGACTAACTCTGCCTCTTTCTCTCTCATCCTCGCTCCTGTCCTGTCTTTTCACCTCCTCCCCTCCACTCTTTAGTCAGTCACCACCTCCTCCTACTATTCCTCTACTGCTCTCTTTTCCTCTCTCCAGCAGCGCTCTCTCTCAAAGTCTCGTTTACTCCCTCCTCTGCTGTTCATTCCCTCTTTGGAAACCGGCTTCCTCCAGGGCAAAAACTCTACAGCTCACTTTGTCTCCCTGTCCGCCTCCATCTATGCTCCCCTCCTTCCATCTTTTTTCTTTATCCTCTCTCTTTCACTCATTTCACTCTTTTTCACAACACAATAGGTTTCAGGACTCATCTATTGAAAATTCCCATTTGCACTGTTTGCCTCTCAGTGGCTTGCTCTCATCTTATCACTGCTGGAGTTTTGTCCTGGCTACTGTTCAGAGGAAGCAGAGGAGGAGACGTAGAGGGAAAGAAAGAAAACAAAGCGAGGAAGATTGCCACCACACACGTACGCAAACAGATATGGGTAGCAGGAAAGGTTTTAATGTAAAAAGTTCATCTTTGATTTTTATGCTTTGCCAACAATCCCTCTACTACATCAGAACTGAACTGAAATAAAAAGAGCCTACATGTCATTATATTATATAACTATATTAACACTGATAGCAATAGAACATTTCCTCAATAAGAAAATGAGAAACTTCGATACATTGCTTGACAACGTACTAATAACCTAATCCCGACACAGAAGCTACTTTTGATGTATATCAAAAATCAAATAGTTGGATGGAAAGGCGAGTGCTCCTTCTTAGGAAACAAAGGAACAGAAAGCGACAACTCTACAGTCTCAACAACCTGAAACGTAAAGAGCTGTCGTGGATAAAAGAGGTAACAAGACATCTGTGGAGTGACAGTACTTTGGCTACTTAAAGTGGATGAGACAGTCCCAAATTGGGCAAGGCTAACATTACTTGAAGTTTGACACAAAACACATGTATACTGTTAACAAAGTTGAAAAGCTGTTCCACAAAGAGGGGAAATGGCACAAAAATCACCTGAAGCATTGCCATCTAATAGTGCATGCAGCGTGCAAGTGCTTGCTCTCCCACCAGTAATTAGACCCATCACCAGAACAAGTAGCGAGGCTCTCTGAGGAAAAATTCCTGCAACAAAGCGTAACATTACTGCGCTTTCTTCCCTTCTCTCACCCAGCATATGCTGTTGTGGTTCTAATTGCAAAAGACACGGTGCCGATAGGAACCGTTAAAGATGAAGGATTTTAACTGGATTTTGACTGACAAAATTCTGTTTCCTTTTGCATAATTTATTTATTTAAATAGATTTCTGTTTGCAGCTCAGACAACTTGGCCATTTTCCTAAACAGAAATACTGACTTAATATATTTTGTATAATAATAATAATAATAATAATATACACATAATAATATTTAACACAAAGACATGACAAACACAGCCATGGAAAGAATAAATAAAAAGACAAGCGGAAGGGGCCAAGAAATAGAGGAAGACACTAAAAACACTGCAGAGCAACACAGAATCTAAATGGAAAAAGAAGAAAAGTGAATAGAAAAACGAGAAGGTGTTGAACGGGGTACGAATGTTAGAAAAAAAAAAAAAACATGCCAGAAACCTTCTAAATAATCTACACATGCTACTTAACACCTTCCAGCAGTCTGAAGTAGTCGACCTACTGTATAAGCAAATTCAGAGATAATTGACCTCAACACTATTCTGAGTGAGAGGAGAGAGATGGAGGGAAGCAGAAAGAGACAGAAGCAGAGATTGTACCACAGTGTGAACTGCCATAGAGAGTTAGTGGGAGGTAGTGTTGTCACAGTGCATAATGGTGTTGCTATCATTATCACTGGCTAGAAGAACAAAGAACAGAGAGCTGATGTGTTTGTGTGCGTGCGACAGCAAGAAGCAGAGAAATTCGGTGCAAGTTCACGGGTCAAAAGAGCAGCAGAAGTGTGTGTGAGCATGTAAGAGAGGCTGTAAGAGGGTGACTGTGTTTATTTCTGTAAGTGTGGAAAAGATCTGGAGAACTTTGCATGTGTGCGTGAGAGGTGTCCATTTTAGGGTAACGGCTGCTGATGGAGGCTGGTGGCTCACAAACCATCCAGACACAGATCTGCCTCATAAAGCTGATAATACCAAAATGTTACTGACACGTTTGTCTTGACATTTATCAGCGCTGTGACATTTTGTGCATGTGAGCAACAACAAAAAATTCAAGCAATGGTTCACATTCCTGCAGTCACACTTTCAGAGACTTCAGTGCTTAGCTTTAAATGGCAAGAAAAAGAACAACATAGGAAGGACATTTCACTGTGGATTATATTTTACAACCGTAGAAACTTCAAAAAACAGTTTTATCACATGAAAAGGATCAAATACGGGATAAAAGCAATATGAACATCACTGCCACTTATAAGCTTCTGTACTGCTGTACAAGAACTGCACTTTCATCTAGCTAAATATATTTGTTCTATTTCTGAGTGACAGTCAGGGGCGAATTAATACTAAACTACGGGGCTGTTGTGCAGGATTTTTTTTTTTAAATGTCCTGCTCCAAATCTGGATGATGCATGAGGCAGTTAGGCAGTGCGAGTGTCCACGTTTCATCCAAACATATTATCGGGGGCAGCCACCTTGCTTTGCATACAGTCATTGACTTCCAATACTACTACTACTACTACTACTACTACTACTACTACTACTACTACTAGAGGAAGCGTTTGTTGAGCTGGCAGCAGGAATAAGTTAGAAATCATTACAGTGTCCAAAGTATATGGCAAAAAACATTTTATATTTTTCTTATTGACATCAAGTCCCACAAAAGCCCCAAAGCCAAGAAGCCACATTCATCAGTGTCATAGACGTTTACATTCAATTACATTCATTTTGCTGGTGCTTATGTCTAAAATGAGTCCATTCAGCCTTCATAGGAAAAGCTAGATGTCACAAAAAACAGCATGAGCCACACTGTTACACTGGTTGATGGAGGTTGTTTCATTACAATGAACATTGACACTGTTCTTCATTTTGAGTTAATGCCACATGCACCATCCTGCAGCTGTAAATACTCACTAGTGCACCAAATGCGTATTTATCCATGTCTGAAAATAGTCTCCAACCAATGCACTATGTAGTCATGTTTGAGTAATGTTTGCTAAAAACTACAGTGGCCAGCTGTTTTAGGAAATTGCTGAACCTTTTTTAAAAATAAAACTATATATTTGTGCGTTTTCGTATTCCGTTTTTAAAGACTTCTTCCGTAGAAACAAATGGGCTTCGGGCTGAGAGCCGCAGACAGGTTAGGAAGGTCAGAAAGTACTGTGAGATGGACTAACACACTGGTGGTTTTGCTCTTTTCTTTGTAATTTGTTGACAATAAGAAAAATGTAGAAAAACACCAGCCTTGTGCTTTTAATCGTTTGCCCACTGCAACTAATTGATGAGGACTAGAGTAGAAATTAGCAGCAAAAATAAAGCCGACCCCTGGTGTGTGTTACAGCCGAGTGCCTCCCTTTAGATCTTTGCTGCTTATCCCTGCTCTGTTGCTCCCCTCATCTCTCTCCTTCTCTGCCCCACCCTCTCATGCTAAATGGGAGCTGTGTGTTGCCATGTTAGAAAGCTAGTCACATCCCTCTCACTCTTCTTTTTAGCCCCTCTTAGAGTTTCTCCCTCTCTTTTTAATTTCCCACCTCTACCTTTCTCTGTCTATCCTTGACACTCTCTCTCTGTCTTTTTCTCTCCCGCTCTGTTCCCTCCAGCCTTCGCTCTGTCCACGCCGACACCCTCGACTGAGTCCGCCAGAGTCATGGCCTTCAGAGCCTGACAAGAATTCAGTGCCTGCGCCTGTGTGTGCAAGAGTGTGTGTGTATCTGTGTCTTCAAGCATAGATGAAATATGAGCTGTTAAATATGAATGCTGGGTTATGTTCCGATACCATGTAGTCACGTCGCTCATGCATGGAGGAGTAGTAAAAACGTGCGCGCGCATACACACACACGGCGTGGGTTCAGCGTGTATGACAACTAACTGCAGAGCTTCTGTGGTATTATTCTGCATCACATTTGCTATCCATTTGTCTGTGATACTTGCCACACACAGTCACTCACACACACACACAGACACAAACACGCACACATAGAGGCAGGCCCTGGATTCAGGCTTCACTGACTTTAAACCTTGCTCAGGCTGACAGTAATTTCTGCCTCCAAATTACATTCCAATGGCTTCATAAATCTGCTGCCTCCTCCTCTGCCTCTTTCTCTTTCTCCCCGTCTTCCTGCCTCTGCTTCTCTATCTTCCCCTCTTCTCTGCCGTTCTCTTCCTCTCTCCCTTTTACTCCAGCCTCACTTCATTTTTCCTGTATAAACCTCCACCCTCCTCCTTTTCCTCTCCGCCTCTATTTCACCATCTCTCATTCTCTCTTCTTCTCTTCCTCTCTTCACCCCCCCATCACTTGTTTTCTCGTTTCCCCACACTCCTTCTCTCTGGTGCTGGCTCAGTAAATGAGAAACAGGGAGGCAGAGATGGGGAGGTTACGTGTGCGGGGTAGTTAAACAGTCACACACACACACACACACACACACACACACACACACACACACACACACACACACACACACACATAAATCCATACAGATACATATGCACACCTACACAAACACAGATGTACACAAACACACACACACTCACAGATGTGCTCACATGCACATAGTACACACATGAGTACACATTCACAGTCAAACGCCATAAACAGCACATTACTCTTTGATTGAAAGACAAGCATTTGTGCTGCCATATATTTGCCGTGCCTCTAAATTGACTTCTGCGTGCACACAGACATACACACACATCAGCGTGCATACACGTGTGCACACACAAGGCCATTTTAATGAGAGTGTTCATTTTACAGATAGTGCCTCTAGGTGAAATAATTGCCAATGTTGGGCCCTGATGGCTGGCCCAAGTGTTCTCAGGCCAGTTGTCTTTATGGGCCATGGCGGGCCACGAACACACCCCTCATCTCCCTTGCTGCCACTTTAACTGCTGCTCTGCTGTAGCCAACACACACGCCCGATGAAGACATGGGCATAATATGCATAAGCACACAATGTAGACACCAACTTACGCATCAATACTAAGCGCACACACGCTGAGGCAGAGGCCAGCAGAGAACAATAGGGCCGTCTGACAATGGGCCTCAGAGGAATTCTCTCCTCCATATTAATATTCAGCAGAGTGGATGTAGAGAGAGTGTGTGTCAGCAGGGACGCATGCTCATCAACCTCGCTAACACTGGGGTTAGGCAGCCACATGATTACAAAGTACTCAGACTTTGGTCCCCAGCCCCATAACTATTAATCCCTAGCTCCTACTCCCTCACTTCCTATCTCCTAGCTCCCTACAGTGCACAGAGCAAGCACACTGCCAAGTATCACAGCTGTCACTTTTCTTTGCTTTCCATTTTCTGAATGATCCCGAACAGCCTGATGGAGCAAAGGGTGGATGGAAATTGAGATTTGATATTGTCAATTTCCTGCTGGCTCCCACTGCAATGTTTCAAATGTGTGAAGGTGCAGCTGGAAGGTCATCTGGAGGAGAACTTGCAAAAGCAGAACCTTTCATTATTCCCAAGCAAAAACACCCAAGCATGCATTCTTGGCTTGTTTTTTTCTTTAACTAGAGACTTTGCAGTCCTTCTTGATCTCATTCCCATCATTTCCACTTGTATTACCTCACGTAAGAAAAGGCGTTCGCCAGTAAACACACCTGTAGTACCAGAATCTCCTCTGTATATCTTACCTCCATCTGTGAATCCTACAAGGTGACTACTAACAACGCACATGTAAACATTCTGGCCATATTTCTGTACATATGTTACCTCCATCTGGAAACCTGTAAGAACATGAATTGCTTACAGCACATATTTACACATCTGCACACTTTTCTCTAACAGATGCGTTGCATAACAAAAAAAAGTCTCCACCACATAACCAGTGTTCCTGGTTAAAATTGAGCCTTCAGTAGCCCTGAGCTCAGATGCTAATGCCCTGAGTTTATATGTTTTTATTTCTATAGATTTGTTCTCAGTTTATTCAGTTGTGTTATCACCAGCTTTCTCTATTGGCCCTCTCATAAAGCAAAGGGAAAAAATGCTAATACCTAATCGTTATTGCACAAAGGAAAGAGGAAAACAAACCAGCAAGAGCATTTGGACTGCACAGAAGCCACAGTGAAAGTCACATACTGTGGCGTGCCTGTAGGCTACACAGTTGTCATTGACTGGCTCACAAGAGCAGTGATTTCTGTCCCCCCTGAGGAATGAGACGTTCTCTGTGCTCTCTGTTATGCAGGGAAAAAAATAAGTACAACAAAAAAGACGCACAGTGAAGGGTCAGTTGGAAATGTTTTTGACCTCAACACTATATGGGCCGCCTGCCTAAAGTTTGGGGACTGCTCTCTATTACTGCTTCTGCTCCTCACTAGTGGTGTGAGAGTTATGAGGAAGAAGAAAGTGATGAGAGAGGAAATGCAGGAATTGCTGTGTAGTAAAAAAAAAAAAAAAGAAAGAAAAAAGTGACATACACAGCGTTTTTAATTATATTTTATTTTCATTTTATTTTCAAATAAATTGACTGTGATTTGAGTCTGAGCCTGAGATTTAATATAAATACAAGAAATAAACTTTGACAAGTGTACATCAACACTTGTCTATTCTAGGGCTGCAGCTAATGATTATTTTAGCCTTGATTAATCAATCTTATTAAATGGACTGAAAAATGCCAGTCATAGTTTGTTAAGCTGACTCATTTAAATTGCTTGTTTTGTCCGAAACGCAAATATTTTCAAATTGCTATAATAGAAGACTAATAAAAGCAACAACTATTTCATTTCAGAAGATGGAACCATTTAATTTTTGGCATTTGGTTTAATATAATGACTTTTGTCATTTTGTGTCATTCTACTAATTGATTTATGGACCAAACTTAACAGCTCTAGTATATTCTCATCTTTTGTATTCATCTTAAATAAACATAACTGGCATGAAAAACAGGGAATCAACATCTTTAATTTCTTTTTTTTAAATTTTATAGCTTGATATTAGAGACCAAATACAACTTCATATCAAACAGTTGTTGTCCTCACAGTGGCACAGATTAAAGTGTTTCTGCCGTCTGAAAATATAAAAAAGGCGACAACTATAAAGAGAGCTCAAAGCTCTTTGTGATCCAGTGAAAGACAGCTGGCTCCCAGGTCAAGGTGTATTCATTCACATTTCAAAGGTTTTGTGAAAATCTCATTCTTGGAGGTTAACTGGTGTATTCAGGTGGGAAAATGTTGGCTATTTATATGAGATATCTCCCTTAAAAAGTGGTACAATTGGTTCAACAGTGTACTGAAATACAGTTAAGAATAACAGAAGTCAGTAACCTTTGTCAAACATAATTTTCAGATCCTCCACTCTCCTAAATGACGAGAGTCTAGCTTTTGCCTCTCTGGCTTGATACACGCTGCCTAATGCTCCCTATTTCCTCCGTCTCCCATCACACTCCCCCTAGCTAGGCTTGCTTCTGAAAATCCATCACAAAAAGTTTTAAGGACAGCCTCAACATTATACAGATAGAGCTTCACATATTGATGTCTAATGGGCAATGGCAGTGAGCTGTGGAAATGCTGCCGATGTTCAATATTCACATCTTGTCCAATGCAGGCAGACATTTTGCCTGCGGTAGGCAAAGATTAGTGCAGAGTGTAAGGGTAGTTTTGGACCAGACACTGCAACCAATTAAGGGGACTTGTTTTAGAACGACAGTTAGTGTTATTAAAGGTGACATCTGCTGTTAATACATGACTGATGACATCCAATTAAAAGTCTTCATTTGAATTATGATTTGACTTCAGAGCCACTTTAAAGCCCTGGTTTCCAAAATACTAACGCGAGAGGATTTAATTATTTTGAAGTAGTAGACATTAATCAATGAATTAGAAATGGATGGAATAGAAAGGGTATAGAGCACCAAACATAAAGCTCTGTACACATCTAGACTTTCCTTGAATAGACCATTATCTCATTTCTCCTTAAATGCCAATCACAAAGTCAACTCGTTCTACAAACAATATCTGTTTAGCATTCTGTCCCATCTTGAGCTGTATTCATTACACGTGTTAGCCGCACTGTGCACATATAAATCAGTTTACTATGCCACAAACTGGATATCAGTCTGGAGCTGTTTTATAAAAAAGGACAACATATCTCACCACATACTGCGCAACTTCATCCCACACCAACCACCTAACTACCCAAATAAACTGCACACACACATTCCTTTCCATTTGTGGAAGCAGTTAAAACACCAAACCTAAAATACAGACGCACAGACACTAACACCCTGAGTTGAGGATGTATGGTGCACAACTTAAACACATTTAAATACACTTTACACACCCAAACATAAGCTTGTTGACCAACTGCTTCTCAGCTACAGCATGTGTCCTTTGAAAATGAAAATGAGGACGGCTTTATTTGTCTCTATTTGTGTTTAAGCAAACTGCATGATAATTTCCCAGTTGGCTATGTAGTCTACTTATTCTGGGATGAAGTGAACAGGCGAGTGTGAGCAGCAGAGCAGTTAATGGCCTTGATGAATCTGTCTCTGTACACTCAGTATGCCTGATGAAAACCTTACATTTCTAAAGCCAGTGTTCACTTGGGGGTTCGATTCTACACACAAGATACAGGCACTTAGCGCGTGGTGGTTAATGAAAGCTCCAAAGCTTTGTGTGATGAAGAAAAAAACAGATATAAAACATGGAGTTACCTTAATGGGAGGTTTGTGTCCGCTGGGAGCTTAGTGTTGCGCATATGCAGCATTGACCTTCAGGAAGTATTTTCACGAGGTACTTAATTTTAAAAGGTATAACCGTTCTGATGGGGATAATTATTTAGCCCGTAGCTTTTAGTATTCCATATTGTGCCAACGTCGAAACCCAAAATTACATCTTGAAGTCGCTTAAAGAAAGCTGGTATAAAAAAAATTATGACAGGGAAGCATTTTGTTTATGCAGCCCCTTAAAAGCAACTTAATTTTTATTTATTTTTAGAGTTGTAAGCTACTGTGCCAACATTTAAATACATTCGGAGTAAAGTATACAAGTTTAAGTTGGAATGATGACACATATGGGAGAACTATTAAGGCAATATTATATTTGTTGCCATTGAACTAGTAAAATTTGGCTTAACTTAATAAGAAAAGCTAAACTAGTTAAAGGGCACAAAACTGAGCTTTTGTTGTGAACTCTTGTTTCATTTCCATTTTATGTGTTTTAAGAAGGATTTTCCACTTTCTAAATTTCTCAAAAAACCTTGTTACCCTAATTCACTGCCAAAAATGAAAATTAAATGTCCAAATGAAAATTAATACTGTATTTGTCTACTGTCTCCTCTCAGGGCGGTGTTCGCTAACACTCAGCAAGCTGTCCTGCTGAAGCAAACACAAGTCAAGTCTGCCTTGAGGACACTGTCAATTTCTGCTAACCTGTGGGAGAACTTTTCACACTGAGCCACGTGATGGGCCATCACAGCGCCGCTTAAAGCAGACTACATACGGTGCTGCTGTCATCTTGCTTTTCTGCCTCTAAATATAATCTGTGTGAACTGAAAAGGAAATGATCAAACAATTAACAAAGGAGAGTTGAAGCTGAAACTGAGAGGGAAGGAGAAAGAAGCCCGAGCGGAGACTCTTACAGGCTGCACTGGGCCAACCTGTCCGTCACAGCCTCAAACGTACTCATTACCATCACTGAACTGTGAAATTAATGTTGTAATAATTGTTATAATACAACCAATAACAGATCATAAGGACTCTTTACTGGATTTTTCTGAGCCGTGGAAATCTCACTTATTCTGTCCTTGCTGCTCATTAATTAAATCCACTACCTGGTTATTCAACGTGAGTGTAGAACGGCACAGTACTATTTTTGAATGACCCGCTGCTTGCATGAGTATCCAGGATTGCTTTTGACTTCGAAGAAGGACCCTTGAGCCCCTCAACCATCTTCTGACTGTCTGCCCAACTATAGCATTTGGGTGTGGAGCGCTGGTTTTTAGAATTAGGCCTCTGGACGCATGTTGAAGATGACTTGAGTTGGCAGGCCTAAAACCCCTTACCCCAGAGAGAGAAAGAGCTTGGTAGTACGACACGCACACAACACACAAATGTGGGTGCCGAGGCGGCTTTGAGCCATGCTGGTGTTGCTACTTGCGGAGCCCTGGAGTACAGGCTATCACCATCCCTATCATCATTCACCCAAGCTGAGGAAGATTCAACGGCCCCAAGGAGCGAGGCTACGCTTCTGAACGACTCAAAGAAGACTGGGAGACTGCGCTAACACACAGAGAGATCCACAGCTACATCCTCAATCACACAGATAGACACACTAATACTTCTCTCCACAAAATCCTGATACAGGAAAACCAAAGCTGCGGCGGACGTGAAAAGCACAGAGACTAAGAAGGTTAGCAAGCCCCATACAATCACATCCTGGGTCGCTCAGACCTTTTACACACACGCTTTCTCTCTGCGTTCACCGCAACGAAGAACAGCACTGTTGCATCTTGCTTTCAGCTACATGATTGGAAAAAAATACACATACACACTGCCTGTGCTTCAACAAAGGCTTTTATTTCAGTACATGATTGAAATGTTGGAGAGGGGGGGCACCACAAAGGGAAAGGCAGGCGAATGTACAGGCAAGAAAGCCGAGGCCTAGAGGGAGTAAGAAATAGAAGGGGGGAGAAGAGGTGGGGGGTTGGCTGCATCTAAATGAAAAAAATAAACTAAGTTGCCATGGAGGAGAAGAGAGAGGAGGTCTGGGCAGGAGGACTGAAGCAGAGCTGATTGATCCAATCTCAGTGTGTAGGAATCAACGGACAACCGGAGAGGAAACGATAAAAGAGGATTAGAAAGAGATAGAGACAAGGGAGGAGAGAAGGAGGATGACTGCACGGACACTTCTGTAAACAAACCCGAGAGTGGATATAATGAAAGATTATTATGAAGGGGAGGAGGTGGGTGGTGGTGGGCAGATGGGAGAGGTGGATAGCGTGAAAGATAGAGATGCAGAGAGGAGAGCGCCATAAGAGGGACAGTTGGAGACAGTTGGAGAGGGAGCGAGCCAGAGAGGGGAGAGACAGAAAATCTAAGGATCATTAAGAGGACGTGTCGATAGGAAGCCTTGGCATGTAGGCAAAAACACACATACAGGTTCGTGCCAAGAGGATATTTATGAAAGGGAAGCGGGGATAGTGTGACACCGAAGCATATGCTAGTTGATATTCATAGAGCCTTCCCCAATATGGTCTCAGCTCCTACCTTGACACTCTCCCTTGTGTGCATGTGTTTCTCTCCTTCACTTTGTCTGTCTCTCAAATGCTGGGAATGCTTGGAAATAGTCACATTTAAGCTAAAAATACCATTAAGGAAAGAGAAAAATAAAGTCTGGACCCACGCCGACTTGCATGGCACACGCTCTTTTTCAGGGTATTACATATTAAAATACTGCCTGTGTTGAGCTGAGACAGGAGCTGGAGTTGTTCATGCAGAGCTTTTTCATACAAAGACACTTAAAAAGGCACACATAAGTATGTACAGGTACACAAATGTATCTATTTTTACACATATCTACAAAAACATTCATTCTTCTATAAGCTGATACAGACTCGAGTCTTCACTGCCAGGAACTCACTTCCCCTCTCCTACTCTCCTACTCTAACTGACTGTCCAACTCTCCATCTGTCTCCTCGCCTCCATCCCTCCATCCCTCCCTCCCCCCAACCCTCCGTCTCTTCTATTGTTGCCATCTCTAGTTTGCTTTGCATGGACTTTGACTGCAGCCAAGGGGCAATTTTGCATCTAGCACTGAGTTCACATACGAGCACACACACAAACACATACATGCGTGCACAGAAGGGGAGAAAAAAAACAACTTGCCTTTAGAGGATTTGTTTATCAAATGTGCTGTCAAATCATGTCAGGCATTTCATGTCAAGGCACATTTTCCAGCCCCAGGCTTCCCAAAAGAAAGGATTCAAACAAGAGTACGGCACAATGTAATTTCTACAACTTTCACCACTGTATATTATTCATATTCTATAAATAGTGCGCTGTGATGTGAGTGCACGGAGATCATTTTATTTGAATTGTAAATTTATGTTACTGATGTTGGTGTCAGGGATTCTCTAGGAGACAAGCCATAAAACATCGACCAAGGAACGTAATATTGTTGCAGAAAAATGCCTCTATGTAAAACATCTCGCTAAAACATTTCTGGGGATTTCAGGACCACTTTCCTGAATAATTTATAGAAATTTCACGAACAATAACATCCAAGAGAAAACATGCATTATACATGTCAGCTTGTACTGAGAGTCTGTTCTGTATGCGAATGCTTTGTGTTGAGCATGTTTACTTATTTGTATGTGCGTTTCTCTGTGTGTGTTTTGGTCATAACCTCAAACAGACACCTTGTGTTTCTGAATATACAGTCAGGAAATTCAGCTTTTTCTATTTCTGTATTTACTGTACATATATTCTTGATAGTTTCATTGGAGGATGCAATATAGTGCAGTCACATCAAGTTTATCACTTCTGTTGTCTTAAAAGCTATCAACAGCACTGTGGGCAATTAATCTGATTCCCTTCTCCCCGATCTCTCCTCCATTTTAGTTTCATGTCAGTCACTCCATTTCAGTTAATCTCCTTGGAAAAAAAATCTCCCTCGTTTATTTTCCCCTCTGCAACTGTCACTGTCCAATTTTCTCCATCTCTATCATCCTTTTGCTTTCACTGATTCTTGTAATCTTCCTCGCCCGCTCACTCCACCCTTCATCGCGCTCTCTGCCTCTAAATGTCCGTTTGTCTTCTGCTTGGTTGCTCTGACCCATATAATACAGGACAGCCCCTGTACAGTATGTCAGACTATTTAATCCCAAAATCTTCTCCACTTAAGAGATAAAAAAACATAACTTTTAACAGCAGGTAGAAAATTACAGCACTGTAGTTAACCCCTTTTAGAGAAAGTGGTTAACTGTGTGGTTTATCTATTGTCTTTTTAACAACCATTCTTTCTACTTTCTCTTTTGAATGTAATGAGTTACTCCTTTTATTTTTAGAATAATGAGTCACAGCCTTTGTACTTGTTTTAATCCAGTTTCCCATTTCCTCTCTTTCAATCAGGAGCTGTGTACCAACATGGCAGCTGAGAGTCTTGCTGAGCTCCGCGATTGGCTCTTTCTGCTCCTCCTGTGCCTCACCTTATTGGCTGAGGTGCTGGAACTGGCGGCAGCGGCAATTGCCATGGAGACGGGCGAGGGAGATGAGGGCATTGTTTGTCCCTCAGTGTGCCGCTGTGATGAGGGTTTTGTCTACTGCAACGATCGAGGCCTCAGTATAATTCCACCACTACCGTTAATGGCTGCCATCCTCTACTTGCAAAGCAACCGGCTGAGTAACGCTGGGCTGCCTCCCTCCCTGGAACGCAGCACGTCCATACGAGTGATTTACCTGTATGCCAACCAGCTGGATGAATTCCCTATACACCTCCCGCCTTCGTTACGGGAGCTCCATTTACAGGATAACAATATACGAACGTTACCGAGATCAGCTTTGGCCAAGTTACCATTACTAGAACGTTTACACCTGGATGATAACTCTATATCCACAGTTAGCATCCAGGAGCGAGCTTTTTCTGGGACTCCAAGGCTTCGACTGCTGTTTCTATCTCGGAACCACCTGTCAAGCATCCCTGCAGGCTTGCCAGCATCCTTGGAGGAGTTGCGACTGGACGACAATAGAATCAGCACCATCCCCACACATGCTTTCCGTGGGCTCTCCTCCCTGCGACGCTTGGTCCTGGATGGGAACTTGTTGGCCAACACACGCATCGCAGATGACACCTTTTCCCGTCTCTCCAACCTGACTGAGCTGTCACTGGTCAGGAATGCCCTGCAGTCTCCACCAGTCAACCTACCGTCAGCTCACCTTGTGCGACTTCATTTGCAAGACAACGGAATGACTCACATACCACGGGGGGCGCTGGATGGGATGCGGCGGCTACAGAGGCTGGACCTGTCAGGAAACAATCTGACCAGTCTCCCACGAGGACTTCTGAAGGACACAGAAAGCCTGGAGCTGCTACTGTTGCGAGGAAACCCCTGGTTCTGTGGGTGCAACCTTCGCTGGCTCCACGCCTGGCTGCATGGCCGGGGGGCAGCCGTGACAGTCAGGGGTCTGACCTGTCAGGGGCCTGAGCCTGTAAGGGGCCAGATCCTCAGAGACCTAACCTCCCTGATGGAGCAGTGTGAAGGTCCCCCCTGCTGGTCCCAGTACTGGAATGGGGGTGAACCCAGCAGAAAAGGATGGAGGAGGTGAAGATGGTGTTGGAGGGGGCCAAGCAGTGGCTTCAGTCCCCCATGGCAGCACCACCACCACCTCTCTGCTGGTCCCCACACAAGGTTCCCTCTTCACCCTGCGAGCCAAGCGGCCAGGCCTTGTTATGCCTCTGCCTCCCGGTGAAGGAGGACAGGTAACTGGAGAGGCCCTGGAGCTGACTGTAAAACCTCTTTCTTCGGACAGTGTACTGGTAAGTTGGCTGTGCCCACAGCCAGCACCCTCCTTCCGCCTGTCGTGGCTGAGGTTGGGTAGCAGTGCAGCTCTTGGTTCCATAACAGAGACTCTGGTTCCTGGAGAGAGGAGGCAGTACCTCCTTACCCAGCTCACCCCACGCTCCCATTACCTCATCTGCTTGCTGCCACTACGTCAGGAGCCCTCCTTTGGGGGTTCCAGCATGGGGTCATCTCGAGTTGGCAGCATGGACACGGACAGTAAAGACTCGTCCCCGGCCTGCGCACAGATAGAGACTGGAGATGCTCTGGTCAACTCAGGAGGGGAGGGGTCAGATAAAGAGGGACAGGACTCTGAACTAACAGCCCTGCCATTGGCTGGGATCATAGGGGGTGCCACAGCATTGGTAAGCCTGCTGTTAATCTTTGGCATCTTCTGCTGGTATGGACAGAGAGCAGGTTACATGTCTGGGGACTCAGGCTCATACAGCAGGGGCCGGGGTGGAAAACATTATGATGACTATGTAGAGTCAGGCACCAAGAAAGACACTTCAATCTTAGAGATCAGGGCCCCTCCTGCAGGGTTTCAGATGACAGCTATGGCCCATCAGCCCCTGCAGCCTAAACTGGAGGATGTCACCTACATCCACACCATCTTCCCCTCTTCTTCCTCTTCCTCCCAAGCTAATGGGACCTACCGGAGCAGCCACGGAGCTGGCAGCCTCAATGGCACCATCCTCAGCCAAACCAGTCACCATCATGTCACTTATGGTACCAACCGTGGCTACAGAGAGGGGGGCATCCCTGACATAGATTATGCCTACACGTGATGACACAATGACCCACTCCCTGAGTCATGAATGCCAGGCGCCACTTCTATGATGACGACACCTTGGCTGGTGGCAGTTTTGTCCTTGGTTTCCAAAGTACCCTCTGTGCCTCTGCTGGTTCTATTCTGATTGGTTTGCTAGGTAGAAAAGACTGATTTCAGCTATGTTGATTGGACATTGCTATTGAGTGACAGAAGTAAGTCCTACTATACTCTACTACTGTATACTACATTATACAGTAGGCCCTTCTTTCAGCGCTACTTATAGTTATAAATGGTTACGTTTTCTCTTTTGGATATCTCAGTGTCTTTCAAACCTACTGTTCTTCTCAGCTCATAATAATACACAGTAACTTATTTGAGGTTGATATACTAGGCTTAGCTGATTTAGCAGGAGATATATTTATAATATGAGGAAAAGACACTTGATGTGTATAGAGATAGCTCTCATATCTTCCTACCAACTGTAAGCTCTGTGCTGTATAGATAAAAGGGATGACAGAGGGAGAAATCAATGGTTGTTATAACCCACAGATGACAATGCATCATGGTTGACATGAAAAGATGTGTTCCAAGCCCCCTCTTTTTCCTCTAGTTTACTCCCCTTCTTTTTAATTTTTCCTCCTTTCCGCCTCCTTTTTTTTTGGCTGAGGCTCTTTCCTTTTATTTCTCTCGTGTCTTTTGTGGTGCCGTGAGCAGAGAACGACTTTGTTCTCGCCAAGGGAGCTGACAGCAGTGATAACAGTTCTGACAGAGATGGGAGACACAAACCACAGCATAGGGAGACTAATGAGAGGGGGAGAGAGAGAGAGAGCGAGAGAGTGGGGTGGTGGGGGTGATGGATAGATGGAGGGATAGAACATAAAATAAGACAGAGGGGGAAAGAGAGGGGTGCCGTTTTGGGCACTGAGAGAGGTGTGCTGGCTTATGGCAGAGAGTGAGGACAGGAAAGAAGAGAAAAAAGGAAGATAAGTGGAAAAAAGGGCGTGTGACAAATGCAGCGGCAGGAGGTAAAAAAGCAGACAAAAGGAAAAGAAGATGGGGGATCAGGGGCGGGCGGGGTAAAGAAGAGGGGTGACAACTGGAATAATGTGACATCGTCATCCAAAAAATGGCTCAAGTTTTACCCACAGTGTATCCACTGCTGCACTCAGCAAATATCTGAGTGATAAAAGACAGCACACCTCCTTCAAGGACAGACGTTTTCAGCTGCATGTGATCATTACAAGTCAAAGTCTCATTAAACAATATTTCTCGGGCAGTTTCCACCACATGTATTATGTATCTTCATCCTAACATGAACCCATTTCCATACCACATATCATGAGTATAGAAATGTTTGTAGGACAACATGAGGAAAAGAGGCATGGCAAGACAATCAGAGAAAGACATAAAAAAGTAAAATGACTGCCGCAACCACAGGACAAATGACTGGCTTGAGAAGAACGGCTATTAAAGATCTCCCTCTTTCGAAAAAGTACTGCATGTACCCAATTTCTATTGTGGTCTGGTCTCATTATTAAATTACCTTTTCAAATGAAGTGAAAAAAACCTAATCATACATCTTATAATAGTAACCCATTATCCTCTAGAGCCTGGTTAAACCTTCTTAATTGAAAATAAGTTTTAGCAGCTAATCATTTTTTTGTGGAAGTCGGAACTACTCTGTCTAATTACTAAGTTAAAATTCACTCATAATAATATATCTTTTCAATTTTACTAAAAAAGTTGTAACTATTTTGTTATTTAATGGATAGAATGGGCAATATGGATAAAAAAATCTATCACAGTATATGTAATTTTATATCTTGAGATTGATATGTATTGAGATATAGTACTTGCGATATATTAATTGGAAAACTGATTATAGATACAATTACCAATGTCTGTTTTTTGACCCAGTAAATTAAAAGCTGACAAACAATAGTACTTCAACACATTGATGCAAAAATCATAGGAAATTCCAACTATGCCATGAAGTATTTATGCTCTTTTAACTGAAACAGCGTAATACAACCAGATATATTAAACCAGAAATATTTAAGTGATGGCTTCCACAGTATAATTGGTTTAGGGAAAAATAACGGTTGACAAATTTGTAGAGCTGAAATGGATTAGTCAATTAATCAATCGAAAGAAAATTCTGAAATCTGCAACTTTTTTGATGTACAAAAAATCACTGAATCACATTTTCTAAGCAAAAATACCAAATATTTCCTTGTTTCAACCTACCAATTGTGATTTTGCTGCATTTCTTGTGATAGTAAACTGAAAATATTTATCACTTCAACTGGGTACAAAATATTTTGGCTGACCTTTTTAACTATTGTCTGATATTCTATCAACCAAATTAGTAACAAAATAATTCAAAGAATAATTGGCACATTAATCAATAATGAATCAAATTTTGCAAATGTGTATTGTCATCACGTTGCCCCACCCCACAAGAGGACATTTTAATTTGAATAACTTTACCAACTGGTCTTGCATTTTTAAAACAGTGGAAGTTGATCTGATGCATTCTGTGAGGTAAAGTACATTAGTTGACTCAGGTCATCCAGTTTTAATAGGCCTTAGTACAGCATAGACACAGTTATTGTAACAGGGATCACAGCCTTACCGCTACACTGTGCAGTTCAACACACAAACTAACACAGCAAGAAGGAAGCGGCACCTGCTTTCTTGACTGCCTCTCACTGACCCCACTAATATACTTTAGGGAGGAGGAACTTCAAAGGAAAATGCTAGCAAACAGCCAGAGATTAAAAGAGGAAGAGGAGAGAGTAAAACGAGAAAAATAAAGGGTGGAGGGGAGGATGGGGAGGACTGATATACATATAGAGCCTGTGAGTTCTTAAACTCATTCTTACTTTGAGTAGCTCTCTTTCTCTTTTCCAACCTGTGTTACTGTGTACCAGTAATATTGGAAGAGCTCCGGTGTGGGGTTTTAGGTTGTTGTTTTTTTCTGCATTTGTTTTTGTTTTTCTCTCTTTTTTTTCGAGAGCACTGAAGCTTCCTTTCATTCTGTGCAGAAATCCTTTTTCCTTTAAAAATGTCACCCTCAGATGTGATAATGAAAACACTCTCATGTATAAACATAAAAATGGGTGCAAAATGCTATTCCATTTATTGGTCTGTCGTCTTTTTTTCTACACAGATGAATAAAGACTTCTAAAAGGAAAAGCTGTTCCATGAGTTGTCTTTGTGTGTGTGTGTGTGTGTGTGTGTGTGTGTGTGTGTGTGTGTGTGTGTGTGTGTGGTGAGAGAGAGAGAGAGAGAGAGAGAGAGAGTGAGTGAATGTCTGCATGGGGGTTCATTAAATCAGAAACAAAGGCTAGAAGATATCAAATAATGCACTAGGATGGCTTGAAAAAATAAAAATCAATGGGAAGTTCAGAATATTAATAGGATTTATGACGAGACAGAGTGGACCTCGTTAAATCAAACACACTGGATGAATACATCAGCTGCTATACACTCCGATTCAATTTGGAAAAATCTGCCAGCCCAAAGCAGACGTGTGTGTTTCATCCCGAGAAGTTTGTGTGTTAGCGTTGCATGTGTCACTAAGCAACATGAGAAACTGTGTGCACATTTGTATGGATGTGTTTATGCCCTGTGCTCCTGTGTATGGGTGAAGACATGCCTCTCATTCTAAGTGAGTGCTAATGCTTGTGTAAGCATGGATCAATATAACGAACGGGGGAGTGTATAAGTGTCCGTCTAGGACTAACTGCTTGTGTCGGGTGTTTGTGAAGGAGTGAGTCAGAAAGAAATATACTTTATGTAGATAGAAAAGGTTTGTTGTACAGAGTGCTCTGAGAGGAAGATAAAGACAGAGAGCAGACTTGATTTTAACATTTATCTAAAGGATTCATGATTATACGTCTGTGTGAGTGTGCACGCGCCAACGCAAACTGTAAATGTCACGTCCGGCCTCTTAACAATAATGCCCTGAGTTCTCATCACTCATTATGGGGGCCTTTCACTGTCGCAGTCCATTATCTAGCGTCAAGCCCTCCAGCTTAATTATTCGAACTCACATTACACCCAACAAAAAGATGTATACCCAGAGACTCCAGTGCATATCTGTTCAGTCTGAAATGTACTTTTGCATTGTAACAAATGGGATCAAAGTGGATTTTTCAGCTGTGCTTCCATTAAGTTACATGTACTAGTGTATCATCGATCCAAAATTAAATTCTCTATTGGAGAAAGAGATATGCCTCAATAATTGACTAAAACATGTTCAAGATATCCAACATGTGTTCTATGTGGATTGTGCCTATAAGCACAACAGTAATGTCTTCAGTTTAAATGCCTTCGCTTTAAATTTTTTAACAAATGAGCTCAACTCACTAATGTGCAATAAAATGGTCAGTTGAATTTTAAACCCCCATGCTCAGTATTTTCTTCACCACAGTGCTGTTAAGAGTGATGTAAAGCTGCATATCTCACACTAAAGTGTCTCCCAGTGTTTGCATGCATTATAAGCTTCTTCTGCAAAAGGTAAATCTATTCCTATAAATGCATGCATTTGTGGAAGTGTATGTTTGCATTGATATGTATACTTCTCAAGCTGTGCACAATCAATGCACTCATTTCCACACCATAAAGTTTTTGCACAGTTTGAAGACTGATCATTAGTTCCTGTTTCCATTCAGATTGCAGACTGAACATGATGGAACAGATGGAATATAGAGACGTGAGAGTAGACTGATTCAGTGCACAAAAAATACATATACTAATAATCAATACACATACATGCAGTCAAATATATCCATATGTCCATATCTCAAACTCATGTAGGCATGCACAAAAAAAATGATAAACTTCAGATATATACTGTACATAACAACATTCCAAAGACGTGCGGATGTAGAAACCTTTAACCCAAATCCTCACCTCAGCTGTAAACACAACTCAAGACAAACACATGAATTTAAATTAATTTTAAAAGTAATTTTTGTTGGAAACACATCTGTACGCGTTTGAGTCACGGGGGGACTGGGGATCCCGAAGGACCTCGGCGGAGCTGGATAACAAACGCTAACGTGTTTCTCCTACCACACACACACAGCAGGGAACCAGTGAAATGCCTCAGAGGTATGAAGTGATCTAACAACAACAAAACATTAAGCTGTAGTGGTCTGGGTCCCTCTGTAGAAATGGATGGAGAGGACATCACTGGAATAAACAAGGCAGAGAGAAAACGAAGACAGCCTCCCAGGGGATTATAACAACACCAACTGTATGAATTAGGCTGTCTATCAGAAAGAGAGCCACTGCAAGACAACCTTCCAAGAGAACTTGTGGGATAACCACACTGAAAGCATGTACAAAAAGATAACCAAATTGCCCTTGTACTGCAATTGTCCTCTATTCAATTTCTCAGCCTTGTGTGTTTTATCTTTTAATTTTGCCTAATTATGAGCCTGTATTCCACTGGATTCTTGTAATGTTGCTGTTAGGAAAAGGAGCATCTGAAAGTGAGGAAAATGAAAAGCATTTATAACCTTAAGTAGTCTTTGTGCAATTCTCCTCATTATCTGTCCTAGACTGACATTAAGTAAATAATTGATGGACTCCCTTTCTACACATGATGAACCATCAGGCATGCAGTTTTATCTCCTGCGTACATGAGCAAACTGAAGAGAAACAAGTCTGTCTGAGGAGCGCTTCAGGTGCTGGGTTCCTGCTGGACGGGGTCTACCAGAGCTCTCAGCCTTCACTCATGGTCGGCTTACTGCCCACCTCTCCGGGGCTACACTCTGGACCGCACAGAGACCTCAGCACTTGTAGTTATGGCAACTTGTGATTTCTCTGGAGTACCGACTGTCAGCCTTTCTCCAGCAGAGGCAGACACATTGCAGCCAAAAAATAAATGAATACCAGGAGCACAGTAAATTATTCATTACTTATTTGAAAATGCCACAGAATGGATTGTGATCATACCAGAGGTCCAGCAGACACAATGCGCTGCCTTGAACCAGCAGCACATTTTAACAAAGAAAAACCTGAAATCTGAAAAATATCGATGAACACAAAATAACAACCATCAATCAAATCTCTTAATCTACTGTAAATAAACGAGTAAAATTATTTTACTGCTTTCTCTCGAACTTGTAAGAACATATAGGAATAGGTGAAATACATTATTCATTTATTTGGTCAAAAAATCCCATCAAAAGAACAAAACCAACAATGATCTGTGTAGCCAAAGCCTGACATATATTATTCCTCTGCCCTATAGATCTCCATGAATGGCCATGAATGGCAACGTCCCAGGTTTGAGTCCAGCCTGTGGACCTTTGTTAGAAGTCATTCCCCATATTTCTGTCCTCGTTTTCATCTCACTACTGTGAAAAAAATAATAAAAACACAATCTGTTAGCCAATATTAGGTTATCAGATCCATGTTGTATCTGCAGTAGAGTAAAAGTAAGAGCAAAATGCAGTCGAGAAATGCCAAAAATACTGTAGGTTTGTGGAAATCGAGACTAGTTTGTCCACTGACAACTTTATTTTTCAACTGCGAAATGTCTCACTAAGTAATTAACTTTCTAAATATTTGTATATGTAAAATATTTGTATTTTTTTTTTGTTTGTATGAAGAAGGGGTATGACACTTAAATATATCCAGTCCGCCAGACGTGTATTAATCAACAGCTAAAAAATAGTCCCCAACAAATGCAAAATGTATTACTGCCTGAGTAACCTTTGCTAAAAACTATAATGATTCTTTTTAATGAAATTATTTCAATAGTATATATTCATGACCATTTCCAAATGTATGTCTACAGTAGGAATAAACAGACTTAGGACTGAGTGCCATCCGCAGGGTATGGAAGTTGGAAAGAGACAGACTGTCGACGGGTTTGGCCTTTTCATTGGATTTGTAAGCAATAAATAAAAACATGGGGAAAAAAACTTTAGCCTTTAACTGTGCAGCCATTGCTTATCAAACAGGACACAAAAACAGTATCTTTAAAAGTATATCGAGTAGTGTAAGAAAATACTGAAAAATACGGTATTGCTATATTTTGTTTTGTGATATTGTATCAATCATTAGGGTTGGTTTAAGGGTTATGATGTTAATGTTATAGGGACTGTGATGAATACAAATGCAGATCTTAGTGGTTTGGTTGCAATACAAAATGTCTTCTATTATTTAAATTGTATGCATATGGTTGTGCACACACACACACACACACACACACACACAGAACTGTCTCGCTCATGTATGTGCAGACCAGAAAACCATCACAGGCTGTTGATCTTGCAGAAGACACAGAAAGTAAAGAAATAAATAAATAATTTCTCTGCTTGATGTCACAGTGATTGGTGTCCTTTGTATCCCTACACATCACAGTGTCCTTGACTTTTTTTTTATGATAGACAAATTCACCTGCAGTTTGCTTTCAGTTCACTTGATATACACCAGGAACCAAACAGGGATAAATATTTTTCATTTAATCACTAAACTGCTCTGTGTTGAAAGTGAACTGACCAAAAATGTCCTTGTTAACACACTGAAAACAGTTATTTGTCAAGGGCTTAACAAGACCAAATATTATGCTTTAATTAACTAGGATAATTAAAATAAAATGGCACGAATTGAACAGATTACCAGTTTCAAAGCTCAATAAATCGTAGCTAGTAAAAAAATAAAATGTACTGTACATCACAGGTTACAACCACATGTTCCTTCTCTCCTCTCTCGACTTAAATCATCACTAGAATAAAAACTGTCCCTATGCTGACCTGTGAAAGCTAACTGTAAGCAGCTCCTCATGTTCAACTTTCATAGGACATCACACACTGTACAAACTGATGCACTGATTGATTAACTGTCTGTCTGTCCGGCTCTAACCAGGGCCGCCCATTCCACCCGTGGACAATGGCAACAACAGGATAAGTGCATAAATAGCTCCTATAAATAGTCTTGTCATTTCCCAAGCTCTGATAATGCAGCAGGGCTGACAACATGCACATCGGGCACCACTTCACAACAACGTCTGATAGATCGCAATTACAAGATGGTAATTGTGTGCAGTGTGTGCAGTGTGTACTCCCTGTACTCTCTGGTGTCTGTGTGTTTGTGTGTGTGTGTGTGTGTGTGTGTGTGTGTGTGTGTGTGTGATTATGTGACAAAGGCATCGTCTGTGATGAGGACATGTGAGCAGACAATGAGGGGCCCTTGTATCTGCTGGTGGAGAGAAGGAAGGAGGACTCAGGGTTAGATTAAAGCCCATTTTGGAGGTTACAATGATACATCCTTTGTACTTTGTTCACTAAGCTATGATTACAAAGATGAGAGAAAATGGAGGCTTATGTCAAGCTGCATTATACTTTATTATTTAAATAACACTGCCTACAATGAGGATAATCTTCCCTCAATGTGCTTTTAATTTCCATATGAATTTTTTTCTCATTCCGTCTTGTGTGTCTCAGTTCTACTCAAAATTATTTGCACAGCTGGTTCAGTGAAACGTGGTTGGATTCAAATGTCAAAAGTCTAAATGGAAAACATCAATCATCAAAGGTTGATAAACTCATTTAAAAAACACATTCATCAGGTGATTGTGGCCGCGTTTTTATTTTTTTTTTTGGAGCTGCTCAAGAATTCGACCTGAGCAGCCAAGGAGACGAGGACTTTGGATCCACAGCCAAAGTCTTAATGCTTGGCTGATTACTTGTCTGGCACCAAAACCAATATTTGGAAAAAGGGCAGGCGGTAACACTATTATTGTCATAAGGAACTGGGAATGCAAACGATTATTGCTATACTAAGGAGTGCATTAAGTGAGACAGCACAGAAAATTGAACTCTGGCCTACACAAGGAAACACATTCAAGTTTGACAGCTGGCTGCTTTACAAACTGGACATTACTGTCGCACTGTCACAACCTCAGAGGACTTATTTTATACAATATCAATAGCTCTGGTCACATTTAGTCAACTGTTATGAACGTCAAACGGCCTTAGTATGCTTCAAACAAATCTTTTAAGCACTTCGTGGACTCACACCAGCTTACAAACTCAGATCTCCTCAGTCTCTTTTCTACATCCAGACCCATCAGAGCCTCTGAGCAGTTTCACGTTCCCACTTTAAGTCTGAAGGTGATCAAGTCTTTTCTATTCCTGTTCCCAGACCATGGAATAGTTCATCCCTCATTGTCAGGTCCTCCCCATCTATTGCCACAATTTACTAATGTCTATGTGTGTGTAATGTGATTACATGAATGTTTCAAAGGGCCTGAAAACCTATTTTTTCCAATAAATTGTTATGTCCTAACTAATCACTAGGAATTGATGAATCTGTCAGGCCAACATGATACAGAAGCTGTGGTAACTGACAATTTTTTTTTCAAAAAGAGTTTCAGTCTCATCCATGATTGACGCCATTTTTGTGGCCATTTTTCTTTTAGCGTTTTTCACTGATGAAGCTTGGTAGCAAGTGAGCTATGCAGGTTGATGACATTAACATTCTCAATCCCGCCTACAGAGCTCTGATTGGTCTGATTGGTCAATAGGCACAACACCAGGCCAGTATGAACAAGTGGGAGATGTGGGCGTTGATTCAGAGGTCTGAAACCAGGCTAATCATTCTAACACATCTAAACACTTCAGATGCGGTATGAACTCGGAACAACCGAGTTCATTTGAAGCATACTGAACCCTTAATCCCTCAACCATACTGAAAGGTGAAATTCCCTATCTGCCCAGCTTCAAGACTGACAGTCTTTACCTTTACCAAAGACGGAACAAGATAGCTAAACTAAGTCCAACAACGACTTCCCATTCAACGCACCTTAAGAAGCCTAGGCCCACCAGGAGTCACAACGCTGCACAACATACCAACACATTTGAACGCAGCACTTGCCTTGATGACAGAAGCTCTGATGGGCCAAGTGCTGATGATCAAGCTGACTCCTTTTCTCTTTTACTCCCTCATTCACTCCATCTCTTTCCATCTCCCACATTGGCCCAATCAGGCTAATGAGGCTCGCACTTCCTCCATCCCTTCCTGCTCGCTAAAGTGGCGATTGATTGGAGGGGTGGGAAAGCTTTTAACAAGGGAGGGGTGGGAGAGAAATAATTAGCACGAATGAGCTTTTCTGCAAACTCCTTCAGTTTGGCTTTTCTTTTTTCCGTTTATTTACTGACCCGGACAACATTAGGGATTAACTCTCCAAGGGTATGTTAACTTCTCAATGTCAGGGTGTAAATCAATCTGAAGCTGTAAATTGAGGCCTGTTTGTCTAATGCCAATGTCTCGTTCCTCTCAGGTCACAGCCCTTCGATGATGTCTAAATGGAAGTGGTTAGGAAAAAGAAGGCGGAAGGGAGAGGACAAACTCTGTAGATTAACCACAAAGCATCGTAGCTTTTCTTCCATCTCCCCACTCAAATTGAGACGCAAACTAGACATTAGAGCATCCCGCGGAAATTCAGGGCAGTGAACCTTGAAAGCTCAAAATTTTCAGTACACAGAAAGCATAAATGTCGCTGCCCAAATGACCAGTAAAGTGGTCTTTCTGACAGTTGTACTGTAATTAACTTGGACAGATCTGGACTGAAAAAAACTAGAGCAGCAGCACTGTCTAAATTCATGCTGGAGCCAATTCACGAAGCCACTACAGCCTCAAAACTTCGCCCGTGGCAAAGACACAGATACAAGTGGACAGAGTGGACATAACAACATGATTTCAGTGCAGTGATGAAAAGTGCAAGTACAAGCGTCTAGATTTAAGCTAGAACAAGACAAGGGTCAGCAGTGTGTTAACAAAGCTCAAAAAAGTAGAGAAAAAGTAGCAGAAATCTACAGCTGAACATGAAACCAAACATCAGTCACAAACACAGTTTAAAAGCTCCTTTTAAAGTGAATTTGAAGCATATAGACCCTGATCCCTCCGAGTGGTAGCGCTTAGATCACTGAAAGTCTTAAAGATATGAAATACGCCTACAGCCTTTCATTTACTTTACCATCAAAAACGAACGACTTCAAGAGGGCGTGGAAGAGTAATTTTCTATTCATTTGATATGTATTTTTAAATCATAAAGAGGATGAAGTGAAAATCCCCAAAACAAACACAGAGAGAAATTTCTGCAGCTAAAATATTGCTCACCGCAGAAAGAAAAATTACTTGACATAGACAATGGTAATTATATGAAGCATGTATCCTTAGTGACAGACTACCAACATCACAGATTTGAAATAAATGTTTAATTGCACATTAACTATAACTCTATAAAGATTTTTTTTAATATACACTGCTTCCATAAAGTTCAGTCCTCACTACAGTAGAAAACTAATATATATAAGGACATTAATGATTGATCCAGTAGCTGTGTGTTTACACATTAAATACAGTAATTTAAAGGTCCTCGGGTGCATTTGTCACTGCTGTCTGTGGCTGACATCCAGTGGTTCTGCACTAACGTTTCAATCCATTTTAAAACATACAATGTTCGGATGGAGCCTAAAGAACGTGTATTAGTCAATTAATCTTTTATTCAATAAATACAGAAATCATTGATTATTTTGAAAATCAATTACCATGTAACTAATTCTTCTCTTTTTTAACATATTTCTCTTGGCTTTTTTGGAACATACAAAAACAACACAAAAAGATTTTTTTTTAAAATACACTGACGTATTAACAAACAGGAAAGCTTATCTCATTGTTATTGGCTACAAAAGCAGAAACAGATATAAGATAATATCTAAATGTGAATTTCTAAATTTGGAGTTACATTCAGGAGGGAAGCTCATCTCTAATGTATTCTATAAATGGTTTCCATATATTTACATATTGGGAGTCCAGCTGAGTGGATGAGGAGTCTTCCAGTGGAGAAGGATCGTGCTCCATGCTAACAAAGTGACAAATCTTGTTATGTTGAGTTTAATTCCATAAAGGTTCTTATTGTTGTAACTAATTTTTCAAGCAAAAACCCCCCAAAATGTACTGGTTCTAGGCTCTGAAATGTTAACGTTTCCTGTTTTTCTCTGTCTGACATTAATCTGAGTATCTTTTTCATTTCATTTTTTTGATTTTCACATCCATCATAGCTTTTACTTGTTGACTGTTTGACTGTCACTAACCTTTCCTGCCATTCCCCAGTGGTACATTTTGCTTGTAATACAAAAATATTGAATGCAAGACTTTTAATTTATTTATACAATGTGGTATAGCTACTTTTACTCAAGTAAAATATATTTCTTCCACCACTGCTGACCACTCCTTAACAGTCTTTGGTTTTCACTTCAGACACAGTAAACTTTGTTTCAACTCTACCTTCCACATTGCCAAACAATTCATCAATTAATTAACAAAGCTCTTAGTTGCAGTCCTACATAAGCTGATGGAAATTTGCCACTAAAAACAGCTGCTCCATTCTACAAAATAAAAAACATGGTGGTTTTGTTCAATAAACAGTACTCTCAAGTGTAAATTTTTCAGTACTCTGCCCTGCCTTTGACCCTGCCTATCACTACCACTGCTTACTGTTGACCTTACTGATTAAAATCCATACAGATCAGACTTACTCAGATGGATTTTCCACTCACACTATGTTATTGGATTTTGCACAGCAAATCCTCTTTCCACTAAAAAAACAACAACAGGTTAACGCCTCCATTTGGCACACTCTGCTCGGCGCTCGCCACTGTCATTTTGTCCTGGTTTAGTAGTCGGTGCAGTGGCGAGGTGGTCATGGCAGGGCTAAGTTTTGACAGCATCACAGTTACTCTGACACCGAAGGAGCATCAGCAATGCCAATTTTCTTCTGTAAGTGATTGTGTGTGCGGACGGTTGACAGGCACATTGTGAGAACGTGTCCATTAGCAATGCTTCACAAAACACAAAGTCAGTGCAGTGGGAATACTGCTATAGGAACTGGAGCTAAGGAAGTACAGTTACTACGTGAGGGAGAAACAGTGCAATCCACGAGGGAGCTATAACCTCTTCATTGCAGTAGCATATGAACCCAGTTTACTTTTCGAGTAAATAATACATCTCTATCTAATACACTTTTACAGAAGAAGAAATATCGGCTGAGAGGAATCTGGTTTAAATTTAAGCACCCGTAATGCATCAAAAAACACACACCTAAATACACACACACTCCCATTTTATAGTATCTGTTTTGAGGCTTTCTTTAAGAGCGCACACACATGTAAAATACTTGTCTGCGATAGCAAACTTGGTGTGACATTTTGCATCTTGTATTATGAGCCTGTCCTAAGAGGAGCTGACAAGAGCTCTAGGGTAGATGTATGGTAACTGCAGCACAGAGAGAGATAGAGAGCACACACTGTGGAGCCTGTGGGATCTTAACAACACAAGAAGTCTCTGTTCTGGGCTTTCCATCACCTCCTCTGACCCCCGTTACTACCTAGGAGGCTGGGTGGATCACAACAACATGCCTCTCCTGATTAAAACCTTGGATAAGTGACTTGTTGAAAAAGTGGCTGTCGTCTGAGGATGAAATGCAGCCTTGAAAACAGTAATTCCTCAGGCAGAAAAAAATACTACATCTGGATACAACTTGATTATCCTCTAATAACTGCTACATGATGTACATACTTAAAACAAACAAAGTATCAACAGCTTAAGCACTAGAGAGTGGAGTAGATACGGTGGCATTCAAAGTAGGTCTGTGACAAAAATCACTTAATCCTTGGCCTGATGCTGGAAAATCCTTTATAAAGTGGTTAAGCATGCAAAGATTCCCACTGTATGTCCCATTACTCCAGTCCAATGAGGAAAATGCAACTCAGGTGAAATCTGAGAAAACATTTTAGCCACTCTGAGGCAATTTACAACAACAAGCCAGGCCTGACAATCTTCCATACACACTCTAGCAGAGTGTCAAAAGCAGGGATGTCTGCCAGGCTGATTTTGGCGCTAAGCACAGCGCTAAGCCCCATTGACAAAGCCAGCTAAGAATCAGTGAAGCCTTGCAGAAGGAGTGTGACGCTGTGCCACTGTAGAGTAATGCTCGTGTAAGGGGCTCTACCTGCAGAGCCAAGGGTTCGCCTGTTTCATCCTCTTCACCAAACAGGATCACTGAGCACATCCCTCTCGCCTCTCTCGTCCAGCTGTTCTAGTCGACGTCCTGCTGCCTGTCTTTCTGTCTGTCTGAGTCCCCTCATCCATGTCTTCCCAACACGCTGGTCCCTTCATCCTCTATAAACCCCAAGCCCCACTACAGCTGGCGGTCATCATCAACCATGGACTCCTCTGGAATCAATTAAAGAAAAGATTTATAATGGACCCGATGGAAGCATCCAAGCTCAAGAAACACTGATATTCAATTATTGATGTTTAGTCCACGCATCCGTCCTCATATAGTGCACTGTAATAATGAGACATTAAGTTGATGTCAGGAGGTTTCTGCTGGGCCGAGTGTTCAATTTTTAACCATTTGTTTGTTTTAGATCAGTCTTTACATTTTACATAAAGTGAACATAATGATGTCAAAGCTATTACCACATCAGGCTTTCCCATAGTGCTGTATAGTGGAAACACGCCACCACGCATTAAATATTAACATCACTAACATCCACTAACGTCATTAAAAAATTAGAGCTGCAACTAACTATGATTTTCATTATTGATTCATCTGCTGATTACTTTCTTCATTAATTGACAAATTGACGATGAGACATTGAACTGTGATAAAATGCCATTTTTGGCCAGTCAGTCCAGAACCTAAATACATTAACTTACTATTATATATTACAGAAATTATAAAAGATTGAGAGGCAGGAATCACCTTAAAGGACCAGTGTGATTACAACCCCTTCACCTCACCCTCCCATTCCAACATGTAGATGAAACTCTGATGGCAGCGAAACTCAACAAAAACGTCAGTCCTAAGGTGTGTAATATTAATTCTCTTATCTCCTGAGGGAGATATCTAGCTCTTTCGACATTATGAGAGTGGTGAGAGTGAACCAAAACACTGCAGTTGCAGCCTGACAGCTAAACAATGGGCCGAAACTCACTATAATGCTCCATAAAGCCAAGGGGAGCTGCAGATTCAGGTGATAATTCTCTGTAGGTTCGTCACTATGAGCAACCTCTTTCACATTGTCATATTGCTTTCACGTTGCTGTTTGATACATTATTATAAAAATATCGATTATAGCTGCTTTAACCTTCTGGGGAAAGAGCAGGTGTCACGTTATTAATGAATGTGGCTATTGTTTTGGCTGCCGTCTGCTACCTAAATTGATCATGAGACCGGATATGTCAGTTTTAAAACCTAATGGTTTTTTTTCTATGGAAAGTACAAGTATAAAATTGGCCTTGTCTCAGATTCAAGAATAAGACATTTAAACGTGTTAACAGCGTCACTACAGCAGTTGTGCCACTAAAACAACTGGAGAGAGGCAGCGAGGTATCATCACTTGACAACTCCAGCACCAGGAGTGACCAATGAGGCAGTCGTCAAACATCTGTCAAGCAGTCAAGAAATATTGTGTCATAGATGGCGAGCCGAAGAAGACAGCCTGAATAATGTTAACAGTCCCACAGCGAACAGCTTGACCGGAGTACGTGTCAAAATGACATCATTCAGGCACGCTGACTGTATTTAACTGTGTGAATCTTATTGTTGATTTATTTCATTTCCTGTATTCTATGTTTCCATACATACATTTCCCCCACAGTGTTTTATTATAGTATGTGCCTCACCTCGCCTGAAATAAAGAACGCCTCTGTTAACATCAGAAGAAACTGTTACATTTGTATTAAATATTTTATACTGATTAGGCTTCAGGGTAGGGCTGCACAATTCATTCAAATATTATCAGAATCACAATATGGCCAAGTGCAATATCCAAATTGCAGAAGCTGCAATTTTTTCATAAAAGGTAAATATGTGACAAAACAGCATTATAATAAAGTACTGCAGTGCTGCAGAGATCCTCTCACCTACAGAGCTTGTTCTCCAGTGATGTGATAAAACACGTTTGGTCATGATTTTTTTATTGGGGGGAGTTTTCAGTGAAAAGTAAAATTGTGATGCAAAAATTATAATTTCCACACATGAATCATAAATCACAAAATAAAATCCATCAAAATAATTACAATCTGATTTTTTTTTTTTTTTACCATACTGTGCAGCCCTTCAGGGAACAGACAGCAGATGATCATCGTATATTTACTGCACAATAATTAATCAAACTTTATCCAGGAGGAAGTTAGTTTAATAATCACCAGCTGGACGCTCATGTTTTACAGGCTAAAGTTGGTTTTAAGTTCATATTGACCAGCTGGAGTTTGTATTGCCACTGTGATCAGTTGGGGTGGGGAGGACACATGCAGCCTAACTTGCTTTAATCAAACTGTTTATCCAGAATCCTCCGTTTTAAAAGGAGCTAGTTATATGATCAGAGCGGTGTGTATTAATGAACTGTGTGTCCCCTGTTATACATAACTGAAATGTCTACTGTGACTGATTTGCACTACTTGATATTGTCATTTGACTTTGAGCGGAGTCTGCTTCTGACCTTTGTATCGACTACACAGCCAAAGTTTTATTATTATTCCCGATGAGTCGAGCTGCAGGCTTTGATCAGCATCTCAATTTTATTCTGTGAATATCACACAGCTTCTCAAGTCTGCCATTAATCACAGGCAGCTTGTTTGGACTTTCTTTGAAGAAATGCTTGTTCTTTTGACACACCATGTTCCTTTTTAAAAACCTATGTGACAATGGTGTCATGCTGACAGTCACAAGACATATTTAGTGGAATTTGCGCCCTTCACCTGCCTCGTGACTTCCTGACCTTTTTTCCTCTCTGTCTGTCAGCATACCGACCCTGCTATCCATCTCCTCATCTATCCATCGGGGCTTTCTTTCTAGGTTTCTTATCTGTAAGGAAGTTACAGTATAGACTACAGACGCTCTCATCCTGTCTGTCACCTGCGGGCCAGGAAAACTATTGGCTCTAATCTTGTATCTCTCAGCTGTTGCCACGGTGAGTGGGTTTCCAGGGCCAACCAACAGCTTTATCTCTGACCTGCAGAGGAAAACCTGGGAGACCCTATCTCATGCACACACACACACGATAGGACACCTGCACACAAAACACATGCAAAAGTACACCACCCTGCCAGACATCGTACCACACACACACACACACACATACACACACACACACAGAGCGAGGTGTATGTGTGCTGTTTTTATTTCTGGCACAACAAGCAGGTGCAGCTGTGCAGGTGTACATATGCGCACATGTATGTAATCTTGTCAATACATCCAAACACGTGCAAAGGTGAGACACACACACACACACACACACACACACACACACACACACACACACACACTCACACAGACTCCCAGCAAGCAGAAATTGTGACGATGACAAGTGGTTCAGCTCTAAAGACTGAGATAGGACCAGAATATTCTTTATCACTTGACGGTGCACGGCTTAATTTTAGGGACAGTTTTTTATAGTCTAGCCTGAAAGATTTAACAGCCGACTCTGCCGCTGCATTTACTCTCACACACAGAGTTAACTCCACTGGAAAAAAAAAAAGGACATTACACAAAAATACTGAAAGAACCTATATGTTGACTTTTTAAATCTCAGTTCTATACAGAGAAAAGGTAAAATAAATGGCATTTATGTCAGACACGATAAACACTACGGTGGCTAAAAGTAAGTGCTGGAATTGAAATGAGGAATAAAACTTTTGCGAGTGAAAATGCAGCTCAGTAGAGCTAAGCAAATTTGCATTTAATCAATTTGAAAAAAGGTTTTAATGCAAAGTTAGTTGCCGAGACATCGTATCCACACACACACACACACACACACACACACACACACACACACACACACACACACACACACACACACACTCCAAGAACTCATCACTCCAACGACGTTTCATTGTGCAATCCATCTTAATCAGCTAGCCCATCAGAGACAATATATCCTCCCCTCCATCCCTCTCTCCTTCTCTGGACGGAGTGATTGAGGGGTGTAAAGAGGAGGATGTTTCTGCCCGCCGTCTCCTCCTCCCATACCCCCACACTTCCCTCCCCCCTCCTCCTCACCAGGACGGCTCTTAAGTGCTTGTGGGTTTTTATGTTTGTAGTGTTTTATAGGAGTGGGCAGGAGCCAGAGGCTGTAAAAGTGTGGAAGGGGGGGGGGGAGAAGGAGGAGTGGAGAGTTACTGTAAATCCAATCTTTATTGAGAGCGACACAAACAACAAACAGTGCCCGCCCAGCCTGCCTGCAACGCCCTGCTTACCTGATCAATCAGCGCTGACTGACGGAAGGAGAGAGAGAAGGAAGGAAGGAAGGAAGGAAGGAAGGAAGGAGGAAGCAGGGTGGAGCAGCATATTACTTTGTTTTACCTGTTAACTCAAAGGTTTCCACTGCTTCTGTGTCTGCCTGTATCCATGCACACAAGTGTGTCTCTTAATGCATGTGTTTGTTTTTGTGTGTCACTGCGCAGTTAATTGCTAACCACCAGCCAGGCCTGGAAGCCCCCCTCCCAGCCTGCCTATCAGTCTGCCACTATAGCGTAAAGCTGGCTTCAGCTGAATGTTTGCTGGGTTCGGGCTAAATTATTCTTCAAGGCCTTTCAGAATAGCCAGGAAAAAAACACCCACAACACTCCCCTCCACATGTCAGAATCCACAGGCACTGTTTTGGCTGCTCTCTAACGCTGATGCTTTGCTGTTAGATCTGCAACAGGAGAATCATTTTGCCAGCAATTTTCTAAATGAGCGTAACTAACTGTCTGTTTTTGTAATTGTTCTCTTGTCCCTCGATTTCCGCTCGCTGCTCTTTTATTTTAACCTCATATCTCTTTAAGTGCGACTGACATCACTCAGAGCCTCTTAGTCAATCAGTTAGTCATCGAATGAAAAGGTCAGCCGCTTAGTCAACAAGATGACCACAGAGGCGGTCAGCTGGCCAGTCAATCAGTCAGATCGAAAAGGATGATTGGACTCTGCTGCCCAAAACCCCTTCGTGAGTAGCCTGTACCTGCTTGTTGCCATGGTAATGCAGTCCGAGACCTAAATGCTAGCCTGTGTCCCCTCCCTGCCTCTCTTTTATCCTCTTCTTTTCACTCCTCCAGACTCTCCCCTCGCTTTTTTGTCAGTCGGCGCGCTGATTCTCTCTCACGCTCTGTCTCTCAGTCATGTTTCCTCTGGCACTGTTGTGTTTTTCAGTCTGCCTCCCTCACCTTGCCTCGTCCTCTCTGCTAAATGACACTTTACTAGCCGTTTCCTCTTGTTAATTCCACGCCACTTTGCATGGTGCGACTCTGTAAAACACTTGTAAAACACGCAAAGTCGCCTCTACAGGCACACGGAGACAAATTACAATTACTTACTGTATACACACATAATTACTTTAACATTTGCAGGCAGATGCATGCATGAATGCTTGCGAGGACACACAAACACTAGCAATAATGGCATAAATGAGAGTCAACGATCAACATATTCACTGTCTGCTGGCACAGCTTACACCTGCTGACAGTCAGCTGCCAATGAAGATCTATCATTTTCTGCTAAAGCCTCATCATCAAGCATCATTTAGGCAAGTTGGCCTGCCTCACTCTCCCCTGATACACCGTCTGTGCCAAGATAACGATTAAATTTCCCCCAAATGCCCAAACAGCCTTGTGGGAAAAGGTCTTCAGTAAATGAACTGGCTTTGGGCTCCATCTAATGGTCACTAGAAAGACTTTAATTCCACTTGTATGAGCTGGAAAACAACAACTGGTGTCTCTACTGTCACCGACAGATGATTTTTCATAGCTTTGACCGTTTTCTACCTTCACAAAACAACAGCTATCCCTACTGTCGATTTAATCTAAGGAGTTGGTATTTTTAAAAGGTCACCTCAGTTTAACTCTGGTTATTTTACATTCAATTCAATTTCAAAGCAGTCTGCCCATAATCCGTTCAGTACTGGGACTCTACATAAATGCGAGCTCCGCTTTCAGCTTTCTTTGCCTCCTTTTGAAGTTTCCAGGGAGACAGTCAACATCCTTCTGATCCTAAACCCTTTTGTTGCTCTTACATTCACATGTAGTGTATGTTCTTTAACGAAAACCTCACAGTACAAACGTGTGTAACCATATAAAAGCCCGTAGCTGTCCCTCCCACACACTGAGAAAACATACCCATAATCACAGCACAAGCCGCCCTCACAGGTGTTGTTGTGATAAATTTATGTACAATATATGCACATTGATGCACAAACAGACTGGGGGCCGCACTGAGTTTAGCACCCAGTTTTTTTTAATCCATAATCCTTTTTCATATTTTCCTTCTGTTTGGCTTTCTTCTTCATTTTGTTGTTCTTGTTTCTTTATTCCCCCTTTTATTTATTTTGTTGCAAATAGAAAAAAATAAAATGATGTTTTATCTATTTCTTCATTTTATTTGATCACATGAAAAAATAGATCATTGGTGACCCTGTTGGACTACTAACCTACACATTGATCCAACTACAGACAAACACTCATTCACACACACATACCTGCATTGACAATAGCGTCTATCTCCAGCTTGGTGATGTCTCCGCTGTAGAGAGAAATCTTCTGGTCTAATTTTTCATTCCTCTGGTAGAGAGGTTTCTCAGAACATCCTGATAATGAGACACATATACAGCACATTCAGTCTCAGGATCAGTTTTATTTACCAAGATTCATGTCTTGATAGTTTGTTCTTGGTTTACTAGTCTAAGGTGTTAAAACTGATGTGTTAGGTAGTAATATGGTGAAATTGAGCCACACTAACAATATTTCAAAATTGCTTTCTTTACAGCAGTTTGGATTTTAATACGATACTTCTGACATATTGCGCATTGCTGCTGTAATCTATTATAACCTACAGTGAAAAGACTACACAGGTTTAAACTTGGGGTTACCAGACAAACACAAACTAAGATATACTGTACCTAGTCCATGTATTTGAGCCCTTTTCTAGGTGTAAAAAGATAAACATTTAATTGTTTGCTTGCACGTCTGTGTCAAATACAGGACAAATGTTTTCCATATTGGTTAGAAACAAGCAAACAAAATAAAGACAGTTGGAAGCACTTTGCTTGAAAAAAATTACAATATTTATTGAGACTTCTAATATGTGATAATAATCTAATTCAGTATGTTCCCTTTTTTTGCTTTGTACTTGTAAACATTAGAAGTGTATATTATGTATGAATACAACACATTTTGCACACAGGGTGTTTTCAACTCTCTTTATGTTTCTCAGAATTTGTAAATACTCTTAGTATGCCATTTCATTTAATGTGATGTGTTTAATATCTGATAGCATTAGTGAAAGTATTCATATCTTTTCATCCCTCCCAGAAAGCCTCACCACCACTACCACCCAACCCTGAATGAACTTGACAGTGACGTTGATTGATGTTGGGTGTCTGACCTGCGGTTGGGGTCCACACTGGGATGTCGTCCAGTGGCACAGAGCTGGAGGTCCTGTAGTACTGCCGCCTGTCTTTCACAGACAGAGACAGCAAGAAGTCTGCAAGAGACAACGGAGATAGATATTTTTTAAATATTTATTTATGTTAGAGAACAGAGAAACATCGGTGCTGTGAGCATAACAGACTGAAGAAAAGCTCCTGATGAACCTAATCTGGGGTGTTGTGGCGGGTAAACCCAAGTAAACTCATTTAATCCACATCTTTGAAATGAGGCTGAGAGTTTATTCATCAATTCTTGCATTAACTGTACCAATCAATGAGGGAAACGTGATGGGTAAACAACACTTTATTTACCACTACACCCCTGAACCTAACGAACCATAAAAATCCTACAGGAATCTAAAGTGTGTAGGGTACTGTGAGATTATTGTGCAATGAGAGTACTTAACGATCCTTTGTGCTCAAGTTTGTTCAAGGGCTGATTCACTTTTTGAAGATAAATCAATCGATAATGATTTCTAATTTATTGCACAACTAATGTATTAAGTATAAACTCTAAATATTTGCTAGTCGCAGCTTCACAACAATTTGTTGGCTTTTCTTCATTTTGTATCAACCTCTAAATTTTAAGAAATCCCTTTCGGTTAGATCGGCTACATAAATAAAAATAGTCATAAATTGCAGCCAAAATGTATCTATATCATGTTTTTTACATATTGTGTATATATATTGTGAGTTTATGGTGTACTAACTCTACTTTGACATTACAGAAGACAACATAACTCAGATATAATATGTTTTGTATTTAGTAACTGCATTTGTCTGCACATTTTATAAAGCATTGTGTTGCTAGTATTAGTCTTGGGAGCAGTGACATTAGCAGCCATTACAGCTCTGAGGCAGGGGCTGACAGCTGGACGGGTGTTATGGTTTTGTGACAGCAGACATGTTTCTCTGCAGGGTAGCTGCTGTAACGTTACACTAAAACCCTGCCGGCCTTCAGTCTCACCCTTGGTCTCCTTCCAGTCTCCCTCAGCAGAGTTTAGGTTAACTTTCTGGGCCATGGCGGTGCAGCTCCCGGTGTGGAGATACTGGACCAACGCGAGTGTGCTCACTCCGAGGGCGGCACCGAGGGCGACCTTGCCCAGCCAGCCTGCCCGGAGCCGGGGTGCGGCGGAACCGTCCCGCTGGCTGGACTTCCAAATAGCGGCTGTCGCTGTTGTTGAAAACTTAACAGCTCGGAGGGCAGCGTTAATATGGCCGCGGAGAGGACTTGTTGCTGGCTTCCCTCCAAGCTGGGGGCTTCCAGAAGTTAAACTATGTCTGAACTTGACACCGGCTCCCTGGAAGTTAGCACAGACACGGGACAGAGGGCCGGTGTACAGAGGGGCTCTGAGGTATGAGAACAGAGCTGACATTTGCTTTTCCATGCCTGAATGACACCGACTGGACTATCGGTTCGTGTTACTACAGAGCCTCAGGGATCAATGTCAGACACCACCGGACTTCGGTTTCGTTTTAGATGCGTACACACACCTCTCTGTGTTCAACGCTCTCATGGGCCATTTTTGTTTTGGACGTTAACGTGTGGAATGTACCATTTTTAAAGGGGTGTCGGTTATCCGTCGCTAAACGACAAACTTTACCGACTGTCCGTGAGCGTTACTGTGGTGTCCAGTGCTGGTATTAAACGATTAATATTAGTACCAGTGAAAGGGATATGCTGCACATGTGACCAGCTGCTGCTCTATTTTCGACTGTACACCCCGACTAAGATGACATGGGAAAGCCGAAGCCAACGACAAGAGGCTTACGCCGCCTTCAAGACAATGGGAAATATCAGACTTAGAGGATGAGGCCGACGACCGACCAAACAAGCTCGTAAATGCAATAGTTGAAACAAGGAGAGTTAATAAAATATAAATCCACTATTGTGAGCAGGAAGCCTTGTCTGGAATGAGTACAACCCTCCAAAAGCACTTCATACACTGTATTTGATTTCAAATATAATATTCAATCCAAAAAAACCCTGACGGCAAGATGACCTCAGCAATATTTAAATTTGACTAAAAGTTACCCCAATGAAGTAATGTATAAGAATGACTATTCTGTTCATAGGTGTCACACTTTTGCCAACTTAAAGGTATAGACAATTGTGGAATTACTAAATCTCATCAGACGTAGATCCATGTGACTACCTCCTCAAATAGGTCTGCGGCCTGATGGGTATTTTGGGGTGCCATGACACCAAAAACACTGAGAACCACTGCCCTATGACCCTGAAGATGTTGCCCCCTAGCAGATTGTACAACTAAATGCCATAAAACATTGGTTGTAGTTCAAGGAAGGTTAGATTATTATTTGAAGGTAGAATTATTTTCCCCAAATCAACCAGTGAGCTCATTCATCTGTGACAACATCAATATAATCTGGGCTTGTTCCATAGAGAGGAGTCTTATGTGCTTTTGTTACAACTGAACCAAATTATTATTACTATTATATAGTAGAGCATTAAACCTGCTTTCAGTTTTATAAGGAAATTATCAAGTTAGCTAAACCTTTGTCTATTCATTCTTTACTTTGCTTCTGACAAAAGCACCAAAAGCACTACTAAAATTTAGGATCCATAACCCACACCCTAAAATTAATCACTGCTGATCTTGCGTCACTCAACATTAGATCACGAGTCAGTCTATTGTATGTGTGCTTCTGCAAGAAAAGAGAGGAGAAAGACAAAGAGAGAAAGGGTTAATGTGTGCTTTCTGTCCATTTAATATCTCTCATAGTCTCCTACATATGCTGCATGCACATGCACACACACACACACATACATTGCATATGCATCACTCACACAGCCTGTCAGTCAAAGCACATTTCCGCCTGGCGGAAACTGAAAAAAAAAAGGAACAAGCCTATTTTGACAGAAGTGACACAAGCAGCATAGACACAGCTACCCAGACCACAACCTGCCCAGCCCAAGAGAGAGCCCGAAACTGCTGCATATTTTCTCAGAAAAACCTAGGAAACTTCTTCAAAGATCTGACAGAGGCACAGGAGTCCCCAAGTTCTCATTTCTCAAAACCTTGGACCGAGGAGACTAACGGTATTGTTTGTCAAAATGTGTGTGTGTGTGTGTGTGTGTGTGTGTGTGTGTGTGTGTGTGTGACGGCGTGGGAGAAAGTGAGAAAGAACGGAGAATAGAGCGAGTTAGGGCAGGGTGTGTGTGTGTGTGTGTGTGTGTGTGAGGGGGTCATTTATTAAGTCACATCAATTGAACTGAAATGAACTTGAATTGAACATGAATTCAACTTGAATTCAACTTGAATTGAACTGGTCACACATGAACATATATTCAGAAACAAGGAGATAAAGAAAGTTGAGGCCTCCAAAAGAGGTAAGGAGGGGTGCAGGCGTCTCATCTATTCATTGTTGAATAATTTTCTGTGATATTAGTCCTTGAAAGTACAGATACATGGACGGAGACACACATTTTAATATCATTTAAATGGGCTCACACTTTCATACACATGCTGGCGGTTGCTGTATTGGCATTGGATGAACATCTCACCTTGGGCGGGTCAGAAAGCGGAAGTGTGTTAACCTGGTGATAGTTCATGTCAGAAGCAGGAAGTAGCCTATTAATCAAACTGGACACGTTGCCAGAATCAACTCACTCATCCAGTGTGTGTGTGTGTGTGTGTGTGTGTGTGTGTGTGTTACTGAGTATCATGTGATATCAAAACATGAGTGTTTTTTTCTCACAGTTGATTGGTTGACGTATGACTGACAGGTCATTGTCTGAAACAGGCTTTGTATTATCAAAAGCGTCACAGTTTTTTTAAATGTCTTTTATTACAGTTACAGCATGTGTAACTCAACTTTTTGAAGCAGTTTTATCCTTCTTTAAAATTAATTATAAAGTTTTATGTAATTTTTATGCACTGATATGAAATAATGCAGAAAACATTAATATGTAGATTAACTGAAATTGTCTCATATTTAAGCCATGTAATGTTGCTCTGAAATGTGATGATCTTTAAATGTTTTCTTCAGGAACAATTTATTCATGTATTAAAGTGCATAATTTCTCTCTTGTGACATATATAGGTCTCACAATTATTACATTTTTTTTCATACTTTCACTCTTTATGTGCCTGTTCTGCCCTCTTCTCCTTTTCTGCTCTCTGTCTACTCTGTCAGACTCGTCTCCTGCATTTCTCTCTCTCTCTCTCGCTCCCAGTATGGCGGTGTGGGATCTGTCAGTCACAGTAGAGGACCTGGGGTCTGATGCGCCTCCTGTCACCCTCAGTGTGGCCTCTGACCTCCACGTCGGAGGGGTCATCCTAAAGCTGGTGGAAAAGACACGTGGGTCACTGTCTGTCTCCCTCTGTTTGTCTCCGTCTTTGTCTCTGTCACAGTGCACAAACTAAAAATAGTTACATCATATCCATGGACAGGCACATATAGTGTGAACTGCATTATTAAATCATCATAAGCCATACACGGGTTATGCATTTTTTAAAGCATGCATTTTGTAACTCTACTGTAAAGAGTTAGTGTAACATATATACTCCTCTGCTCTCATTTGAATTATTTCTGAGGGTACATTTATATCTTTTTATGCCAAGCAATAACCAGAGTATCTTCAGCCTGTGCCTTAACACCAACTTCTCTTTACCTACATTTTACAAACTATTAAACTCAACACTATTAAACTGAAGTGATTCAGATAGCATAGCAAGATAACATAATGCTTCATTTTCTAAATTAAATGCTGGTGTAGATTACTCAGTAAGACTGTCCATATATTTAAAAGTGTTCATGGTTCAGAGATTTTCATATCTATGAGACAAGCCAAAAGCACTTGACAATGCATTTCAGGGAGACATTTAAAATGTTTGATTACCCATCTTGTGTTTTAATCAATAGTATTGTTTTCTAATTGCCAGTGCAGTAGAATCACTCAGCTGTCCAGTAATTCAGCCCCTGTCCAGTTGAGTGAGGGGAGAATACTATTGATCCTGATGTGACTTGAACACACAACCTTCTGATCTGAAGTCAGATCCATTACCTTTGTGCTACAGAATGTAACTGATGTTACCTGTTGGTCCTAATGTCAGTTGGTTCTGGCAAACAAACCAAACATTTGACTGGAAACATCACTGATACCTACCTTGGAGAAGTCCAGCTCCATCAAAGGTGTCTTCCAACAATTCCAAATCCTCCACTTCCACACATATTCTGTATTTAACGATTGTAGAAGTAGAAACAGGAAATTATTGTTTAACAGGCAGCCAGACTACGGTTTGTAGGTAATGTTATTTACTAACCATCAACAGCTAGCAGAACATCAGCCCAACACATTGCTGGGAGGCACATTTCTCTTCTTTAGTAGACTCTAGCTGCCTCCACACATATTACTGCTCAGATGAAATGTATCAATCGTCCACCAAACTCCTGATATGGTGAGAGATAGTGAACATGAAAATCCCCAAACCGTCAATGTAAAAGACTGTTATTAGGACCAGTAACTTTATTATTCAGTAACTACACCAAAACAATGTTGCACAGTTCACACACTGGTAAGTTGAGTGTGAATAAGAAAAGCTGTTGACCCTGACAACATTTGAAAATGAAAGAAACATTACTCTCCCACCACAAAAGTGTCTGTAAAATTGGAGAACAAACTAAACACTGGTGGGAGGAGCAGAGGTAAACTGATAGTGTTATTATTAATTATTCATATTATTACAATCATTTCTATGTCCAGTGGTTCAAAAGCCAATTTTAAGTACTTGAGGTGAATGTCTGGACTGTGAAAAGTTAAGAACCACAGTCTTCACACATAGGTGAATGAAACAGTGGCTGTTAACTGTGTTTTGTGTCCGTCCTCTGCAGAGATCAAGCGTGATTGGTCGGACCATGCACTGTGGTGGGAGCAGAAGCAGCGGTGGCTGCTGCGGACGGCCTGGACTCTGGAGAAATATGGTATCCACGCCGACGCCAGGCTGGTCTTCATGCCCCAACATAAGCCCCTAAAGCTGTGTCTGCCCAACGGCATTACCCTGAAGCTCCGAGCCTGCTTCTCCAACCCTGTCTTCCAGACTGTGATGGGTATCTGCAGAATGCTCAGTGAGTCTTTCTTTCTTTCTTTCTTATGTTCCTTTATTCCTTCCTTCTTTCATTTCTTTGTTTCCGTCTTTTGCTTCCTTTTTTTTGTTTTTGTGAGGCAAAGAAAAGGCCAGCATGAGGCTCCAAATGAGGAACATTTCTTAATCTTGAGGGTGCACATGGGCCCCGAGTTTGTGACTGTCATATTCTCATTTAGTGTTCACGCACACACATTTTTGCTAGTTGTCTAATGATCAAAGTTTTGACCCTGACGTGATTTGAACACGCAACCTTCTGATCTGGAGTCAGACGCGCTACCGTTGCGCCACAGAGTCTATAAACTCCCCTATCTAATGGTGAGATACCGAACACGCGTGGCAGGATAATGGTCAGTATTATAATTTAAGTTTGAGGACAAAGAAAGACATCTGCTTCATTCGTGCACTCTGTTAACCCTTCTGGTGTCATTCAGCAGTCACACACTGATGTGACTTGAACACGAGCTCTTGAGGTGAAGAACTGCGCTACTTGTCTCCTCCGTTACGTCTTGCACACAAAGGGCCAATAATGTGTCCATGGCCACAAGAGCCGACATGATGTAAAACTCCTTATCTGGCCAAGTGCACAAAGCTCCATGTCACATTTCTGTCTTTTATTATCTTTGCGATCAAAGATTTGACCCTGACGTGATTTGAACACGCAACCTTCTGATCTGGAGTCAGACGCGCTACCGTTGCGCCACAGAGTCTAGATACCCGCTGTTTCTGGTCCACCATCTGGGCTGACGTCACAGGGCGCTTATTTTTACACCGAGGTGCGGGGATCTAGGACCGAGGAGCGATGTCTGAGGATCGAGGATACACGAGAGAAGCCCCCTTTATTGGACATCAGTTATTGATTGGACGCTGCAGTTTAGCCGTTGAACATGATCTTATTACAGTCAGACACAGAAGAGAGTCTGTCAGCAATAAATACTTTACATCATGTCCTGTCATTTCCACTCAGACACATGAGGCTGATAACTCCTGAGTCGGGTTACATCATTTCAGTTCCCCGAAACATTTAGCCTAATAAATATTTTCCAATATTCATAAGACACCATGATCATATTCTGGGTTAGTCAATAATGAGTTTACAATCACAATATCAATAAATACACATGCACATAATGAACAAATAATATAAACGCATTCCGCCAGTAGAAATGATCCCTGTGCCTCTTCTGTCGAAGTTAGTTCTTTATTTACTATAACTCTGAGAGAGGATGCTTTCAGTCATTTTAAACGTGTCCTTGGGCACAGTAATGTCACTGGACTGTGTGAAGGAACTTCTGGCCGTGTAAAATAACCCAACAAATAACATGAACTAAGCTTAGATCGTGTCGGCGATTTAAATAATCAATGAAGCTGCTGTGCCTCGTGCGTAAATGCGCACGGTATCTCTCTTAGTGAGGAGAAACCTCACACTAATTCAGCCTCAGTCCATTCAATATTATTCACAATGTAATCATAGTTTTTGTAACCCTCTGATCATCACTATAATACAGGCTGTTATTTACTTGCAGGTGTTTGTTAAACAGGTAACAGGATGCTGCTCTGGCACTGGATAACTGTATTATTCTCATTCAGCGGTCACACACTGATGTGATTTGAACACGAGCTCTTGAGGTTAAGGACTGCGCTACTTGTTTCCTTTGTTCCTTCTTGCACAAGAAGGGCCAATAATGTGTCCGTGGCCACAGGAGTCCACGTGGGCCTGTGTGATGTCATTTTCCTTATCTATTGAATCTGACTTGATCATGCATCCTTCTGATATGCACTCGCTACCGTTGCGCCAGGGTCCATAAAGCTGACTTCTAAAAGGGCGATGATAAAGCAAACCATCTGTTTGATTTGTGCACCGTAGTAACCATTCCCTGACGGGATTCGACAACACGATCTTTACGTTTGTGACTGCACTACGAGCATAACAGTTATCTCTTGTTATCTTCATGATCAAAGTATTGACCCTGACGTGATTTGAACACGCAACCTTCTGATCTGGAGTCAGACGCGCTACCGTTGCGCCACAGAGTCTATAAACTCCCCTCTCTAATGGTGAGATACCAAACACGCGTGGCAGGATAATGGTCAGTATAATGATTTAAGTTTGAGGACAAAGAAAGACATCTGCTTCCTTCGTGCACTCTGTTAACCCTTCTGGTCTCATTCAGCAGTCACACACTGATGTGACTTGAACACGAGCTCTTGAGGTGAAGAACTGCGCTACTTGCTTCCTCCGTTACTTCTTGCACACAAAGGGCCAATAATGTGTCCATGGCCACAAGAGCCGACACCACATTTCTGTCTTTTATTATCTTTGCGATCAAAGATTTGACCCTGACGTGATTTGAACACGCAACCTTCTGATCTGGAGTCAGACGCGCTACCGTTGCGCCACAGAGTCTATACACGCGTTGTATAAGGTCCGCGTTTTGTTAATGAGGCCAGCTGCAGACGGGAAGAAAGTGTCATGGCGGTGGGAGGTTTTGGTCCTGATGGACTGCAGAGGACCTCAGTGTGGTCCGTCCAGGCCAGTTTATTGTATCTCCCCCCTAATTGCAACTAGGGAGGGGGGCCTCTTGCTGCGCCTGAAGTCCACCACCAGCTCCTTGCTTTTCCCCGTGTTGAGCTGTAGGTGGTTTCTGTCGCACCATCCAATGAAGTTCTGGATCAGGTCTCTGTACTCCTCCTCCCTATCATCTGTGTTACAGCCCACAATGGAGGAGTCTTCAGAGAACTTCTGTAGGTGGCACACTCCCAAGTTGAAGCAGAAGTCAGAGGTGTAGAGGGTGAACAGGAACGGTGACAGTACAGTTCCTTGGGGTGTGCCAGTGGTGCTTGTCACCACGTCTGACAAGCAGCTGTGCAGCCTGAGATACTTTGGTCTGTCAGTGAGGTAGTCTGTAATCCAGGCCAGAAGGTCCTGGTCCACCTGCATCACAGAGAGCCTCTCTGCCAGCCGGAGAGGCTGGATGGTGTCAATGGCACTGGAGAAGTCCAAGAACATGATCCTTACAGTGCTCTGTGGCTTCTCCAGGTGGATGTAAGCTCTGTGAAGCAGCTATATGATGGCATCATCCACGCTGATGTCAGTCTGGTACGCAAACTGCAGCGTGTCCAGACAGTCACGCACCAGGGGTTTGAGGTGCTGCAGAACCAGTCTCTCAAAGGTCTTCATGACATGTAATGTTAAAGCCACAAGCCTGAAGTCATTGAGAGCGCTGGAACTTCCTTTTTTGGGAACTGGGACTATGCAGGGAGTCTTCCAGATCTTCAGCACCTTCTTCAACCTCAGGGCGAGGTCAAAAACATGCTGGAACACTCGCAGTGTTCCAGCATGTTTTTTTTTTTTTTTGACCTTTGACATGTTTTTGACCTCGCCCAGTTGCTCTGCGCATACCTTCAGGACCCTCTGGTTGACGTTGTCAGGACCTCTAGCCTTGTTTAATAGAGAGAGTGAGCGGGAGCCGTTGTGTCGAGCTGCCACTCTCTGCAGTGCTGGAAGCAGTATTCCCCTCCTTACAAGGGAGTCGTTGTGAGCCTGCATGAGTTAAATTTCTCTATCTAGCCAAGTTCACAAAACTCCATGCAGATTCCTGTACAGCCCAATGTTTGTGACTGCACTACAAGGATGAGATCATCTTTTATTTTCTTAATGATCAAAGAGTTGACCCTGACGTGATTTGAACACGCAACCTTCTGATCTGGAGTCAGACGCGCTACCGTTGCGCCACAGAGTCTATACAATGTAAAAAAAATCAAGTACTTTGTAAAATATAGATAAAGATAGATAAAGATAAAGCTAGGTTCAGCAAGGATGATATTTATAATGTACAGGACAGAAAAATTAAAAAAAATTGAATTAATGCTTATATACAGGGTGGGTTAATCAGTCAGTGTTAGTGGGGGTCGCGGGTTTTGTTAATGAGGCCAGCTGCAGACGGGAAGAAAGTGTCAAGGCGGTGGGAGGTTTTGGTCCTGATAGACTGCAGCTGCCTGCCAGAAGGAAGTGTTTCAAAGAGTTGAAGTATTGACCCTGACATGACTTGAACATGCAACCTTCTGATCTGGAGTCAGACGCCCTACCTTTGTGCCACAGAGTCTATAAAATGCCTATCCAAACTGGTGACATTACAACAGTTTTCAGTTTAACAGCTAGCTGAACCATTTGATGACAAAGCACACTTAATTTGTGCACTGTATTAACCATTCTGGTCTTACTGTCGTTAAGCAGTGGCACACAATGACGTGCTTTGAACGTTGCGCCACAGAGTCTGTGGACATACATCCCAAACTGGTGAGATACCAAACACTGGTGGCAGGAGGTAGCACAATGACATTTTTGCTAGTTTTCAGTATAACGGCCAGCTGAATCATTTGAGCGTTGGAGATAATTGAGCCAAGACTTTTATTTTTGTCTAAAAGAGGAAGGTCTTTAACCACTTCTCGTCAAGTTCTGATTACTTATATATTTTTAACATCTGTAATCTTTCATCTGAGTTTCCAAGCCAACTATATAGTATAAATATAAATATAAATATAGAGACACTTCAGTGATTGGCTGCATATATGGATGATATATTCCCCTCAATGAGTACAGGAACAGTGTAGACCTGGTTTTCCACCAATGTTCAGGCTGTATGCACTCTTAATTTAGAGTTTTCTTGCTGCAGGGTGGGCATTGCTACAGCTCTGCACAACAGCCTGAAGCAGCATCGCTCAAATCCTCCAGTGGAAGAGCAGGGTCAAGCAGATGTGCCAAGGCAATGACCAACAAGGACTTGCACACACAATTGCTTTCACATTCACACTTCCTACAAAGTTAAAGTAGTGTGCAGCACTAGAATGTAGTTTTGTGGAGATTGAAAAACTCACACTCATGAATATCCAAATAACATTGACAGTTATTTAAAATGTAATCATAGCTTTCTCTTCCAACTCTATATCCAACACAACCTGTAGGATTGTCATAGTTTTATATTCTTTTCAAATCTCTGACTATTTTTATATTGCATGGTCATCTTTATTTGTTTTCAAAATGACTATATAATCAACTATTTTTCTTTTGTCCAGTAGCAATAGTATGGCCTTACTTTCAATAATGGTTTGACACAATGTTGTTATTTGGCAAAAATGTCCTTTACATACTGTCATAAGTTTTTATGAACAAATTATTTTTGCCTCTGCCATTGTTTTCGCTCCAGATTAATACCAGTAATGATGTTTTCTATTCCATTCCAGGTTTTTATGAGCACCATCAGACCAACAACCTGTGCTCATACTTAATCTAATGAGGTTTAACCCAGGTGTTCTTCTTCAGTCGTACTTACTTACTGCAGGACTCCGTAGTCTCTGAATAAATTTAAGTCACGTTCATTAAAGCTACTTAAATGTTCCAGTTTAACTAGTCCACATTAAGGCCTGGTCTGTGAAACCGGCCCATTGTGTGTCTTTTATGGTTTTGCACAAATCCAGGAAGGAAAAACAAGGCAGTTAAATGAACATGAGAGTACACAACTCAAGTTTGTGTCTGTAGAATCCAACAGTCTAAAGACAAGGTTTACTACCCATTGAAAAGCAAACTTATTGATTAAGTGACAAGAACACAATTTGAACTTCTGGAGTCAGACTTAATACCATTGCGCCATTTGATGCACAGTTGTTAATGAAATGTTGCCAGTTGTCAAGTGTGTTATCAACATTGTTCAGTGTGCTGCTCCTGTAGTGATCAGTCTGTCCCTTCTCTGCATATTATTATAACTGAGACACAGTCCCTAATTACTTTTGACTGATTTCTCTGTTACCTCTACAGATATCCGTCACCCCGAGGAGCTCTCGCTCCTTCGGCCCATAGAGCAGAAAAAGAAGAAGAAAGATAAAGACTCGGCTGAGGAGATCTACGACCTGACCGAGGTGCCCCTCTCCTCGGGTACACTCATCACACTACATTCACACCACATGCACAACTAGTGGCCCTGAGCAAGAAACGTGAAAGAACTGCCAATATCAGATTGTATTTCCTGCTCCCAATTTCACCAGTCAATCTGTCAAAATCCAGCTTTTACAACCTTGGACTTCCTATAAGTACAGTACCATGAATACAGAAAATGCTATAATGTGATCATAATAATAATCACTGTTTCTAGAGTCAGGTTTGCCTCCTCAAAAGCCTTCATTCATATAGTCTACAGGATCTACCTGTAAATGATCCAAAGATACCGGTGGAGAAGATTAATGTTTTTGTAAAATACAGCAGTTTTCATCTGACTCTACTCCAAAGCAGCTACTGTGCATTTTAAAGCAGAAATTGAGTAATATATTAGTCAGACTTTTTCCCTGTTGTTTACAAAGTGAAAATTTGACTGTAACCCTCCTACACTTCCTTTCGCAGTATCCCGGCCCTGTCTCTATAATGGCATGCCGGCTCATTTCGCTGACTCAACACAGATGGAGGCCATCTACAAGATGCTGTCAGTCACCCAGCCTCCCCCCGCCCCCGAGGTCATAGCCAAGCAGTACCGCCCAGCCAGCGTAGTGGACAAGGCCCACATCCATGGCAGGTACGCCTTCACACATATCAGTATTGTAAACTCTGTCATATTCTTCAAAACAGCTATTTTGGCAGGAAATAGTTGGGTACCTTGGGAATGTTGGTTCAGTGGTTACTGCTGTTGTCCAACAATACGAAGTTCAAACTTTATTGCAGGAAACCTTAATAACAAATGTGCTTCTCCTTTTGTTACCACTAACAAAGACACACTCTTGATCATTTAAGTTTGGTTATTTTAAAAAACAATTCTGTTTTCACTATCCTGCACTCACTGCTGTATTGTGTTTAGCTAATTAAACTTAGATTTAGCTATTAAAGCAGCTCCCTCTTAACTGAGTGGTCAAACCTATTATAGCTTACATGCATGTTCATTGACACAGGCTACCACTGCCCTATAATTGGATCATAACTGGAGCTGATTGAATGGTTTCAGGCTCTATTATATGCATTGAAGCTGTAGTGAGCACACTCACATTTTCATCAGAAGAATTGTCTTTTTCCATTTTTTTTCCCATTCTTTGCTTTGCTCTTGCATTGTGTGTACTTTAATATAATTGTTGGATAAGCACATACATAATGGATTAGAACGTAATACATTTTGATTAACCTAACCATAATCAGTCATGAACAGAAATAAGTCAAATGGAAAATATATGTGCACACATGTAAGATGTTCAATTTACATATAAACATATATTTATCAGTTTTTTTTATTGTTTGTGGTTGTTTAGGTGGTTTGTTTATTTCATTAATTATGTTGGTACATCAAGACAATTATACAATAGCTCTCAGGTAGTTTTTTCTGCTTGTGGGTGGGCGGTGAGATTATGGGGCCTTTAAGTTGTTTGACAATGTGAAAACCCAATAAAAGCATTTTAATAAACATATATACATGTATGTTACATATACATTTTATACACATATACTTATCCTCTTTCCTTTTAGGTGGTTGGACTCATCCCGTTGTCTTATGCAGCAGGGAATCCAAGAAAATGACAGAGTCTGGCTTCGCTTCAAATTCTATGCCTTCTATGACATTGAACCCAAGGTGTGTGTGTATACTGTTTATATATATAGTACTGTATGTGTGTATGTTTGGCCTTGATTTGACTCTTCTTTTCTATGACCGTGCAGTACGATGTTGTGCGTCTGACCCAGCTGTATGAGCAGGCGCGTTGGGCCATCCTGCTGGAGGACATCGACTGCACCGAGGAGGAGATGATGCTGTTTGGAGCCCTACAGGTAAGACTGCTGCTGAAGACACTTCCCTCATGAAACTCTTAAATGTCATATATTACAGGAATCTAAATGTTACTATATGTATATGCAAATATTGTCAAAGACATATGATGACTAATAATAACTGAACAATTTTTTAACAGGTTAAATATAAAGGTTTAATAAAAAGGAGTCTCTCACGTTGGGATTAGACTTAGTTTAGCTCTAATTTGGGTTCCTTTTACTTCTAATTTGATCACAAAGAACTGCTCCTGTTTATAAATGATTGGGGTATCCAGATGATACAGCTAGTAATAACACACAATTTGAGTTGTTTTCTCCTTTAACATCCAGTACATAGTTAATAGCTTGTCACTCTCCTCTTTTACTCAAACTCCTTTAGTACCACATCAGTAAGGTGTCTCAGTCAGAGCCCCAGATGCTGAGTTCCAGTGCAGCTATGGACGACCTGGAGTCCGCCCTTCAGTCCCTGGAGGTCAAGATGGAGGGAGAGACCAGCACTGCATCGGAGATGCTGGTCAGACAAACTGAATATCTTCTGTACCTATGATGGTTTTGAGATAGACTATAACTGTTTTAGGACTGTAACTCTTTCACATTTTGCAGTTTGTTTGAAACACAATGTCAAAACAAAACTCTAAGAACTGAAGATTTTTCAAACAATAGATTTAAAGGTCCAGAGCAAAAACATTTTTGTCTTTCATCCAGGAATACATGACGGCACCAGAACTCAACGACTATCTGAAGATATTCAGGTGAGATTCATTTCCATCAGCATAACCTAGAAGTTCAAACAGAGCAAAGTACCAGTTTCCTGAAAATCCAGAAATCTTTCAAATTAGTTGAAACTTTTGCAATGTGATTGTATGTTTCAGGCCAAAGAGGCTGACTCTAAAGGGATATAAGCAGTACTGGTTCAAGTTCCAGGATACCTCCATCTCTTATTTCAAGAGCAAAGAGGAGAGCATCGGGGAGCCCATTCAACAGATTAACCTCAAAGGTACTAAATATAATGTTGTAAATATTGTTATTATGATTATGCCAATAATGTATGTACAAATTAGTGGCCAATGAAGTAGCAGTCATACTTCAGCAACCTCTCTATTCACTTCTGTTTTACACACTGCTTAGATATAATGTAATGCTTCAACACAAAGAAAGAGCTTTCCATATATGGTAAAAAGTGAGAATGCTGCTCTCAAGTCTGTTTTCTTCTCAGTGTGCGACACGATAATGGGATCACTGGTAATCCTAGATCAGTACTATTTAAAAAAAACTGTGAGCATGACTCAGCGGGCTCAGGCGTGGACTCAAAATGTCATGGAAGTCTGACTCAGTGTTGATCACATGAATGCTCTTCTATATTTTCCCTCCATCCTTCATTTCTATGTCCAGCCCATAAATGTCAAATTTCAGTATTTGATGTTGCTTTGATATTTATCCTTTACACAGGATGTGAGGTGGCTCCAGACGTTAACGTGACAGCCCAGAAGTTCCTTATCAGACTCCTCATACCAGCGCCTGAGGGCATGAATGAGGTCTATCTGCGCTGTGAAAACGTGAGGACACACACACACACCCCCACACACACCTCTATCATTACTATAAATACATCTCTTCTCATCTCTGTATGTGACATCCTATTATTTCCCCTACTTCCTCTTTAAATACCTTTGTCTTTGTCTCACTTTGTCACCTCTCTGACCACAACCTCTCTCTCTCTCTCTCTCTCTCACATCTGTGTCTGTGTCTCTCGTCCTCCAGGAGCAGCAGTATGCTCAATGGATGGCTGCGTGTCGACTGGGCTCCAAAGGCAAGACTCTGGCCGACAGCAGTTTCCAGAGCGAGATCCAGAGCATCCGCTCCTTCCTGGCAATGCAAAAGACCAGCTCCAGTTCCCATGGCAACGTACCTGCCAACGATGAAAGCATCAATACTCACAGTCTGGTATCGCCACGCTACCATAAGAAGTACAAGACCAAACAGGTATGGGAGAGGTGGAATTTGTACAAGTAAAGATCGTAAATATGATGTTCCAGCTACAGCAGAGCACAGGACTATTGGATCACACCAATATTACTGTGCATGACATTTAGCCATGGGCAAAATTGCCCACTGAAATGAGCTTAATAATTTTTCTGAACAGTTCTACAACTGAGACTCCGGCCCAGTTTGTGCTCAAGGCAGAAAAAATATGATTACATCTAACCTCTTGCTCTGTGCCTGCTCCTCCAGCTGACCCCTCGTATCCTGGACGCATACCAGAATGTGGCTCAACTCTCATTGACAGATGCATTGATGCGCTTCCTGCAGATCTGGCAAGCCCTGCCTGATTTTGGACTCTCATACGTCGTTGTCAGGTTGAGTTTAATTGAAAAATTGATTGAATGCCAGCTAGCATCAATTTGGAACCTTTTATCACAACATGAAATGTGAGAAAACGGGGCAAAACCAGGAAAGTTTTAGTAAGTAATTAACAACACAAATGCAAACACAAAGTCTTTTGGCAACAGACCAGCAATCACCAGCAGTGGTAAGAAAATAACCCTAAAAAGGCATTTAAGGCCAAGAAAACAAAGCTAACTAAAATCTAAAATCCTTCTACAGGCAGAAATTAAGATAATTTTAAAAATGTTGTCAACAAATTGTAGCTGTGCTTTTGATGATCCCGAAGTCACCATCTCATAGGAAAAAAATTAATTCTGCAGATGAACTGTGGGTATAGTGCTAGTTTGGGAAACTTTATTAAACAGAGTAATAGTATTGTGAATATGATTATTGATGGGTGGAAAACACAGAATTGGTATCCGAGTGTGATCCAGCAGGCCAGTGAAAGATGAAAGATTAACTTTTGTCTCAGCAAGATTTTGAAAGAAAAGAAGCTGAAGATATTTTTTTCCCTACAGATTTAAGGGCAGTCGAAAAGACGAGGTAATGGGAATTGCTCCCAACCGTCTGATCCGCATTGACCTGGGCGTGGGTGATGTAGTGAAGACCTGGCGCTACAATAACATGAAGCAGTGGAACGTCAACTGGGACATTCGACAGGTGACGCCAATGCTTTCATTCACGTTTTGTCTGGGAGAGAAGTCAGCAAGATCTTGAACTTTTGTTTCCAGGAGTATGTGGCACTGAATGAGCAAAAGTTAATTTAGCCATTTTTAAACAAAGAATGCCTACTGTTATTGTCCTAACTCTACCCAGAGTTACAGTTCTAACAGTGCAGAGAAAGGAACCTTTAATGTAAAATCAATATTGTATTTTGTCGGTGTTTTTTCAGCCCCAAAATTCATCTTTCATCTTAAAGGAATCTCATATACTGTGTGTGTTTTTCTGACTCCTCCAGGTGGCCATAGAGTTCGAAGGCAACGTCAACATTGCTTTTGGCTGCGTGACGGCTGACTGCAAAATCGTTCATGAGTTTATTGGAGGCTACATTTTCATGTCTACACGCAGTCGTGAGAAGAGCGACACTCTCAATGAGGAGCTTTTCCACAAGCTGACCGGTGGCCATGAAGCTCTTTAGGACTAAAACACACACAAAAGATGGATCCTTCACAGCCAGATTTCCTGTGTGTGCGTCTCAACAGTGGAAACCATCTGGAATAGGATTTTATGTTACATCCAGGCAACCACAAAAACATCGGAACAATACAACAAATGGTCGAAATAAGATATTCTGTTTATGTATAAATGTGTTACAACCCGCCTACCTAGTCTGTCCATCCAAGTTTTTATATAGCCTTTGTCATAGACTACATCAATGGATGGATGACTTTACTTGTTCAGACAGTTCAAGACTCCTGTGGTCCTCATGCTGACTTCCCCTTTACTTCAAGATGGACTGCTGCTGGGCCAAACTGATGGACATCTGGTCCAGTATCAGCAGGCTTGACAATCAAACAAAGTCATGTAAAATGAACAGATGTATCAGCCAGCAGCAACTTTTCTTTTTGTTTGCCTCACAGTTTCCAGACTTCCTGTCACTCAGGAAAGAAAGCCTTGCTTTGTCCAGAGCTGCAGTTTTATTGCCACTTTTATTAGGGACCGAGCCAGCGACCGCTGGAGGTCCCTATTGTTTTTGCTCGACTTCTTCTTCTTACCTATTATTATTATTTTTAGCCCCCTTTGACTGTCAATTTTATTTGGCAAAGTTGTCAGGCCTGGTGAAAATGGGGATATTATATGCTTCCCTTTTGTGTCCGCCACTAGGTGGCGCTACTATCATAAAAAATGCGTTTAGGCTAATAACTTCTGCATAGTTTGTCGCACATTCAAAAACCTTGTATCCACGCGTTCGGTGAATGGAGTTGAATCTCCCCATATAGGCCGCGCCCACTTCCACTTCCACTCCAATTTTTTTTCGTTAGAGCGCGAAATATCCTTAAACTACTTTTTTGTGGTCCTCCTACACGCTTTGTCCGATTCGTACAAAGTTTTTCACCTAGCACCTGGGGACCACCCTGGCAAAAAAAAGTAATTCAAACATTTTTGAAATTTTAAAAAACAAGCACGCTATAAAATTAACACTTCCTGTACATTTTTCGTCAAAAAAGGAAGCGGACCATTTCTCCACACTGGTATGTCCGATTGACACCAAACTTAGGTCCATAGTTCCCAATGTCTTCCTTAAGCCTCGTGCAAAATTTCAGACCATCACCACTAGGTGGCGCTCTTTAAAATGAAGAAGTTTATATCTCTAAAACGGTATGTGTGATTAAGATGAAACTTGGTACGATGCTTTCCCATGGCTCCCTGAGGCTAACCTAAAAAAAGGACCAAAAAAATACGCCACTAGGTGGCGCTCTTTTGGCATGATAAATCACTGTGCGGAGGCCGTAATAGTTATGAATATGAAATTCACAGGGCACGTGTAGAGTGGTGCCTGAAGCTCACATACCAAAAATCGTGTTTGTCATGTTTGTAACGCCCCCTACAGGATAAAAAAAACAGCAGCCCCGGCGCCACGTTTCACCGATATGTACGAAACTCGGTAGGCACGTGTAACATGCCAGGACGTACAAAAAAGCCTCTTGGACCCATACCCGAAACCCCACAGGAAGTCGGCCATTTTGATTTTGATTTTCACTTTCGGCGAACTTTTCTCGTTGTATTTGAACGAACTCCTCCTAGGGAATTTATCGGATCTACTTCAAAATTGGTCAGTACAGTCAAAAAATGGTGCTGATTAAAAGTTGTGCTATTTGTGACTGTATGTTTCACCGTGTGCCCGTGACGACGTGTCGAATTCCACCGATTGGCCATCAAACAGATAGAACTCATATCTTCAGTGTACAGTCCCACCCTGAACACGTCCTCATAACTTCAGCGTACATGATCCAATCTCAATGAAACTTCACGTGTTTGATAACAGTCCCACCCTGAACACGTCTACATGACAATATTCAGACATAGTGATAGCGCCACACACTGGTAACAGGAAGTATCACGTTTTATACTTTCATGTTCTACTGAAATTTACTTATAAAATGCAAAACACATTGTTGATGACATGTGTTGACTGTGTTGAGGGGGCGTGACGAATTCGCTAAACCTTGAGTGTACATTGTCCAATCGGCTCCACACTTCAAATGCTTGATAACAGTCCCGCCTTGAACACGTGTACAGGACAGTATTCAGACATAGTGATAGCACCACCTATTGGCAACAGGAAGTAAGCGCTGCGTGGCGATTTTGAGCTGATTAACAGCAGATTTTCATGTTGTGGTCCGCACGTGTTACGACGGCACGCAACGCGGCTGCAGCACGCCCCGAGTTGCGTGGAGTGCGAGGTCCCGCCCAACGCTGCTTGCAGCTTTTATTGTAGTTTGAAATTTATGGCACATTACAACAGCCACATTATCGCAGCCAAGAATCAACAATGAGTAGAAAATATACCAGCTAATATGAAATGTCATCTCTTATATGAAGAACAAACATTTATTCAAATAAATATAACAATTCCATTTTCATTCTGTTGTTTTCACTCCTTATGTTCATGGCATATGGTGGCAATTTCTGTTGTTTCCTTCACAGGAAGCTTCAAACCATTTATCTCCCCTCACATGCTGTGTGTGTGGGTGTGTGTGTCCATATCTTACAAGGAACTGTTAAGCAGTCCGTTAAGTAAAACCACAGTGTCTGCATCCTCTGCTTTTCCCAACTTGGTCACATGATTAACCACACATACAATATGTGGTTCCTCCATTTAAAGGCCTGAATGCTTGTTACCAGCAGTCAGTGTGTCTGTAACCATGCAGTATATATTTATTGCTTGGTTACATATATATATATATAGTGCTTGGTTACATGTAGTGCTTGGTTACATCTTATCTTATCTTGGCAGTTAATGTGAGCTACAGTTAAGTTAGCTCTAACAATATAACAGAGAAAACAAAGCACCAATATTCATAAATAAAGAATGTGACATTTGCCAGCATTAGATGGTTGAATTGGCATATAAAAATAAAGTATGCTTCCATAAAGCCATCCAGATCCTTTCAATAATTACACAAAAAAGTTTATCAATTTAGTCCCATGTAAGATGATTTCTGAATGTATTCCTGTATTGCTAGATGCTCCTGCCAAACAACAAGTGTTACCAAGGGAACTAGGATAAGCATCAACCAACCATGGGATGCTAGCACAACCAATGAGAGAACAGTATCGTCTGATGTTACTGCAGTGGCAGGATACTCCCTGAAACACAGAAGAAAAGGGACTTCAGTGAACAAGTAAATGTTGGCCCTAAATTCAAGTTATAAAAAAGAATCCACATTGAATTAATCTATGTTTTTCTTACTTGTAGGCCTCAGTCTTAAGGCTCGGCTGAAGTATTTAGGGAGAAGTTTTCCTTCTGCGTTGCCTGCAGTTAGCAACACGCCATTTTCTGACCAGAAGAACTCAATACCGTCTGTACAGTCAGATGCACATAAAAAACACATGTAAGAAAGAATTTTTTGTCAAAACATATAGACTGAATTAAGCTTACTGGGTAGCACTCATTAGTGGTTAAGCTTACCAGCGAGAGCTTTGGGGACATCAATATACACAGCTAGATCACAGTCTTTCCTCATGCCTGATGGGAAAATGAAGCACACTGTCGAACATTTGTCTAACTGTTCAGCTGGCTTCTTTCTGTCTCGCACGCACGCACGCACGCACGCACGCACGCACGCGCACACACACACACACACACACACACACACACACACAGCTTACCACTGATGACGCCATCCTCCCCTAGCAGGCCTGGTGCCAGGTGGATGTGTGTCCTCTTCATGCGGTTCAAGCCCTGCTGCTGGATGGAGCTCCAGTTGCGGAGGTAGGAGCCATGAATGGCCTCAGCAGGGCAGTCTGGAGAACCAGACAGGACCGGTTTCAGCCCCAAATCCGTTACCTGATCACAGCAAATTGACCAGTATTAAAACAGCATTTCAAATTAGAATTCAAATATGTAAGATTAAAATCTTATACACAGACAAACTAATGTGCCTGTCAAAGAAAATATGATTGGGATGACAATTTTGTCGCTTAACTAGCTGTGAAAAGCTTGTAGTGACATTGAACTGCTATCAGGGGAAGATAGTTAGAAAAACTGAGGGCAGAATCCAAAGCCAGTGAGGATTTTTATATATCTCATGTTTGTAACAAATGCATCTGTCATTGATTCAAGAGGAAAAAACAACATAATCAAATTTGAAGATGAATTTTAGCACCAGACTCACTACTGGCTACTTCCTATTGACTCTTGATTGTCAGAGGACTAACATCATATGTCATCAGAAAATTAGATTTAAAGTGATACTTCGAAGGTGTAAATTGTTTTATTACATTTGTATGCACTCAGTGGAACAACATGGAGTTTGTTTTGAGTGGTTGTTCATTTTTCATCAGAAGAAAGTGAATGTACAGTATAAGTAGTATATACTTGTATTATTTCTAGAAAACTGGCCTTTGTTCACTCATACTCTCCAACACACATAGAGATGACACAGACTGGGCATCTCTGCATTCTCTGTGTTGCTATTTGGTTTATCTACCAAGGGGAGTAATACATCCTGACATGCTGGATCAAAATCAAATATCCCTTTGTCAGTGCCACTCGTAGGTTTCCACATGTGTCTTTTCAGCAATACAGTCACATCATCTGGGATTCACCTGTACTGAGTGGCCCTGACTGGCTCGAATTTGCAGGCGGCCATCCTCCAGGTGGGTGCAAAGCTTAAAGCGCTGCTTGTCATTTGTGGCCACGACTCTCTTCACGTCTTCCAGTGAATATGAGTGGAACTGCGGGTGAGCCAGAAGTTCCTCCACAAACAGGAAACCATCTATGTGGATAAGAGTTGTTATTTATCGTGCACTTACCTCTCATCCCTGCACTGGAGTACATTTACAGACTGCAAGTATTTTGTGAAACTGAGAATAGAGATGTTGGTATTTTGAATTACACAGAAAAATCATGTCTCATGGTCAATGTAGATTTGTTAAAATGTTGTTGAGAGAAAGAAAACAGGACTACTAAAATGAAGCAGCCTAATACACAACTTTAATATAGTTGTATACCTGTCATATTTGTAAAAGTAGTAATACCACAGCATAGAAATACTCTGTAAAAAGTAAATGTCCTGCAGTCAGTGTAATGTTTATTACTGGTTTAAAACTACTGATACATTCATGTCTACATCACTTTAATGTTGCAGCTGGTAAAGGTGGGGGTCGTTTTTAATTGTGAATTTCCCCCACAAAAACGATCGTCTTGATTGATAACTAGTAACTAAAATGATCACATAAATGTAATGGAGTAAAAAGTACCACACGTAGTGGAGTAGAAGTATAAAGTAGTAGAAAATTGAAATACTCAAGCTAAGCACCTCAAAACTGTATTTAAGCACAGTACTTGAGTAAATGTATTTAATTACTATCCTCTACTGCCTATAGACAGCACTTCATTCACTCTTGTCTATTTGAACCAGACTGAGAACAAAAATTAACCCCAAAACAAAGGTGACAATTATGATCTGCTGAAATGTTTTAAATTAAGATCCTTACTCGCTATCAAATATGTCCTCAGAAATTGAGACAGTATCAGTAAAGAGACATTTGTGTTAAGCTCACCTGTACCCATGTCAAGACCCATCTGGTTGGCGCCATGGCGAAGTGCATAAGACATGGATTTAGACAGGCGGACATCTCTGTCCTGGTATCACACACACACACACACACACACACACACACACACACACACATCAAATTCAGCTCTAATTATAGCCCTGGTTTAAGTATAGGACGTTGACCTCAACCTACCTAACACTTACTTACATACTGCCAGCCCTGATAGTCAATAAGGCTTGAAAGCCCAAAATACTTCTGTCATTATGAGTCTGAAATCAGTCTCTGAACTATTAAAGAAATAGGTCATAATCCCAGTTTATAGGAGTATAATCTCTCACCTCCGCACCACGATTTCCTCTCCTTCCTCTTCTCCCCCCTCTCCCTCCTCTGTCACTGCATTGTGCCATGAATTGTACTGATTTTAATTCAGCGAAATGATATTCTTGTGGTCAAACAGTGCTGTCAACAAACCGGTGCCGGTTTCCACTTCCTCTCTGTTGCAGTCGTCCGCCTGCAGGTGGCACTGTGGCGGGGAGGTGGGCTGACACCACAGAGGAAAAACTGCATTTTGTCCTGGAAGCCTGGAGGAAAACATCACCCAAACAGCAGCTGGGTAAGAAGATATCTTTCAAATACGCGAAAAATATGAGGTATCTCAACTCAGAATTGGGACCGGCTATTTGACGGTAACTTGGAAACCAAACTGCGGTTACCGGAGCCCGCGCCCGGGGAGCTGCTACAGAGGGTGAGCTAACTTAGCTAACTAATGCTAGCATAGTTGGGCTGGAGCTTCTTGCTAGATAACCTCTTCATGCGGGTCAGTTGGGATCTTCTTACATACAGTGCTGTTTGCCACGCTTCTTTCTCACCTGTGTGCCATCGTTTGTCTTTGTAGATAACGTTAGTCACTCAGTTATACATTAACATGGTGCTCATAGACAGGGCTGCCACTTGGGCTGAAGAATCCGGTCACCATGGAAACGTAACGTTAGACACGTTAACGGATGATTCTCAACTAACTCCCACTTTATTTTTCAGTCTGAGTCCTAAGTTAAATGTTTTCGTTTTGTTTGTTACGTGTTGATGTTTGTTGCTATTTTACGACGTTTTTCCTTACTTAACGTTACGTCAATATCTGATGTGCTCCCATGTTCGAGCAAACTCAGCAAAAGTGCTGTTTTATGCTCCTGTGTTAGATAAAACATGATAAAGCTCTCTGTGATGGACCGGGGTTCAAGAAAACGTGATAAAGGGGCTCAAATGTGCCCTTTAATTGCAGAAATTGTGATAATCCACACTCTTCAGTTTAGATAGTGAGACAATTTCTTCTTTTTTCTAAGAGGTTTTATGACTTTAGTAGTAAACCAACCAAGAGAGATGACAGAATGCTGAATTTGTGTAAGCCATTATTTTCCAAAGAAAGCATAAGAGAGCTACTAAAGAAATTATTTTCAGGATACTTAATGCAGCCGATTACAGAGCTGTCTGTACTGATTTATTTCACTGACAGCAGCATTGTCTCTTTATGCCCTCGCTTCCTCTCATTTTTTATCTTCTCTGTTGCTCAGGTAATGGAGTTCCCGCAGCATTCCCAGCAGCTGCTGTCAGCTCTGCGCTCCCAGCGCCAGCGGGGCTTCCTCTGTGACTGCACCGTCCTGGTGGGCTCATCCCGTTTCCTGGCTCACAGGGCTGTTTTGGCCTCCTGTTCGCCTTTCTTCCACATGTTCTACTCAGACTTTCCGGGGGTCAGTGGTGGAAACAGCACCAGCAGCTCTGTCACACTCGACAGCGACATTGTCACTGCTGCTGCATTTGGCTTACTCTTGGACTTTGTCTATGAAGGCGTGCTGCAGTTGGATGAGTCTCCACCCGTGGAAGACATATTGGCGGCTGCAAGCTTTCTGCACATGAACGAGGTGGTGAGAGTATGCAAGAGACGACTGCAGAGACGAGGGCCTCTGGCTGAGGCAGACAGCACTCGCTCTGAAGAGAGCGCTGGTGCGAGGAAGGCAACAGAGACAGGGAGGGAGGGTGGTAGTGATGGTGGAGCTGACCCTGAGGTGGCCATGGCAGGAGATCACTTGAATCCTGTCGCCATGGCAGCGCCGCTCTCATCAGTAACCATAACAGCACAGAGGAGTCAGTTGGAGTCTGTGAAGTCTGAGCGGAGGACTGGTGGGGGGTCAACCGAGGCACGACTTCAGACTCCTCTGAGCCCCGACCTCGCTGATACCACGCAGCCAGGCATGGACGCCCCTCCACTACCCCCAGGTGGACAGCTGGTGCAGGGCCTCATCGTCAGTCCGCCTGCCCCGGGATGTTACACCAGGTTGTGCACTGGAGGTCAGGGTGAGGGGTCGGCACTCTGCAGCCCTTGCAGCACCACTGAGACATACAGGTACATGTCTGTTGTGAATTTCTAGACTGTTTTTGACATAAAAAATAAAAATAATAACACCCATAAAACAACAGCTTTAAATATTAAACTGATGATCAGTGTTCCCTGTAATTGCAGCATTGTCTTGGTTTTATTTTAACACAGTTTTAATCACGGTTAGTTATTCAAAAGCTGAAATTTGACATCTATTTGAGATCTATTACTATATCAATATCAGAGGTACAGTAGGACTAGATGTAAGTAAAATTCTATATCACAATATCAATATATATCCAGAAGAAGTTATTTTTCTAGAAACTTAATTGATTAATAACCAGATGGGTGTTCCTATTCTTTAATTAATCCAGTGAATTAAATACTGGAGTGAGAACTCCTCTAGATCCAGTATTATAAAGCACTGCTGTAGGAAGAAAGCAAAGAAACTGCAAATTATTTTAAATCAATCTTTGGATGAAGAATGTTTGACTGCTTGTCTTGGCATTTTGTTCCTCCGTGTACTGACGCTTTTTATGATTTGTTGTTACTAAAAGGTTGTTTACAGTAGATCTTCCTTTATTTCTGTCTTTCTCCAGCCACAACAGTAATCAGCAGCCCTCCTCCTCTTCTTCCTCCCTGGTGCCAGTGACCCAGGCTAGTGGTCGCTCAGTGGCTGCTCTTTCCCAGTCAGAGTCCAGCCTCTCCCCCGGCCCCCATCACGAGGTACCCCGACTGGCCAGTGAAGACTCTGTTAGGAAACCCTCAGAGACTGACCCCAGAAGTATATCAGGCGGAGGACAACAGATGATCATGTTAATCCAAGCATCGGCACTAACCTCACACTTGGAAACAAACGCAACACACCCACCCCCGCAGCGTGCGCTTTCCCAGATTCGAATCCAGAGCGCTGTGTCACTCCAACGCCAAAGCTTGGACATCCAATCTGCTCAGACCCAAACCATTAAGGTAGCTGAGGGGGATACGAGAGCTTCACATGCCACTAGAAATGAAAGATCTCACCCTCTTATGGGCAGAGTGAGGACAGAAGACAGTGACAGAGAGAATGTGAAAGTCAAAGTGGAGGCCATTGTTATATCTGATGAAGAGTTAGAGGAGGAGAAAGAGGAGAGCGTAGAGAGAGAACCAGTGATGGAAGTAGACGATGAGTTTGAAGATGACATCCCAGAAGAGGAGCTGAACAGCCCCCAGTTTCTCTCCTCCCACCAACAGGGCCTCTTACAAATGACCTCCCATTCAAATGACTACTCCTTTCCTCTCTCTCCCTCCTCTTCCTCCTCCGGACCTGGCCCTTCCTCCCAGGACACTTCCTCCTTCGCCGCCTCCCTCATGCCTCCATCCACAGCTCAGCAGCATTCAGACCCTCCTGCCTACTTCCAGGACTTCCAGGACTCTATGGGGAACTTTGTGGAGGATGTCCCCACGTGTGGAGTGTGTGGAAAGACATTCTCATGTACATACACACTAAGGCGCCACGCCATCGTGCACACACGTGAACGTCCTTATGAGTGTCGCTACTGCTACCGGAGCTACACACAATCAGGCGACCTGTACCGACACATTCGCAAAGCTCATGACCACACACTGCCGGCCAAACGCAGCAAGGCGGACATAGAGTCCTCCCTGCCACCACAACCACCGCCACCACCTCCACCACCTCTTAGCTAACATACAAACAGACACATTATTATATTTCTGTACTTATACACACATAAGCATTCAGCTAGTATCACTACTCTAATTCTACCTTTAAACCTGCTGAAAAATAGTTATCTCAAGGTGACATTTTAAAATGTCTGGTTTTGTCCGACCATCTGTTCAAAACTCGAAAAATATTCTGTTTACTATCAGAAAAGGTTAAAGGAAGCAGAAAATATTCACATTTGAGAGTTGTTGGAAGCAGAGAACTTTTTTAATTGTTCTTTTAAAAATGACTCTTAATAACCAATGAATTGACTAATCATTGTAGCTCTGAAATCAAGGTCAAGAGCAAAATTTTAATTGTATTTATTATTGTAAATTATTATTATTATTTTTTTTTTTTTTTCCTTTTATTTAAACACTATCCAAACCACCCTAATGCCTACCCAGACTTTACTTACACTCATACTTTATACTACACACCTAAATTAAATATGACAAATTGTTTTTCTTATTTATACACATCAGGCCACAGACAAATATTTGATTATTTAGTTTTAATTATTCCATAACAGTCTATATTGTAGATTGGCAGATAAACAGTGAACAGTGTGGAACAGTGGGTTAAGGCCCTCTTAACAGGTGGCTTCACTGGTGGCCCCTTTTTTTAAAAAGGCTTTGGAGTATTGCACAAAATCTAAAAGCAGCCATTCATCCGCCTCGTACAATAGATCTGTGCGATCTCTCTGCGTAAGGCCTGGATAACTAAAGTGCCTATGTAAGCCATTCAGAAGATGAATGAACACAACATCATATAAGAGTTTTTATGGTTTTAATAGGGATGATTGGACCAATAGTAAATCTTAGCCCACAAATGTAATAATCACTATAATTACTTACTTAAAATATGTGATCTAATATTATTACATTTAAATGTTTTAATGTTACTTTAATTTAAAACGTGTTTCCTTGTGTGGGACAGTAGTGTGGACTGGTGATTTTTCTCATAAAATGTTCTTTTACCTAAGAGAAGAGCAAAAGTAAGATAGCAATGGTGAATCCCAGAAATCAATGGGTACTAACAAAAATAAGAGAGCATTTGTATATCGCCTCCTGCATCAGGCCCAGTGTTTCCTGCCTCTCTGTTCTACTAAGGATATTTAAACCCCATAAGTACAGAAATACAATAACTCACACACACACACACACACACACACACACACACACACACACACACACACACACACACACACAGAGTAAACACCAGCGGTGTGGCAGTGATATCGACCCTCATTTGTTAAACTGACACACTTTATGTTTGACCGTTGTCTCCACAGGACTCTAAGACTGATTGATTTACTCAAAGTTTTAATTTAAAACTGATTTTATGCTATTGTCTGTTTTCTATCTTTATCATTATTCATATATTTTTATGATTATGAAAAAATTATGAATGATCTTGATTGATTGTTAGAAGATTCAGGAGATGTACAAAAATGTCTCTGCTAGTTTTGCTACATGAACCCAAACAAATAAGGGGAAAGTTGTTTTGAATTTTAATTCAAATGTTATGTGTACGACAGCCTTTTCAGTGTGTGACTCTGTGCCAGCGGACAGAGTTTGACTGACTGCAAATGTAGTAGCATTGTACAGTCTTGTGTTTTCTTTACTTGATGAAACCATCAGAACTGTTAGAAGCAAATACCTGCACAAATACCAATTAGAGTCAGATAGTGCCATTTTAAAACTTTGTAACAAGCCTTTGCTTGCATCCGTTTTGATGAAGCCAGCTCATCAATAGCAGATGCACACAGTTTATCTGATGAAGTAGGACATTTACTGTGCCAAAAGGCCCTTACTTTGCCTTGTTTCTTATCTCCTTCATCCCTTCCCTTATTTCATTTTTTTTAGTAAGAAGTCTTTGATTAGGGTGATTCCTAAATGAGGCAACTGACCCACAAATATCAAAGTGGCAGCTACACAACTTGATGGAAATCTCTAAGTGATAAGGAAAGGTGCTTCCCTTCTCTCTTTTATAAAATAATAGAACAATGGATGATAGTAACCGTCTGTAAATTCAGTCGTATTCTTTTAGCACTGTGGATGTTTTATCCTAACTTATGATTTTGTTGCATCTTTTAACTTTTTTCCTCCATCAGAGTCAATTAATAGTTGTTAGGAATGGAAAATTGGTGTTAATTGTTGTTGCCTACAATCCCTGGTAGGACAGCAGTGTAGGTGAGACAGTGTAGGTTCAGACAAGTGAACACATTTGGGAATCCACCCTCTGTGTGTTTGACTTTGGTTATTATTGTCTTTCCTGTAGTATGACAGGATATACAGTGTGAGCACAGAACACATGCAGTAACTCTGCCCTCTCTTTAAATGTTTAAACTTTAAATGTGCCTGAATGACTGTTGGACAGTTTGTTGTGTGTGTGTGTGTGTGTGTGTGTGTGGTATTACAATTTCTCTATAATGAACATTGACTAGTATTGTAATTACCTTATACACACAAAAGAGTTTTACACTGGATGCTCATAAGGGACAGTTGAGTCAGTGACCATTTAAAGGGTTTCCAGTGTGCTAAATCTAAATGTTACCTTGTGAATAAACACTGTTCAGTAGAATCAATGTGTAAATAGTGTTGAGTGATGTTTCAGTGAATCACACAATGCACAAGTTGGTCAGTCAATATTATCTTTTGTTTTTCTTTACTTAACTACAAAAAAAAAAAAACATATACAAAAATATAAACATCTGTCACTCATGGCTCTGTGACACTGAACTAGTAAACGCTGAGGTGACAACCTTCCACTCATCAGTCTTCTATCGGTCCGTGGAGCTGTGAAGAGACAAAATATCAGCATCCACCTACAAATCTATCTTCCTCTGTGTCCTTGTATTTCAAATTATATTCTAATGAAATATTATTGTCAATGTAGATGGGTTTTTTCCAATTTGGACAGTATTTGTTAAACTGAGGGGGGGAATAAAAGAAGAGGGCCACAACACTATTCCAAAGGCAAATATGCAACCCAGAACTACATTTTTAATTAAAGCATTTTGTATCTACATGTCACACAGACTATCAGCATCTGGACTCAGTTATTACTGAAGGATGCAAGAGGAATCAAAATGTTATTAGGTTGCAGACTTAATTATTGTATTTGGCTTTGATTATCTACTCACAACAAAAATCAGTGTACAGGGACACCACAAATTTACTTTACTGAGTAGAATGAGGAACCGCCTCTAGACACCACAAAAGTACACTTATGATTTATGTTGTTCAAAGAGTTTAAACTTACATTTGTATTAATGTGTGACATAGGTTATACTCGTCTTTCATTAAATCCACCATTTTAAAGTCAGCTGCAAAAAAAGGAAACTCACCGCATCAGCCAACTCTGGCCAATCCATCGCCATCACAACTGTGTCGTCAGAGGTTGGAGGCGTCTCCAGGTTCCAGTAGGTCAGCTTGTCAAACACAGAGGATAACCTCACTGTCCTGTCCTGGACACACACACAATTCAACACAATGTTGTTACAAAATCCTCACTCACACAACTGCATGTCTGATGTTATGGCTCGTGCAGTCAGTGCTATGCCTTATGTTTGACTGACCCAGACTCCTGATCACTTCTAGACAGTTTTTTTTATGTGAAAGATGATATCAGTGATGGTTACCTCTTGGTCAGAGCCGGGCTTGTTGATCTCTTTCAGCACCAATCCAGTGTAGCCCTGTGGACAGCTGAGCTCCTGTCCCTTTAACCCACGCCCTCTGAATGACACTCTCTTTTCTGTAATGGGGAAAAATACGCAAAGGATTTGTTACAGATGTTTATCCCCAACTAAAATAACTTTGTGATAAAAATGTGACTTTTTAAATCTATTTGATGTGACTAGTTGAAGTCCTGAATTGCCAAGTAAATATTAAAATCATCAAATCATATAATTTTACAAAAGCTGTGCATTGTACATTTAGCTGTTTTAACTGATCTGAAAATTCACGCTGGAACATTGAAAGACTGTCAAATTAAAACACGGTCACTAGTGTACAGACAGCTTTTAAGATATCTTGTAAGAGTGAAGAAAATCACCACATTTCGTGATCATCTGTTTCATCTCCACCTCTGTTTTATATTAACTACACACTGTAACAATTCGCTTTAGTCTACAGGTAGAGAGACTTTAAACTATGCAAAACAAAAACAATCTGACAGTGCACCTTGTTTACAGTCTTTGGTGGTGGCAGTGAGGTACTGTGACACCTGGGCCGGACCGTCGTGTTCAATCTCACAGGGCAATAGGTGGACTGGCGCTCGCTGTGCCTGACCTACAGATGACACCTGAACACGAATAACACCTGTGTTACAGGACATCCTGTAACCAGAAGACAGAAGAGAGGACATAAACATTAATGACACCCAAGTACACCCTTGTTCCACATTTCCTTTGACCAGCAACCTTAGCTGTGATTTGAGACATATGAGCCTGAACCCGAAGTATCTGCTGACTGTAACTGTTTCTTTTTCTCGATTAGTGGGAATAATAATCAATATAATATATAATATTATAGTAATGATAATTGATTAACTGCAGGTGTCACCTGTGTCCGTAAATGTAACCATACCAACTGTGATTACAGCAGTTTCTTCATATATACATATACATACATATATATATATAATTAATTATATATTTTTGGGGATACATGTTTGTATCATTAGCTGTCTAATGTTTAATAACTGTTATTGTCATGGCGACGTTAGCTAGCTTTGACAACAACCAGTGTAAACCTACAATAAACAACTATTACAGATTGTGTCATATATATTATCAGTTTCTCTTACACATTGTTAAACATTTGTTAAATGACTTAAATATGGACTTGAGAAACACGACTCCAACATTACCTTTCGGTAGTTTTCCAAAAGTTTCTGTGAAATTAAATGTAACGTTAAATTCAACCGCTTCCGGTTTGCGTCAGTCGCTGCGTGTGATTGGTCGAGAGCGTCTTCTTCTACGCTGAAAGATGTTTTGGCGGGATTGTTCTGTTCTGCCGGAGGATGGCTCCCCCTGTTGGTGAGAGATTATTTTACTCACTTTAAATTTTCTTTCTTTCTTAGAATTTATTTATTTATTCTGTTTTTCTGGCTCCTTTACTTAGCAGGAGGGTGGCATGGAGACTTTACAGGTGGCATAAATATGTTAATTTAGTATCAAACAATCAAATATGTCAATATTTGATTGGAAAATTCCCTAATGAAGATATTTTAAGTCAAAACATTACTGATATTTTTCCAAATACTTGTCTGTGTTCATTGAACAATGTCTACCGAGGTGGGTAATACATTATACACAATATCATAGAACATTGCGTTTATGTGGAATTGCCGTAAAGCAGTTTGTGTTTCTCGCTCGTTCTCACTTCTCACAATACTTCCTATTTCGAACTTAACAGGACGGTATAGTCCCAAAGTTGCAAGGTTGGTTTTCCGCCTGGGGACGCTAGGGGGAGCGGGGAAAGTCACCATTAACACCGGAACAGGCCATTTAACCATCCAAATGATTTCTAAACGGGTTTATTAAGTTGAAATAGTTGCCAAATTCCCCTTTAAGCCTATAACTTAGTCTAAAATGTTTCTATAACATATCATTAAATTATGGGTTCATTTCTGTTTTTTGAACATAACTTTTTTAAATTAATCAAAATAATTATGTTAAATTTGACAGCATTTGACACCAAACTCGGGGCAGCTTGGGTGGACAGACTTTTTTTCAGTAGCCACCCCTCTAGATCCTCCCCTGGTATGAAAGTATCTGCACTATTTATCCATTCACTCTAATTCATTTATCCTGGTCAAGGTCACAGAAATGTCCTTCTGTTATGAAAGAAACCTTTGTTGTTCGCACACCAAATCAAAATGGTAAATGGGGAAATTAGAGCTGTAGAAAAGAAGAAGTCACAAAAGCAGGAAAACAGAGAATTCAGCAAATAAATGTTTTCAACAATGAGGATAAATAGCCAGTTTAAGGATATGAAAAAACAAAATGAATGAATTAACTAAAAATACAGGCTGTCCTTGAAATCAAATTATCATTCAACATTGTCAGAGAAGACAATGTATCAATAACTTTTAAAAAAAACAAAAGGCTTTGGCCCTGTTGTCAGTGTCATGTTCAACACTGAGAACTCTGTTCCAGTTGGCAGCAGCATCTCTCTTCATATGGGATGGGCTAAACCCTGTCCAATGGCAGCTTTTTAGGAGCTAAGGATAAGTTATTGTAGGGGTTTTCTGTTCACAACATTTCATCAAGACAGTGTCAAGCGAGCAAGAGACTTCGGGGGGAAGGAGAAGTGATTTCCTAACAGCTCATACTTGGCTAGAGGTGAGTTTTTTTATAGACAGACAGAGTGCAGACATGTTGCTGTTAGATACTACATGGACATTTTAATTAAACTGTTTTCTTGACATTTAAATTTGGATGCTGAGTTAGAAATGCTTTAGTTTGCCGACAGTGTAATCCTTACCAGCATAACTCTTGATGTGGAAATCTACAAGTCAGTGTTCATTTATGTGTTTAGCAAGTCGTAACGCCCTTCCTCTTTTAATGATTCATTTCTTAAGTTAATGGAATGGAGAAAAGTGATAAACACCATTAATCCACCAACATTATTACACAATACATATTGTGTCAAAACAAACTGACACAATATGTCATTTCGTAGTTCTGTGCTTCTCGATACATGTAATACAATCAGAGTGTCAGCTCACACAGTTTAGAGTCATCTGATATAAAAAGGCCTCTGCTTGTGACTCACATTGGACTCAGTGGTTTCGCGGCTCTCAGTAGTTTCAAAGTGGTGTTTGTGTCCATGGCTTCATGAGATCATGATCACCCAATCAACCACGCTGAGTTCTGTAAACAGACCATGTTTGATCTATATTTCTTTCTTGTTTTTCATAAGAACCAGATAACTGTTTGGATGACATTGAAGATATGATCCCTTTTATTACTTCTTTACAATCACGTTTTAAAACACGCTTGTATGTGGTTGAATGTACCATTCTGAGATATTGGTTGTCTGTGGTTTTGCAGCTGTTCCTGGTATTATGAATCAAGAAAGTTATTTGCGTCCAGGAGATGACAGAGAACCATCTGTCCTTATTGGTCGGGCGTTGCTGAGGCTCCGGGATGCTGTTGTCATGGCGATGTCACGTGCCCGTCAGACGGTCATACAGACCTTTGTTGTGTTCTCTATGGTCTTCCTGCTCCTCTGGATTGCTGCCTTTTTATATGGGAGCTTCTATTACTCCTACATGCCCATGGCAGCATTTTCAACACCTGTGCACTATCACTACAGGTGAGTATGTAAAGTCCAGCTGCATCAGGAAAACACAGACTACAGTTAGTGTGTGTTTGACTCCCCTCTTTCTTGCACTCAGTCATTCCTGTTTTTGTCTGCAGGACAGACTGTGAATCTCCCGCCTCTTTTCTGTGCTCTTATCCAGTGGCCAACATCTCTCTGATGAGGAACAAGAAGCATGTATGTATGAACCTGTGTATGAATAGATCTCTGTCGGGGTATTAAAAAATCTTTAAACTTTCTAAAACGCCAACACAGGTGCTGACATTCGGCCAGGCCTATCGGATCTCCCTACAGCTGGAGATGCCTGATTCTCCGTCCAATCAGGAGCTGGGCATGTTCATGATCAAGACAGTCTGTTTCTCTCAGGATGGAGGCCAAGTTGCCTCCTCTGCTCGCTCTGTAAGTTGCACTAACATTTGTTCAGCTTCTTTGTGGCCACGTGTGTACATACAATCAAATAGTGCTTCATCACCAGTTGCTGCAAACTCCACTGATTCACTGTTGCATTGCTGTGTGTTTCTCAGACAAGACAACTGCTGTCCACCACCAGCTCTCGCTTTGTGAGTACAGCTCTGACGCACAATAACCTTTTAATCACTAAGCCTGATCAGAGCCAGATTAGGGCTGCTTATGCTTGCTGTGGAGCTCCAGTGCAACAGAAGGTGATCTCAGTGCTCAGGTGACTGAGATGACAGGACAAACATGTGAACTAATGACTGATACAAATACAGTGAATTTCGAAATATAAGGGGGACTTAAATTACTTTATTAAACACTAAGTGATCTGGAAAAACATTGTGATGCAAACATGTGCAACAGCCCTCTAATAAATACATTTTTTGCATCCTGGCACTATCCTGGCACTTTGTGATGTTTTTGTATTGGACTGCTCTTGATGTTTTGAATATTCATACATCCCCATATTCTAATTCACCTCACAAACTATAACCTTTAAGTGAAATCCTAAAACTTACCATAGAGCACAGTCAAAAAGTTAAGTTTTTCTTTAAACAAAAACTACTTTAAACTGAAATTTCACTTAATAACATTGGACAAGGGTTTCTATTTTTTGGGCCATGGAAGGAATCAGCTGAGATCAGCTTTTGTTAAACTGAGCACACAACCTCATTGAAAACATCTCTTGGGGATGTGGCATAATACATTTGTAAGAAAAGATTAGATTCATGAATCCCCAGGAGAGTGTGACCTGTGATGGTTTAAATGTCAGGGTGACTTGTGTTTTCTTGCTGTGGTCAGAGCATGCTGCGATACCGTTCAGACCTGCTGAGGCACCTGGGAACGCTACTCTTCCTCCCAGCCTTTCTGAGTGGAGCCGCTGAGCAGAAACAAATGCTGGAGGTGGAGCTCTTCTCAGACTACACAGACGACCCTGTGAGTCTTGCACTGCTTTGTGAATGTGAATGTGTGAGTGTGCTTCAATAGAAAGCCAATATTCTATTAAAGTCTACCTAACAGATTTTTTGTTCATTTACAGTATATCCCCTCGGTTACGGCCGTCATTGAGATCCTGTCCAACAAAGTGCAGATCTACTCATCTCATCTCTACATTTATGCACATTTTACTGGCATAAGGTAAGATGTGTATGCCATGCTTCATAGGAGAGCTGACAGTAAGATGCAGTTTATCTGATGATGAAACATTACAGAGAAGAAAGTGAGGCTGCAATGTATAGTTTGTTGAATAGATTATCTCATTAAACAATAGACAGTCCTTTTTGAAAAAGTAAGGGCTTCATTAACTTCAACAACGCTCAACAATGACACACAGAAAATCTTTCGCAGACACACACATTTCTCCAACAACAGCAGCCTCATTAGATCAGAATTCAACGGCTTTAACAATAGACGGTCTAGAGGGAAAAAAGCAACTCACATTTTCTTCACTGGAAAAACTCATTCTCTTTTGTTTCCACCTACACTTACAGCCCACAGTGGCGTGAAATACAACATGTTCAGATGTTTTCTCTGTGGGTTGCTGGAGGAAATGAGTGAAAAACACCTACTGCCATAGAAGTTGGAGTCAAACTGAGAGAAAGTGGGATAACATCCTTTTCTAACACCTCATCACAGCACATTTACTGTCATTCTAAACGCCTTTCCTTTGATGTCCTTTTGTCAGATACTTGTTGTTCAACTTCCCTCTCCTATCTGCCCTGGTGGGTGTGTCCAGTAACTTCATCTTCCTCAGTCTCCTCTTCGTCCTCAGCTACATGAGGCTGCTGTTCAGAGTGGAATGGGTTCCAACGCAGGTGAGAGGAGAGGCCCATTAGTGCAGACAATATTTAACTTGTCTTTAGCTTCAGGGTTGAGTTTGCTTTTAAGTGAGTGTGAATTATTACCAGACACCTCTCAGGAGTTATACCTCAGACTCACCAGGCTCTATGTGCCTGTTTTCCTTGTTGTTTACAGCTCAGAACAGATGGACTGCTGTCAGATAGGGAAATGAACATGAGCAACAACCAGAAAGAGGATGAAAAAGATGCTGCTGCAGGTACAAAAACACAGGCACAGAGAATTTTAACATTATTCAAGTTATTTACATCAGTAACTTTGTACTGACTACAAGAATAAATTCCTTGACAGGTGCTGCAGAGCTGCTGGGTCCCCTCCAGATAACCCCCACAAATCTGAGTCAGGAGAAGCCCCATTTGCACTTTGGCTACGGCACAGAGGTGCACAACAGAGAGATACATGGTCAGATTGAAGTAAATGAATCAGGGGCATCCTGAGGCTATTAATAATGGAGAAGGGGGAACTGTGGAGAGCCATCTTGATAGCAAGATGCAAGGATGAAGATTTAAGAGAAATATATGGCTGAGAATGAAAGAAAGCATTGATATGGCACTGACAAATATGCTGGGGGATGACCTGAGCTGCTCTGTTTGAGCTGCCTCTCACTGGTGCTTCAGCTTTAATATTAGGACCCTGTGATTTAGGGAACTAACTACAAATCTGTCATTATCAGTGCCCATTTATTACCTTTATTAAACATTATTAAATAGAATAGCATGTGAATATGAACAGAGACCAAATATGTAATGTAACCTTGAATTTTTGAAACTCAAGAGAATTGAATTGAAGTGAATTGTTTTTTCATCCTGTTTCTTTTTACAGTACCATCATTTTTTGCAGGTCATTTTATTTAATTCCATAGTTTTTTTTTATTTCAGAAGTTCTTTTATCTTAGTTCTGTTTTTATTTCACAATGCAATTTTCCCCCTTAGAGTTAATTTTCTTTCATAATGACCAAATGGGGCAGAGCCACTAATGTGACTCTTGTAATGAGTGCATAACCAATCTGTGTCAGTCTTGTTTGTCTTTTAACAGACATAGACTTTGTGATGAAAAGTGGTATTATAAAATGAACACTCACAAGTAAAATTGGTACTGTGAAGGAAAAACTGGAGGACATAAAAATGACCAACAGACTTACTGTGAAGAGAAGCTGGATGGAGTGTAATGAAAATCGATTTAATAATTTCATATTTTCATATTTATATGCATATTCATTCAAATATGTATTTCATATTTATGTATCTAATATTGAACATTAGGTCTCCATACGCTTGGGGCAAGTGCATGCACAAAAATATATCAAAATACTAAACACTGACTGGCTGGAGTTCCTGTTTACCTGTTTCAGCTAAATGTAAGATTATGGATCTGTTTCTTTTAATGCAAGTTATAACCATCACGCTGGCGGCAATGTTACTTTGTTAGTTGAGCAATTGTGATTAAAGCATTTGCATCTTTTTCACTATATAAAAATATCTTTAAAATGTACATTACTTGGCTGCAAATTCATTCTAAAAGACAACTGTTTGTTTAACTGTTGCAATAAAACCTGCTAAAAATGTGTTCATCAGATCTATGTGGTCTATATGGTTAAGTTTTTGTGTTGTCAGGAAAAACTGCCCTAAAACAGTTAATGCACAAAGCACACACTCATATTTGGTAGGAAGACACCTTTCTCTATTTCCACCCTGCTATCTGACAGTCTCATCTGTCATTCCTGGATCTCCTGTTGGCCCGCGGCACAGTTGGCTGGATGAAGCTTTGGAAACTTACTGCAATAACGTCACTGCATGCAAAATATGGCACCAGCGGGGAGAATGAGAGAGTGATGTAGCTTACCAATATGCACACAGCTTTCTATCACAGAAACCTAATAGGTGGAAGGCACAGGTAAGGTAAGGCAAGGTAAGACACATATTATAATTTGTAGTTTTTATATTTCTATTTGTGCTTCAAAATACTGCTGAGTATGTGTTAGAGTGGCGTTTGGACTCGTAAATTCATTTCCTCAAACATATTCAAAATGTCTTGTAAACATTTCCCTGTTTTGTACAAGCACATGTTGGGCGCATGCTGCCGATACGCTCCACACTGGACTCAAAAATGGACATGACAGATGATAACCCCATGGAGGGAATGAAGACTGAGACAGAGAACAAGCAAACAATGGATAATGACTTTTCTGCCAGACTATCAGATGAGACCCACCAACATCTGACGATCAGTGACAACCCTTCCAGCAGCTGCAGGAGGGTCAGAGGGAGATCCAGACCAAAACTCCAGTCCACAAAAAGTTTCCCCCCATACAGTCAGTGCATAGGTGGACTTGGAGAGGACGGAGAGCAGGACAAAGAGCTCAATTCAGAGTCGAGCATCGCTCACCAACCCTCTCTCGGACATGATGACACGATGAGGGAAGATGGGAGTGAGGGAGTTTCCAGCCAAGACAGAAAAGAGGCCTTTGAGTTGAAGACAAGACATGCAAGGAATGAGGTGAAGGCAAAATGGAAGATGAGGAGGAGGGAGAGGTTATGGGGCAGCTATGAAGTTAATCCAGATGGATGGGACAGTGCAAGGTGGAGTGGAAAAAGAAGGGTAGAAGAGACTGGAAGACAGAGGGCGCATGCTGATGAGGAAAGGGAAGGGGGCTCAAACAGTGAGTGGAAACACTGGAGAGGTAAAAACTCAAGTTTTGAGATAGAGAGAAAAGAAGACGAGGATGAAGAGAGAAAGAGCTCTCCTGTTGCAGCAGTAGAGGAAGAGAACGAGGGGAGTGGGGTGACCCTAGAGGATGAAGGGTCTGGGGGGCTACCAGGAATGACAGCAGGCTCCACAACACATCAGTGGTCCTCCCCACATCCAATCCTCTCCAAGCTTATGAAATCGTCCTCCTCAACCTCCTCCTGCTCCTCCATCAACCTCTCCTCAGCAGAGAGCGATGATGTCTTCAGCGAAGGAGAGGATGCTAGCTCGAAGAGGAGGGCGTTCAAGAAGGTGAGAACTGACACTGAGATAAACACAGAATGAATGGATGCAGTTTAAAAATACACTTTAATTTTCTGGCATTTGCTGTCTCAATATGTGCTCTGGCATCACGCCTGTGCATGAGGCTGCTCTGGTTTTCCATGGAAGAGGCTTAAAACTATATTTCTCAACTGTTCTTTGCACCTGTGGTCCTGGTGATTTGCATGGGCTTGAAAGAGGACTTTGACAAGGTTAGATTTGAATGGTGTTTGCATGCCTGGCTGCTGCTGCTGCTGCTGCTGCTGCTACAGATATGAGAGTAGACAGTGGATTTTCTCAGTGCAAGCTACATTTTGCTTTGTCAGACAGTGAACAGTAGTCTGTAAGGACTGAATAAAGCCATGCTGCACAGGAATGAGAAATCAACATCTTCAGAACAACACATTTATGGTGCAAATATCGTTTCGTATCATATAATAGAGACATTTTCTTCGAAAGCCATTTTGTAACAGTGTCTCCACTGAGCATGCTCAGGTTAGCTTCCCTTGGTTTTTTGGTGTTTCAATGACCATGCCTGTGTCTGGTGGCAGCTGTTTTGTGTATATACAAAACAGATCATAACTGTCGAGGTATGAGCTGTTTGTAAACACCAAAACTGAGAACAATTTTTGACGGGCACAGAGGACTTAAGATGGGTTTTTACTGTATAATGTGCCCAAACAAATGTCTTTGAGTTATATTTTCATAGCTTGGTGGCCAAAGAATTGAGAATTAAATGTACATACACTTATTCATTTGGCACACGCTTTTGTCCAAACAAATGACCTCCTCCATTGGCCCTTTTCACAGCAGATATTTTGACATGTCACAGAATAAATAATAATAAATTATACAGTTAATTAATTATGTCAATGAATCACATTTAGATGTTTTGCTTTCAGGGTCCTGCATGCAAGGTCACACTGTCATGGCTTACTGGGGCACTTAAACAAAGCCATTAGCCATTATTAGTAAGACCTGTGCCAGAACAGTGGAATCTGCATTTGTATTTATCACAGTCCGTGTAACGTCCAGTATCATAGTTCTCAGTATAAATTTACAACACTGCTATCTAGAAGTCGGGGCTTTCCCAAAATAAAATATCAGGATATTATATTTGTTTATATTTTTTTACATCCCTATAGAGGACTGGAAAATTAGTAGACAAGACAAATCACACAGGACTCCCTAAATGTGAGAACCTAGTCATATAATCGGTGTATAATCATGTATAATGTATAATCGGTCACAGTCAGTAACAAGGTCCTGGTTCAACCCTGCCTGCTGGCTGGGGCTTTTCCTCTTGCATGCATGTTGACATTCAGGTTTAGGTGATTTGTAAGCTCTGAATAGCCTGCAGGTGAATGTGTTTGTCCATATGCTTTACACTTGTTGACTTGTCAAACATGCAACCTGCCTCTTAGAAAACAATGCATGCTGGGATATAGGCCCCAGGCTCCATAACTTCAGACAGTAATGCAGTGGACAGGAACAGCATACACATTCCCTTCTGAATGATTGCATCACATGAAGATAGCACAACATAATCTGCTCTTCTCTTGTGCCTCAGTGCCGCACCTGGAAAACCTACCTGACCATGATGCACTGGTCGCTGCGGCGGCAGAGCTCCTGGGTCCAGCTGGCTGGACATCAAGGCATGTTACAGTTCAGCCTATTCTACTGTGATCAGATATACAAATGAATCTAAACTCTAAACTTGTGTCTCGTTGGACCATCATAAATTCAGTCTGTTTGAGAATAGACCTCTCAAATGGAAGGGTGGTCTTGAGTTCAGATGACATCCACAGTCAGCCTTCTTGCTTTATTAAAAAACATAGATAACTAATTATTCTTTGTCCCTTTCATGCTGTTACCAGGTAACTTCCAGCTGAGTGAAGGAGGGGAGGTGTTAAAATTGTACAGTGAAGTGGAGGCAAACTGTCTGGACTCCTTGATGAGAGACCCGTTGAGACCCTTTGTCCCGCAGTACTATGGCCTGGACACCAGGGGGGATCTATGCTACATCCGCCTGGAGGACCTGTTAAGCGGTCTGAGGAGACCAGTCATTATGGACTGCAAGATGGGAGTCAGGTAGGTTTGAGAGCATTATTCTATTTATTTATACCAGAGGTGACCAGGGTAGGGTAATCTGCAGGCTTATACTGTCTACTGCAGCCCCTCATCTCACAATTAGATGAGGGGCTTTGAGGCTACAGCAGTAGAATGATGTGGAAGATGAGAATTGAATGATTAACGGACATTTATCCATACAAAGTTTCATATTGGCCTCTATGTTGGTTATATTTCACCTTACATGCACCCTTTTACCTACAGATCCTTAATTATTGCCTTTGAGTGCATCAATGTAAAATATAAAATATTACTTCAAGGCATGGATTTCATCTGATCTTGAGGATGTGAGGATGTAATTCACAAAGGTCTTATAAATTTCCTTCTCAGGACATACCAGGAGGATGAACTGACCAAAGCCCGGGTCAAGGCCCCCCTGAGGAGTGACATGTACCAGAAGATGATGAAAATAGACCCATCGGCTCTATCAGCAGAGGAACACACACAGAAAGCGGTGACCAAGTGGCGATACCTTCAGTGGAGGGATACAACCAGTTCTACGTCCACGCTGGGCTTCAGGATAGAGGGCATCATGGTAGAGTAAAGAACAGTGATATCAGTGCACACCTCATGTTACACAAAAATACCCATTTACCTGAACTGTTGCGTTCTCTACAGGTTATTAAATGTGCCCCATCCATGCTGTTGTTTTTCTTTCTCTGTGAGTCAGATGGAGGACGGCAGCGTCCAGCGGGACTTCAGGAAAATTCAGACTTTAGCACAGGTCACAGAGGCGTTGCTCTACTTCACCAGGAGTCAACTGGAAATCCTGGTCAGTTCTGTCATTACTATTACACCACTCTTTCTCTAGAGAACATGTCCTTAATCAAATCATGATTTCTAAGAAAACTGATCTAGAACAAAAACAAGAAATCATTGACCTAACCTAACAAAAACAGACTGAAAATCTGAACTTGAATAAAAATGTAGCTGTTTGTTCAGTTTCAGTATGCCTCCAGTTGTTGCCCTGTGGACGGAGTAAAGAAGTAATTGGACCATATTCAGCTTCCAATACATAATCAATGAAATAAAAACTAAATCAACAAGTACTTATGAAGTACTTAAAATTGTGTTGAACTGGACATTTCAAAATAAAACAAAAACAGAAAAAATACTTTCTCATTCACCTAATTTTCTTTATTTCCCTAATTTCAACTGACAGTAATATGTTAATTTCAATGTATTACACTAATCTGTTATCCTTTGATGCGTGCACTGTTTCACACTTTCTCAACGGCTGGGTCATGTCCTAGTCGTTGGGAATGGATCTCAAAGTGTTTGGTCCAAATAAAAGTCAGATATCAGAAAGCTTCCACAAATGTAAACGTGAAAACAATGCATTTTGTAAGCCTAATTTGTTTTGTTTATAAACACATTTCAGTAGTTATAGTCATACTCAGTTTATTTTTAAAGTAATGTGCTCTGATGGCATGGATGAAAATATATATTTTATGTTTAGAAAAAGCAACAACAACATTGTATATGTTTACTAGCCTATTTGAAAAATAAATTGACTTAATGACAACTTAATGAATTATATAAATATGGGTCACAAGGTGATACCAGATGAGATCCACTGCATTATTTGTTGCTGCTCAACCTCAACTCTCTCCATCTGTGTTCTCAGAAAGCGTACCACTCCAGACTCTTGGCCCTGAGCGACGCACTGAAGAGTTCACTGTTTTTCAGAACCCATGAGGTTTGTTAACTCAAGAGACAAATCGTACCTTGTTAAATACTATAAATAATATTTACTGAAAGTGAAAAACATGGAATAGAAACAGCAGCTGAAGAGGAGTCTGAAAAGAATTAGACCATATTGAGCCCAGAGGTCTTTTTGCTGAACCAGATTATGTTCACTTTATTGAAATTCACATTCTTATAATGAATCCACATGTGTTTGACTGTGTCAGGTGATAGGCAGCTCGCTCCTCTTTGTCCACGACCACAGCAGCAAGGCCAACGTGTGGATGATAGACTTTGGGAAGACAACCCCCATGCCCGAGGCGAGCGAGCTCCAGCACAACGTGCCGTGGGCCGAGGGGAGCAGAGAGGACGGCTACCTCATCGGTCTGACCTCCCTCATCACTTCTCTGGGCCAGGCCATCAGCTTGGCCTCTTGGCAGCAGGAGGACGTCTGTGGAGGAGAAAAGAGCGTTACGTGAAGTACACTGAGGCTCAAATTTAGGATCATTTGGACAAAACAACTGCTGTTACACTCTGAACTGCTGCCTCATTTCAGTCACTGGAAGACACAACAGAGGAAGATTTGTTTATCTGTCTTCACAGGCTGAGGAAGACGAGTGAGGGAGTACAATTCAGATAAAATCCAAAGAAATGTGATGTGTTTTTATTGCCATTTTAAATACTGTGGAGATAGTGTTTTGCTACAAAGGCAGCTTTAACAGACTTTTTATTTTTTCTTTCCATTCATAAATTACTGTAAATGTATGTTCTTTACCTGCTGATGTTTTCTTACCAACATTTCTTCCTTACGAGAACTCAAGAGATCTCACTGTCGTTGCAACACTTGCTAAGCTTATTTGTTTACAGCAGCAAAGTAAACTCATGAGGAATCATACACACAAACATGCACATGTGGTTGAACAGCCTTGTGTTCTACTTGTTATTAGTCTATCTTTAAAAGACAAACCCATGCTTATTAAAAGAGACTTTAAAATACAGATGAAGATATATCGTTGTGTATTATTATCGTGGATTTCAATTTTTTATTTATGATGCAACTGCAACTGTTCTTATAGGCTGTATACAGTTAAAAGATACAAAACACCTTCACATATTAAACAATCTAAGCAAAAAGAAATGAACAATGAATGTCGCCGTCTGATCAGTTTTCATACATCCATCAGTCACAGACATGTAAACAACAAACAAAAGAGGAAAAAGTTACACCACCAGTACTGTATCTGCTCGTCAAGTATACATAGTATATCACATATAAACTTGAATATACACACTTACATATTAAATTCTAGTGGAAATCCAAAAGTTTAAGAATTTTAATTTGTATAAAATGGTGCATCAGACATTCTTTCACCTTCAAAAGAGAACAATCTGACCTATTGTTCTAGATGTTAAACATGCTTAATAACATATTAAATGCTCAATTTTGGTTTGCTTAAAACTTCTATTGACCCTTTATCTATTAAAATAGTCATTCTGACAATATGATTCAGCTGTGTATTTAAAACAAAACAAGAAACTAGAAGAAATAACCTACATTTATTTGCAAGAAGACAGAGACCAGAGTTTATAATTAGCATTACACATTCAGTTGCCGGTTTATTAGGTACACCTAGCTCAAAGACAACAAATCCTACCTTTGTGAAATTTATAATGTTCACTTTTTGCCGCACAGAGTCGTTAATTCAACTTTGGGGTCATTTTGGAGACTGTAGTTTGCAGTGCTGAGGTGTTTCAAACAGGTGTTTCTACCACTGAGGGTAAAACAAATATTAGACACACCTCTCATTATATTGCAACACAAACTACAATAAACCATAAAGTTGAACCAACACCTCTCTAAAATAGTCAAATAGTTTGAAAAACAAACAAACATTATAACCCTCATAGAGATAAGATTTATTTAATGGCTGCTGACTTATAAACTGGTAACTGTGAGTATATTTATCAAGCAGATAAATGAGTAACCTGGGTTAAATCAGCAACCTGGGTTAAATCTGTAACCGGGGTTAAATCTGTAACCTGGGTTAAATCTGTACCCGGGGTTAAATCTGTAACCTGGGTTAAATCTGTACCCGGGTTTAGATCTGTACCCGGGTTTAGATCTGTACCCGGGTTAGATCTGTACCCGGGTTTAGATCTGTACCCGGGTTAGATCTGTACCCGGGTTTAGATCTGTACCCGGGTTAGATCTGTACCCGGGTTAGATCTGTACCCGGGTTAGATCTGTCCACCAGGTGGCGCCATGTGTCGGTTCGTGCTGGAGAAGCACGCGCGGGATAGTGTGACTGACTCCGGTTGAGACCGCAGTGGACAGTAGGGACAGTTTCCCGTATTATCACGACAAATATAGTTGCTGTTACATAAATTAATGTGTAAATATTGTTATTGGATTGTGTTGTGTGTGTGTGTGTGTGTGTGTGAGTCCAGCGGGATGCTCCGCAGTGCTAACGCTAACGGCTAACGTAAGTTAGCTAAAGTTAGCTTTAAGTTGTACAAAACAAACCGTTGACTCGGTTTAAATTTACAGAAACATCTACAACTTTTATGTTTGACTGCTTTTTAACAACTGGTTAAGTTGTGACAGTTTCCTTTTGTTTTCTCTGTGGATGGACCGAGTGACTTTGTGTCAGAGGAGCTACCCAAACCTAGCTGTGGTAGCACGCGTGACGAACGACGGTAGGTTTGGTCAGTTGATTAGTTTGATTGATTGATTGATTGATTAGCAGTCCATGTAGCCTCAGCTCGGGACAGGGTTTTATATAATTCAGTTAAACCTGTATTAGCTTTATTCACTGTGGGGAGATTCTGCACCTGGCTACCAATCAGCCGTAATGGCGGCTGCGTCCCCCTGTTGAAGACCACTCCCTGTTTGTGTTCACCTGAGGGTTCAATGAGTCAATCAAGTGACAACACTAAAGCTGATATGTGGACTTCAGCTGACTGCATTATAGTAACTTATATATGTGTATTAGTTTACAATGATTGAGGGATGCTTGGAGACAATACTCAAGATATTGTGACAAAATGTGATTTATAAGCACCAACCATCTTCAGAAGATCTTAATATTATCATGAGGTGTTTGGTCTATCAGATTGTTTTATTTAATGTCTACCCTGGCTGTCATATCAAACAAAATTAACACTAAATATCGATGGAAATGTTATCTTCAGTGTTTTGTATAAGTCCTTAATCAGAGTAATTATGTATGGACATAGGTATCCATAGGTTTAAGGGACATGATGTTATTAATAAATTAAAATATAAAGAGATTGGAAGTCTTGGATATGGAAAATAAATTATTTTTTAATATAATTAAAACAAATTTAATATACAATAGTTTAGATAATTTAAGTAAATTAATAAGATGCATTTTCTGCTTTTTATTTTAGTGTATAAAATACACTCTTTTAAAAAAATTATTTGATTAACAAAATAATCCTATTCTTCCAGAATGATTCATTTTATTGTGCAGAAAATGTGACTGAGCTGTATAAATGAGTATAATTATCTCATTAATGTATAGATGTATGGTTGGGTACGGTTAGATATGGTTGGTTATGGTAGGTTATGGTTAGTTATGGTAGGTTATGGTTTGTTATGGTAGGTTATGGTAGATTATGGTTGGTTATGGTAGGTTATGGTAGATTATGGTTGGTAATGGTTGGTTATGGTAGATTATGGTTGGTTATGGTAGATTATGGTTGGTAATGGTTGGTTATGGTAGGTTATGGTTTGTTATGGTTTGTTATGGTTGGTTATGGTAGATTATGGATGGTTAGTTATGGTAGGTTATGGTTAGTTATGGTTGTCATGGTTAGTTATGGTTGGTTATGGTAGATTATGGATGGTTATGGTTGGTCATGGTTTGTTATGGTTGGTTATGGTAGATTATGGATGGTTATGGTTAGTTATGGTAGGTTATGGTTTGTTATGGTAGGTTATGTTAGTTATGGAAGGTTATGGTTTGTTATGGTAGGTTATGGTTTGTTATGGTAGGTTATGGTAGATTATGGTTGGTTATGGTAGGTTATGGTTTGTTATGGTTGGTTATGGTAGATTATGGTTGTTAATGGTTGGTTATGGTTGGTTATGGTAGATTATGGTTGGTTATGGTAGATTATGGTTGATAATGGTTAGTTATGGTAGGTTATGGTTTGTTATGGTTGGTAATGGTAGATTATGGTTGGTAATGGTTAGTTATGGTAGGTTATGGTTGGTTATGGTAGATTATGGATGTTATGGTTAGTTATGGTAGGTTATGGTAGATTATGGATGGTTATGGTTAGTTATGGTAGGTTATGGTTGGTAATGGTTAGTTATGGTAGGTTATGGTTTGTTATGGTAGGTTATGGTTTGTTATGTTGGTTATGGTAGATTATGGTTAGTTATGGTAGGTTATGGTTTGTTATGTTGGTTATGGTAGATTATGGATGGTTATGGTTGGTTATGGTAGATTATGGTTTGTTATGTTGGTTATGGTAGATTATGGTTGGTTATGGTAGGTTATGGTTTGTTATGTTGGTTATGGTTGATTATGGATGGTTATGGTTGGTTATGGTTTGTTATGGTTGGTTATGTTTAGTTATGGTTAGTTATGGTAGGTTATGGTTGGTTATGGTAGGTTATGGTAGATTATGGATGGTTATGGTTTGTTATGGTTGGTTATGGTTGGTTATGGTTGGTTATGGTTTGTTATGGTTGGTTATGTTTAGTTATGGTAGGTTATGGTTGGTTATGGTTAGTTATGGTAGGTTATGGTTAATGAAGTCAACATCAGGAGATGATGTCATTGTTTTCAGATGATGTCATTATGACCAACGGCTAACTGTACAGTAACTGACAGCTGCTCGTCTGTAGAAATATAATTAATGAGTTTATTGTCGGTCATTAACCAAGAGGTCATCCGGTCATTATGCCTCTTCGTGGGCGATATAAAAGTTCACGGTACCGGAAACCTCCAGGTCGGTTAAGCTAGGCTACACGGTGTGCTATCTTTAGCTAGCGCTAACGTTAGCAGAGTTTACTTTAGTGTTTATTGCAATGTTTTATTATTCCACCACGGACGTATATAGAATATTTTTATTTCAATTGCCCGCGCTATTTTGTTGCCCCGGAAGAGAAAGTGTGCAGCAGCTGTACTTCCGCAGTGTCCTCGTCAACGCGCAGCAGCTGACCAAGCTAACAGCTAACAGCTAACAGCTAGTTAAAGAGAAGCTACTCGGTCACGTCGTCGTGGTCTTCTTTTGTGTTTCCCTCTGAGCGACTTGGGATGTTGGAGCTTCTTCCACAGCACAGCCTTTGTGTTTCATAAAACAGAGAGACGAGGCCCTGCACACATATATATATATATTTTACACCCAGGATTGTTTTTTTTAATCTAGTACTATTGTAGAAATATGGCGGATGGCGGGCATTACTACAACGGTAAGAAACCCTGCTCTCCACAGCATTAACCTGACATGTTTTGTGCTACTTGTACCGTCTTTCTTCAGACCGTGGGGACTTTATGGTGAGGAGAGAGGTCAGGAGGACTGGTTACATGTCCGTAGGAGGTAAAACTATACGTTGGGCCCCCCCTTCAGAGGTCTACATATGTTACTTTACAGACATGTGATTAACCACAACTTATTACCTATTATACAATGCCAGATAATGTTTTAAAGTCTGCAAACAGACCATATTGAAAACAGTAATAGCAAAGTTCAGTAAGGCAAAGTTATGTAACATGCTGTTTTGTCCTCTGTCTGAATGTCCTTTTTAAATTTGAATGTGTTGAGCATTTAAAAGCATGTAGAGGCACATTTGAGTAACATAACTTTAATTTCTCTAAAGATATTTTTTCTTACAGTAGTAATTCAAGATGTTTAGGTTTTGTTTTATGAATTCATAATATTACACTACAGGCAATAGGGGATGTGTCATCACCATTATTTGGTATATTTAACTCTAATCCATGATGATAGAAATTAATTATATAACTTTGGTCTTAATGTTTTTTAGTTTTATCATATATGTGTATGATGTGATATTTAAATCAAACTGACTCAAACTTTTTTAGAACATGATGATCGAACTGCACCACAGTTTCGCCACCGTAGAGCCAGAGGCTCCCACAGGGGTCGATCTAATGACCGGACCCGCCGAGAACGCCAATGGGGGAACCGCCCAGGAGGCTTTGGAGGTCCTGGGCCGCGGTCTAGGCTCGATGATCCTGATGGGGATGTTACTATGGGTGACAACTCTCCTCAGGACAACAGCTCCCAGCACAGATTGTAAGTGTGGCTGACTGTGTGTTTGTGTGTGTCTTGTTGATGAGCTCCAAAAAGAGCACATCTCTTTATAAAGAGGGAATGGAGAATTGTGTTAAGAGTAACTACATGTCAAGAATAATACATTTAAAAAGAAAAGATGAATTGTTTTTCTCATTTGGTATGCTCTCTTTATATAAGGGCGGTGACACACAGACAGTTAGACCTAACTTCTTTGATGTGGATCAGTTTCAGCCGCTTGGAGGCTGTTTTTCATTTGAACAAATACAGAAAGTGCATCTTAAACTAAGCTATTGTCAGTCCAGAAAGAGAAAGTAAAAGAAGTCTGGTATGAAAGCCTGAAACCTGAAAGTAATTCAGTCAAAATGTACTCAAAATGAAATACCAATAAAAGTGAAACTGTGCAAGTGTATTGAGTACAGTTCAGTAACTTTGTTTGACTATTTTAGTTCTGTTAACTATTCTGTTTTATTTGAACTTACTGTTGACTTACGAGCCATACAAACATTTCAAGTACTGTTTTACTTTTTTGGGATCCCTGCCTATTTTTAAACTCAAATTATAATGAGACAGAGAAGACCAGCAACTAATGCATAGAAATTTAGAAATGCCTCACTCTGCTTCAGTTGTTACGGGGATAATGCAACCCACAGAGCAGGTACCTTTTTTAGTATCTAAGAACTATGGCAGAAGAACCACATTTAGGTTGGTTCCTCTTGACAAAATGTTTCCCAAAAAGGTTCTTGGGAAAAGTTCTTACGGTGGACGCTACAAAAAAGAGGGTTGTTTTGATATATGGCCTCGTTTTTTCTTCTTCAGCAACCCATATGGAAGAGCTAATAGGAAAGAAAGAGATAGACGAGGCAAAGGAGGAGGAGGTGGTAGAGGAGGAGGAGGAGGCGGCGGCGGTGGCTATAGAGACCGAGTTGGAGGAGGCAGCAGTGGAGGAGGAGGAGGGAGAAACCGGTCAGGATGGTTCAAAGTAACGGTGGGTATTCACTGGGCAAGTCACCACAAGACATCCATACTTGTACATCGTAACCTGTTAAAAAGAGATCACATATTTCTTTCTTGTCTGTTTGATAGATACCACATGGAAGAAAATATGACAAGAAATGGTTATTGACAGCTCTTCAGAGCATCTGTTCTCTTCACATCCCAGCTGTACAGGTGAAGCTCAGTGCTGTCTTATGATTAGTGATTACAAACTAATAGTAAAAAAAAAAAGATCCTAGCCACATTAGTAAGATGAAGATTTTATGGAAAGTGTCTTTGTATGTATGAATGTTGATTATGTCTTTCTTCCCCTGTCTGCCCAGTACCATGTTGACCACAACAGGGTCCATTTCTATGTGGACGATTCATCTGTTGTCAGTGCTTTGCAAAAATGTTCTCACAAGATCACAGACACAGATGGTTATAAGGTATGTTTGTGTAATATTGGAAATCTTACTATCTGCTATCCTTAAGTTTAGTCTACTATCCTTACGATTACCTGCAGCTTGCAAAATAGTGGCTACAATGTTATCAGTCCATATCCTATCTTCCATGACCTCTATGAATAACTATAAATTATACGTTATCTAAAACAACACGTGAAACGGTTTATCTCTCTTTACCAATCTCTCTCTTATCTCTACAAGGTGGAAGTGCATGTCAACCCCAGCGCTCCACCGTCCTTCATGCTCTCAGACCTGAAGCCTGAACACTTGGAGCACCTGAAGGTAAGCTAGAGGTAGCTGAGTGGGGCTGTGAGTATGTGTGTGTGTCTCACAAATACTGGTTAGAATTTAATTTAGTATCTCTGATGAGAGTGAGTACAAATACATGAACTAAAATACAAATGTATAAATTGGAAAAATATGCTGATTAATGAAGTGCATGATTTTTGCATTATGGTAGCTCACCTGCTAGAGTGTGTGCCCAATGTACAAAGACTGAGTTTTATTCCAACCTGTGGCCCTTTGCTGTATTTCAGCCCCTCACTCTCTCCACTTTCCTGTCACTCATCAGTTATCACTATCAAATATAGACAATAAAAGCCCTAAAACAACCTCCTTGAATAAACGTATTTTGGTGTTTCATCTACACAATCAACCACGTACACCAAAAATCTCACAGCATTTGTTGTTGTTTCCTTCTGTGTTTGCTTTCATTCATAGTTAGATAAGCAAGCATTAAATAATCACGATCAAAACATAAAATCAAAGTTAATATAATATGAATAGCTGGTAAAATAAACAAAAACAATATACATTGATTGCTGTGGGTATAAAGGAACTCTGTAACCATGGATGAACCCTGAATAAAGTAATTTGGTGCTATATTTTCTAAGGAACATACTTCTGGGGTGTTTTGGGAATTCAGGACAAAACTCCCCATTTTCGAAATTCTATTAATATGAACCTTTTTTATTATTATTATTATTTGCTGTTGAGTTAAGGCCTCTCATATTGGCTGTTGTATCTTTCACAGCAATGCATGGCAAAACGTTTTGATGGCTCCCAGCAAGCACTGGACTTGAACAACATCCTAACAGACCCAGGTAATCATTCTCTCCTACATGAACTGTATGTATGACATGATATTGAATGCATACAAGACTAATAGTTACAAGTAAGTGTCTGGTTGTTGGTATTAATACACAACTTCTAAACTATTGAATTATACAAGATTATACAGATCTAGTCTGTTTATGTTCTAAATATATGGTCACTGCAATGTTGTTTTATATTGAGGATTCAAATGATAATGCAGACAATCTGGTGATGAAACCGTACTTTCTTGTATTACCGTACTGTCACTGAAAGTGATATTAAATCCTTTTCCAGTTTTGTATATTTATGTAGTATTTTGATTGCTAATTTTATTTTACGTGATAGACCTGGTCTCCCAGAACATTCAAGTCGTCTTGAATAGGAAGACGAACATGGAAGCTGTCATCAAGATTATTGAACAAAACATTCCAGAGGTAATATTAATACAGTGATATTGTTTGCTAGAAAATAAATAACAAACTCTCTTGCTGTTGTCAAAATGTACCTGGTTTCTAATTAAGTGGTGGGTCAAACTGAATATGCTTCCACGTGTCTCTCCGGCTCTTTCCAGCTGACGTGCTTGAATCTCAGTAACAACCGCATTCACAAACTGGATGAACTTGCTGAATTGGTTACCAAGGTGCCTAATCTGAAGACCCTCAACCTTTCCCATAATGAGGTAAAACTGGCTGCTCAGTCAATCTAGAGAATAATGCAGGCATGAATTGCTCCCTTAGCCCGATTTATTTTTAGATCCTCTTCTGACACTAACTCATTCTGTTTCTGTGTGGTCGTCCAGCTGAAGTCAGACAGAGAGCTGGACAAGTTGAAAGGCCTGAAGCTGGTGGAGCTGTGGCTGACCAAGAACCCTCTGTGTGACCTCTTCAAGGATCATGCCTCTTACATCAGGTCAGTCAGTGATTTTGGGGGGTGAGGGGAGAAGATTTTACTGAGTGGACATGGTATTGTGACTTTGTGTGAGAGCAGGGGTGTCCAGGAGTCTTTCCTGCATGACAAGAGTACGCACTAGTGTGCTACGAAAGGAGATTAAGCAAGCCTCTGCGTTTTTGTAAGATTATCTGTACAATAACAAACCACTTCCCCAGCAGTCAAGGATGAACATTTGGACCAGAGGCAGCTGACATTCACTGTTAACTCCACGTTTATATGTATGTGTGTGTGTGTGCGCGCGTGTGTCTTGTGTGAGAGAAAAAGGAGAATAGATTAATTAATTTGTAATTAGTTAAAATTGCACATTGCATCCCACTTGATGATTAACATTTCCTTCACACTGCATATGAAACATTTCTTCACATCTTACTTCCAAAAGTTGGAGTTGAGGACATCTACCCACGATGCAGTTCGACATGGTTTTCCTTTCAGCTTGCTTTAACTCTCCACAGTTTGAGCAGCCATCTTCTCTCTGCCAGTTATTCAGCCTCTCTGTGGGACATCCTTTCAAGCTTTCTTTTGTTTTACGGTTCTCAGTGATGCTGTACCCAGCACTCCCCTGCTGACATAGTGATTAGTTGTCCCATAAGCTGCTGTTAAACACCATCACACTGCTGATGAGATATAACTCTGAGAAGAGGCACTTTTTTAAAGAGGACATTCAGCATGACAACCCTCTAACACAATTTACTATGAACTGCTTTCGAAAATACGAATCCGAAACAATCTCATGAGCAGTACTGTAAAACAGTGTAGGTTGTTGTTGGAGGGCACTCCACAGATGCTTTGACAAATGTTTGGATGAAACAAAGAAAATCCACAGCCAATGATTTCCTCTCCCCTCATAGTACCCATGCCCACTCAGCCCCCTGTATCAGGCGAGTATGGAAGGCTGGATAGCCCATGACGGGTAAGATCCCACCTCGAAATCTCGGGACAACCTAAGGCAGGCACAGTCACGATTACTCGGCCTCAGTCCCTGTGAGCTGTGACTCACTAAGAGCGCGACGAGAAGAACTTGTGAAGACGGGACTCCACAGGAAAAGCTGTTGGGCTGAGGCGGAGGGGAATATGAGTCATTATCAATGACCAGTGATGGGCCAAAGAGAAAAAGCAGTCTCTCTTCCACTAAGTTGGTTCTCTTTGGCTTAAAACAAGCCTCTGCTGTTCTGTGAATGATGTGGAGAGTTATACCCTTAACTGACCTCTGAGGGAAATATGTTCTGAACTGAAATAAGTCAAATGAAAAAAGTGAAAATACTCTTCCTGTTTCTGATGGCTGTGACCAGTACAAAAAGCTCAAACATTAAGCAGAGAGAGCAGTGTAGAGAATTATCACTCAAGTTGAATGATTAATGATTTCCCAGTCCCTCTTTAAACAGTGGCTTGGGCCCGAATTAAGCAAAAACATTAAATGGCTACAGCATGTAGTCCACTTACTGCTATTGCATGAAGACCCATCTCTTCAGAATTGATGGTGCCTATGAGATATTTAACTGTTTCCCCTAGGGGATCAATAAAGTATATCATCTTTCTTAAGTGCTTTGCTTGTGCAGCAGGGGGAGGCTATAGGATGCGTGGTGGGACTGCTGGGTGCAGCTCACTTTGAGGCCGGCTGTCCTTTTTGTCCAGCTCTTTTCTCAGGTTGTCTTTCATTGCTGATAATTTTGGGCACTGACACCGACAAACTCACTCACATGATGAATAGTGATTGCCTCTAATGAATGTTAGAATACTTTTTACTAGGTTTTTTGTGAAATTTTTTTACCCAGACGCTGTTTTGTTATTTGGTAATTTTGTCATCTGTTCCCCAGCATCTTAGCCAGAGTTTGAGGAGGGGGGTTAACACAAGACTGGTGGTAACCACCTCTCTCCCAGCAATGCATAATCTCTTTATTTTGCTAATTCAAAATGGATGTGTTTACTGGTTTGCAGCGCAGCCTGGTAGATCGTGGGTCTCTGCATGTTTGTTTGTGTGTGTGTGTGTGTGTGTGTGTGTGTTCGTAGAAATGTATTTTTATGTTGCTTCCCCATGTCAGATCTGTGTATATCTCCGTATTGGGGGAGAGGGTGAGTATACCGGCTGGTAAGTACACTGAAAAATGTCAAAGGGCATAGCTTGAAACTAAAGAGAGGATAAGGACGTGTATGATAGTCCTTTTATTGATTAACTTGTGTACAAACATTTTGTGTCTCATGTATGTATACATGAATGTATTCTCCCAAATGTTTTTGACAGTGTAGCACCTTTTTTTTAAAAAAGAAAATTACATCAACTGAAGAGCGCAAAATGACATGACTGGCAGTGGTATCTACATTAAAGCGCATGATTTATCTGTGTGTGTATGTATGGGGTGGTTTGTGATGATAACTTTACTGCTCCTGATTTTTGTTCCCGTACCAGTGCTGTGCGGCAGAGGTTCCCCCGGATTCTCAAACTGGTAAGTCAAAAAAAAAGTACTGCATGAAAATGGCATGGGCTCAGTTTAAATATCTTGTTTTGAAGGATCTGTTGACATTGCACCAATTTGATCCTTTTAAGCCTAAATAGAAGCAGTCATCAGAACAGCACACACTCGATGCAGGGTTTCAAACAGCATTCGATAGTTAAGGCACCCTATTACCGCTGAAAAAAGAGCGCCACCTTTTGCCATGTTTCCTTTTTTTTTATTAAATTATTGTGTCTTTTCTTGAAATAATAAATTTTGTGTAATAAACTTATAGTATGTGGATGCAGTCCGCTCATATTTTCTCTCGTGTGTTTTCTTTTTAGGATGGTGATGACCTCCCCCCACCCATTGGATTCGATGTGGAAACGCCCACCACTATCCCCCCCTGCAAGGTTACTTAATTTACCTCATTGATTGTATACTTCTATTCAAACTGATTTATTGATGAAGTCTTCTAGTGTAGGTGACAGTTAGGAGCTCTCCAAGACATTCATTTCTTTAGTAACACACTTCAGAAGTGTATGTTTAAGCTGCCAGTCGCTGTCTCTGTTATGTACCTGACAAATGTTTTTCCAATTGATGATGCAGGGCAGCTGTTTTGGCTCTGATGAAATCAAGGCTCTCATCCTTCGGTTCTTGCAACAGTGAGTATCTAGCCTTTTATGTAGAGAATCTTCTTACAACAGTCAGTGGATCAGTGCTTCTCCAGCCTTAGTGTGACCCAACCTAGTGACTGATTAATCAGCGCTGCTTTTTTTATACTTGTCACAGGGACAAACACAAAAAGACTTACTCAAGTTACTGTATTGCAGGTACTACAGTATATACGACTCGGGGGACAGACAGCCGCTCCTGGATGCTTACCATGATGGAGCGTCGTTATCCCTCACAACACCTTATTCCACCCAGAACCCCTCAAGGTAAGAACAAACACATTTCTGTAAAAACTTATCACTGATTAACACATGAAGGAATGTTAGAGATTTATTAAGTAATTCATTTTAAAGATTTGTGTGTTTAGCTCCACCCATCAATGACTGCTCTGATCCCTGATCCGACACCTGAGTCCTTGCTGTGTTCACATTGATTCAATCTGTCCCTAACTTCTGGTTCTAGGAGCAGTCTGGGAGAGTATCATAAAGACAGCCGAAACCTGAAGAGGCTCAAAGATTCCAGTGAGTTTCCCATTTCGAGCTGTTGACCTTTCACACCGTCTGAATCATTGAGTGCACATTTTTGTGATTTGAGATTTGTTCTTATGTGTCCGTCTCTGAATTTTTCCTCCTCTAGCCATACGTTTTCGACTTCTGAAGCACACACGACTTAACGTTGTGGCTTTCCTCAACGAGTTGCCCAAAACTCAGCACGACATCGCCTCCCTTAATGTCGATGTAAACACCTACACCGTGAGTTTGTTTTGTCAGCCAGCTCTTGTCATTAGCCTTCTCGTCTCACTGGGGATCATTTCTCTGTATTCATTCTGCAAAAATGTTTTCTGTTTACAGAACACACTGCTATCATTCACCGTGAGCGGAGTCTTTAAAGAAGGTGAGTTTTGTAGGTCGACATGTATTTAAACACTGCAAAGATAAGTGGTGTTGATTCTGTTACCTAATTAGTGTCATGTCTGTTTTTCAGTTGCTGTTGATGGTAAATCCCGAGAGTCCACCATGGCCTTCTCTCGAGTTTTCATTACAGTCCCAGCAGGGAGTACTGGGTATGTTTAGTGAGCTCTCATTGGTTTTTATTATCTCTTTGTTGTCACTCACATTTTCCCTGAGGAAGGGGAAATGGTACATTGTTAACAACAGTTGTGGACATTCAAAAAAATGAAATTGACATGAAGACAAACATCCTTGTTTTCTTTGCTTTACCGCCTGTGAAATAACAGCCATGAATAAGAAGATATGCTCTCTAAAGTAACTGACTTCACAACAATGAGATTTATTGAAAAAAAGTCCCTTCCCATAACTGAACTATGACCTTACAGTTATATGGTGTGCTACTCCAACTGCCATGATGCTTTAACCACTAGGCCACCTGAAAGCCTGTATTAATTTGCAATTAATTGCTTAACTATAAATAGAATGAGGAATTAAATTTAAATTCAGTTTCCAGTAATATGAAAACAAACCCAGGGACCCAGATTTGGTTTCTAAACAGAAGAGGTCTATTAAAAATTAAATATATAATCAAATTGGAGATTTTTTTAAAATTCTGATAATTGATTTACACACTGACCTACAGTTCACTTGAGTTGCCAGTTTATTAGGTGGACCTAGATAAAGTTAATGCAGTCTAATATCAATTAACACCTGTTTAAAACAATTACAAGAAAATGTGAACTTTTATCAAGGTTTTAATGCACAGTGGCACTAAAGGTCAAGTTGTCCTAAAATACCTGAAACAGTCATATCTGATCGTCTGTGTTCCTCCTGTGCCACAGTCTGTGCATCGTGAACGACCAACTTTTCATCCGGATGGCAACAACAGAGGAGATCCGCCGAGCCTTCGTCGCTCCCGCTCCAACTCCATCTTCCAGCCCCGTCCCCACCCTCACTGCACCGCAGCAGGAGATGCTCACAGCCTTCTCGCTGAAGTCCGGCATGAACCTGGAATGGTCCCAAAAGTAAGTCTTTAGTCTTTGTGCGTGTTGTGTTGGCAGGAATGTTGACAATGTATTCGCTTAATTTAAAATATCTGAACGCTTATTCTCTGCCACAGGTGTCTGCAAGACAATGAGTGGGATTTCAACAGAGCGGCACAGATTTTCACTCAGTTAAAGGTAACCTATTATTTCAGCTCTCTGCATCTCCATAAAGGTGGGATCATTTTTATAGCAAAGCCCTGTAACGCTTTCTCTTTTTCCTGTTTGCAGACGGAAGGCAAGATCCCCGACGTTGCGTTCATAAAATGAGAAGAGTGGAATCATACTTCTGTGAAATAAAATTTGCAGTAGTTTTATTTATGGCTTTTGTTTTATCCTTTACGCTGCCTTTTCTTTTATTAAAAATAATGTAGATCAAGTTTACTTGTGAAAGCTGTTTTCTGTTTGTTTTAACAGCCAAATGTCAAGTGTTGGACCTAAAGACTGATGTTGTGATACAATTTCAACAAATTGGTTGTCATTGTAATCTTAGTTTTTTGGTCATTTGTATAAAAATCACTACATGTTTTCATAGAAATAAAGACAGATGACCAATAGTTGTTTGACCTGTGTTCACATTAATTTGTTGTATTATGTTTAATAATAAAACATATTTTGTTACAAAACTGATACATTTCACTTCAGCTACAATATGAACAAAATATATGAGCATGAAAGTTCATTCTTGAACTTGGAAATGAAAAAAAAAAATCCTTGGTCCAAATTCTGTCTGCTGAGGAACAATAAGTTGAAAATAATGAGTGTAATAACTAATAACATTAAAATGTTCTCTTTTTTTATCCCAAAAAGTATAGTAATGTTTAGAGCTGTTATAATGCTGACACAGGTCATATGTCTTCAGAGCTTCATTTTTTGATAAATGTATGTAAACTTATATTGTTACAAAAGCATATAAAGGTTGGTTTTACATATTCAAAGTTGTGTATTTGTGTAGAAAGTTATTTGTCCTGTTGGATATTTAGATTGAGTTTTGATTGCAGTTCTGCATCTACCAGACATCTTATATTAGAAAATAAAGTTTTGAAGTGGGTACAGAAGAAAAGTGCACTACTGACCTGCTGGTGGATAGTAACTTAAAAGACGAAGATTATCACTTGATTTTACTAAGACTACTTAAAGCTCCTATTAGCTTTAGCTAAAGTTGGGGCAATAAAAATGGCACCTGCTGTCTGGAATAATTCTAGGACACTGGATAAATGTATAATTACAAATTAATTATGTTTGTGCATCATGGAATATATATGATTGTGAGGTGGTCTGTATGAGCTCTACCTTACACCTGCTTACACACAGAAAGTCAGTACACTGGCCTTCTCTAGATTTAGACACTTTTCAGACCCTTTTAGAAATTTATTCACACCGTCAGGGAAAAGGCAAGAAATATATTCAAATATATTATATGGTAATTAATCCCCATGAATGCTGCTCAGAGTAATCGCAGCCCAAGGGTCTCTCCCTCTCCTCTTGTGCCACGTGCAGGCAGTCAGTGTGGGGCATGTTTGAACTTCTCTCTCACTCTTTCTCTCTGGAATATGTAAATATTTGTTTTAGTTTGCAAATATTTAAGTAGTTAATTTAGTCTTCTCCCTGCCTTTGTAGAAACTTTTTTTACTTCAAATATACATAGTGAGTTTGAGATTATTAGGCCAAATAAAAAAAAAAAATGTGTGTCGATTTTCTATCACTGTTGACCAGTCATAAACAAGCCTGCATTTGCATTGCAGTTTCCAGTGTATTTATTGATAAAACAGTTTGATTGTGACCAAACACCTATGGTGATTTAAATGTTTTATTCAGATATAACTGCAGGGAACAACTAACAACAATTATTTGCTGGGTCACCAATAGAAACCTTAGTCATGGAAATGCTGTTAGGCATAAAGAAATCGTATTATTGTGTAAGACTAAAATGGAAATGAGAAGACCTTAATGGCTCTGCCCTCTGCCAGTTGAAATGTGGAGAAGTAGAAATTCCAGTAAAGAAAATTACATTTCGGTCAATACACAAGAGAAAAACATTATACAGCTTTATTTTATAATAAGACATTACTCTAAACCATAATTACTGCCAGAATGCTAAAATATAAAAGTTCATAATCTCCATTAATATCCCTACCAGTCCTCAAATGTACTGTTGCTGTCATCTAAATGCTTATTGTAATTTTACTTAGTTTTTTCTTCCTTATGTTTTTCTTTTACCTACCTTATGGGCTCTATACTTATCATGTGTTGTTTTTATTTAAATGTTCAAATCTGAAAAAGCAAAATAAAATGTTGTACAATATTGATTATATCTGAGAGTTACTAAATTAAATGAGTTCACTACTGCATATATATTTTTTGTCCTGTGCAATTATTTATTTTTACACCATGGCACTACGTACTGCTGTAACCTGTGTGTAATACTCTGTATAAAAGCTGTATATAGTGTACATACAACTGTAATTCTATGTTTTCTACTTTCATTATATTTTTCTATTTTATTTTGTTATTTATTGTGCATTTGTTTTTGTTTTTCGTGCAGCTGCTCTAACGTGTGAATGTCCCTCAGTGTGAGATCAATAAAGTCCATCTCATTTTAAACAGAACGACCTTACAAAGATGGCGCCTGGGCGGCGTCACGTCTCCCCTTTCCGGGTCCTTCCGTTCGTCACTGTGACGCGGCACGCACGTACGTTCCCCATACCATCAGTTGGCGTATGATAACAATAAACAACCCTGAAACAAGAGATACGGACGAACCGGACCTGTCGCTCATATTCGACACAAACGTACCGAAAATATGAGCCGAGACAGCGACAGACAGTTGGAATATCGTCTCGTCAAGTAACGTGGGAGTCTCGTCGGTCCTGACACAAAGGATTTTCGAGTTTTTTGTGTCAAGCCTAGGGGAGAACTAGAGTTACGGTCTGCCCCTTCCTTAGCCCCCTCTAGCTAGCTGTGGCTCATTCCTTGTCTTTGCACACTTTGTGTTAGTCTGTTATGCAGTTGCCAGAGGACTGTACTCGCACTCGTTCTCCTCCGCCAGCTCTTCGCTCCCTCTCCCCGCTCTCTCTGGCCCTATGTCTCGCTGGCTCTTCCCCTGGTCGGGCTCAATCAAGAAGCGGGCCTGTCGGTACCTCTTACAGCACTACCTCGGTCACTTTTTGCAGGAGCGACTGAGCCTGGACCAGCTGGGCTTGGACCTGTACAATGGCAGCGGTGTCATCAAGGAAATCAACCTCGATGTGTGGGTGAGTGAAGGCGAGCAGAGGTGGTGGCTGTCAACTTGGCAGCACTGCAGCAGCCATCGTGTGTGTTTTTGTCGGACTCGTGCACCCTAAAATGTTTCGCAACTGCTCTCGAGTTCAAAAACAATCTCCAACGTCATGCTCTTAGCCTAGCTCTAGCTCGCATTTCTTCAAGGAAATGCACTTAAAGGAAACACATCATGAGCCCACCAGATTAACTGTGTCTCTCCCTTACTAGTCTGATAGATATATGTCTTCCTCCTGCCATGTTGGGTTTAAACTACCTGTATTTTTAAGTCAATTCCCAGAGTGATGAAACATATATAAAAAACAGTTTTATGATTTCTTTCGGTTTTGTTTTACTATCTCCCTCCTCCCTCTTTGCTTCCAGGCCGTCAACGAGCTTTTGGAGTCTCTTGGGGCTCCTCTGGAGATAGTGGATGGGTTTGTGAGCAGCATAGCAGTGACCATCCCCTGGCAGGCTCTCCTGACTGATCACTGCACCTTAGAAGTTTCCGGTCTTCAGATAACATGTCGACCCAAGTACCGCACCAGTAAGTCCACTTAACAGCATCTTCTCGAGTCAACCTGTGTGATCTCCTCTTGTTGGGACGCTGAACATGCATCAGTCTGTCACCGGCTGAGTGAGGGGATCTTCCAGAGTTTGATACCCAGCTGTCTCCGTTTGACAAGTGTGGTCTTAAATCACTATTATTGTAAAAACTCATTTATCTTTTTTCCCTACTGTTTTCTTATTACTGTTTTTTACTGTTTTCCTCCAAACTATTCCTGAGGTAGAGTTCCTGTTATGCAGTTGGCAATAAATAACTGTCAATTTGGGGAAATCTGTTATTCAAGTGCAATAAAACAATAAAACAAAAAATAAATAGTGTGAATAGGGTCTTAATGTTTTTCTAGAGCCGAAGCTGACATCAGCCCAAAAATAGTCAGTTAACTGTCATATATGATAAATAATAGTACAGTAAATCCTCACTTTTGAGCAATTGTTGCCTAAAAAGTGACATTTAGTCGTCAACTATTTTAATAATTGATCCATTTCCTGACAATTGATCAATCCAATAATTGTCGTAGCTCTTTGCTGGTCTCCATAAAGCTCGGGAGGTGCCACCTGGATCTCCATGTGTACATTGTTAATTGTATGTCACATAAATTATCATCTACTAATTGGATGTGTCACTGTCACGAGGGTGGCTCACAGACGTCACTTAACACTACGTCTCTGTCAGAGCGCAGAGAGAAAATAATTAAAACAGGGTTCATGGTCGAGGCAAGTGTGATGTAAAATAATTTACACAGATGCCCTGAAATACAGAAATCACTGAATCCTCTGTGCTGATCTTTGCCCTCAGGTGGGGGTTGGGACTCCCAAGGATGGTCATCAAGTATGACCTCCAGCATGCAGCTGGCTCAGGAGTGCCTGAAGGATCCTCCAGAGGCGTCTGAGGAGCCGCCTGCCCAGCTGGAAGGGCTTGAGATGTTTGCACAAACCATTGAGACGGGTGAGTCAGAGCTGTGTGTGTCCTCACCTTGTGATGAAGTGACAGTGTCAACATACAGACATCAAAATGTCCCCACAGTAACAATGTGCACTCTGACAGAACCAGTGGGAGTATTTCTCCCAATGAACCGGTCTGAACTAAGCAGAGATGATTTTGAAAGATCAGTGCTAATGAACCTTTGCATGCCTCTCATCTCATCTGTGTTTGCAGTCCTTCGTCGTATTAAAGTCACCTTCATAGACACTATCGTTCGCATCGAGCACCAGCCCCTGGACCTGGAAACAGGCGTTGCCTTAGAGGTGCACATCAAACGGTAGGTCCTAGAAACAAGCTGCAAAGAAAATGAAATACTTTTTGATTATTGCACCTCTTTTTGTGATTTTGTGTCTTTTATTTTTTATTTTTTAAATTCTATATTCTTCTTTTTGTTAATACAGTAAGATCAGGATATATACATCCTGTAGTTCATGTAGTACATCCATTTTCATCACATATATTATGAAATACTGATGGGAACACAAGCAAATACAGACATGTTTTGTCTGCTACTGTTTACAAGTTGAGACTTACAGGTAAAGAGCATCTTGGAATGCAACTTCAAAGGTCACTTTTACAGTTCATTCAGCAATAATATATTTACAGAAAAGCCTAGTTCAGATACCTTTTTAATGGATTACATTGATCTAGAAATATGATTAGGATCAGCATAGAAGAATAACTTGATTTATTTTTTACAAAAGAACATTATTAACATCATCATTATTACCTTTCACCAGCTGTGACAGATTGATGGATGGTAGAATCACAAAGGGGCTTCCTGATGTAACCGGGGAACTACCCCCCCCCCCCACAATCCTCTTTAAAATTTTCATTTAAGTTTTCTTTGGTGAAGACATCATCTGTTCAGAGCAAAAACACAAGATGGTTGTGATAGAATATTACATCTTTACAACTTTCTGATTGTAGAAATCAATTCAACCATCAATAACCATAAATGAAATCAGATCTACTTTTGTGCATCTATTATTCTCACTTCCTTTCACTGTTACAGTAAGTGGGTAACACTGTGCTGTGGGCCTCTTTTGTCAAAGTACACGTGTGAACAAGTGTTCTAATAATTGGGTCGTGATCATAAAGACATAAAAGCGTCCTGTTGGGGGGGGGCAAACTGAAACACGGACTGGATCTGAAGCACTTGAGGTAATAAAAACAGAACAAAGCAGAAGCTACACAGGATGAGCTTAAACATAGTGGTCAGCATCATTTTCTCAATCTTTTCTGTCATAAAAATGAAAGTATCCACATTTATACTCACAGCTCCTTTTTTTGTTGCATTTCACTTTTTTTTTTTTTTTTTATCACTCAGGGTGCTAAAATGTCCCTGTGATCAGTAATATTGTAACTCATCCACATCAGCACTTATATTACAGTCAGGGGAAAGGGAAAGCAAAATGGAAGCCAAGAATTAGATTTCATCTTCCCTCTGCTCGTTGGCAGATAAGGAGAAAAGGGCCCATATGAACTTGTACTCCTTGGCCTTGTATTGTCACACAGCCTCGGAGTAAAGCTCTTTTTAAACAGGACCAATATTGACTAGGTCATTCACCTGAACAGGGTTTTATCAGTGGCTGCAAATAGCTGCTGTCTGTACTTAAGGTGTCGTCAATATGTGATCTCAGGGTAGTCAGTCACCTTGACATTGATGTATATGTGTAATGTGGCCACAGCTGCTGTTGCTGTGCCAGATACTTAACTGGTTGTATGACTATAGATAGAAAGTGATAATCGTGATTTATTCAAAGCAACTTTTCCTCTTAATTTATTTGATGTGTTTTTACTGCATTGATATTTTCATCTGCAGTCTTCAGTCCTAATAAAATTAAATAATCTGACAATATTATTAAAGCTGAATTTACAAATTGAGCTAATTGGCCGACATTAATCACCAGGTAGCCACTGCTGGGTTTCTGGGTTTATTTCCATCAGTGTAACCTGTCTCCTGGCTGTGTTGCCGTTTTCTAACATGTGTTACTGTGACACTGTTGAACCTTTTTTTGTTATTGGCTTATTGACAAAGCTGCTCAGGATGGCTGTGTAGATCTGGGGTCAGTGACCAGAGGGCCCTGTCATCTCAAAAAGCATGAAGCATGTTACAGGGGTTGTGTTTATTAAACAAGGTGCTTCTGCTCCAGTAGTCTATCTGATCATCTCTCCTTCAGAGATCAAGGGACCGACAGCAGAACTGTACTTCAGCAACACACACTGTGGCAACTGAGTCAGTAAACAGTGACAAAATATTAAGTGCTACTTGTACTGATCATTTTGGCATAATCAGGTATATTAATGAAAACATGGTGCTCTGCCTTTACCAATGGCACCGTGATTACCTTAAACCAATGTGTTTGCTGTCACCATTAAGGTGTGGCTTCATTTGCAATAGAAGAACCAGCTTCACTTTTTCATCTTCACATATTTTTCTGTATGTACTGAGTTTAATTTTTGTCATGCTGCTAAATAATGTGTGTATGTGTTCGCACCATGTTGCTCCAGGCTGGAGTATTTTGACGAGGCGGTGCGAGATCCAGCCAGCCAGACAACCGTGCCTGTCGACATCCACCAGCCTCCCGCCTTCCTGCACAAGATCCTCCAGCTGAGCGCTGTTCAGCTGTTTTACGACAGCACAGGCACAGAACAGGTAATAGACTCCACACTGCTATGGATTCTTCATGTGTAATCTTTGTATCTATTTCTTATTTCTTGTCTTCTTTTTACTTATTACTACTTACTACTTACTTATTTACCTTTTTATTAGCAGGCTGCTGACAGATGAAGCAAACTAGTAACAAAAAATATTGAAGAAAAATTCCAAATGCTTACACAACGTTCTGGCAACAACATGAGCAATTCGAGAAGAGCTCATGTGGATTAAAGTGCCTTGTAATGGCTGATTTATAGTTGTATGTCGGCTCTATATGTTTTGACTGAAACTCTTTCTCATCCCTGTGTGTGTGTGTGTGTGTGTGTGTGTGTGTGTGTGTGTGTGTGTGTGTGTGTGTGTGTGTCAAGAGGGATCCTCAAACAGCATTATTGTCTCATCTGGGTTTTGCGTGAGTTTCTTCCCATGCTGACCAATCACAGTTGTTGGTCAGTGTCACCACACCTGGAGGTGCACAGCAGGCTTTTGCTTAGGGTACGAAGTTACGCTGTACCTACGTTGTCCATTCAACGTAGAACTAGAAATCAGGCTTGACTTTGGAGAAAATCTCCAGCTCTTCCAGCTTTTCTGCTTGTCAGTTTCCTACTCCAACAGTGACGTCTGAACTAGATGAACTTTTCTGTCTCGCTACTGTTGCAAAATAACAAAGCAATGCAACTTTAATATTTATGTAAAATGCAAGTTTATTTCGTGACAGTGGAAACCTAATTCAAGGATTCAAGGTTATTTTTTATAATATAGATGTTTGTTGATGTTTTTTGTTTTTGTTGTGCATCTCTTCTCGCTCTTTGAAAGTTTATTTTGTAGATTATTTAATGGCAGCAAATGACCTATAGTAAAAAAGGAAATGAGCCATGATGTCTCCAACTATACTGACTGTGCAGACGCATGCAGAAGGGATGGAGACAAGAAACAAGAGAAACATCAATATAATTTATAACCAGAAATGCTCATAGATTTTTCCTCATTTCGTAGGGTCCTCCTGAGGAGGAACGCCCAGAATCAGCCACGGCAAGTGAAGGAGAAGAGAAGGACAAGAAGGAAGAGGAGGAGGAGGAGGAAGATGAGGAGGAGGAGGAGGAGGAGGAAGATGAGGAGGAGGAGGAAGATGAGGAGGAAGGGGAGGAAGAGGAAGAAGAGGTGAAGCCCAAGGCATCGCCTCCCTGTCCTCCATCTCAGCCACTGCTCATAGGAAGCTGCTCAGGTTTCATCGAGACCACCGTCAAGATCAAACAGAACGACATGCTGCCCGGACCAAAGGTATGTGTGTGTACTGTCATGCAATGTAGGATAAGGAAGAATGACTAAATACAACTGTTCTCTCGTATTTACTTGTCCATCCTGTCTCTTCCGCTCTGTTCATCAGTTGGAGTTGGATGGGAAGGTGGGCTGTGTCCACATGCTGCTGTCTCCAGATCAAATAACCCATCTGACAGACCTGCTGGCAGCCCTCTGCATCGACACTGGTATATCAAAACACAACTACTGTCATAAACACGCACCAGTGCCAGGCCCGGGTTTCACCGTTTATTTCAGTTTGACTTTGGCCATATTCAATTCTTGGATTTTCTTTTGGCATTACGGGTTATGTTTAATATATCATGGTGATTATGGCATGAAACAAGATAAGTCATGTGCTTCAACTGGCTGATGGGGGAAAGTCAGGTCATAGAGATGCCTGTTATGATAAGATGAAAAAATTATAATAAAAGAATAAAATGTACCAATGATGCTCACATTCATGTGTGCACTCACAAAATAAAATCACAAATTTACCACTTATTCACCATTTCTTCTGTGTCTAGAAACTAGAAGGTAATCGTGCCTGCAGGCTTTAGTAATTCATAATGTGAAACTCCTCAAAGGCAGGAGGACTCTCACTCACACACACACACACACACACACACACACACACACACACACACACACACACACACACACACACACACACACACACAGACAATGTGCTGTTTGCTCTGTAGCTCAGAGCTGGAGGGTAAGGTCACAGGCATCTGTAAATGCCTCACAAATGTGAGGTCACATTCAGCCTGGATCTATCTCTTTTTCTCTCTCTCACTACTTGCACACATTCATAAAGCTGTTTTTCTGTCCTTTCTCCCCCAGAGCCAGAGACAAAGTATGGTGGAGTACACAGCCGTCCGTTAGACTCAGACGACCTGCGTATGATTGAAGAGGACCTCAGTAAGCAGCTGGGCTCCAGTCCCAGAGACAGGGAGTGGGATGTTGAGCCTGACCTGGAGCCCTACATCACCAGCCTGGAGAATGGAGGTACACAGAGCAGGTCCACTTATAAACTGTCTGTGTGAGATACATTGAAACCACAGCATGTAGTTTGTAACCATGGCAGTGTAAAAAAAGAGAACGTTTTCTCTTTTTAAAAATATAGCATTCATACGGTATTAATAAGGAGCCTCATTAATCTCAAGGTACAATAAATATGTTTTTAGATTGTATAAAAATCTACTCCCACTGCTGTGTTTCTTGCAGCGATTGTTTGTGTACATTGTAGTGTTTAACTTAGCACTGTCTCTGTGTGTGTATGTCTGTGTTTGCGTGTGCCTACAGAGATGTTTTACTCCATGGGTCCTGCTGGGATGACTAGTAGTGTGACATCTGTGCGCTCTGGCAGCGAGCTCTCAGACAGTGATATGGAGTCTTCTACACAAAGTCTAGCCAGCTTCACACAGCCTGCAGCTCTGTCTGCACAGGTACTGTGTGTGTGTGTGTGTGTGTGTGTGTGTGTTTTGCACATTTCAAACTGTACATTTAAGCTTTTATATATATATATATATATATACATTTATATTTATATATATGATATATGTATATTATATATATATACATTTATATTTATATATATGATATATGTATATTATAAGTTGTATGTATATCTGGAGTTTGTAACGAAATTTCCCCCTGGGATTATTAAAGTATTTCTGATTCTGATTCTGATTCTGTTATTGAAAAAATCTGTTACTTCTTTCTTTATAGTGTAGAATGGCAAATATAGCAGAATGGTTATTAGCACAAGAATAATCCTTACTAACAGAGAACAACAACAAATACAGAACTGGAACTTGTAAATGTACTTATCTAATCGCAATCTGACTTCCGCTTTAACTTTCCCTCAGGGCATGGTGAACTGTCCAAGGAGATATCCTGTAGCGGGCTGTCTGTCGAGTCTTCCCCATGCAGGCGGCCGGCCCAGAGGTAAAGTTACTGCAGTGCTGAGTAAACGGTTTATATCAGAACTTTGAAAGAGTCTGTAGCTCTAAAATATCAAGTACAGTCCTCAAAATTATACTCAGACTCAGTTATTTATTAAAATAATTGTACTCTGGACTTTATGTTGTCAGAATTTCAACTCTCATCCTCTTCCTTGCAGGACGCTCTCACAGCGGCCAGGCAGAGCAGCTGAAGCCCGATGCTTTGTTGCGACTGACTCTTGGGGGGCTCACCCTGACCCTGCTGCAGGAGGACCCGCGCTCTAGGCCGGATGGAGCCTCGTCATTGGCTCAGGTGTCTCAGGTGTTCTTCCGGGAGCTGGCCTTCTTCAAGGACAGCATGTTCAGCGAGAGAGACTTCCATCATCTGAGAGGCGGCTTTTCCAAGGCCTGCCCACACTCCCATCTCAGGTAGAAAAACACAGACACATTTTATCTTCGGTGAGTTTTAATTCATGTGGACATTTGCTTTTATAACAATTACAGATGGGGAGATACTTATTTTGGGTGTGTATTTTTTTATGGATGAATATATAAAATGAGGCTTAGGCAAGTTGTAAATTGCATACAAAGGTGAGAAGATGATACTATACGTACTTTTCTTTATATGATGCTGCTCAGTAAACAAAGAACTTGTAGAATTTATATTTCTGAAATACAATAAACGTTTAATGGCTGTGTGTTTCTTCTCACTTTTGGATGCTTCCACGTCAGTACACATAAACACACACATACACTGTTGTTGAGGGCTTCTACAAACTTCTTCTAGCTGAGACTGACCGTCTAATACTCGTTGTCGTCTCTCCCAGAGTGACAGGGGCAGCAGTGCAGGTTGCTTGTGAGATGCGGAGCGGGAGACGCCACAGTCGGGCCGTGACCTCTGATGTTTCCTTCAGCAGACTGGAGCTGTTAGAGTGCCTCTGGGAGGACGGAAAGCCTCAGTACAGTGAGGTAGAAAATATCTCTTAGTCTGTCTGTGTAGCTCAAGACTCTGTGATTGTGTTCACACTGACTTAACTGCTGCCATTATAATATATTTTCAATATGGCCAATATTGTTTGCAGTGCAAACAGCAGCAACAGTAAGTGCCACATAAGGAAAGTAGTTTATGTTTGTTGTTCTCTTAACAAGCTGATAAGGAAGACTTGAGAGAACAGTGTGTCTCTATGTCTCTTTCCAGTTGCTTCAGTTCCAGAAAGCTGGTATGTTCACAGTTGGAGCTGCAGCCAGACCATGTGCTCAACTACACTACGGCCTCACTGAAAAACACCTGCGTAGGGTATGCATTTACACACACACATGCACACACACTCTCTCTCTCTCTCTCTCTCTCTCCTCTCACACTCACACACACACACACACACACACACACACACTGACTTGATAAATGCCTGTTTAAGCTTATCTCAAGAAACTTTATTTGTTTTGAATTCATTTTCAGTTTGTTTTTGTGTAAGGCGTCTTGCATGTCAATGTACTGTAATGTAATGTGCTGTACAAATGTTTGTTTGGTTTGTGTAAAGTGTTATGATGTTAACACCAGGTCTGGTGTGTTCGAGAAGTGACAGGAGTGATGACATCCAGAAAAAACTATGAATGAATCATGATATCAAATAAAGTGTTTATTGTTTTGATACTATCGAAAGTTACATGCTATTACTTTTATAATGTCATCATGATTATAACAGGTACTTATTATAAGTTAAGTTTGAAAGACTCTATGAGCCTACATTTTATGTCAGTATGTAATGCTTTAAATTTGATCACTTTCTTGCCAAAAAAAACAAAAAAATCAATATTCAATGTTTTTTACTGCCAGACTTGTATCCTTAGCAGGTTGCATAACCCTCAAAAATAGCTAAGTGACCAATAAAATTATACACCAAAAACCTGGAATGTGACGATGTCAGTAATCATAAGTGTATTCATTCAGACTTGAATCTGTCTGATATTATGAATTAGAAATGTATTTGTAGTTGTCAGGTAAAGGTGACCCTTTACTAATATTAATTACTAATTAGTAATATTGATTAGTTACACAAAAATAATCAAAAAAACTGTCAAACTATGAAACTGACTGACTGATGACATGTTAACAATTTATCAGAAAACTGATTTATCAATCTGTTCTTTAACGTGTGTGTGTGTGTGTTGGCAGGGTAAACAGCGGGTAGTGCGGCGGGAAAGTGTAGTCCGGGTGGAGCTGGCAGAGCTGAGCACCGAGCTGGACTTGGATGTCCTCAGTCGCCTGGGGAGCCTGAGCAAAGCCTTCAGCCACTGTCCCACACAGACTGCTGGACCTGGATTCATACAGGTGGAACCCCACATACAGCTATTCATGAAGAGACTGGTTACATAAGGAAGTCATGAAGTGTTTACCTGTTATCAAATTCAATAGTTAGTAACCCAAATAAAACACATGGTGTATAGAAGAAATGCATGATGACGCCGTTAACTGAAGTGACACAGATCAGCATACATGTTGTTGGACCTGTTTTGTCACAGCATGATTAAGCATACCAGCAATAAATGCAGTTTGTAATGAGAATCACACAAGGAGAACCTGCACTCTTTTACAATTTGTCTGGTCTTTTTATCTCAAGTCACTGAAGACAAAAACTGATGAAATCCGTGGAAATCGGACAATATTAGATCTAACAAATGGATAACAGTTGAGAAATGTACCAGATTGTGTTTTCTACGCGGTACACCAAAATTATGGTTTTCGGCTATTCTTCCGTACAGCAGCCCATCTATTTTATAAACCAGACTGCTCATAGGTGAGCAGAAAAGCATTCAGAAAGCACAGAATGTCATTTTGGCTTTAGTAATCCAGTTTGTAGAGTCATGGATTTATATGTCAGCACGACATAGACAAAGCTTGTTGCAAAAAGCTTGAAAAGGTAATCCTCTCATGTCTGACCAATTGTATTTGTGCTGACACAAACAGGGACAAAATTGCCAGGCTTAAGAGTAAATGAGCAGTTCTTCTTCTTAAGCACTAAAGCTACTGAAGCTTCTCAGTGACAGCAGACAACTGAGTACTGTCTGTAACTCTGTAAATCAGTTCTTGAAATCCATGCTTAGCCAGCAGTGATAGATAAATACTAAGATTTCTCCCTTTCTTTCCTCTCAGACCCAGAGCAGTGAGCTGGTCTCCTCCTTCACCCTCCTTTCCCCCCACGCCATCCTCAGGCTTCGCTTTCCCATACCTGACCTGCGGCCCCTCCCTATACGTCGACCGCCGACCCAGAGGGCAGTGCGGCAGGAGACTTTGGTCCTGGAGCTGACGGAGCTGGAGCTGAAGCACCAGGAGGCCCCGGACCTCCAGAGCGAGCAGACGACCCCGGGACAGCCGTGGGCTCCCTGCCTCACCCAGCTGCTGGAGGCCTCCTTCACGGACCTGCACGGTGGGAACACGCACAATCCCTATACAGTGGTTGTTCAGACTGAATGAGTAGTCATTACAGTCATACAGTATATTGGGTTTTAAAAATAAATAATAAAACTGTTATCATTTCATCCGAGGACTTATTTTAGCATCTTGCGTTTAATAAAAGTTGGTAAGCCTTTTACTTTTGTTAATATAGTGCCATTAGTCATTTCTTATGAGTAACTTTAACCTCAGAGAGTTTGTGGAAGTTACGTGTTTCACATTATAAAGGACATATATATATATATATATATGGCTGAAGCAGACCTTTTTAAAATGTGAAATGCAGACAGAGAACTCATGTTTTGTATCTCACCAGGTTCATACGAGGGCTGGGAGGGCGGCTCTTTCCCCTGTATCAGAGTGAAGAAGAACCGTGACTCTCTGCCCAGGTTAGTAGTACTGCACTACATGCTGCAGTCTGTTCTGCACTTTGCAGTACCAAAGCTCTCCAAGAAAAAGTTGGAGTTTCTGCTCAGATCTAACAGAAATACAGTTATAATGCACTCTACCAGCAGTGAGTATTATGTATATATACACAATGTTTCTGTGAACAGATTATCAGTGCGTGTACGTGGAGGTGAGGCTCAGGGCCCGGCAGCAGGTCTGGATGGGATGAACCTGGGCCTCATCAGGGACCTGGGGGCCGCTTTCTTTGAAAGTCACTGTGAACTCAACGACAAAACCAGCTCTCCGTTCTCCTCCAACCGCACCATGTTTGAGACCGAGGAGGTGCGCTAACACACAGAAAAAAAAGACTAATTTTTATCTATCAGCTATCTTATGACCTTGTGACCTAAATCTTTCCTCTTTCCTTGTTTTAGATGGTGATTCCAGCAGACCCTGAGGAGATGAGTCAGTTTCAGGCGCAGTGTGTCGCTCAGTGTCAGTGTGCTGTGGACATCAGCCTGCCGTTGGCTTACATCCTCCTGCCCAGCAAACAAGCCTTCCAGAGCATCTACAACAGGTACGTTAATGAAAGCACTGTCTTAAATACAAATAATTTAGGTCTTTTTCATCTTATAAGGTTTTATTGTACTCCAAGTTCACTGTAAGATGAAAACAGAACAGGGCCATGTGTTACAAGATGCACTTTATCTGCTTTTAATCACCACAGTGTCCTTGAGCTGCTCATTTAGAACTGTTATTAGTTACGTTAGAAATAGCTTCATCTTCTAGCCTTGTTCCTTTTTTGGTCTTTATATTGCTCTTAAATCCTGCATCAGAAGTAATCTTACTTTTCCTCACCCACCCCATGGTCCAAAAGGATCAATAATGATCTGTTGATGTGGGAGCCTCCTCCACCCTCAGCCCACAGCCCCGACCACAACCGCCATCACCGCGACGAGTTCAAGCTGTGCAAGTCGGCCTTCAGACTGGGTGAGTTTGACTGCTTTGATGGAAAAACTTAAACAACGTGTAGATCTATTAGCCATTGTAGCAGCTAGCCTGTCAAAACATCTTTCATTAATCAAGCAGTTTGTTTGTGTTGTATTGGGATAATGATGTTTGTTCCTCTCTCTGCCACAGACTCTGATTCAGAAGAGGACGAGCCTCACTTCTACTTGGCCAGTGAATCAGCTGGAAGGAGTCAACAGTCAGCTCCCCGCCCCAACCACAACCTCAGCCTCCTCTCCCTCACTGTGATTATCGGCAAAGGTCGCCTCCAAGCCAGAACAGACAGGAAGGTGAGCCATGTGGCTGCTAACTATAGGATTTGAAGACCATATACAGGCTATGCACTTGCACCCATAATTGGCTTCATCCAGAGCTGTAGACTCGAGTTAAGACTTTGTCTCTTCTGCTGTGAGACTCACTTACTTGAGACTTGATGGTAAAAATATGAAGAGACTTAACTTGACACATAAATACTGAAGAATGCAATATTGTGCGTAGTTTTGCCTTGTGGAGTTCCGCCAAACTATCAGGAACAATTAATAGCAAAACCTGAATACCTGAGACATCATAACGTGAAGGACCAGGGTGTAGGATTAGCCCTTCATTATAAAATGAATTGGTCTTTACAGAAGTAGTTCAGTAGTATACTTTCCATTTCATCTCATTGCTTCAGGAGGACCAGAGGCATGGGGAAATTGCGCTTGACCTGGAAGGGGGGAAGATATTCAGTGTGGCACAGCACCAGAACAACCCCAATCTCAACTTTCTATGTCTGGAGAGCAGACGCGTGGAGCTATACCATCGAGGTGCACATTGTCATATTGTTTACAAACATTTATTGCAGCGTAATTCATATTTTCCTCTTTAAACTATGTTGAAACAGATTTAATGCTTTTTAGTTTAATGTTGTTTTTTTCCTTTCCCCCCCACACCACTACAGCGGCGGTGAAAGACACCCCCATCCCACAGCGGTTGGAGATGCCCAACTTCACTCCCCCAAAGCACTTGGACCCTACCATCTACCCCACAGAGGTGGGTGTGAGCAGTGTGAGCGGTAGGGAGGGGGAGCCACAGATGTTGTCCACAGCCATCAAAGTCACATTGGACCCAGAGAGGAGTGTGAAGGTACGTCCTCCTCAAATGCTTTATTTTGCTGCTGGTGCAAGTTTGAAATTGAACAGTTTTGTATTTTGTTCTCTCTGTAGGAGTTCCTGGTTGCCCTTCGACTTCAAGGTGCCACAATGCGGCATTACATGACGCAGACTAATCACAGCTGGCATGAGCAGGTGAAGAGCATTACAAGGAAACTCAAAGTCTTCTAATTATCTTCTTGTCTCTTTTCATGGAAGGAAAAATCCTCCCCTGAACTCAAACTTAGTTACACTTAAACTTAGTTACAAGCAATGTAGCGCTCATTTAAAGGTGGTTTTCTTATTTCCAGCTTTACTTGCCTAATGAAATGAAAAAATTTAAAGGGAATCAGCTGCAACAATTTTCAGCTCTCTTAGAGGTAAATGTCAGATATAAAGATTTGGCGTCCGCCTCTCCGATTCAGAAAATGGCTTCTTCTCTCTCTAGACAAACATTTTTGACATTCCACGTTCATTCAAAAATAGAAATGTATGGATGTGGAGTACAAGAGAGTGAGATCCCAATTTCTCTAGCAGAAATATCCGAGTGCAGTGGAAGCAGTATAATATTGTGCAGTGTACAATCCTCTGTATGTTCTGAATGTGGTGTGCAGCTGTTGCTTTTGCTAAACTAGAGAAAACCTCATTCTTAATCGTCCTGTTGCTATTTGATATTTAAGGATTTTCTCCAACTAAACTGCCGCTGCATCATTCAGGCGCTTGCTGTGGGGGAGTTGGAGGAAATTGTCATTTTTCCATTCAGAAAATGGAATACAATAAATTAAAATCCAGAGATTTGGACGCAGACGACTTGACCAGGAACTTTATAGCGTCTGTGCTGGTAACACAGGTCCCACCAGTACTAAATCTTAAGCTCTGTCAAGAATCCAAGAAATGGATTCAGAGATAATAAGTATATACTATTACATTGTAGCGAGTAAAGTATGACAAATAGTATAACCAAGTAGACCTGCAGCTATGTTATTATTGCAGCAATTGCAATTAGTGTTATTTTCCAGTTAGATCATTTGAGTTTTGACCACACTCCACGTTAAAAACAAATCATGTGAAGGAATTAAAAAAGGTTTGTAATTTACTGTTTTTCCTGCCACCTGAGTCTGTTTTTGTTTGTTACAGCTGGTTGACTTCCTGGATGTCATTGATGATCCTATTCTGGGATACACAGCACCTGCCGTCATCACTGTCCTCCACACACACCTCGCTACCTGTGCTGTTGACTACAGGTAAATACCCGGAAAAGTGTGGTAAAAGGATAGTGCACATTGTACCTTTATCCTTTTTTCACCCTCCTCTTCTGTTTTTTCTGTTTTCCAGACCTCTGTATCTCCCACTGCGAGTGTTGTTCACAGCAGAGTCCTTCTCTCTGTCCAGTAATATCATAGTAGACACTGCCACCTTCCACCTCAGGTACAGTTGAACATGACAAGACAAGACCAACAAAAGCAAAGCAAATATTGAACTGAATTAAAATCACAGTATTACAATTGTTGGAATGATAATCAGCCCAGTAAATATTTTGAAATGTTACTGTTTATATCACATTATATGAACTGGTGACCCACAGTCTAAGATCTTTGTGTAAGTTGTGTTTTTCTTGTGTTGTGGTCAGATTCATCCTGGATGACTCTGCTCTCTACCTCTCTGACAAATGTGAGACTGACACCGTGGACTTGAGGAGAGGTAAGACACGTGATACATGTGTGCGTACACGTGAAGAATAGTTGTAGAAAATCCAGTTTTTGTGTCATCAGCAGAGATCTCCTGTTAGTACTGACTCTTACCGCTCCTACAGAGAGGCTGGTTCTTACTGTATGAGTGTTGCGTTTGGTTGTGTGTAGCCCTAATGTTGTTAGACTAGTGAGTTTCTTCATGTCTGTTTGTAGCCTGTATACTGTATAGTCTGTTATTCAGCACTAAAAGTATTGAGTAAGACCATAGTTTCTGTCTGTTCATGTAAGATGTTTTCCCATTGAAAACAATAAATTCCTAATGAGTAAAAACAAGTTAAAAGTGTCTCCCCACATCTCAACTGCACCTGCAGAGACAGATGGGGACCAAATCATCTGTCAACCAGCCAAGAACAACCAGTTTCACATGATGAGGAGGAGCAGTTAGGACATGAATGATGAATTTGTTGATTATTTTTGGATCTGTTAACTCAGACCTTATACTTGGATCAAACTGAGACTTTAACGTTAGTCGTAAAAGATGTTACACCTGCTGTCTGCATATTCAGAAAGTCTTTTTTCCAAAAACCGGTTGTTGGGAAATGAGGTCACTCAAATAAAGCGCTCAAATAAAAACCCCCATGTGTCTTTGTGTCACACAGACTATGTGTGTGTTCTGGACATTGACCTGCTGGAGCTCGCCATTACCACATGGAAAGGCAGCAATACGGGCAAGCTGGTGAGTGCTCACCATCTGTTTACATACCTGTGTTTCCTTCACATTCACTCAGCAGCCACGGAGCATAAAAATGACTACCCCTGTCAGAGAAAATGTGAGCGTAAAACAAAACATTATAATTTAGTTCAATTTCTTTCAAAAACCACTAACGAGCAGAGGCCCCGTGTTTATAAATATTTGTTTTACCATAATGAAGTTTCACTATAATAATAGCTTCAGGCAGCAATTTAAGACTAGGATCACTTTTCACCAAGACCATCAAGGCAACAGTAAACATGTCGTCCCTCAAAGTGATGCAGCTGTCCTTTTAGCCAATCAGTAACAAGGTGTAAATATGTGAGAAGTCCTTTTAAAGTAACGGCGCAGTGATGTTTTGTTTGTCCATTTGCATTGTCTCGTCTTTTCTTTGAGGCATTTGCTTTATCCATTTATGTTTCAGCTGTGTTTTTATTTTTTACCTTTTTAGCAGTTTTAATTAATTTTTTTAAATTTTATTTTGTCTGTTCTCTTATCCAATGCATGTTTTTTTTACTTATTGATGTTAAATATTGACGTAAACGCTGACTTGGATGAAGCACTATGGGCCAAAACATTTTGGTAAAGTTTGACATCATGTTGTGAGGAGAAAGGATGGCATCACTCTGCCCGACCAGGCTATCAGAACTGGCCGAACATCAGTGCAGGAAGAATGTGTTTGTAATAGTGATGTGCGGCTCCCGTGCACTGACCCGTGAATTAGGCGGGTTCAGGTCAACTAACCAGAAAATATCTCGGGTTCAGGCTGGTCAAGTGACAAAGCAGTGTTCCACCTAAGTTATTAATAACATAGAAACTTAGAAATTGCCATTGTCCACCTTCTCCTCCCCTCTCTCTGTCACTGTCTCTCTCAAACACACGTTGGTTAGAGCGGGCTGTGGTGCTCTGCTTGAAGCAGAAATATGTTCAGTCAGTGTTTGGTATATTGTAAAACAGCAGACTGATCTAAAGTGCATAACTTCCTCAACGTTTACTTACTTACAAGACATGGTGTAACTGCAAGATTGAATTCTTCACAATATGAGGTTTCGATGGATATTTGTAATTAGCTCTCTTCCAATCTATATAGTAAATGTTCCATGTACTGTCACCACCTTTATTGATTCTTCTGTTATTAATTTAAATATGCTTCCTCCGTATCCTCCCTTTGTGCTCCAGTCTCAGCCTCTCTTTGAGCTCCGTTGCTCCAACAATGTGGTTCACCTTCATACCTGTGCTGATTCCTGCGCTGCCCTGGTCAATATGCTGCAGTACCTGGTCTCCCAGGGTGACCTGCATCCCCCACCGCGACACGCCTCACCCACAGAAATCGCTGGCCAGAAACTACCAGTAAGACCAGCATATTCACTGGATAACTGAAATAATGAAGCCAAGAATATATAGTCTTCTACATAGAATTTCCAACATAATGAATAGTGAATGAATGCACTGATGTTGCTGATGAGAACAAAATGGTTCCATAAATGTTGAAAAGATGGCATAACATTGTTTAATGTTTGTAATATTCTGTCTTGTTAGCTGTCAGAAAGTCCTGCGTCTGTGCTGCCCTGCCCTCCAGCTGAAACCGCTGAGATCAACCAGTACGACCTGGCTGATGCCTTAATTGACACAGAGAAGAGCCACAGAGAAGAGAGTTTAGATCCAGGTACTGCGTTTGTCTCTTTTCTTTACACATCAGGATATGGTTCAGTGAAATTCTGTAATGACCTACATTTCCTTGTGTATAGAAAGAGGATTGTGGGAAGATTTATTTAAATTGTCTTCTATAGGTGCTATAAAACTGTGGTGAAGTTTGACAGATACAGAGAAGTGTATTTGTCACATCTTGACCGAATGAGATGAATTTGCCATTTAGGAAGGAAAAACAATCATGAAACTCGGCCCCTGGTTTCAGTAACACAAGTGCAGTACGTTATACCTGTGTGCACATGTGCTCAGGTTTAGTGTTTACACTGCTAGCTTGGCTCGACCACAAGTCTGCGTGTTGTTACTGATTATTCTGCGTTCTCTGCGTTCGTCCAGGTTCACCCTCCATGCAGAGAGGCTCGCCTGTCTCCGTCTACTTGTTCCCTGGTGAAGCTTCGAAGCGCAACCTCTCCGTCCTGCAGGCGGAGGACTCTGAGCTGGATGGACTGGTTGCCACAGCAACAGAGGCACAGGCAGATATGATGTCAGACGAAGGCTCTGAGGGCTCCACCGACAACGACGACTTTTGCATCTTGGAGGCTCCCGGCATGGGCATTCCTGTGAGACTCTCTGATTGCTTTTATGGCCCTTTTTATTTTTCCTTCCCCTTTAGCTCGCGTTCCATCTTGATAGCATGACTCCTTTTCACAGTTAATCTGTATACTCACAAAATATCCACACATTGGATTTGTTCACAGCCCAAGGACGGGGAGCCAGTGGTGACGGTGCTGTCCCCGGGGCCCATCAGGGTGAAGGAAAGTCACTTCTCCAGGCCTCGAGGCAGCTCAGACCTGCTCCGAGCCCCCAGCCGCTTCCCGGTGCCCCAGAGCAGGGTGGTGCTGCGGGAGATCTCTGTGGTCTGGCACCTCTACGGGGGCAAGGACTTTGGTGGCAAGCCCATGTCCATACACGCCCAGCACGCAAACAGGTAACACAAGGCCACAAATAGGTTCTATAGGTTCTTATACAATATATATATCAATGGTAATGATAATTGTTCACCGGCATGTGTTTTTTTGTTCAGTTTTCTCTCACTGTCTTTTCTTTGACTGTCTCACCATCTCCATCTCTCTACAGAGGTCGTTCAGTCCCTGCCGGTGTTCGCGGGTCTCCATCTCGCTCCGTCACTTCATCTCGTCCCCAGAACTCCTGGCGCTGGGCTGGAGGCAGCGGCCGTCAGCACACACTGCTGATGGAGATCCAGCTTACCAAGGTATATATACAGTATGTGTGTACGCTAAATTGAAATTAAACGTAGTGGTTGTCAGTGGGTTAACAAAAACTGACAAAAACATTTGTGTATTTAACTAGTTTTTCAATTCAAACTTAGATCTTTTATTGCAATCAGTTTTCATGCACCTGTACATTTTTGTTTTTTTGTGCCCTGATCCTGAAGAAATGTTTGATCTCAGATGTGAAGTTTTTTTTGCTGACGGTTGAAAGGAGCTTTCTTGCTGAGAAGATCGATACCACTCTCCATTTTTAATAGCCTCTATATATCATACAGTTTTACAGTAATCTAACTCTTGGCAAGGAATCAAATAAGGAAATGTACTAAAATGTCAAATATAAGTATTATTTCTATTCTTTAACATTGTGTGAGTAGAACAACTGTGACAAACAAATTTCCAATCAATAAGTATAATAAGTATCAATAAAGTATTTTTGATTCTGATTCTGATTATTTTAAATTCAACTTGTAACTAACCTGTATTGCTTCTTCTGCATCTTTTTCAACAAATTCCCCGTTTTGTCCTCCAGGTGTCCTTCCAGCATGAGTCCTACCCAGTGGCCGTAGCGGGGCAGGATGGGGAGGGGTCAGTGGCGGTTGGGGTTGGTCCCGGTGGGGAGCAGCTCCTCTCCAGGCAGGTGTTCATTGTCCAGGAGCTGGAGGTTCGAGACCGACTGGCCTCCTCACAAATCAACAAATTCCTCTACCTCTACACCAGCGAGAGCATGCCCCGCCGAGCCCACTCCAACATGGTGAGACAGCAGAGAGGCAGAGAGGGAGGGGATATTGATTGTGTCATGTATATCATATTCATTGTGTGTTTCCTTTTTGTAGCTGACAGTGAAGGCTCTGCAGGTGTGTCCTGAATCTGGCCTCGGTGGTCCAGAGTGCTGTCTTCGGATCAGCCTGCTGCCACTACGACTTAACATCGACCAGGTAACTCCGACTCCTGAACACTAACAGCGGGTGTAATCCACTCTCAGTCAGATTCTTTTCTGTTTTGAGTTGTATTCGTAGCTGTTATGTGAGTGCTTCAGGCTGTAGAGACTCTGTTTTACCTTTTATATCAACATTAGAACTGTATCAGATTGGAGATTGAAGTTTCAAGTAGTTACAAAATTAATGATTGCACATATCACATTTGTAGTGTATTGATCCTTTGGTACCAGAGTTTAGTACATCATCCAACCAGCCTTTTTTTCTGTCTCCTCTGCAGGACGCACTGTTTTTCCTGAAGGACTTTTTCAGTAATCTAGCTTCCTACGTTAACCCTTACCTGCCTGTGGACCCTGCAACTGAAGGTGAGCTACGTATAATGATGTTTTTTTACTTACTGAAGTTATATACTTAATTTCTGCCAATAGATCCTCTTAAATGTTACACACTTGACCTTTAAGGGCTTTTGTCATAGACATAAATATTAAGATTTTAACTAGATCTGTCATGCAGGCTTCTCTCATTTGCTAAGCAGCAAGTACTACATATCATCAGTGTGGCGTGATTAATTTTCAGTGGCTGCGGAACATTTTTATATGATCACTGATGGTAATTTTGAGCATGTTTAACATTTGATCTTATATTTGTTTTAAGAATGTCTCTGGTTAATGATTTTTTCTATATTTCTCTCCATTTATTTTTTAGTGAAGGCAGACCCCTCCCAGAAGACATCTGAGGAGGCGGAGTCAGCCGCAGGTCTGGGGCCTGACCTCACAGCTTCTGTGGAAACTACCTACAGCGAGCAGAGCTCCTCCTCTGCCGGCTCCACCTCCTCCTCCGACCAGCCAATCTACTTCCGGTAACGCTAATAAAAATACTCACAACTTGTCTGCGACAATTAAAGGTTTAAAATATTTATATAGTCTCTCTTCCTCCCCTGCTATTTTTAGGGAGTTTCGTTTCACCTCTGAAGTGCCTATCTGGCTTGACTATCATGGCAAACATGTCGTCATTGAACAGGTGAGAGCTCACTCACCTTGGCCAAAAGCTTATAATAAAGAAGTCTGTGTATTTGAATTGTCCAGACTGGCTGTATTTTCACACTCCTTCTGTCCTGCTCTTTGTTTCACAGGGAACGTTTGCAGGGATTCTGATCGGTCTGGCCCAGTTAAACTGTTCTGAGTTGAAGCTGAAGAGGCTCTGCTGCAGACATGGGTATAAATATACACCTCCAATACAGACATCTCATTTGTTGCTTGAGTTAAATTCCCAAATCTGTTCAGTGTTCAGTGGTTTGGGACTTTTTGTTTGAAAAGAAAACCAGTTGAGTTTCTTTTTTCTGCAACACTTTGCAGTCTCCTTGGTGTAGACAAAGTGATCCAGTACGCCGTCACAGAGTGGCTGACAGACATCAGGAAGAATCAGCTGCCGGGCATTCTGGGAGGTGTTGGCCCAATGCACTCGGTTGTCCAGCTATGTGAGTTGATGCTGCTTTTGTCTGCTCCAAACAGTGAACATTATCAGCTCTTCGTGTTCTTTATCCTGTTTTAACTCGTTCCATTCTTTTTTTCCTCTCTTTCCATCTCTTTTCTCCAGTCCATGGAGTGAGGGATCTGTTCTGGTTGCCCATAGAGCAGTACAGGAAGGATGGGCGCATTATTCGAGGTCTCCAGAGGGGGGCAGCATCCTTTGGCACCTCCACAGCATCAGCTGCTCTGGAGCTCAGCAACAGGCTGGTGCAGGCCATACAGGTAGTCTGTCTACAGGATTTTATCACAAAACATAATCAATTATTGACATTTTAAAATGCTTTTTAACTCCACTGTTGATCATTTCTCTTACAGGCCACAGCAGAGACGGTGTACGACATTCTGTCTCCAACTCCTCCCCTGAACCGCTTCGCCATCACAGAAGGCCGGGCCCCGTCCAGCCGGCCTCGCAGAGCCGCTCAGCCCGCAGACCTCCGGGAAGGTGTGGCCAAGGCCTACGACACCGTCAGAGAGGTGTGTCCCCAAACTTACCCTCTCAAAATTGATAATGGACCCTTTTAGAGAACAGAGAATGAGCTCTCACATTCTCACATTAACTGTACTGTCGACTTTCTACTAATCTGATCATATGAGAAACCCAGTTCATAGAATCTGGATCGGGGATTAGTAAAACCAGATTTTGTCTGAAGGATGAAATTTCTTCCCAGATTTATAATCGGTGATCTTTGTCTTCTGTGATATAACTGAAAATCTTTGGGTTTTGAACTGTTGTTTGTAACAGTTCAACTCCGGGAACAATTTCTGACATTTTATAGACCAAACAATTAATAGACAATTCCAGCATAACCTGATTTCGTTCTGTTGGTTCCTTGTCTGCATATAAAAGCACTGAGAAACTAAATATTTTGACTCTCTGCTCTCCAGGGAGTGATTGACACGGCTCAGACCTTGTGCGATGTAGCATCCCGCGGCCACGAACAGAAGGGTCTGCCCGGTGCTGTGGGTGGCGTCCTGCGGCAGATCCCGCCCACCGTGGTCCGACCTTTAATAGTGGCCTCTGAAGCCACTTCCAATCTGCTCGGTGGCATGCGGAACCAGATCAAACCAGACGCTCGGAAAGAGGATTTCCTGAAGTGGCGCACGGAGGAAGGCCAAGAATGATGATAGCTTTTTTTTTTTTTGGTCCATGTGAGAGAGAAAGTGTCTCTGTGTGTGTGTGTGTGTGTGTGTGTGTGTGTGTGTGATCATGACTGGGAGAGTCTAGGGTTTGAATGGGTATTTGCATGTGTGTACGGACTAATAAGAGTCAGTGTGTGCTCCCAATGCAAAAACAAAACAACGACTAACGACTACTGCAGTTACTGACACCCAGTGTTTTACGTGGCTCCATCATACATCGACTTCACCAGATTGAATCACTCTGTTTTGCATTCATTAAGAGCTCTCCTCTTATATCCTCCACTCAGTGATACACTAGTTACTATGTAAATGTGCAAACATATCATCATCACTCTCGACTGGCTTCATTTTCAATCCAACCAAGGGCACGTAGGAATATCACTCTCAAGGTTTCACTAGATAGACACATATTGAGGGCACTTCATGAATAGTGCTACTGGAAATTGTTTGTATTTTAATTTAATTAATTGAATTCTGGCACAATTTCACCGTCTTCCAGGTTCATGGAAAAGAGAAACTGTGTAAAGTGTAAAGAATAACTTTATTGTGAGACCATCATGTTTTGGCTTTTGGAGACTGTTGAATGAACCTTGGAAGTAACTGATGTCAGAAATCTCTGCTTTATTGTGTTCTTATTCACTGTTCAATCACTGACTGTGAACAGCATCACCAGAAAGGGTTTCCAGCTGATTAATTAAGATATCAGTTGACCTTTCTTGGGTGCAATGTGCGATGAAGCACTTTGGTCTACTTCTTGTCCAGGGATGCTCATAGTGAAGACATGTAGAATATTTTAATGAAGTGTCCTTTGCCAACAGCCTCTAGTTGTTGGCAGATGGTTTTCCCCCAGACTTCACAACCCAATGTCCTTGGTTCAGGTTTGGCCCCGTTTTGCACCTGTTTCTCTCAGTGCTGTTATTTGTGCCATAAACCTTGCAGAGTGCCCTTTTTAACTAGTTTGTGTTGCCTTCCTCAATCCTGCGCCCTCCCCACTACAAGTATAACACATACTGGCTCATATTGATACACGTTTCCTGACTGAATAGAGACACCGGATCACACGAAGCCTCTAAACTTTGTAGCACATTGAATTCTGTTGAAGCTTCACAAAGTCAAGTTTGACTTGAGTCGTCTGTAACTCACAGTAAACTGTCCAGATGTCAGCCAGTGGTTCTTCTACCTGCAGCTCATTTGTGCTCCTGTTTCCATGAAGAGTTAAAGACTGGGATCTGAATTAACCTTCTTTGTCTTCAGAATTGCTTTGCCCACTACTTTAGTTGCCTTCCTGCATATTTGTTATGTTTCTTTATTTCTTATTTTTTATTTTGTTAAAACATAAGTATTGTCATACTCATTTTCAAAATAAGAGTTAAGAGGATGTGAATCTGGTGACAGTGGAAGATGAAAATTGGGTTTTGTGGTTTAAAAAAAGTTTTACATTTTTATCTTTTTTGTTTAATAAGTGTAAGGGATGTGTCTCTCTGTGTGTGTGTGTGTGTTTGTGTGTGTGTGTGTGTGTGTGTGTGTGAGAATGAGAGAGTGTTTGTGTGTGCGCATGATGCATGTCTGTGAGGGTAACAGGTTGGTGCTTGTTACATCTCTTGTGTGTAATTACTATTTACTATGTCATACTGTATGAATGACCTGTATAATACAAAGACAAGGAGTATACAAATTAATACAAAAAATAAAAAATTTGAGTATTAAAAACTGAAAGATTCATCTTTGTCTGACATTTGTGCTGCTAATGATCACCAATATTTACTTATGGTTAGTGGGGGAATGAAACCGGGTACATTTACTTAAACTCCACTTGAGTATTTCCATATTATGTTACTTCAGACTTTTTACTACATTAATTTTACTTTAGAGCTGTTAATTGTTGCTTTGTAAACTTGAAAACGTTTTAGTTTCCAGATTCAAAACATATGATTGACTGATGAGTTAAAGCTACAACATTAAAAGTCTGCTTACATGTTAATGCATCAGCAATACTCCAATCATATAATATAAATGAAAATATTCTTTGTAAAATATGCTGTCTGAGAATACTGTTTCATAGTTAAATTTGAATGTATTATTTTTACTTTTTAAACTTTATTTCTACATTGAGTTACAGAACAATCTGAATACTAGTTATTGTAAATATTACCCAATACACTGGTCCTAATTGTATTTTTTTGACATATAATGTTGCATTAAAGTGACTACAGAGAAGCATCAATATTAAAAACAGATACATTTCGGCTATAATCAGGGAACCAACTCAAGAGCAGAAAACGCGTCGGGGACGTTTTTTATCGACGGAACAGCCGCTCTTCCGGTCCACATGTAAACGTTACAGCGTGACTGACAGACCGACAGACTGAGACTGACAGACTGTAACTGAGCTGTGTACATTCACATTAAACACACTGCTGCTACAGTCTGCTGGGAACATGAAGCTGCTCACACACAACATGTTGACGTCTCACGTGAAGGGCGTCGTTAAAGGATACCCGCTGCTCATCAAGGTGAGCTAACTGCTAACTGCTAACACTTAAAACAACTTTTGTGTTGTTTGTCTTCCTGAAATAAAAGGAGACAGAGACGATAACTTACAGCATTAAGTCGGAGGATTGTCTGTCAGGTTTGTTAACTTTAACGAAGCTTTCAGTTTAAACTCAGACAGCCTCTGTAATGTGTTTGTTTTGAATAATTAACCAGTTAGCAACAGAAACATAACTTTCTCTCCTCATACTGCAGAAATAAATAAACAAACAAACATATATATATATATATATATATATAATATATTGCACCTGCAGCTTACACTACAGTTTCTTTTACTAAATATCCCAAAATGCAATGCTTCACAGTTGATTATATAAATACCACTTATGTTACACTACACTGTAATTAAAACATAATGTGGACAATCTCGGTTTATTGTAGAATTCAATATTAACAGCAGCAGAAATTAAATGACAATGCAACAAACACTACTGAGACATTTTTGGGTGAACTAAATATGCACGAGTAGGGCATTTATACCTGCTTCTTCAGGCACCACTGTGGGGACCCTCAGTAAGTGTGTTGTTTCTTCCTGGTGTTTCGTTTGTGAAGGCAACCGAGGTGAAGATGAACGAGGTGGAGTTCAACCCTCAGTTTGTCAGCAGGATGATCCCCAAACTGGAGTGGGGCGCTCTGGTCGAGGCTGCAGAGGGGGTGAGTCGGACTGCGCCAGAGACTCTGCGGGCATCCAGAAGATGTCACATTAGAGAGATATGGATAAAACCTTATAATCTGTCACTTATCTCTCAGTATAATCAACAATGTTCTTCGATTTGAAGCAATTTATATGTTGGAATCAGGAAAAACTGACCTGTGGGAATCATGTTTGGATGGTAGTGGAAGTGTATCAGTAATTTGTAGGGCAGACGTTTTCAATCCTTCCACAAGCTCACAGAGGATTTTGGTGATATCTGCAAACTGGGGCTGCATTTTGTTTTGCCCAGGAGTTCAAAAGCAAACACTTTTTTGATAATTGTGAACACTTAAGAAGAATCTGGTAAAGAGATCTTATGTCAAACATCGAAGTACATATATGGAAAAACACGGCTGACGTTCAGTGGACAAATATACATATTAATTGTACATCTGTTAAACAGGTATTTGTTCTACATTCAATGTGGGGTTGTTCTTTTTTGTGACATCGGTCTAATTTTTAAATGTGTATGAAGACAGAAACAAGACAGAATGAAAATATTGGGAGTATATAAATATAAAGGCTTTTTTTTAATCTATTGTTCTATCCATCTATTACTGTTCTCTTCTTCCACCCACTAACATCCTCTTAAGAATTCACAGCTACCCAGTTTGAACGGTTTGTTTTCCTTTCATAGTTGGGTCAACGGCAGGACCTGCCGGGTGAGCTCGTGCCAGACTACGAGAAAAACGAAGACTTCCTGAAGAAGGTGCACAGAGTGCTATTAGAGGTAAGGAGCTCACAGAACTCACACTGGTGAGTGTTTCTTTTCACTGTCATAGTACCTAACACACATAATGCAGATTAATTGTCCTGTCAATCAAGTAATCAATCAATTAATCCAGGGCAATGGTGGACTGCAGGTTAGAGAAGTAAGCTTGTGACTAGAAGGGGAAAGTGAAAGGCAGCACTTGCTCTGCTGTGAACGTGTGAATGTGATCTGGTTGTTTCTGTAAAAGAGAGCATTGCTCTCAGTGAAACCCTCCTGAATAAATAAAGGTGGAAAACAATTTGACTAATCGATGCAGCTCTCGTTCTTTTCCCCGTGGTGACAAGTAGAGATGTTCTGATACCATTTTGTCTTTCCGGATGCCTGAACTTTGGGTATTGACTGACACAGAGTATCAGTCAAACAGGCTTAGTATACTACTGAGTATACTTAGTGACTCAGATGACTTCACTATCCTATGAATGGTGAACAGGACACTGCTGGGAACTAGCAGAATCCAGTTTTGGGGCTAATGAATTCTGGGGTATCAGATTGGTGCACAAACATGCACTTGCGGACTCCGTATCAGAACAACTCCAGCTACAAAGATCTTGTTTTGGAGCAAATATTCTCATTCACAAGTTGTTTTAGCTCTTTAATTTTCAGTCAAACAACCCTGAAACCACCTTTAACAGTAAGGAACAAGTTCTTTGTTCCTGTTTGTATTTTCCACCTCTCCGTTCTTGATATTATTTACCGTGTGGATCCCAGCAGCTTTTCCTTTCTTGTTTCACTTAACACAGTGTATCATTAATATAATTATGGCATATCTTTGTGTAGAGGATTTAAGTACACCTTTTGGTTAAAACTACAGCTTACAGTATTCACTCAGAAAGATACGGTATGCACTCGACATCCTGTTTACTGGCAACAGCAGTTAGCAGCAAAGCTTTCATGTAGTTGTTTCCTGCCCAGTGTCATGTTTTTCATTGTAGAGATCAAACACAGGAACTAAAATACTATAGTTTTAGACATTATCTCTCACACACAGTGATTGTTGAACAACTCATTCCAAAACCATTAGCATTAGTGCTAAATGGACTCATAAAGCAATTTCTACTGTAATGGAAAAGTGTTTTACTATTTATTATTCACTCACTCTCTGACACACACACACACACACACACACACACACTCCGACTGCGACAGCGGCCATTTAAGGATTTATGGCCTGTCCATCAGGACCAGAGAATTAATGAGCTCGTCTCAGTTCATCTCATGAGGTGTTGGATGAGGTCAGGGCTGTTTCTGTATGGACCCTTTGTGGAAGGAGGCACTGTCACATTGAAAGGGGCTTTCCCAAACTGTTGTAAGCACTCAGTTGTCTAAAGCAGAGGTCATTTTTGCACTGTAGACAGTTTCTATATTGACGGTGTCATTGGGGACAGGCCTTGATACCAAGTTGGAAAATTACGGACAGAGAGATAAAAAAGAGAACGGGGTTGAGGACAGAAACTAAACTAAAACTGTGAGACATCAGTAGCTCACCAGGTAGAGCACGTAGCAAATAGTCAGTCCTTACTGCAGCGGCTTGGGCTTGTCTTCCTCTCTCTACTGTCACTGTCCAATAAAATGCCACGCTAATGTTAAAGGTGCTTTGTGGAGTTTTCTTCAGTGTTTCTCACTACAACACATTGCGTGAATCCCTGAGGTCTGACAAATGTGTTTACATTAGTGTGGACTTACTTGCAACCTTCTTCTTTGCTGTGTTTTTAGCACAATGCTCCATTTCTCTGTGCATTACTGCCACCTGTAGATCATTGGAATAGTGTGAAGCCGTTGACAGGACTGTGTCTCACTCATGTAGGAGATAAAGAAAATAGGAGTACACAAATGACACTAAAAATTAAAAAGTAAATTCAAGTTCAAGAGAATTACCACAATAAAATAGGCTCTTATGTTATATATAATTATTATTAAGCTGTGTTTGCAGTGTCATATTTTTCCTCATGGACCAGTAGCAAATATTCCATGGCCCTGTATTGAACCACGACCCAGGATTTGGGAACCACTGGTCTAAAATATGGAACTAAGCCTGGGCCAAACCACACAAACCAGCCCCAAACCAAAAGCATGGCGACATCGGTGTCCATATACTTTTGGCCATATAGTGTAATATTCTGCTCTATGGTGACATCTAGTGGTTGATGCAGACCTCGTGTGTGTGTGTGTGTGTGTGTTACAGGTGGAGGTGATCGAGGGCTGTCTGCAGTGCCCTGAATCAGGACGAGAGTTCCCGATCTCCAGAGGAATCCCCAACATGCTGCTGAACGAAGACGAGGTGTAGACGACACCAAACACAACCTCACCCCAAACTGTCACTCAGATTGGACTGTGGGAGAGAGAGAGGGAGGCTGGACTTTAAGTTGGTGCCATGAGAGAATTGGCCACACTGTTTGGTTGATTGTAGTTATGACATTTAAGTGGCCGATGCTGCCAGTGGAAGAAAAAGATCTGAAGAATAATAGATGGAAATGTTCCCCGAGAGGAACCCCCAGTGGTTTTATCTGTATTTATTTTTGTAACTGTTTGGGTTTTTTCGTTTTTGTTTTTCAATAAAACTGCCCTGATTTCCACGACAGCCAAAATAGTTTTTAGGTTTTTGTGGAAAATATGAATTCATTTATATTACAGACATGCTAAAAAAAATATAAACCCCAGAGGCTCCAAGAGTGAGAGGCAGCCTCTGAACCCCATCTCGCCCTCTCTCAGGGTTTAAGAAAGTGCTGAGGGCCAGATGACGTGGCAGTGGCTTGTCTATATTTGGCTTTGAGGAAAAGAAGCAGAAAAAAAGCAGGCAGGCTAGAAGTTGTTTTTGAGGAAGTCTTTTTTTTTTTTTTTCCTTTCATGCCACACATTACAACACATATACATACACACACACACACAAGAGAGAGACCCCACCTGGGCAGGTGGCTGTGAGCAGAGATACCCCACGTTGTGTCTGATCGTTGTAGGGTTGCTGAAAGAAGAAGTTGAGGTCCAAACAGACAAATAAGTTTCTTTCCATTCGTTTCTGGTGCAGCAGCAGTCAAGTTGGAACAGGAGCCTGTCTGTTCGCAGGCGGTGTTATCATTTTTAGAAACCTTGCCAGGACAGACGATGAAGAGGGGGGTTTGCCCTGACCAGAAGCCTCGAGGCAGCCTCAGTCTCTCCTACCTTTCCCTTCTACTTACAGCAATTACAGGCCTGTACCCGCAACTATAATAACGGTATAATGGGATGGCAGCAGAGCAGCAATAAAAGCCACCCCTGACAGATTAACAGTCCTCTCCAAGTTCTGAGCTGTAATTAACAATGAGACCGAAGAGGAACAGAGAGGAAAGAAAGGGCCTAGATTGAAAGCTAGAAAAGATAAAGATAAAAAGGGATGGGCTTTGGAGTGATTTAATTAAATTAGGATAAGCCTTAAGCTATGGGCACAAAGGAGCTAAAGCTGAAAATGACTCTAACTAAGGCTGCATTTAGAAATCAACCTATTTCTCAATCATCCATTTTATAATTTTAATATTTAAAGATTAAGTTTGACATTTTGGGAAATGATGCTTTTTGGTTTTCTTGCGCAGATGCTTACAACTCTCATCTATTAGCTTAGCAAAGAGACTGGAAACGAGGAGAAACAGCTAGCCTGGCTAAGAAAGAGGTAACAATATCCACCTACCATCACCTCTAACGCTCATTAATTATTATACCGTATTTGTTTTTATTTGTACCAAAACCAAAGTGTAAAAAAATGTTTTATGGACAAATATGTGTCGGACTCTTCCTAACCTGGGACAAGTAACTTCTTCTCTCAACCGTTGTCCTGGCAACAGCTCATAGCCAATGTACTGTCTGTTTTGTTTTTTTGTTTGCATTAAACAAACAACATATAACCTGTTGATTAATGAGCTTTAGATTGATAACTATTCCTTTAAGGCTGATGGTGCTCAGGGGGATGTTTACCTGCAGGGAGAGGGTGGTGCAAGCATTTTTGTGGAGGGAAGAAATTGCAAAGTGTGTGTGTGTGTGTGTGTCTGGTGAGAGGAAGATGGCTCTTGCCTACATAATCACACACTCCCTTCACTTTGGTGGCAGCCCGCACCACCACCATCTCTCTCTCGCATCCAGTCCCTCCCTCCCTCCCTCCCTCCAGCTCTTTCTGTCTGAGGCTCTGTGCTTCTTTCACAGAGGATCTGCACAATAATGGAGTCACATCGTGCAGCAGGTCTCAGTGTTTGCAGCAGAGCTTTCAGGCCAGCAGACATCAGGCTGAGAGCTCATTTAAACTGAGGATCTGTAATTTACTGTAACGCTTCCTCTCTTCTTTCTTTTTTTTTTATAAATTCACAGCACAAGGACTTCTTTCATATATTTTCTGCGTCATGTCTTTTTATGTCGTCTGAGTTTTTCCGTGTTTTGATGTTTATGTGAGGGGGATTAACGGGCCCACCATGGTTTTTCCAACATAAATCAATTTTTTTCCCCTAAGTTTCAGTGCAGACTGCTTTCTGTTTACCTATAACAGGGAATGGGAGGATCTCATTGGGTATATTTTTTTTAAAGCTGTAACTAGATTTTGTGGAAGTGGTTATGGGCCAGTTTTTCGCTCCACAGATGGGTGTTTGGGAGGTGAAAGCACGGGAACCATGCAGCTCCAGATGAAGTGAACAGCTCAGGTTTTTGTTTGGAGGATTTGCGACATGGGCTGAGCTCCAGTGATGACTCTTTTCTCCTAAAAAGCGATTGAATTGTACGAGGATGGACGACGGAAAACGGAGACGGATAAAACTTCAACTTATCGGTTAGACTGTAATTAAATATCTTCACACGCGGAAAGCGCGCACTCACCGGCACGGGACAACACCGGAGCCCCCGAGCGCACCAGACTGGGATTAAAGTCTCACTAAATTTCAGTTTTTTTTACAGTGGAGTTTGGTTGTAGTGATACATCAGTTCGGCGTGTAGAAGCAGTTTTCCTAGTACTGATTTTTCTCCTAAAAGTTGCTGCTTTTAGATTTAATAAGTTAAATTGAGACTCTAGAGAATAAAGGAGAATGTGTCTTTATGTGTGTGGTGTTAAAATATGGAGGCGCATGTATGAACAATGTTATAAAATCACCTTAGAATAAACCTTAAGTCAGCAGATGTGGATTTTCTTTGCCACAGAAAGTGGTTTTGACCAAAATAGCCTGCTAGAACTGGATATTGGATCTTTTGGGCTTTTGTATATCACTCGAGAAGGTTTTGGAGACATCGGTTTTACATTTTAAACCACTTTACGCACATATTTCTTCACCCGAGGTTTAGAGACTCCGCTGTAGCTACGGTGACCTCAGGGAGTATCTCAGTCCCTCCGTCTCCTCACCGGACAATGTGGCTCCCCCGCCTCGCGCTGCTCCTGCTGCTGCTCCGGTTCTCCGGTGTGTTGCTGGTGGAGGGGATCAACACGTGCCAGTCCATCAACCTGGACAAGCAGAAGTCCCGCCGCATCGAGGCGGTCCGCGGGCAGATCCTCAGCAAGCTCCGCATTCGCAGCCCGCCGGACGAGGACGAGGACCCGCCGGCTGGCTCGGTGCCCCCGGAGGTCATACTGCTCTACAACAGCACGCGGGAGCTGCTGAAGGAGCGCGCGCGTCTGGCCGAGTCCGCGTGCGAGCGCGAGAGCAGCGAGGAGGACTATTACGCCAAAGAGGTGCAGAGGATCGACATGCTGCCCCCCCGCACACACACAAGTGAGTCCACTAGGATGTGTGACAGAGTTTTATTTTCATTTGTGAAATAAAAAGTGTCCAATAAAATAATCAGAGTGTAAAAAACACTTTAAATACAGAACTATTAACTAACAGAACTGGTCCATTCCCTGTGGTTAAAGTCTATCTGGTCCAAGTCACTCAGACTACTTTGTATCTGGGTTATTCAGTCTGTGACAATGCTCTATATTTTATAAATGTTTCATCTGTAAAACAAATAAGTTCCTCAAGCTGTCAGATACAGTAAATGTGGTAAAAACTACTATTACTACTATTTCCACCGAAAATGTACCACAACCTTAGAACACAAATTATAAATAATAAAAATAACTTGTCATTGCCTTTCGAATTCCCTCTACTAAAACAGAAGTTTGGGGAAATAAGGTGGAGAGAAAGTCAAGTTATCAGGAGTTACTCTTCTGTAGATGAACCCTTGAGCAAGGCACTGAGCCCTCAGATGCATTCAGAGCAGCTGTGTGGAGGCAAACTTCCAGCTGTGGTCAGTCACAGGCAGCTCTCACAGAAACAACACTTGATGTTGAGGGACCTTATTTGTGAGATTTTAAGATTAACGGCGCTGGATAGTACATGGTACATAATTATATAACTGTCTAGTTGGGAGGTGGTGTTTCATACAGCATGAACGCAACAATTACCCATATATTAAACATAAGACCAGACACATTTACTCACTAAGCCCAAACCTATAATTTAGTTTCGAGACACTCATCAGCAGTAATTATGTCCGAGACAATGCATCACAGCACTGTTTTAACCGAAAGTATAAATAAAGCATTGTCAAAGACGGCATGAGATGTTGTTGGATCATTAGTCATCTTTTTACGCTCTGTTGGTTCATCCAGATGCGGTACAGCCGGCAGCCCCCAACCCCCACTACAGAGTCGTCCACTTTGATGTCAGTGGAGTGGACCTGACCAACAGCACCCTGGTCAAGGCTGAGTTCAGGATCTTCAGAGCTCCCAACCCGCAGGCCCGGGCCTCAGAGCAGAGAGTGGAGATCTATCAGGTAAACAACAGCAGGACAGTTCATCTCCGACTGCAGCAGAACCACCAAACTAACTTGTAGTTAGAAATATCAGCGAGAGACGACTGCATTGATTTGTCTTTTTTAGCTTTTACATCCAAATACACAAAACGTTGATTCTTTAAAGTCACTTCAGGTCCCAGTTATTATAAAAGAGTTGTTCAACATCAATTCAAATCTTATTCACTTGTTTCTTCTCTTTGCAAAATAACGTTCAAATGTGTAAGATGTGCCCAGAAATACCTTTTTATTTTTTAACTTGCCTTTAATCGATAGAGTCAGCTGAGAGAAAGAGGGGACAACACACAAATTAGGGCTCTTTCCTGGCACATGTGGCATCAGCTCCACCAGGGCGCCCCAAGGATTACAATTTTTTCATTTATTATGACACTAAATCTGCACCAATTAAAGTATATTTAGATTTTGGCTTGCAGGAGACATTTTAACCCTCTTATAGAAAAATGTTCATCCTCGGGGTAGAACTCACACGCCTGGTGATGAAAAGTGCTCTATGCCGTTCATGTGTTATGTAAAAAATAAGGAAGATGTGGGTCGTTACTGCTGCAGCCATGGGTTCGACTCTGATTTGTGGCCCTTTGCTTTGTGTCCTCCCTCTCTCTCTCCCTTTCCTGTCTATCTTCAGCTGTCACTACTGAAAAAAGGCAATAAAAGCCCCAAAAATATAATACAAAAAGAAAAGAAAGAAGATGAACTCACTAACATTTACTGACTATCCTGACAGTTTCTGATAGACTTTGTATCTGTACATGAACTCCATCACTGTCCTGTGTGGTTCTGTGTGTTAGCTGCTGAAACCAGATGAGGAGAGCACCTCCACTCAGCGTTACATTGACTCCCGCACCGTTCAACCCAAAGCGAAGGGAGCCTGGATCTCCTTGGAAGTCACCGAAACCATTAAGGAGTGGGTGTCAGATCCAGGTCAGCCTCAGTAGCAGCAAGTCATTTACAGTGTTTGTGAACTTCGTCTTCATCAGTCGATCTCAATGTTTGTCCTTCTGTGTTCTCTTCCACCGATCAGAGAATAATCTTGGCCTGAAGCTGGGCGTCCACTGTCCCTGCTGCACCTTCGTCCCTTCCACCAACAACATTGTTCCCAACAAGAGTGAGGAGCTGGAGGCTCTCTTTGCAGGTTTGCTGCAGTTTTTTGTGTTTACATCATGTTAGACAAGTCCTGGTACTGATCAACCCACAGTGACACTAAATCTTGTAACTGTATTTATATTTTGACCAACATACCTTTTACAGACAAATGCAGAGTATAACCTCCTGTTTCATTTCCTGTTGTATGTAGAGGAGGATCTCAGAGAAAGAGACATTAGATTCAGCCTGAATACGATGATTTTAGACTTTCCTGAGAGCTGCAGTGGGTTACTGTCGATGTTGGTTGTCAGCGTGTAACATTAATTGTATTGGGGGCTACATGTGAAAATTACCCTCAGTTTTCTCCTGGTGATCATAGAGAGCAAACCTCTAACAGGTTGGCTGTAAATGTCTTTAGAAGGGCTTTAAAAGCACTTGTGAAAGATTTATCAGCACAGCGGTAATCCCACAGGTCACAAAATGTGAACATAAAGTGGAGACTCTTCTGTAAGGCGCCTCTAAAAATGATTGATGAATCACTTGCTCACTATCCTACGGGAGTAATGGAGACACTGTTCTTCCACACTGTGAAACTACTGAATGTGAGACTGTCTGTGTGGCTTCATTTAGGCCCTAAATTATGGCACTTTCCTCAGGATTTACACTCAGCTGAGCCAAGTTTTATGTTTTTACGTCTTGGAAAAAAATTTCAACTTTTGATACTGATGTAAGACAAGCAGGGGCTTGTTTGGGGCTCCTGTCAGTCGCTAAGACCCAGAAAAACCACGAAGTAAGATGTAGTCAGGCTGTCGTTCCTGGTCTAGGAAGCTACTGAATCATGTATGTATTTCTTTCTATATGCTGTAAATTATATATACTGTCAATGGATGTAATATCATTCCAGCAACAACCAAAAATGGTTAGGTATTGCAAAAATAGTTGCGATCTTTTGTTGTATAATTCAAAGGGTTAATGTGAGACTTTTACGTCGCACATTTCTGCATCTTCACAACTAGAAAGCAGATTTATGACCTTGTTTTTCTGTTTTCTGGAAACAGTGACAAACCTCTCAGCATGAGGGAGACAACCAAATTATATAAATAGAAGTCATCTGTGATTGATCAGTTATAAACAGTTGCTCCTGTCAAAACAAAAACTTCTGAAAAGTCAGACAAATCTAAAAAAAAGTAACTCTGCTCTAGTAAAACACTCTGGTCCATATCGACCTCCAACCTGACTTCAGTGTACAGACACTTTAAGACGAGTGTGATGTTTTCCCTTAAATGAGCTTTAAATTTGTGGCTGCTGGCTAAAACTGGTTACAATTTGGAGTATAACAAGTAACCTTACCAAGAAGTCTCAGGATTATGAAGGTAAATGTGAGACTTTAATGTCTGCATCTTCACAGCCAGGTGACGTATGGCTCGATGTTTTGTTTAGGAAACTACAACGATTGAACACAATTGGAAGGTCGCACAGAATTCACAGGGATCACAACATCGCAACTTCCTGGAGGGACTGATAGATCTTGAGCTGTGAGCAGCTCCACTAATGAGTAATGTTCCCTTTTTACAAGCGAGTAAAGGAGGAAAATGATCCAGTATTTCAAAATAAAAAAGCAAAGATTTCTCCTTAATCATTGTGTGACCCTTCAGGTTTATCCTGCGACCCGTTTGCGCGCCCCGACCCCCACCTTGAGAACCACTGTATTAACTCTCTACTGTCCGTAGGTGTGGACGATGAGAGGCTTCGTCAGATGAGAAAGCCCGGGCAGGTTAAAGGCCAGGCAGATTTCAGCACCAAGACGCCACACCTCATCCTCACCGTGCTGCCCAGCGACCGAGTGGACAACCCAGCAAAGAAGAACCGCAAGAAGAGGGCGGCCGCCACAGACACCACAACCTGCTCCCGGTAGGCCACCAACCAGCCGCATGTGTGTGTGTTTATGTGACTGACTTACAGCGCTGACTTTCTTCCAGGATTTGTAGTTTTTATTATTCTGAAATCTAGTTGTGGTGGGCAGTGGATTTCATTTTTTCCCCTCCTGACCCACAACTCACTTTGCAGACTATTGTGAGGGAAAAACTAACAATATTGACCCTGTGTTTAGACTGCAGGCCAACAGGCGTGTAGTGTTTTATTTAGACTACCTCACGCTGCAGGGGAAAACTCTGACAGCCTCACATAGTCATTACCTTGTGATGGCTGGTTCTTCAATGGTGACCCATTGTCATTTTCCCATGACCCAACTTTGTTACCTTGCCCCAGACCTTGAACAGCAGAATGAGAGTTAAAATATTTCTGTGTGTATGTTGTGTCTCAGCGGCTCGGAGCAGGGCTGCTGCCTGCGCTCGCTCTACATCGACTTCAGGCGTGACCTCAACTGGAAATGGATCCATGAGCCCAAAGGTTACAAAGCCAACTTCTGTGCCGGCAACTGTCCGTACATCTGGAGTGCCAACAACCACTATAACATGGTGAGTTGGGCTATTTCTGGAAGATGACATATCAGCTGGGTATTGATACTTTATTGGTAAATGTGTCCGTTGTAGTATTCAAAACTGTGAAATATCCACTCAGACTTATAAAGTTTTTAACCCTTTCTAGTAAAGTTAAGCAAAGAATAATAATTGTATTTTGTTGTAATCTTCAGATTTCTGACCTTGTTTTTATTTTGGTTTAATAATTTGAACAGAGACATTGACAGACCTCTCAACGTGAGAAACCTGCCAAATTATATATAAATAGAAGGCGTCTGCGATTGATCTGTCATAAACAGCTGCTGTCCAAACAAAAAAACTACTTCTGTCAGTAACTCCTCTCCAGTAAAACTCTCTGGTCTGGTCTAAATCAACCTCCAACCTGACTTCAATGTACAGAAACTTTAAAAAGCGGTGTGATTTTTGCTCTTAAATGAGCTTTAAGTGCATTGTTTGTGGCTGCTAAACACATAGTTAGCTAAAATTGGTTAACCCCAGCATCATAAATGGGCTGTCACCTCGCAGAGGCCTGTAACAGAATATATAGGCTTACGCAACTCGGCCTGTTTGTCTCTTAGTTTGTCAAAGACACACAACTCTTACAAAACCTTCTCATTCCTCTTCATTCATGTCCTTCATTGTATTATAGATGTGTATTTATTTGACACTGTAGATTGCTGCAATGACACATTTGTTCTGCTGTCAGCACTGTGACTTTATACGATTGGTTTGCTCTGTTCCTTAATTTGATGGAGTTGGGCAGTTGTTGTTCTACATGTAAAAGTATAAATAAGGAAACACAGTGACAGCAGCAAGTTCAGAATTATTATTTATTATTACTTGTTAAGAGTTTAACTCTAAAAATAATCTGAAGCTGGTTTGCTTTCTTGTCAAGAGTTTGATGAGGAGACCAGTTAGCCTGAAGTCTGGTCGTCAAGGTGGGGAGACAGCAGAGAGTTACTGCACATAACCCCCATAAAAACACAACATATTGTGTTTATACTTTGGTTTCAAGTAAACAAACAAGATATAAATGGTAATTAATGAGCTTTAAAGGTGCTTTTGTCGCCTTTGGACAGATCCAGGTTACCTGTTTCCCCTGTTTCCAGTCATTATGCTAAGCTAAGGTAACAGGTTTGATCAAATTATCTAGAAACTGACCGAGAACTTTATTTCTTCTCCCTGGTCAGATCCTGCCCCTGTACAACAAGCTGAACCCTGAGGCCTCCGCCTCGCCCTGCTGCGTTCCTCAGGACCTGGAGCCCCTCACCATTATGTACTTCATAGGCCGCACACCACGTGTTGAGCAACTCTCCAACATGGTGGTCAAGTCCTGCAAGTGCCGCTGAGTTCGGAGGAAGAAGAGGTGAATGATAACAGGACCAGAACTACAAACTGGCTTTGTTCGGGGGGAAAATAAAGACGAGAGGACAGAAGGATCCTTCGTTCATTAATCTTCGCTGTTTGATCACCTTTAGCAGACTTTTGAGATGTTTTATTTTTACGCTTCCTGATTCAAATATCAGGATTTTTCTCCCAATCTTTACAGGCATGAAAACTTCATTCTTCTTGATTCTCTGGAACTTTCCATTTCATATAGGACAGTGTAAATATGACAACGTAGCTGTATTAAACCTGTACTTGGATATTAAACGGGGTGTTGTGTGATTTGGCCACATTTGGTTTGCATAAAAAAAGACTATTTTTTATCAGGATTTCAATCCCACCTCAGTCGTATTCCTGTGGCCACGGGCAGAGCGGAGCGAGCGAGACATGTGCTTGTTTGCTTTAGGTTTGAAGGTGTTGATAGGAAGGAGGGCGGTGTGGAAAAAGGTTTTCAGACTGTGATCTTTAGGGCGAAGGAGGCAGGGAGCAGATAGAAAAGAGAGAGAGGAGCTGTGTCCAGGCAGAGGGCCCTGCCAGCTCTCTGCGGTCCCGGGCTGAAATCTGCCCGGCGTAAACAGGATGTGAAAGATTTCCAGACACCGACCCGACCACTCACGGAACGCTAGATTTAAATGCTCCCCTCATCTCCTCTGTCTCTCTCTCTCTGTTGCTAGAGTTTCTGGGATTTGTGGTGGGAGGAGAGAGAGAGAGAGAGAGAGGGAGGGAGGGAGAAAGACAGAAAAGAGAGGCTTTGAAAATGAGACGTGGGATGATAGGGCTGTATTTGGAACGGCTACAAGTTTGGAAGGTGGTATTTTGCAGCCTTAGCAAATTTGTAACTATTTGGGTCTGGCTCAAACGTTTAGTAATCACACTCTGAATGTGCATTTATTATCTTATTGTAAAAAAACCTGTTGACTCATTGCTATTCCTAGACTATAATTATATTGTGTCATACCTATGTTTTACCATCAGTCTCACTGATACACGCACACACACGCACACACACACACACACACACACACACACAGTCTCTCTTTTCACCCAAGTATCCACACTGACCACTTTTGATAGAATGTCTAAATGCTGAAAATAAAAAACATCCCCAGGGCTCATTTTAAATATAGGCTCTCTGGTATGCCAGTGGTTTGTGTGTGTGTGTGTGTGTGTGTGTGTGTGTGTGTGTGTGTGTGTGTGTGTGTGGTAGGGAGAGAAACAGAGAGCGACTGGGTGTGTTTTGTGTGTGTGTGTGTGGCTGGTGAGGTCATGCGTGATAGCTCAGAAATGAATTTTGTGTGATTTTATTGTGGTTATTGTGACGGGATTTTCACTCGGTTACTCTGCTGAAAGTGAGATGTTGCTTCATTTTTTGGGCTCTGTGTGTGTGTGTGTGTGTGTGTGTGTGTGTGTGTGTGTGTGTGTGTGTGTGTGTGTGTGTGTGTGTGTGTGCGTGTGTGTGTTTGTTTGTTTGTTTTGAAAATCTGGTTGACAATAAAGTTTTAGTTGAATAGGAAGCAGCCCAGCCTGACAACAACATCCAGTCATGGATGTATTAACAGAGACTGGGGTTTTCATGCATTCACTGGAATTACAGCAGCAGGAAATACTTGTTTCTGATTGGCTGATATGAGAGTGGGAGGTTTACATCTTTTCTTTCAACAATATCCTCCATATTGCTCAATATAGAAACATGTTGGTCGATCATAGAGGATTATGTTAAGACCACCAGTTCCAATTATTTCAACTCTGTCATTTTAGCACGTTGGACGGCTCTTAATACTACAATACCCATGAGCCTCAGCCTCACTTATAATATCACAGTTATAGACCTCCGCCCCGTATATACACACCTGTCGTTATTTCTGGGACTACTTTAGGGATTTACTATTCATCTCAACCAACTGTTTTTAAGGTGAGTTATGTGTTTCTTAAAGGGCCGGTTCACAAAAACAAACCTAATCCAAACAGTTGGACTGTTGATGATTATTATTCAATGCTTTGTGCACCACAGACAGAATTCAATTAACCTTCATTACATTCGGTTAGAGGCAGAAATCTTATAAATGTTATTCATTAAACCCAAAACGCTCTGCATGGCTGGATGCCCCCACAGGTACTTGATGTTTTTGTTGAACTGAACCTTTAATGTCCTTCAGAATTCAGCAGCCGGAAATCTGTCTGTCTTTACTGAAGAGGTTTTTATCCGAGCTGTTAAAATAGCTTAAAGAGATACAAACTGTTCTCCAGCCATTGCCGTAAAATTGTTTTTTCTAAGCCACAGTGAGAATGCAGCCTCACTATGTGTGTGTGTGTGTGTGTGTGTGTGTGTGTGTTTGTTGGGGTGCTAGTGCTCGAGCTGTGGTGAGGCTCCCTCCCCCCTGAGTAAACTAGCCCCAGCATCTGTTAGTCTTTTCCACTTAACTACCCCTTGCTATATCCAACCTGTACTTATCCCACGGTAGAGCGCCTTGCTCTGTCTCACACTGGGTCCCACTGTCCTTGGAGAGGGGAAGTCTGCTGTGGATATCGACCCCCTCTCTCTCTCTCTCACACACACACACACACACACACACACACACACACACACTTCACAAACCATGTCTGTGCATTTGACCTTGAGAGGGAGTGTACACATAGACCCTGAAGGCATCTATAGCACACCCATACATACATATATACATACATCTGGCTTGTGTAGCCCCCTTATAGCAAAATATGATTCATGGCTCTGGTTCCTCTCACACACACACACACACACTACACACTACACACTACACACTACACACAAACACACACACACACACACACACACACACACACACACACACACACACACACACACACACACACACACACACACACACACACACACACACACACACACACACACACACATACTGACCGAAAGAGAAAGAGAGCCTTTGATAACAGTTGTAAAATGTTTTTGAGGATGACATAAAACAATTACACCTTATGGTCTGCATCAAATATAACCCGCATTACAGGTTTGGACAAGACTTTATTCGTCACAACTAGACTGAAATTGTTCCTATTTATTTCTGGCAGTTAAGTTAAAATACAGCTCTCAGGGCAACAGGACTCCATAAACACAAAATAAAAAAGTTATACAAGCAGCAGAGCGGTAATGAGACACAGGCGTAAACAGAAGATCCCGATCTGTGGCCTCAGCATTATTGAAGCCATATTCTTTGAGCAGTCAAACTTGGAGGCCAGAGCTGTACTTGAGGCCCTGTTGGGACAAAACAGCTGGGAGGCCAAACCCACAGAGGCCCGCTGTTCTCTGTTTAAACAGATGAGGGCGACATTTCTGACTCTTCTCTTCCTGGTACAGAATTACATTGAGTTAACAGTTCAATCTGTATTGAGTTGAACTTCCTGAAGTGATATCAAACACCTCTATAATGTAACAGCCCCTCTTGTAAAGTGTGACACAGTTAGCTTAACAATAAAGAAGCATTGTTTTTAAAAGTAAATTAATAAATGTTTATTTTAAATGTTAAATCTAAAATCCTATCGTAAATGTAAATCTTACATTGTATATTCCTACAAGAAGAGAACCAGTTTAGATCTATTCATTTAACACTTGATGTTTGAACTCGTCAGTGTGGACGATGTGATTATCTAAAGTTAACAATTTTGTTTGTCGTTTTTACTGGAAACCATACAAATGAATTGGTAAAAAAAAAAAAAAAATAGATTTTTAAGAGTGAAGCACAAAGACTGAGTTGACCGTTCACAAATTAAACATTAAAGTTAAATTACTTTAGACCTTTATCAGACAACTTTCTGCATTTCTTTTCTTTATTCTGCTATTTGGTGCAGTTTAGTTTAAATTATGTAGATTGTATTGTAATATTATGATTGATTCATTTTTATTTGGTTTAGTATGCGTGTTATTTTTACTGTTTAACAGATATGTGTCTTGTGGCCCAATGGTATGACACATTATAAAAACTAACACAGATTTAGAGTATGACATTTAGATTAAAGGTTTAGATTGAAGACTGAGATGAAGATAGCAAATTTATTCAAATTAGCATTCAGTAACTACAGAAGCCTTGAAAGGCAAAGGAATGTTTTTTCTCAGTTTCTTTTTATTTTTTCATTTGTGAAAAAAGGTGAACATTTTTTTTTCAAGATAATTTTTCTAAGTATAATTTCTTTTTACCTGTGAAAACTAAAAGTATATTTCACTTGCCTTTATAGAATCAGTTATTAGACAGGCATTTAATGATGCTTTAAAACAGTTAATAGATATTAAAAGTTTGCAAATCTCACTCTGAATCTTATAAATGTGCCACAACAGACTGTTAATTTGAGCCTGTTACACGTTATAAACAGCGCTTCATATCGAGGTCTGAAACACGAGTGTATGAATTTAAGGCCACATATTTAGTCTGAAACTGATGAAGACTTGAGTCATCAGAGAGGCACAATTCAAATATCTTCTCCACCTTCTTTTTTTATTGTATATAAAAAATAATGTAGAAAAACATCCTTCTCAAAGTTCAGGAGTCAGACTCAGATGACGATATGGCTGTTGGGTCGTGGTCAGCACGGCAGTAAAGTGCCATGTGAATATCTTCCTCCTTCCAACCCTCTGTCAACAAATGACAAAATATGTGGGAGCCTGAATTTGAGTGTGGATTCAGTCAGTTACTTATTTTGGCCATGGTGGAGGGCATAATGCCACCATAGCCATCTAGTCATAGTTCCTGATTCTGAGTAAGCAGGAACTTACTGTTTATCCCACATCCACCAAGAGCTGAGTTCATTCAGGACTCTCAGGGTTCAGGATCCAGGTCATGACGCATCTCATGCTCTCCAGTGGACGGACGCTTGGAAACAACACATGTCCCAGTTTTATACTCTATGTAATTTATATTAATATATTTCTGAATAATGATTGTTGCAGTTATAATAGGAGACTTTTAACCATACTGTATACTTTAAGGAAATTATACATCAAACTGATTTTAAACATTACAAAGAGAAACCAAAAGATCTTTGTAGAGATTCTGTGTTTCTTTCTTTGGAGCTGTCGATCATAACTTTAACTTTCTAGGGCAGGTGTACATTAACAGCACACTCAAACATCAACTGTTTTATAGTAAGAATACTAACAGTTCATTCTGCCACTTTTCCACTGTGAACACACTTAAAAACAGCTCAATAAGTAGTGAAACTGGGACACAGGTCTGGTTTTATATCAGTACCTAGGCTTTCTACAGTTTAAATGTGTGTGGAGTCCGTGGTGTTTTCTTGTAAACAACGTTTCTGTTTACTTTCACTGTTACTCACCAAAACACAATGTGTCAATCCTCAAGTTCTAACAAACATGTTTTTTTTCTTAAAAGTTCAAAAACTGCAATGTTTACATGTTTACAAGCTTGCCTTCTTTGTCTCCCACCGCCTTTGTTGGCACATTAGTGTGTTTCCTGGCGGCGTCCCACAAACATTGCTCCATTGATGGTCAAAAACTCTGCATATATAAAATAAATCACAAAGGCATCCGCAGAGGTTCAGCCTTGTTCAGGTTAATGTAAAATAATATTGTGTGTATTAAAAAGGTCTGATAACCATCACTTTAATGTGTCACTTTAAGACATTATGAGGAATCTAACAGGGTTCAACCGAGGACAAATAGTACTTGAAAGGTGTGTACACAAGCTAAGATAACTTGCAGTTATTTATTTGGCAAAGGGGCAGAGTTTTTAAAAATAATAAAAACACTAACAAACAGTGGTCACAAGCAGAATCTTGCCAACAGTGACTTAAGGACACTTGATAGTATAGTTGGTAAACACCACAAACTTAATAATAACCTCAGCGTTGCTTTAATAGCCCTCTGACCACTTACATTCAAGGCAGGCATACAAAGATGCTTATCGGGGTGTAAGGAGCACACAAGTTTTAACACAAAGCAGTGGACAGCAACTCGGTCTGACCTTTACCCTTTTTAACCCTTTAAGACATTGAAGAGCAGTAGCCACCTGCTTCATCCCTCACACAACTGGACAGTTTCAGTTTTCCATTGTCAGGACGACGGCACTACACAGACTGACACTGCTCTGAGGGTGAATGATGGCCCTGTCGTGCTTTGATACTATTGTACTGTTGTTGTGGTTCCGGTTCTCCACCCACTGCTGGGTTTTCCCCAGAGAGTTTTTTTTTTTTTTTTAGCCATCGTGGTTTGCCACCCAGATCAATTTTGTGACTAGATGACATCCTAAACAAGTCACACTTTTTAACTCCTCTTGCTTATGTGTTCTTTTTCCCTTTTAATGTCACAAAAGTATTAAATATATTTCTAGTCGAGCGTAGTGGCCCACCTCAGCTATAAAACACTGTGGGAAGCCCTGCACTGAATCAGTCAGTCACCAAAAGTTAGCCTCACAAAGCCGCTTAAATCTGAGATTCAGAGTTAAATACGTGTGCTGAGAATTGATTGAGCTCAGCGGCTGAAGGACAGATTAACAAAGTAGATAATTATGTGTAATGATGGATAATGATGTGACTCAGCCTCTTTAAACCACTGAAACTTATGACCAGCTGGTTACACCAGGTGTGGTCGACTTTAAAAGGAAGAGTGATTAAGGGGCCTTTTATCACTCTCGTTATTTCAAAATCTGTTTTTGATGGTCTACTGGATGGACTGCCAGGAAATAACCAATACCCATACTTGTGTAGTACCCAAATGTCTAGTTGTGTGATGCATTTTCCCATAATTGCCGCATTGCTCAAGTGTCTGTTAAGATCACAAGCTTGTGGAAGTTTATCAGAGCTGACTCTGCCTCGATTAACAAGGACATCCAGTCGCTCACAGAAAGGCTCAACTGAGCTCAGCCGTACAATCACATCAAAAACGCACATTAAGGAGCTGAAAGGAGTTAATAATATTAAATTAAATATAGTTATGCATGTACTGTAAAAAGGCTGTACATAAAATAGACTCTAGATGATTTCTGTGTCATTATATTTTTAATATATGTATTTCATACTCTCAGCTTTGAAAAGGTAAAGAGTGCAAAAAGTGTATGGTGTGTTTGTGTTTTTCTGATGTGGTACCTACAACCTGCTGGTGCGTGAGACTGCAAGTGTGGGTATTGGTACAGACCCGTAATAACTTTGATGACTTGTCTTCTTTTCAAGTGCAAACAAGATAAATATTATACCAGCTAAACATCAGATCAACAGATCACAAAGTAACAAAGTAAAATGTGTGTGCTGACTTTGTGAGGCTAAGCATAAACATGTTCAGAGTGGTAGGAACGTCAGGTCTGTTGTTAACTATTATGTTCTGTCACATCTTGACTTTGTGGCTGAGCTGAATCTGTCTGGTTCTCTGATGGGGGCAGGTCTGACAGGGAAGAGTCTGGAGGTGGTGTGGGAGGATTCGAAGGTGGCCGCATGTCACTGTTGGACCTCCTCACCTGCGTGGGGCTCCACCTGTATGACAGCTGCTTCCTCATGCTCCTCCTCTTCGGTTTTCGTGGTCGTCTCTTCCTCCCCTCGCTTGCTGCTGGCTGGGCGCGGTCACTTAGAGTGTCTGAGGACTCGTCGATGTATGCCAGGTTCTCTCCGAAGAAATCCAGCAGCTGGCAGCTGGCCGAGGACGCCATGTTGAGGGGAGGAGAGGGGAGGACGATTGATTGGCGAGAAGAAGGAATAAAAGGGGGACGAGTAGAGGAGTGAGGGACAAAAACAGGGGCAGGTGTGTGTTTGTGGCTATTGTTTGCTGCAGATTCATATTTCTCTGCTAGAATCAGCCTGTTTTTCTTTTGTGTTGTGTTCATTTCTGTGGCTCTCGCTCCTCCCTCCTCCATGCTGCTGACCGTACAACAGGGCTGGAACCTGTGGAGCGCCAAGAAGGACGAGGAGACCGAGGAGACGTCTGATCTGGAATCAAAAGGAGACTCAGATCCAGACATAGATCCTCCCTGCAAGGCTGCACCTGCTGAGTCCAGCTCTAAGGTGGAGCGGGCCACAGGGAGGGAGAATGAGCGGGCCAGCAGGTGAGGAAATGGCCTGCCCTCCACCTGCAGGCCCACAGTGGGGTCAACCCTCAATCCGGGCACCAGTCTTGGACCTGTTCCACCTCCAGCAGCACCGACTCGTGGTATGGACTTGGCCACCGCCGCCCTCTCAAGAGACGAATGGGCCTCCAGCTGGCTCATGGAGTTGGAGAGGCCGGCCCAGCGGTTCGGTAGGTGTCCATTCTCAGATGCTCCTCGAGCCCAGTGTCCCAGAGTGACCTGGGCTCCCCGGCGGATGCGACGACGCTCGCTGCGTTTCCAGCGCCGGCGCTGCAGGAGGAAGGGGTCGTTGAACTCCAGAGGGTTCGGGATGCGGAAGTCCATGGACATGTTCTGGATGTTCTGGGTCCAGTCTGTAGCATGGGCCCTCAACTCCTCCATCTGAGGGACAGAGAAACATAAGCAGAGGAAGAGAAAGGATGAGCCTCTAAATGAGATCCTCTCTTGGGGTAAATCCCTGGCTGTCTGTTACCAAATCTCTCACCTCAGCACGGGTCCTCTTAGACAGCACCCTCAGCCAGTTGCCGATCATGGTGAGGATGGAGGCAAAGTAAGCGAGACCAAACACGATCCACAACAACACCAGAGGCTTGAAGAACATGCCCTCACGACCGCCACCTGGACACAGAGAAAGTGGTCTTAAGAGGGATTCAATGGGACACAAAGAGATACAGTATACTACTTTGTGTAGCCCCTAACAGAGGACAGGGGTCTTGATACAGAACAGTCCTGCAGCAGGTACGGAGGAGAAACCTCAGCAAGGGAGAAGTTACAGACGAGGCTTTCACATACAGTAGGTGACCTGGATGAAGGACAATTCACCAGACCAGTAGCTCACCTTTTTTTGCTCAAATTATCAAAAAAAAACAGCTTCCAATGATCATTTTTTATTATCGATAAAATAAAATATTATTTATATTGACAATAAGCTGGATTTGTGCCCACAGCCTGCCCCAAGAACCCTGCACTGAGCAACGCAGCACACAACACATGAGCTTTGTTTGTAAATGAATACTGCTTTAAAGCTCATTGTGAGTTATTTAAAGATACCACAAAAGTCTAAACAAATTAACTGATTTATTTTTTCTTGTTTCCTACCTTGGTAACAATCCTGTGACTGTGTTTCTTGTCTATACTGTTTAAAATAAGACATGAGGTTGTTTGTGTGGGTCAGTACCTGGTACATAGTCTCCAAAGCCAACAGTAGTGAGAGTGATGACTACAAAGTAAAGCGACTCCAGAAACGACCAGTCCTCCACTTTCTGAAACACGACTGTCGGCACGGCGAGGAAAATAAGACAACCAATCAGGATGGAGAGAACCGCTGAGATCACGCGCACAGTAGTCGGCCTGACCTTACGTTTCTGAGAGAGAGAGAGAGAGAGAGAGAGAGAGAGAGAGAGAGAGAGAGAGAGAGAGAGAGAGAGACAAACCACAAATACAACGGCAGAATGAATAATAATAAATACTTAAGACTTAAACAATAGTTACACATTAAACTGGATTTAATAAAACAATTTTATACTCCTTTATATCCTGTTTAAGTTTGTTAAGCTATCTTTGTTTCCAGGTTTGGAGATCCCTGACGGACTACTTACAGGAACAATTCCAGACCACAGAATTTAATAAGTCCAATATGTCCTCTTCCTCAGCTCCCCCCTGCCATGGTACCCTTGAGCAAATCTTATGTATGTATGTATGTATGTATGTATGTATGTATGTATGTATGTATGTATGTATGTATGTATGTATGTATGTGCCCAAAGCCGCAGCTGCACAGTATGTGTCACCTCTCAGGATCTGATGTCTGCAGACAGTGCTGCTAACAGTCCTGCATTATCAGCAGACCTTCAGTGTAATATAGGTTTGAAATAAATTATCACTGGCAGAGACAGTTTCCTTTTTGTGACTTATGTGGAGGCAGCGTGTTCTTCTAGTTACTTAATTTAGCATTGCTGCATTATTCCTTCCTGTAAGCCAGTGGTTCCCAACCTTTTTCCTTAAGGGACCCTTTTCTATTATGAGTAAACAGATGACCCCTGACTACATGGCTACTAGATTATTTCCTGTGAATATTGATCAGACATGAGTTTTGCTGATATTTTTAGGAACCGTCTCTCTGTCGGTGTATTTTTTATTTTTAACAAATCATACAGACCTAACAGGCTTCTTTTCCGACAGATCCCGTGTTTCTCATTGTTCTATTAGCTCTTTGCTAAATAGCCTGATTCTACATTAGAAAAATGTTTGTATTCAGGTCTCCAAACTTTACATCTTAAATAATAATCTAAACTTTGAACATAACAATTTTATTTAGTTTTCTTCACAGAAACAAGATATAGACCTACAGTGTATTTTTTTTTTCTTACACACCTTGAAATCAAGACTGCTTTGTGCCCCCCTGTGAAGATTTGGCGACCCCTAGTGGGGGTCCCAACCCCCAGGTTGGGAACCACTGCTTTAAAACCGACTGGACAAACTGACAATGACAATCCCTTCTTTAATAACTACAGGAATATGCATAATGGTGACTCACACCAAGGCAGAAGGTTCTAGCTAAGTTCTTAACCAGAAAATCACACAGAACCCAAATATTCTCTGCTAAGACAACAGTAAAGAAAAGAGGTCTGGGCCTCGTAAATCCAACAGAAGATTGGTTCCTGGGCAGGACAGACCATTCTCACCAGGAAGAGGGTCTCAATCTTGGCCACAGCTCTCCGCAGCACTGTGCCCATGTGGTCACCCACTCCAGCAAGCAGTATGCCAAACATGGGGATTCCCATCAGGGCATAGCACACACAGAACAACTGGCCATACCACGTACGAGGAGACAGGTTCCCAAAACCTGTTACCAAATAAATAAAAGAACACAAGAACCTTCAGCTGTATAGAAATTAATATATATTGAAGTTTAAAGAAACTCCATCTGAGGTTATTTTAATTTTAAGGTCTTTTTATACAATATACAGGTCAGATTATATGAACATTTTCTGTATCAGCAACTTCCATTTACAATAGACCAAAGACCCATATCCGACACGTCTACTGGACCAACATAAGGTTTATTACATTCGACTTTAGGTGACTAGTATTAAAGACGAAAAAGAGAAATAAAGAGGAATGTAAAAATAAATGGTTCTACATTCATAATAATAATAATAATAATAATAAGCTACATATTTATATACATATGACTTAATGAAATTGTCCTTCAAACAAAACAAAGAAGTTATAGATCTGATGTATTGGACATTCATGTGAGACCAGAATATATTTAAAAAAGATTTTCTGGTTTTCACGTTTGCTCTTCAGTGAAATCAATTAGTATTGCTATGGATCAAGAGTCTCCTGCACTCAACAGTCAAACAAGTAAAATGTTTTCACAGATTAGAGTTGAGGTTGAGAAGATGCTGAAATTATTACGTTTGTTCTCCTATTAATCATTTCCACATTGGGCATATAATCTTTCCAACAGACGTCTTCACTTAAGAGGGCTTTTATTGACGTAAGATCTTCACAGTGCAGCCTGAAGGTGAGTCTCCACCTACCTATGGTGGTAATGATGGTGCCACAGAAGAAGAAGGCGGAGGCAAGGTCCCAGCGGCTGGTGAAGTTGGCAGGAAGGCTGCGCACATCCAGGCCTGCTTCCACCGCAGACGCCACTCCCTGAAGGGAAGGGATGTAATTTATTTAACTGTGAATTAAACCTTCAACACAAATCGGTAAACAATAGGATGCAAGGCAGGTTATTTATTTTACAACAAGAAAATAAAATATGGTGGTATATGATTTCATAAAAAGAAACCAGTGTCTGGTATTTATCTAGTGTTGTAGTCGCAGATTGCCACTTCACCTCCTTTTCATGGAGAAACTATGGTGGCCGTGAACCTTGCAAAAGACCTTCGGGGAGGAACTGTGTGTTTCAGTCTGGCAGATTGATTGTAACACTGGTTCAGCCCGAGGTGAAGCTGAAGCCTGAAGACTAGCCTGGCCAGGAGCAGATTAGTCTGGAGGGATAGGTTTCCATGGTAACTTATGTCAGACTTATTTAAATCCCCTTTATGAAACAGAATTTCCTGAAAATAAACCTGACTCACTAAAATAATCCTGGTTTAACATCTTGCTTTATGAAACACCCCTCTGCTATACTTGGTGCAATGTCAATGAAATGTATTAACTCACTGGTACATCAAGCTGTTTTAATTGCAGTGTATCTAACGTAGCCAACAATATTTGGCATACTGAGAGAACTGCAATCCCCCCAAACCCTGACCCCACAGCTGGAGTTTACACTGCAAATATCTGTATATAACGGAGAGTGTCAGTGTTTGAGGAGTATGGGAAGGCGAGCCTCAGTACTGTCTAAAGAACTTTTATGTAACACTAAATGTGGATTTGTCACTATTATTTCTGTCTTAGTTCTATTTGTCAGATAATCATGCTTTAGTTTTAGAGCTACAGTTCCCATTATGTTTTCAGGGAATTTAAATGTTGCCATAGATTGGGTCTGTGAAGTATAGTTTTTTACTTGAGTTGCACAATTCACCTCACACAGTATTTTTGCCTCACGTCTCTCCCTCAACACCTCCCCTTAAACACTTCCCCGCCTCCCCAGGGGGCATCACAGATAGAAAACCTCTGCTCCAGAGATGATTAATGTCAGGTGATCCAAAATGTTACGTTCCAGGTTGTGCTTTAAACCTGCTGTATATTCTACAGATTTACTGGAGTTATAGCACTTTAAACTCTACTCAGTACATACACCAAAAAACAACAAAAACCCACAATGTTTGTTTATGTAATAACCCTTAAAATGGACGTGTTGTACCCCCATCAAGTTTAAATCAGAAAGAGCAAAAACTGTGTTAAAACTGTTGTAAAGTTGTAGCCACATCCTCACAGTCAATGTTTGTGTAATGGCGGATTGCTTGATGTGTCCAATGGTACCTTCACAAGCTTGTGGAACTCCAGCTCGGTGACACAGGACTTATTATCGAGGAACGTGTGCTTGGTAGCAAGCAGGTCTTTGTACGCCGAATTCTCATCAGGGGCCTCCAGGGTGCGGAAAACAAGCGCTCCCATCACCAGGTACAGCATGACTCCGGTCAGCAGGGCCAAGAGGGTGGTGCACCGCATTTTCTCCCTGTCGACCCCCCTGCCCCTCCAGGGTTAGGGTTCAGAGCTCAGAGGCCAGGATCTGGTTGGGCTCTCGGTCAGGATACACAGGGCACAGCTGGCCATAAACAGGAAGTTCCTTTCCAGAGGCACTGCATGTGTGAGCACGGAAACGTGTAAACAAGCAACACAAGTGTTCTTGGAAGGCTGACAGACATTAACAACTTATATTTATACATCAGTGCGTCAAACCAAAGAGACGGTCCCTGACAGGAAAAGTGAGAAGTTAAGAGCTGGCGTAAGTACGCTTATTATTTTATATTTAGTGATGTCATTCTTTCACCTCACTACAGTAATCTGATCGCTGCAGTGACAGTACAGTAAAGACACAGCTCATAAAATGTTTATACTAACCAGCTGTATATACCATGAATTAGATTGAGTGCTTCAACCTTAAAAGGATAGTTATATGTACACTGAAAGACTTATCGGTGGCTTTTTGCCCTTCCTAATGAGACTTCAATAAAAGAAATAGAGGACTTGAGGCTTCAGTAGCCTGACCTTTCAACTCAACTGGGACTTTCCAAAGTTACAGTACAGAATTGTCTTTTGAATGCATTTTTTCACGGAAGTAGGACTGTGGGTTTTGTCTACCTGGGGCTTTAAGAGATTGGGGACAAAAGGGCATTCATGGTGTTGTACTTGGCTGTACAACAGTTTCTTAGTTTAGTTTTAGTGGTCAACAGCCACAAAGAGCGTTATGTATCGGCTCCTCAGAAAGTGAGTAAACTTCAGTGTGTGTAGAGAAAACCATTAAGATACAGTTGAGGTGAGGATGAGTTTAGATCAGCACTTCACTAAACCACACAGGGTGGCTTTGGCTCAGCAGGTACAGCGGGTTGTCCACTAATCTCAAAATCAGCTGTTTGATCCCTAGCTAAGGCAGTGTGTTTGGGCACTGAACCACAGATTGCTCCTGATGGCTGGGCCAGCACCTTACACTGTAGCTCGCTGCCAACGTGGTTTGAGTGTGTGAGGAGGTGAATTGTAGAGCACTTTGGATAAAAAGTTCTATATACATGCAATATATTTACACAGAAAGTCAGTGCCACTGAGTCATCAGGTAAACAGATCTGTCCCTCCACATACAGCCTTTTGTTTCCTCAGTGTCAGCCTGACGTAGTGTGTGACGCTACTAAAGCTGAAGCCTGTTTAACTTGGAGTGTGTCAGGAATCACTCCAACAACAAACCTTATCAGAAACCACCAAAGTTAACCCAGTTCAGGGAAGACAAGCATTTCAAGACAGTCTAACAAATAACTGGAAATAAAGCACAGTGTGTACATACAATGTGATCACAGACTAATGGAGCAATATTGTAACACTGAAAGGAACTGTTATTCACTTCCAAATGCTTTAAGTGGTTTATTTTATAATATCTTTAATGACCTCTTGTATGATGGATAAAGATAGAATAAAGATAGAACCTTAAGTCACCGTTGTCAGGAGCTCATCCCATGTTAAAGCTCCACAAATCGGGTGATGAAGAAATCTCTCCTCTGTATCCCTGTTCTCTCTGGTTCTCCGGTGTCTTCAGTGTTCAGGAGGAGTGAAGGATTGTGGGTCCATTTCTTTATCCTTCAAGAAATTTGAAGACTTTAAAGCATCACGAAATACAGAAACAGGCAAACACAGGTATGTAAAGTGTAAATGTAGATGTAGCAGCTTTAAGTTGGCACATTTCCCCGTTTCCCGCTCTGTTTTAGCAGGTTACGAGTGGCATTAAATAAGTGTTCACATTCTAGAGACTTTGTCATAATAACCAGGGAGCGACTGACACACACCAGGCCACCCTGCCAGCGGTCTCACAAACGATTAGACTCTGCCAAAACTCCAAACATACATCTTGACATTAATCGAAAACATGTTTATAGCTTATCTTCATTTGGCTTCTAATGTTTTCTTTGAACTGTGTTTACCTTTGAGACACACCCACACACGACTGGGATTAAGGTGCTTCTTGCTCTGGGTCAGCCGGCCCTGGTCGTCTCCACACGGACCTTGACAATGTTCTGAGATTTCCCAGAGTCTGGCTGACTGTTAGCATTCTGCGCTAATGGACTGTTGGCTTTGGTTTGTGAGGACAGTCTCATTCTCTGCCCCTGGCTACAGCACTGACAGACATTATTAGTTATCACTGTCTAAACCCACACTGGCATATTTTGATATTTTGCTAAGATATTGAGTGCGGGGGGCTTAGAAAGAGCAGGACTGTGGCTGACGGGCAGTGATCTAATCTTAAGTTAAACAGTGGGGCAGGTGTGGAAATTAATCACACTGAGAGCTGTTTGAAAAGAAGCATGAGGCTGGAAGAAGACGTACATGAGCTATTCTTAGGTTTACATTTAAGGCAGGTGTATAAGATAAATCTAACCAAACTAAGATTAACTACAGAAACAAAGATACAGCTAAAACAGCAGCAAACATGCCTCTCAACTTGATTAGTCGCTAGTTTAACCTTCAAAGTTTGGGGTCCTGGAGGTACCAACCCCTCCACTCAAAAATGTGTTTGCTTATTGTGAGTTCAGTGAGATGTTTGAGCTTCACTGTGCAGAATCATGTATGAGCGGAGTTTGACACAAGGAGCCTTAAATCTCAGTTTAACACACATACATATGTACTGGCATTATTTGTGACATCACAACTACTTTGGAGCCAATCGTGATCCAGTATGCAGCGGACACAAGTGTGGCGTGGAAACGTGAATCCTCTAGTGAACATATACGCTTATAATCGACTTTACTTTTTAGCAAACAAAAAGAATATACATACAACATATAAAACATGAACTATGTCCTTATTTGGTTTAATAATAGTCATTTTTCATATATTTTTTTATTTATTTTCTGTATCTTGTCACTTCCATCTAACGTGTAAGTTAGTTTATGACAGGAAAAGGTTACCACTACAATACTTTTCTACATATTGAGTTTAAATAATATCAGAAGAAAAGAAAACAAAAGGTTGATTTTGGTATTTCTATTGTATTCACACACACTGCTGGGTTTTTAGCAGCTGTATTGTTTCTACTGTATTCCAGCAAACATAAAGAGGCCTCTCTGTGAACGTGACTGTTGGCCACAGCCGGAGAAACAGAAGTTTTGTACCATCCCCTTTATCTGTACTGACAAACCTCCAGGGATAGACATGACCGTCTGCGCATGAGGATGTAGTATCTGCTGAAGAATTTACAGTGCTGGGAGAAAATAAAGCTCCTTTAGATGTAATTACCCCCCAAAGTATTTTCCTCTTTTTAATTTAGCCAACGCTAACGTCAGAAGGAGATCACATGTTACAACTCTGGTTTCATGCTCTGGGAAATAATTATCCTCAAAAATAATGATAGGACTGTTTTGGACTTCAGTGAAGAACAGAAAGAGACATATTTGCTGACATTTTGCTCTGAGGCGACAAAACCAAAAAAAAGATTGAAAAGCTTATCAAATGAGGCAGCTGTGCTTGCAGAAACACAGATGCATAAATCTTAAAATATAGTTTCAAGCTAAGTAACGTTCTAAATTTTGCATTTAAATTACTGTGTTTTCGGTAGTGTCAGGGTTGAGAGACTGTATATTGAATGTTGCAGGAATGCAGGAATGTCAGAGCAGGGGACTGATCATCTTTTTAAATCAGCGTGACAGTCTGCTACTATACTTGGTACCCTACAATTAAAAAGAAAAAGGAAAAGGAATTTTGGAGGAAAGGCCAAAGAGCCACACATTCAAACTGAATCTGAAACTGAGCAGCAAGCATGACAGAGACATTTTTGCTTATAATGTGAAAATAAACAACAGAATCTGTGTCGTCTCAAAACCACTGATCTCATAACTCTCAATATAGAAATTAATTTTACATGTCTTACCTTCAGTTTGGAGAAATGTTGCTATCCAAGTTCGTCTCTTGCAGCATGTGCCGTTCTCTCACCATTCAGCACTCAGCGAGGAGCCCTGTGTGTGTTTGTGTGTGTGTGTGTTGTGAAAGTGCATGTGTGCATGTGTGTTTTCTCCTTGGAAGGTGTTTCCCCATTCTCGTGACCCTACATCACTCTGACAGAGGAGAGCAGATCGGAGGAGGAGGAGCATTACGGCGCTGCGAGCGTGATTAAGTGCCGTCACTGCAGAGGAAGAGCAGAGGGCCCGGAGTTTCCTGAGCTGGATGTGGGGGGGCCTTCGCTCTCTAAATCCTCGCCTCTCCAACCTCTGTCTTTTTGGGAAGTAAAAAGAGACACTTGTTTCTTCAAAGTCAGAGTTATGTTCCACACAATTTTTCTTGCACTTGAGGAGGACTTCCATCATGAAATAAAACAGACAGTTGGAAAGTCTAACTCTTCAATTGAGTCCTTTAAAGCGTTCAGCACCTTCTCAACAATGTGTTCATGACCAAGAGGCAAAGGGAGAGGACTTTGATAATTGCGGAAATACTTATGTGATTAAACCAAGATATTCCACTTAAACACTTTGAGGCTCTCTTCATTGGACCATGGCACTCATTTAGACTTAATTGTACGGCAAAAAAAACTTCTCGGCATAAAGCTGACAACGGACCAAACATACCTAACATCACGACATGAAACAAAAAAGTACGCAGCCAAACTTCTCAGACTCAAAGGCGCTCAAAGATAAATGAATCCAACAGAGAGACAACTGTTAAATTAAGAGCAAGCCTTTTATTCTAGCCGCAAACACAACACAGATACATTCACATCAAAGTGTCCAAAACAAGGCAACGAATACAAAGTGAGCTTCTCGCGCTCACAGTCGTACATTCCCACCTCACTGCCAGAAGACTACAGATCCCAGAGATATGAAGGCAGCTGAAAGGGAGGGGAAGTGTGTGTGCGTGTCTTCAAGTGTGTGTATGTGAGGGTGTCAACATGGCAAATGAATGGCGATGGCATCGAGTCAGGACAGGAACAGTCCTCACTGTTCTGACTGAGTCAACAAACCAAGACCGGGAGAGAACAACTCTATCTCTAAATAAAATGTAAACATAAAAAAAAAATAATAATCACTCCACACTTTTAACACAATTAAAAACTTCAACTGAAATATCTCAAAGTCACTGAAAGAGAGCTCAGCAAGGATTTAAAGCATAGGTTTGTTCCTAAAACAATACTCACATGCCAATGTGTAACACTGAAAGACTTAATGGGTAGGTATCTTCCAAAGTTACAGCCTTTTTAGTATAAAAAGAAAAGTTTTACCTCCTCTGCCGGAGTATGAACTGCTCCATAAAGGAGCAATTGTTCACAATGGTTATGAGACAAGAGTCGATGGTACAAATATGTCTTTGGAATAAACTGTGTGAACTTCTTGTCCCATTAGAAAATGTCCAGGAGCTATTGTGACTGACTGCACCAACCTCATTTAACTAGCCCTGCGAGTATAGTCACTACGTCACCAAGCTTCTACACCAAATAGTTTCATATTAGCTTCTACTAAACTTAGAGCAGACTATATTTTCACACAGAACGAGGACTGTGGATTTTGTCCCCCTCACTTACATTGAAATTGTTTTAGAAAAGAATCAATTTACAACAACCAGTAACTCTTTCAATGTACATGTGAGTGCTGTTTTAAGACAGATTTTAATAATTTGGAACCTAGCCATTAATTATTTGGTCAAACCTTATAAGCAAGCAAAGTGGTGAGATCCTGTGGTTCAGGGCATAATACAAACTACATCCACTCCAAATGTATCTACAAAATCTACAGTGTACATATATGTCGGCTACAGCACAGTAACAAATGCAAGAACCAAAATCTAGCAAAAACAGATAAATTAAATTATATCTCATCTAATATCCAATTGAATTTATCTGTATGCTCCACTAATAAAATAAAACTTTAAATGTTTGCTTTTGGTAAATTCATTGCAGAGATGACCACGGAGTGCTCGTTAGTGTAAGACAGAGAAGCAAAGCAGCAGAAGGAGGAGAGAGGGAGCGCAGTGTGTATCACCATACATGGAGCGGAAACCAACGCAGGTTAGACTGAGTCACAGACAAACTCGCCCCTCTCTCTCTCCCACAAACACACACACACACACAAATCACATCAAGATGAGGACACGCATGTTCATATTCACAGCCAATATCTCACACGCTCACTAACTTTCACACAGTCTTTGTAAACACCTGCCCTCTACTGAAACACATTCAAGTGTCTATAAATAAGCCACGTCAAGAATCAAAAAGAAGAAAACATGTAGGTCACATTTTCACAACAGGCCTCTCTTGGCTTCACCCTTTTGGAAAACAAGTCAAACTTATCTTGACAAGCACTTGTTTACAAAAGCATCAACTAGGCACTGTTTCATTTAAAGTAGGATAGACCCATAAGTTAATTTAGAGTGACTAAAAACTAAACAGTCCCTTTGGAAAAGTGGTTGTTAACTTCAATAAACATCAACAAACATCACTAAATCACTACTTCTGTAACTAAACATACAGGTGGGTGTACAGTGACAGCAAAGTCTCCACGCAGCATTTAGGGGGTAGACTAGTGACCATTAAGACATTTCGGATCCACAGTGGAGGTGTTCCTTCTGCCAGTGCAGGCCCAGTTACCTGCACACACATACAGAAGTCCATGAGTGATTGCAGCACTTTTAAAACTGGTCCTGTGTTGGTTGGAAGTGCTTCAGGTTGCTGGTGATCGGAGTGTCCCTGTGTAGCAGCTGTCGTCCATCACTGATGTTCACTGTCAGACCACAACGATGAGCTTTCCACCACATCTGTAGACAACAAGTATGCAAACGCATGCAAATGTTAGACTATATTTTATTCTTGGATAGAGTAAAAATCTTAATTTAACCAAAAAAAATATATAATAACTTAACACTTATTTCCAAGAATTGTAACACAAGTAACCACATTTTTAAAGGATAAGGGCCCAGTCACACATGCACAAATTCACTTTGGCAGGCAATGGTCACTCCCCCATGTGTGACCAAGCCCTAATGGGTTATTTGCTTTGCAGCCAACTGAGTTATCCAAAAAAAATGGGCACTATTAATGCTTTCAATGACTGACTGTTTCTTTGTAAAGTTTTGAGAGTGTTTTAATATCTCCTTAGCAGACACAATAAAAGCTGTATCATTATTCTCATATAAAACCCTGATATGATCTTTGATATAGAGGATGAAATAGTAAACTAAACATAACAAGCATGTGGAGAAAAATATCTCAAATGCACTTGCTGTTTATGTTCAGATATAAAAATAGTTAAAATATTTATTTTTATTTATTTGCATGCATGAACACTTTTAGTCTAAATAATATAATTTATAAAATGTTAAGTTCCTCTCAGCCTTTTTGAATTTCTTAGTTCTTGGGACTTAAAAGGTCCAGTGTTTAACATTGAGGAGGATATATTGGCAGAAACTGAATATAATATTCATAGGTATGTTTTCATTAGTGCATAATCAACTGAATATAGGATTTGTTGTGTTTTCGTTACCTTAGAATGAGACATTTTTATTTATAGAAGGAGTGGGTCCTCTACTACAGTGGCTACCATATTGAATGTTTGTACAGTAGCCCAGAACAGGCTTTACAACTTAACTGTGCTGTACAAAGTGCAATACTTTAGTTAAGTCAAGTGGTCATTTGTTTGCAATCTGCAACTTTATCGCATTTAGATGCAACTAAATCCTACACAATGATCCATTAAAATCTACGCTAGTTTTCTCAGTGTTTGTTAGTCTCTGGAGGTCACCTGTAATTGTTTTAATCCGTCTCCTCCTCCTGTCCTGAGTCTTTCTGAGTGACAGGTACGACAGTTGTCCCTAACAAACCTCTTCTTACAATGTAGGGACACGAGGGACCACTGGGGATGTCTGCAAAACCTGCAGGACGAGAAGATGAAGGTGAGAGTGCGAAAGCACAAAAATATAGAGGCTTATTTACACAAACCTACAATTACTCAAGCCTGATGTGTTAGCGTGTACATTTTTGACCCCAAAACTATTGAACTACTAATGAAGTTACCTTTCATAACGACTTCTGGCAGTCCATAGGGTTCATACTCTGTGTCATCAAACGCGGCTGACAGCTGCGTCCTGTTACGGCGGATTCTTTCAGCTAGACGGGCTGGGTCAGCCGGGATTGGGAAGGAACCTGAAAACAACATCTTGTCTCCCAACTGTACCCCATCAGATAATTGGACAGGAGAGACAGGAGGGGATTCCACTAACTCTTCTTCCTCTTCTTCCTCCTCCTGCTCCTCAGTCTGTGTGTACGCACAGTGGAGTTCAGATGCTGTCGGAGCACTGTGAGAAAACAAACTCTCCTCTGTTTGACAGCTGACACATTTCATTTCTGTCCTGACATCATTATCTGAGGAATCACTGGTTGTGTTTATTTCACTGGTTGCCCTGGAATCATCTGGTTTGGACTCAGGATTCATCATGTGACACTCGCCTCTTTTGGTGTTCTTATGTCCTGAGACTTTTTGGGAATCTTTGGTGATCTGTTGTTGACCTGTCTTCTCAGATGACATCTGGATAACTTCAGTGTCTCTCTTCTCTTTGTGTTGTGTTTGACAGGTATTTGACTCACGTAAGAGGTTGATCTCCTGGTTTTCTTTTTCAGAGTCCTGAGTCAAGAGAAAAACATAACAATTGAAGGCCTAATCCTATATGTGAACAAAGATATGTACCCAGTAATTTTAAGTCGAAGCACTTCTCTCCATTTTCCTCAGTAAAGACGAGTACTGAGGACAGGCAGGTGCTTTTGTGCTTTTTGATACAAAAAGGTAAAACCTTAGCATTAGGAAATTGTTAGGGAGTTTCAGACTGTAAATAAAGTGTCACTGTAAATACAAATTACTTCTTCTAGCTTGGGATCAATAAAGTATATCTATCTATCAAAATGGACGACATTTATATACAAATAGCTACAGGATTCCTTCTGAAATATTTTAGGAAACCTTGATATAAGGAGATTAAAACACAAATAGTCTGGTATGTAAGAGAGTGATGATAAAAAACAAAACAAGACAAACAAAAATCACCATGTCAATCTCAGAAGTGTCCCAATGGTCTTCTTGAAGCGCTGCAGTCTTTTTAGACGGATTAAGACTTTTAGGTTCAGGAAGATTTCTGTGCTGCAGTCTTATGGCAAAACAAGAAAAAAAAAGTTAATGCAAAGCACACAAAAGAAGACAACAGAAGGTCATACTTACCTATATATTAAACTGAACATGTATACATAATCACCTTACATATATGCATGTAAACATCCAGTGTGCAGGATTTAGGAGCATCTAGAGGTGTAGTTGCAAACTGCAACTTCCTCACTTCACCCTCCACTTCCAAGTGCAAACGAGAACAATGGTAGCTTCAAATGTAAGTTATTGCCATATTTTCATTGCTTCCTGGTATGAGTGTGTTACCTGGAGAACAACATGCGGCCCTGCAGTTTGTTGGAGGAGGAGGAGAGGAGTAACTCATCTTCTCTGACGATGGTCACATTACCAGTGCTCTCCTCAACACCGAGGTCAGGCGTCTGAATCTGGGCCTGGACAGTAAGAGTCAGAGCCGGTTTCTGTGTTCCTGGCAGGATGCGGGTCATCTCATCAGTCTGCTGCTGGTTTGACAGAGACTGTCTAACAGCAGAGATCTGGTTCTGGGTCTCAGACTGGTTGTCTGTGTTAGGAAGATTAAATGTTGGGGCTGGTTGGGAGGCCAGTCTCCATATGGCAAGCTCATTGGCCTGCTGCTCTGTCTCCTTAGAGAGAGCCCGTAGCTGCATCTGCAGCTCCATCACCTGGACAGGAGGGGAAGGACAAGACACACTGAATCAAAAAGACACTCCAAATATAATAATAATATATATATATATATATATATATATTTATATATATATTTATTTATATAAATTTATTTATATATGTATCTATTGAATTCAAAGCATGGATGTCAACATCTACATTGCAAACTCCATCACATATTTCATTTTCCTGTCCACATGTAGTTACTTAACAACCTACTATCTTCTTCACTTAGACATGTCATTGTTGTGATATAATGAGGTGGTAAACTGTCACTACCTGTTGCTGTAGGCGGTCAATCTGAAGCTGACACACTGCCTCCAGATCCAGCTCTTCTTCAGTCCTTGTAGTCCTCCTGTCTTCCCTTTCTGAATCTTCATCTTCACTCGTTTTCACATTCTGCGGTGGTGACTGTTGTGCATCAGCAGGGATGTCATTCCGCACACTAGATGACCTCTGCTCCACCAAGCAGGACAGAGAAGCACTTCCTGTCTTACGGCTTTGGTTGACTGGGTCATCTTGGTTTTCACTGTCAGTGTGAAACACTGGGGTGCTGGTGTCCGAGTCAGTCAAGTTCAACACTTTTTGTTTCAGCAGCTGATTCTCCTGTCGGAGAGTGAGCAGTTCTGCAACCAGGTCTGCTGTTCCTCCACCTTGACCATACTCCGTCTCTCCCATGACACAAGCCGAGTCATGGTTACTCTGAGTCTTGTCTGAGTGTACAGAACCTGAATGCTGTTCCCCTAACCACAGTGGATCATTGTCACTAATAACTGTTGGTCTTTCAGCATTAGATATCACGGTCTCTGGTTCACCTGCATCTCTCTCAGCATTAGAGCCACTGTCAGCCAGTGAATCTTTAGTGAGGAATGAGACAGCACACTTCTTTTCCTGGTTTAGTTGAAGCCCTGAGATCTCCACTGACCTCTCCTCTTGTGCCTCTTCTTTTTGTTCTCCATCCTGTCCCTCAGTACCTGTCATCTCCTTTCCCTCTTTTTGGGCCTTGAGTGCATCCAGCTCTTGCTTGTAGCGCTGCAGTTCCACTCCCTGGCTGAGGAGGGCACTTTCTTTCTCTTGCAGCTCAGCTAGAAGGCCAGAGATGTGCTGACTCTGGTTCTCAAAGGCCATGGTTAGCTGCTGGGTCTGACGTGTCACCTAGAAAGAAAACAGAGGAATAGAGAAAATGTTGAAGCCAGAGCTTTGCTGTGTCTTAGGAACAGGTACACAGTGCACATCTTAAAAAGGATAACCAAGTAATTCTCTGGTTTTAGTGTTGACAAGTCTCCGCTTAAAAGTTATATACTTCCTTTAATGAGTCAGTTCTAACATTTGTTAATATATGTTGATTTGTTTATCTCAATCTAAAAACCAAAAGCCAATTAGGAGAAAATGTGAACGCATGCCATAAAGTCAATGCTGTACATTTAAATGATCTTTGCCACTTGTCAGACAGATACAAGAGTTATTTTATTCAGCTCTTGGTTTTTTAAATAATGTGTAATTTGCCCTAGTCTACCAGTCTCTGGCTTCTTTTCCTCACGGCTTTCTTAGATGGTTTTGATAACATCTATATATCCATCTTTATTTACCTGACTCTGTAGGGCCTCCAGTTTAACCTGGTACTGGTTAGCACGTTCTGTCTCCTTTGCATTTTCCTTCTGCAGGCATTCTACCTCTTTAGCCAAATTTGAGAAGGCCGGCTCATCCTTCTGGACCTCAGAAAGTGTCTGTTTGTGGTCTGAGCGGGAACACCCAACCAGATAGTTTTGTCTGGTGTCTTCGAGCTCAGAGGCCACACGACCCGTTTGCCCCTCATCTGATAGAGGTAAGCGTTCAGGATCTATCACAGTTCGCTCTTGCTGGATGAGATCTGCTGTTGCCTGAAATACAAGCATGTTGCGTTGGTTGGTGGACTGGCAGAAGAGGAGGTGCTGCTCTGGCGAAGGGATGGGCTTGTTGTTGCAGCAAACCATGTTGGAGTTGAGCTCATCATCATGGAGAGTCAGGTATGTTAGCGGGCTGTTGGCAACTGAGAGTTTCTCTTCTTCCAGCGAGTCTTCTTTTCTACTGCGCTTTAGTTCTTCCAATTCAGCTTGAAGTTCTTCTAGTTTTGTGTTCAGCTCCTTCTTTACATCTATGTCTGTGTTTGTTATTCGGTTCTTCTCCTCTTCCTCTCTCTTTCTCTCTTCTCGTTCTAAAGCAAGCTGGGCCTTTACCTCCGCTAGCTGTTTCTTTAGCTGGATATTTAGCTCTATCATTTCACTCTCCCGGTCTTCTAGTGCCTTGTTTTTGTCCTCCTCCTGCTCCTCTCTCTCATTATTTTCTCTTTCCTCCCTTCCTCTCTTCATCTCTGACTCCAAAGCGGCCACAGCCTTCCTCAACCTCTCTGTCTCAGCCTTCTCAGTCTCCAGCTGTGCCTTCCATTCCTTGTCCTGCTCCTCCTTCTCCACAGACCGGCTGGAATGTTTCCGGCTGAGCTGTTTGAGCCGGGTCCTGGCTTCTGCCTCGGCCCGTCGTTGGGCTTCCAGGTCCTCAAGTCGTTTCTGTAGTTCTTCACGTGCATCATGCAGCTCTGAATGCAGAGTGGCATTCTCTCTCTTGAGTTCTTCAAAGGCCTTGTCCTGCTCTACCTGGAGAGAAGTTGTCTTTTCATCAGAAAGCATCAAAGTGCAATGATCACCATCCATAAAGGTGTTGGTGGGTGTACCAGAAGTAGGGTGAGAGGAACTAGAGAGTACATGATCAAATGTGGAGTGTTTGTTTGGCCCAGAGGTGTCACTCTCTATTGCCTCATTTCTACTCTTGTTCTCCTCCTCGTTGCTGTTTCTTCTGTGTCCTCCCTTTTGCACACACTCAGAGACTGGGGGGACAAGGACAGTAATGTGTTCTGAGTCAATGCCTTCTCCCGGCTCTCTGTCAGAGGGGTAAGACGCTGCATTCTCTGCCCCTCTCTTACCCACTTCTTCTTTGCTCTTCTGCTCAGCAAGGGTGGCAGCAGTGGGCCTCTTGATGTTAGGTGGTGTTCGAGAGTAAGAAGGTTGAGAGGAGAAACTCTGTCCAACAGGGCAAAACTGGACAGGTTGTAGAACGGGTGGTGGGGCAGCTTTTTGTTCTGGATTTAAAAGGAAAGAGATACAAACAGCAGAATAAAAGATGATTTGTTTTAACTACAGACAACACATGCTCTAACAAATATCGGGCAGAAATAAAGCAGTAAATAAAGAGCTTATCTATCTTTTTTTAAATTAACTTGTGTTAATTACTGGAACAGTGTTTTGATTTGAGGACATGGATGGTGTATCATTGACCAGCAGGGGGCAGCACTGGGATAAGTGATTTATACATTACAGGGGAATTAACACAACCAATTAAAAATGACTCAGAGTCCAGTGGAGAACCAGAGCTTATCAAACTGTGTCAACAGCTCTCTCTACAAGAACTCATGTTCAAAAACATATCACATTAGCATAATTATTATCAATACATATCCCATGACTGATAAATTGTCCTCTCTTCCACTCGCAGCTCACTCCTCACCCTGCTGCAGTTCTTTGACTAGACGAAGGGTGTCGGCTAGCTCCTCTGCCAGTCTCCTCCCCTCCTGTTCCAGAGCTTGCTCTTTCTTCCTGCTCTGCTCCAGACTCACTGCCACACCCTCCGCCTCACGCAAGGCTTCCTAATGTGAGGTTAAAAGATACAAATGAAGTGGATTTAATCCAGTCAAATGGAACTAAGTCATAAACGACTGAATTTATTTAGGTATTTAGAAGAAGTGTTCTAGTTGGTTGTAGTAGTCAGTTCTCAGTTGAACCTTTATTATCCCTAACAATGGCCTGTTTTGAGACAGAAGGTGTAAAATATTTTTCTGTTTTTCTGTCATTTTTCTGACATTAAAACTTCATCAGCCTCTCTAAAATATGTCTTTTACATGTATGCCCATGATATATTTAATTTCTCAAAAAATAAACCACTAAAAATTATATAAGGGGAGTGTATAATTCTGCTCAAAGTCTCATTTCTAATATTTGCAACTGGAATGTTTGTATTTGTACAGCAGGACTTCCATATAAGGAATAACTGTGTAAGAGCTGCTGATGTATTGAGAGCTACACGTAAACAGTGTCACAATAGCAAAAAACCAGACAAACAAGCCACAGATAAAGGCGGCATTAGTGTTGCAAGCTGGTATACAAGTAATGGACTGCCACAAACAAACAACTCAGTGTGGCTGTATTGAGCTTTGGTCTGGTATTTTAAAACAGTTTTAACAAAGGCTTTGTCATGCAGTTTTTCTATGTTCAAGTCGAGCAGTTCATCACCCAGATTCAATATTTTACAGTCGTTTTATCGGGTACAGCAGGATATGAAGGTTTATTCCTTGCTTAAGCGACTGGCAATTTAGGAAATTGAGCTCTGTGAAATGCTCTCTAATGCTACACCTTTACGAAAACATAATAATGCTGCTGGATGACTGAAGAAACTACAATTCATTTATAATTTATTTACAGTTCACTTGGATAAAAATCTTAGACTGACATATGGCACATCAAGATGGTGTTTAAAAATTTACAGGGTTCATTATATTCCCACTGCTCAGCTAATGAATAATTGACAAATGCAGACCCTGACTCACTAGACTCAGGACTATCACTATTGTGTGTGTGTGTGTGTGTGTGTGTCTTTGTTACCGTCAGTTTGGCTTGTGTCTGGGCCTCTTTCTTCTGGCTCTCCTGTAGCTGTCCCTCCGTCCACTTCAGTTTCTCTTTCAGATTGTCCAACTCTTTGTCCAATGTCTGCTTCTGCAGAGACAACTGATAGAGGATATTATGAATCAGTAGCTGGTAAAAAAAAAACAGGGCAAAGGAAATCAAAGAGGATTGGATGAGAAAGGATATCAGAAAAAGATGGAAGTAAGAGGAAAAAACAAGAAAGAAGAATAAAGAAATTAATGACTGTTGTTGTAGGCGCAGGAATTAGGACCAGTGAAGGGAACGGGAAGGGGGAGAGCAATCAGTGATCAATAGCAAGCATAAGCTGTGTCTAATGTATTGTCTACCTCTGTGGGGAAAGTCACAAAGACTTAACAAGCAGTTCGGCTTCCCACCAGTGCTCATCATCAATTTTGCACATTATCTCAAGTCATGGTACATGTGAACAGTCTTAAAGGTAGCATTATAATAAAGTACTGTGTAATATTACTGATACAATTTTAGTAATCACATTACATTTACTAATCTAACTAATGGGCTGTTACCTGCATTACTTTCTTCAACCTTTTTAGATCCATTATTCTTGTGTCTCATGCTGCCTTCATGTCATGTTAGAAATAGCAACATGTACAGTACAGTGTACATGAAACAGAAAACAAGACGGTAAATACAAATATAGCTCACAGTGTCAATTAATGGCGTCTTTTAAAGACAAACTTCAGAGAATGTTTCTGTGGTAGCCCTAACCCATTTTACACCTTCTGCCACTAATATGGGCTTTATTCTACAATATGTATTGACACAATAATTGTAAGTAAGTCCAGCTATTTAAGAGATTAAAGCAGTCAATGTCATTTGTAGTGTAACTTCATTGTGTTCATTATTATTAAGAGAAGTAGCAGGGACTGTGTACATTCTTTACTCATTTCCTGCAACAACTTAACACTGCTCAGGAATTATGTCTACATGCTAGTCAAATCAGCAGATAATTTTTAGTTTCTGTGACAGAAAACTTCTTTTAGATTTCTGGTTTTTCCAGTTTCTTGGGAGAATTTATGTAAATGTTCCTTCTGTGCACAAGGAGGTAATTATATGTTGTTGATGTAGTTGAATGTCTCTGATTTTGTATGTGATTCGATTCACACAACTGTGCCTCTGTATTTACTCTCTGCAGCCTTATCAGATACAACAAGATAAAATCTGTGTGGTTTACAAAGGGCTTACGATATGGTTTTAAGGGACACTGTGGGTAGAATGAATGCTCATTGTTAAGAATTTTTACACCAGGGCGAAAAGCATAGGAATTAAGGTCAAGGAATTTCTTTTGTATGCGTCAAGAGGTTCACCATTGCGCCGAGATAAGAATTGTATTATTGTTCTGCTGATAAAAAATAAATACCACAGCATTCCTTCACGTAAAGGAAATCAAAACAAAAAGAAAACAATGTCTTTAAGCACAAACACACTCCTCCTTTTCATGCCACTTGCTTCAACACACCTGCATACAAATCTTCCATCAATTTTCACCCTCATCCCGCAGCCATGCCTTAATACCTCTCTTACTACAAACGCAGAGAATGTCTCACACACACAAGTTATGAGTTTGTTTCACGCTTACATAACCCAAGCAGAGTCACACGGTCATTACCTTCGCTGCTCAACCTTTCCACTGGGGAGAAACCGAGAGGAGAGGAGGGCGAAGCGGAGAGGAGAGCGGGTGGTGGGGGGGGGGAGGAGGAAAATAGAAACACAGAGAGCAAGACACTGAAATAGAGAGCAAGAGAAAACAACAAGGGCAAGAAGCAAGCGTGGGAGAAGAAGTGAGATAAGTTTATTGACCTTTGGTACAAATAATATAAGTCCCAGGAGAAAGAGAGAGGGGGAGAGGAGAAGGGATAGAGAAAGGAGGAAAGAGAAACAGGAAATGGCTGAAAAAACAGAGCAGACATACGAACCAAAATATAAACAATATGTAGAGAGTATCATTTAGGTCCTCGGTTTCTAGTGTTGATGCAGATCTGATTTAAAGGCTTTATCTTGGCAAATGTACTTGTATGAAAAGGCAAATTAGAAAGCTTGTTTGCTCTGTTCATGAGTATGATTTAGTGACTTTGTGTGTGTATTTACCTTGTCCACCTGGGCCTGCAGGGCGTTGTGGAGCGTCCTGGCCTGCTGGAGCTCCTGGTTGAGCTTATTCACCTCCTGCTGATGCTGCTTCTCCAGACACTGCCTCTCCTTCTGAAGCTCTGTTAAATCCTGGAGGCAGCGCAAAGCAAGAATCTGAGCTACTATCTTTGAGTGTAATGTGATACAAATTATATATTTTTTCATGAATGGAATGGGGCAAAAAGCAAGTTGGACACAAAACTGAAATTTTCTCTTGTTTCCAGTTGGTTCATCCCTCTCTATCTCACCCTCTGGTGTTGTTTCTCCAGCTCCTTAGAGCGTTGTTGTTGTTGCAGTCGGATGCTCTCTGCATTCTGCCGCTGACACTTCAGCTCCTCTTGTAGCTGCTTCAGCCTTTGCTCAGCTCCTGATGCCTGCCATACAATCACACACAACATATTCTCTTTAATACTGACTATTAGACAACTTGGGGGTCATTATCTTTGCTGCTGTCATGGGCTTAGAGTGTCTAACTGTAACATTTGTGTTTGTGTCTTTTATATGTAGGTCACTTCTCTAACTCTTGCTTATGTGAACACATTTGTTATATTGTTTTCGGTTGGTTTACCTCATTTTTTATCTGGTAATGCTGATTAACGTTTCACACTTTGAGAGAATTAATGGGTAAATTGGCAGCCTCCGTTATCCTTGGCATTGTACATTGTTTGCCTAAAGGTTAGAGCTCACAAAATAACTGGATTGTTTTCCAGCTTAAGCTTTCATAGTTGCTGATAATAAAGAATTGTGATTTTAGTAGAATATTTCCATCATGTTTGTCATTTTAAGGTAAGTTAAAGAAAAATGTTTTGAGAAATGAGGTCAACACCCATTTTGTGGAAAACAATAGGGCTTACAAGAAATATAAAACATTAGCACTGGAACGAATGACACTTGTTTACAATAGTAGTACCAGTTGTATCAGTAGCAGTAGTGTGTGTTATTACCCGTTCACTCTCCTGGGCCATGCGTGTGTGTGCCAGAGTCAGTTCGTCACGGGCTCTCTGAATGTTGAGCTCCCTGGCAGCGAGCTCCTTCTTGCTTTGCACCATTTCATTCTGAACCGACTTCAACGTCCCAGCCTTCGCACACAGCTCCTCCTCCAGAGCAGATACACGACTCCGCAATGCCGATACAGATACTGGTGGATGGAACAGAGAGTATAAAACCAGGTCTCGGAAAAACAGATTTCACCTGAACACCTTTTAAGTACACCACTAAGACAATCTTTTAAGGCCAATTAAAGGCCAATTAAAGGCCTTAAAGGACGGTACCAGTGGTTTGCAATACTGCGCACCATCTTCCAGAAGAAAACAATGGGCACAAATATTGATTTCATTGTTTAAATCTGAATCTTTTAAGTCAATTTAAGTTATACACCCAGTGTAGGAGGGATTTTAACTTAAATAGGAGAAAGGTGGTTGAATGGGTAGAGACAGAAGAGGAAATACTGACAAAACACATATTGTTAACAAAGTTTTCCCCAAAATAAGCATCGACATTATCTGCAAAACTAACTTGATTTCTTACAACTGAGCACCAACAGTCAGCAACACAGCAGCAAACAAAAGGGGTCAGTCCACAGTGACTGGTTATTGACAACCACAGCTGTTGCCTGTGGATATCGGGCTGCTTATTTCCAAAGCAACAGATGAAATCAATTTACTGTCTGTCCAATATGTTGTTCAGTATCATTTCTCCTCTTCCTTTAATTTTACAACACTGTTCAACTTTACGCAGTAAAGTAACGGATGACTACACATTGAAGTATCTATAATTATTATTATTGTCACCACCAAAACATTTTACAGATATAGTTATTATCACAATTAGTTATATTACTGATCCAAAAACAACCCACTGTCACGTTCCACAATTTATACATTTACCATATACAACCCCATTAGGAATTAAATTAAATGATACAGTGGATGGGCATTTTAAAAAACACAGCAGCTAAAAGGCACACCTAATGTAAACACTGCCCCTCCCCCTCTGTGTCCCAGCAGCTAAAAGAAGCATTTATTCTTTCACATTGACCTGTCCCCTTCCTGCTCTGAACAAACACACACTGAGTGGAGCTAAGAGAAAGAGGAATGTTATGTCACAATTATAAAGTGTACAAAGAGTCGCTCTACATGATGAAGCTGGCCTGGGAGCAAGCAGAGGAGTCTCTGACTGAGCCAGTGATTTCTACACAACCTCTTATGTAACAGGTGTTGGTTGAGGTTATACAGAGTACATGAGATTCAGGATGATCCCACTGCTTCACGTAAGCTGAGGTAGTCCTACCGGAGCTAAAAACTAAACCAAAACAGATAATATTTCATCATTTGCCATTATTGCTCAGTCCAGGATCACAAGAACAACAACTTCTTTCCAGCAAATTGCTGAATACCCGTCAGTATATCAGCCTTGATGGAAATATGGAAATTAGAGCTAATCATCTAAAACCTTAAGGACAGCTATACTATATATTTCTTGGTCCTACTAACAAGTATTGAGTGTGTCATCAAAACCTGATATAGATTATTCTTCTGTGCCAAAGATCTCCATTGTTGCCAGAACCTTAAAAATGAGACATGCTATTGCAACATATCTCAAATAAAGGTTATTTTGGACTTCTGTTTGAGTAACATCTGCTAAAAACTACTGCCCATCTATTTTAGGAAATTACTGAGCATTTTCTTGGGGCTGACACCCACAGACAGGGAAGTCTAAATATTTAGAGCTTGACTATCATTGGTTTTCCTCTTTTCATGGTATTTGCTGACAATAGACATTAAGAAAAATATAAGATTTATATATTTTCACTACCTTGTCATTTCTGACCTTCCAAAATCATACTTTGGCTAAAGGGCAAAAGTCAACTCTAAGTTATTCTGACCAGAGTTTTCTGGCCATCTCAGTCAATATTCAGACCAACGTTTGCTGCTGTGGCCACAGGCCCTGGACCAGCCTTTCCACTGATATCAGGTTACTGAACAATGTTGACATGAGGTTTGTCAACAATGTTTACTTTATAAACAGCATCTGAAAACGTATTTGTACTGACAGGGTTTTTTTTAATTGATGTCTGTAAAACCCTGTATCAGAGCCGTGATAAACTTCCAACAAGAAATCAGGGGCCTGTGTCTTACAAAGCAAGACTTAATGGGCAGTTAAAATGGATAACAGCACTGAGTAAAACCCAAAACTTCTCGGTTTACTTCAGTCTGTGTTGGGTTCCGGTCATACTTTATATAGTTGTCCAGCTACCTTTATTAAACCCACTTTAGGAGACAGGCTGCTGGGCTGAGTTTTATATGTACATTTGTAGGTGCCATAATCACCAAGGTGACCATTTGACATCCCCACTCACTGTCTGTCTCTGCCCTGTAGTCCTTCTCCTTCGAGCAAACCCCCTGCTCAGACTGGCCTTGACTGACGACCTCAGTGCAGGGCGTCTGGGGAGAGGGCGGGGATCGTCTCTTGGCTGTTGGCTTCAAATCATCCCGTTCCCATGGAAACGCAGCCATGGGAGTGGAGAAGGAGTCTGATTGGTCAGATGGATGGCGGTGCGGTGTGTTTCTGTGTTGTTGTCGTGGTAACGAGGCTGTGGCCACTTCTGAGAACTGGAGCCGTTGCTGATGGGAGGAGAGGATTAGATGAAGAGACAAAAGGAGGGTGTCAGGATGTCAAACTAGACAGAACATTTTAGCAGAATTTACAAACAACGAGACTCTAGGGTTCAAGCTCTCTCACTTTGACTTTAACTGTCTTTAAGAATGACTTATTGCCATTATATTCATAATATATAATACTTCCTGAGTGATAATTGGATTCAGTACTCAATTGTTACAACTTTTTCTTTTTGTCTGGAAACAACCGCAGTACATTATGTTTAGCAGTGCACTAGTATTTATCCCTCGGGATAAATAAAGTATCCATCTATCTAGTACGTAAAAACTAAAAAGGAATAAATTGGGTGATATTCCATATTATCTTATTGTAAACAAGTCTCACAACAAAACCAGCAGCAATAAACATAGGCACTCTAGTGTATTTTAAGTCGAACCCAGGAACACAGTTCAGCCTCCTAAACACTCACTGACGCAACTAATTGGCTCAGAACAAGGGCACTGTAGTTTATTTAGCACTTCATCTTCAACAAATACTGTATTTTCTCCTGTTTGAGTAATATTTGCTAAACTCTAACAGTCTCCAGCTGTTTAAGGAATTACTGAGTTGTTTTTTTTAAGAATTCATGTATGCATTTGTGACCTTTCTAAAGATTTATGACCTCAGTAGGAATGGGTTTGGGCTGAGAGCCACAGACAGGCTGGGGAAGTCAGAAAGGAGACAGACTAACACATTGTTGGTTTTGGTCTTTTCATGTAATTTGTTGACAAGAAAAAAACACAGAATCATATCTTTTGACCTGGCTGTCAAACCAGCCATGACAACAGCACCATTCTTAATTAATTAGTTAATGAGTGGAAGAAAGAACAAAAGAAAGAATAAAGAAAGTTCTGGTTGAGATGACGTGATCCAATTCCCACAAATACAGAATTACAGCTTTAAGCTAAAACCCACATTGATCTTCTTGAACTAGCCTACACAGCATAAAAACATACTGGTACTTACTCGGATGTTAGGCGCCCGACTCTGTCCTTCATCTCTATGCCCAGGCCTCTCCTCCTTTCTGCTCCCTACAGGGCAAAAACACAACATATGGATTGGACCTAAAACCGATCACCAAAGCTGAACAGACACAACAGCAGCGAAGAACCCAACTGGTTTACTGCCCAGAGAGGAAAGAGAAAAACAGTCCCCAGAGAGTGAGGGGTTGGGAAAGGACAGGAGCTAAGGGAGTTTATTTTTAACTTCTCTTGCAGTTTTTTGTTTAATTTTCCACACTATACGTGCATTAATAAAAAGATATAGAAGAAACCAGCTGATAGAATAAACACAGGCGTTAGAGGACTGTACCATTATGTTCCCAGGGTGAGGTTGTATTCCAGCAGGGTGTCGAAAACAGAGTGGTATCTGCTGACCGGCTGCTGTTCTGCAGCTTCTCCAGCTCTGCCTCCAGCCTGCCAGAGAGAGAGGGATTAAGGAGAAACCGAGGATGAAGGATTTGTCTTTTAATATGGCACCATTAACCTCATCAACCCCTGAGATTGATTACAGTTTCATGGCATCTTAAACTCAATCCAAACTTCAACTCAAACTGAACGATAAACATTTAAAAAGTACAATGGGCCATTTTTAAATGGTGTCCAGTAATGTCATTCTGCACATAGTGGTTTCAGTTTTACAGATGCCGAACCAGCCCTTTACATTAGGAAGAAAATAATCTTAATTCTATACTACTGATGCCAATTCCTGAACGCTGATCTGATAGCTTTGTTTTAGATTTACTGGATCATCAATCATCAACTGCCATATAATTGATTTTCCTCTTTCCATTTGTGTAAAACATGGCAGAAAATCAATCTTTCATGTTGCAGATAGCTTTAAGAATGAGTTCTTTCAGAATTATCTGCGACAAATATCCAACAAAGTAATCACATTTGATTAATAAATTATATTTTAAGTTTCATTTTAATAGCAGCTAGGTTATTGTCAAGGTAGAAACGCAAGGGTAGAGAATGCAACACAGACAAAAAAAAGACAACTAACACACAAGACATATTAAAACCAGAACTATTGACAGAGAAGCTAATTGTCCCAGATAATTTCCACTGGTCCTAACCTTTTGACTTCCTGGGTGAGTTTGTTGTTGAGGGAACGAGAAGCATCTAGCTGGCCCTCGAAAGCGCATACTTGGGCCTGCTTGGTCTGAAGCTCCTGGGTCAGACGCTCCCTGCTGGTCACCGCTGCCTTGGCCTCATCGCGAACACTCTGGAGCTCTCTCTGCACAGACTGGAGCTCCCCACGCACCTCCTCATACTAGGCAGGGGGGGAGAGAGAGAGAGAGAGAGCAAAAAGGTACATACTTTAGGATCACAAAAAATTTAAATGACAAATCCTGTAAGGAGGCAGAATTATACACGTCGTCGAGATATTTATACAATATAATTTTGATAAATGTTTGCCTCTTTTAACTACTTTGCCTAACATAACAAAACAGAATGTGATGGACTAGTACAGGCACAACCAAGTAAACAACCAGACTTTAACTTAACATAGCTTGATAAGAATATTTATTTAAAAGTAAACTTTGAAATTGATGATATGTTTCACAATTTGTTGTCATACTAATTCATTTTGTGGGGAATGGCACTATGTGAGTGATAGCCATAAACCAACTTGGCTCCTTGTACCTTCCCAGTCTGTTTCTCAAGGCTAGTTTGGATGTTGTCCAGCTGCAGCTGTTTCTGCTTGTTCTCTCTGGACAGTCGCTCCTGATGGACCTGCAGCTCCTTCACCTTTTGCAGGACCCGTCCAGACAGCCCTACTGTCCAATCCTCCTCAGCCCAGCTCATCTCTTTCTGCCTGGGCCTACCAGGGTCAGACAACACAAAAATTCAAATACAAGTTTCTTCTATAGTTTGTCCGCATTATAAGACACTCTGACGAAAACATTTCCTTTATAGTCTGAAAGGAACTGAGAACTTGAGGTTGCTGATTGTGTTTGGCATCAATGCCATAATGTGCCAGCTGACCTGTCCTACTCCTGCCTGACAGATCCAGAATCAGACAGTTCCTTGAGTCATGGAAGTCAATAGCTGGAGTGAAGAAACTAGTAACACACACAGTCTGTAACAGAGAGGAAGTACAGGCCTGTTAAGTAAAGTGCAGGTAGTTCTATGTCAATTTGTGTTGTGACAGAGGATCCACTCCATCCCACATGTATCTAAACATGTTTCAATCATCTGTGCACCTCTACCTCTGTGTCCTGTCTTGAATATGTTATGTTGCTAAGGCTTTGATCCCTCTGGGAGACACTGGTTGTCACCACTGGGCAGCTGTGACTCAGTGTTTTCCAACACAGACTGCCTACAATGTTCCAAGAGCACTTCCAAGCTGAAAATAAACCCCTTCTCTCTCAAACTTCTGCAACAATCGCTACATTTTCACACAAAAACTTAACATTACGGGTTAATACCAAGAAATGAACAAAACCAGTGTTAAAAGTGAAAGGATCGGAATGAAGAAAATCCTGATTGAACCTGTAGAGGTTAATTCTGAACTCAGTTTTAACATGCATTTGTGCCTCAAGGCTACTAACACCATACCTCCAGTCAGATAGTTTCTGTCATTGCTTACAGGTTGTGTCACTGATTTTACCTGTTACTGAAAACAAGAATGGCAAAAATACTCAACTAAACTGACAGCTGTATTTGTGAAACACACACCTCATATAACAACTTGACGAGCTACAAATACTGTAACAATACTTTTGCCGAGGGACATCATACGAGTGAGTGAGTGTGTGTGTGATTTCATTAGGTTGACATGCTTCCTTTAATAAGAACAAGATGGTGGTTAACAAGTTGCATTTGGTTTAGGGCTGCAACTACCAGTTATTTTCACCGTTTATTTATCTCACAATGTCTTACATTATTCATTAATTTCAAGTTTAGGTAATGAAAGGTGAAAAAGACCCTTGTCACAATTTCCCAGAGCCCTTATTTTGTCAGAAACCTATCCACCTAACCTAAAACCATATTTACTCTACATTAAATATAACAAACAGAAAAGCAGCAAATCCTCATATTTAAAAAAATAAATGTGAATGTCAATATTTTTTCCTGTATAACTGACTTGATTAAACCTGAATTAAATTTTAATTAAATATCAAAATTGTAGCCAATTAACTTTCTGTCACCAACGAATTGTTTCAGCTATAGTCTGGTTTAATGACAACATATTAGAATAATAAAGTCCTGGACTTATCTCCATTGTTGTCACTGGGTTTTATCACAGTCCACCTACAGAGACCTACTGGTATAAAACACATACTGAGGATTCATCCATGTTCATTATTACATGACAGCCACTTAAACAATGACTACCTATCTTAGTTTCTGGGTGTTGATTTGTGTTTGCCAGCCTAAACGTCCTGCAGCAGCTCGGAGCAGGTTTTTGTTCAGTAACAGACGGAGGATATATCCAGACATTGGACGCTGGCCTGTGCTCAACAAACGTCGGATCACGAGGTTCAAACAGAACAACAGACAAGTTCAAACAGAACCAAAAGAAAAAGGAATTACAATCTAACATTCATCATGAACACTTTCACTGTGTTAATCAGCCCCGTAGCTACTATCACCACATGAGACAGCCCTTTTGTATCGGCTGTTACTGCTTGGTCCATCAGCGGTCAGTGATTGACAACTAACCTAGCAATGATGCTAAGCTAACCCCAACTAAAGCTACTTACCATTCACTTCACAGAGTTAACGTTACAAAGGGCGCCACACACACACACACACACACACACACACACACACACACACACACACACACACACACAGAGAGCGGGGACCGGCTCTCACACCGCTCCTCTCCGGTTCCTCTCCGGTTCCTCTCCGCACTACGGACGGACGGACGGTCGCGTTCAACACAACCGACGTTAACTGACAGTTTTCATATCTCACAATATGCCGCGCGTCTCGTGCAGCTGACAAGCCAACAGGAGTCGTTGTGGCACGAGGCGGAGTTGGGGGTTGGTGACGTAGCGGGGGGGGGATGTTTTGGGGAAAGTCCTCGCGCCGGCGTGAACCTCTGATGACCTCTAGCGTCAGTACCTCACCACTAATCCGACCACAGCCCCGCTGTCAGGGAAACGTGGATCGATATATATCGATCACACATCAGAGGCTCAGTCTCAGGAGGTAGTTTGAATATAGGAATATATAATAATATAATATTGATTATATTTAACAGAGACTGAAGTAACAAAACAAGTAATGTGTGCATTGGCCTAACAGGAGGCTATAATAAAACTCTATAACAATTAGTAATATGGTAGTTTGAAAATGTAGTTTCAAACTACCATGTTTTCTTGATTTCATGATTTCAGCCTTGGTAATAATTATAATAATAATAATACATTTTATTTATAAAGCAATTTTTTAGGAAGTCAAAGACACTTCACTTAAGTTAAAATAAATAAATAAAAGAAAGAAATACACTAAAAAGGTGGAGTTGACTGTCTGAAACAGCCTCTAGACAATCTAGTAAGTGGACAATTTGTCTATTTCCAAGGTCCATAACACATTGTCACACTGAATGTTTTGTTTTAATTTGATTATAATTTGATTTGGTAATATGGGGATAGGCACTACTTGTAGTCTCAACCACACAATAAACCTGGAGCAATGTTTCAACATACCATATTGCTCTCAATTATGTACAAAAAGTGAAAGGAAACAGGGCTCAATTGGGTCCCAGCAGCTCATTTTATCCATGGCGCCCCAGTACAGGTTAATTTGTCTATGTGTCCAGCAATAGTTGGTTTGTTAACCAAAATCAAAGACACATTTCACACAGAAGTTTGAGATTTGCATCCAATAAGTCAAAGTATGTTGATAATTTACAACTTGTGTTCAGTTGACACATCTTTATAATTCATAAACAGGTGGGGGAGGGGGTATGGTGTATGTGATTTATACTGTATACATACATCATATGTACAACAGATTTAATTTGTAGTTTTAGTATTACACCTCGTGCCTCTTCGGGTCTCACCACATACATAATGACTGAAACTGAGCAAGACACAGCTTCTGTAAATGTAAACTGTAAATGCTTTATCTGGTGACCCAATCTACCTGTTAATCCATTTGGTGACACTGCACAGAGACACACTGAAGAGATTTCTGTTCGATTAAACCACTTCTCAAGTTCTGTCTAAATTGGACACTTATATATATAAACATACTGAATAGTTACACACCATCACACACATACATATTGATGAAGAGGTTACTATTACCAAGTCTTCTTGTCTTTTGAATGTATGTGAATGAGTTTAAGACATTCTTTTACATGCTTTACTAATGTCCGATAAAGATACAGTTTGATACTCTGTACAATGTGAACATTTGGCTGAATATTATCCCTCTACATTTGAAAGACAGAAGTTCAGACACGCACCTGAGCTTACACTTAAAGCTGGGATATCATTGATCACCAATAACATGGTAACATATCTAGAAAATGGCTTTATTTTTGACACTTTTCGAAGCCAAATTCTTAGTTCGATCAACTGTTTCTTGCTGAAACTGTTATCCATATACACACGTTGAATCTGACCAATTCAGGAAGCTTAATGTTAAGAAGATATTTATTTTATTTTATAGGACAGCTGAAGATAGACAGGAAACGGAGGAGGGAGAGAAAGAGAAAACAATGGGAGGCGACATGCAGCAAAGGGCCACAGGTCGGAATCAAACCAGAGCTGTATACTGTATGCTGGAGTACTACAATGGAAAACTCCTTCAGCCTTTTTTGTTTAATATCTGGTGATTGTAGCTAGTGTTGTGCAGAATACTAGAATTTTTAATCATCAAATAAATTAAATGAATCAATCAAACACTGGTTGATCACTCAGTAATACACAACCATTCCTGTTTAGTTACAGCAGTAACAACATCCACTGTAGGCAACTGTAATTAGATTATAATAGTCATTACAATCACTTATTCTTCCAGGTAGGCTCTGGATTTGAATGTAATCTGGGATTTGGTGGCTCAGTGCTGAGTGGTGCAGAAACCCAGAAACTAGCCTGCAGTTACCTCCCATATACTGTCACAAGATACCGGCTGGTGGGACAGACTGCTAAAACCTGAGAGTTTACAAGTGTGAAAAAGAGATTATGTGGGCAGTTATGTAATCTTAGTGCAATGCTTGGTCATAACAGGCTGGTAATTACAGGTGTGCCTGAGGGATTATTGCCTACGTACTGTAGGAGACCATTCTCAGACATACACCGTGTTATTTTCATGGGCTGTGCTGTGCAGTTTAAAACCAGAAAGTATGCTGGTTAAAATGTCCTGACTGCCGAGGAACATCTTCTGTCAGGCACTCTGAAAGTGGTTTAAAGTACCTTTGAGCAAGTTGTCCAGCTTACTTGTATGTATATGATGAAACCTTCCTTTAGTCTTTTACACATTCAGAAGAAAGAAGGGTTGAAATGAAATTTTAAAAAATAGCCATAATTAGCCATCTATCTATTATATAAACACCCCACCTGAATTCTGTCATTCACACACGCAAACACACACTCCTCGCCCAGGTGAACGCTCATGTGGGGTAAGCTCATCTTGTCACTCGCTCATTATTAATACAGGATTACGTTTATTCTCAATCCCAAACTCACACTACACTCCACGCACTCCTCACAAAAGTGCACACACTGTCTGCCAAGGACCGTCAAAGGTAGCAAGGCAGTCAGGTAGCTGTGTGCCGCCGGCTGGAGTCAGAGGAGTTTCATCCTTTTTCAGTGTACATGGAGGCCTGCTGTTCATCTGGCTGCTAACAAGGGCTTTACCAGACAACAGGTGGATTTCTGTCAGACGAGAATACACTACAGTTTTGTAAATCCAGTTCCATGACGGTAAGACCATAATTAAACTTCTATGATAGCATTTAAAGCAACAGGTGATAACGGTCTTCTTAAGAAAACATGTATTCATCAGTCATATGAGTTGTATTATTATACCTCATGTTTTACTTGAACAGACTTTATACTCGAGATTTATCTGACACAAAGGTTTTACAGTATTTCAGAGGTTTCTGTTCGGCCTTCTGAAGCTTAGATTTGTAAATATTTACAGTAGCTATGATTAAGTCCTTAATTCTGATCATTTACATCCAAATGTAAAAGATCTGCTACAGTCTGACTGCTGAGGTTATGACATTTTGCTTTGTCTGTATTCCCCAATATATTTCTAAAATACTACAACCCCAAATATAAACATGCTTAAATGTAGGTATGGTGAATGCCAGTTATAAATGATACTGGATTTGTGTTCTTAAACTACGATATAATTCCATCCTTTCCAGATGTTTCCTTGGACTGCTGTTTTCTCCCTTGAACCTAAAGTGCCCGGTCAACGCAGCACTGAGGAACTGGTCACCAATACTCTGATGTTGGAGTTGGGGGCCATGGTGAAGCGCACTGAACGCATCCGTTTGGAGCGGGCAACAGAGGGTCGGCGCCGCCGGCGCAGTTCTTCCTCCACAGCTGATTACAGCTGGCTGGCCACCACCCCAACCCCACAGCCCTACGAGCTGACACCCAACGACCTGCTGGAACTACAGGACCTCTGTGCCAGGATCCCTCCTGCACAGTGTGGCCCTTTGATCGTCAGGTGAGAAAGAAAGATAAAGGGACACATCTATACAAAGTGGCAGAAAAAGAGAGATATAACTGAAATTGAAACTGAGAAAGTCTGAGAGAGACTGAAACAGAGAATGGGTGTAGAACCAGATACAAGCAGAAAAGATGCAGAGAAAAAAGAGCTGGAAAGCCACAAAGCTGGAGACGACCTTAAAGACTGAAATAGAGAGTCAGACGGGTTGAAATGAATGGACAAAGACAGCGAGGAGAAAAGAACATACATAGCATATGAAGAGGAGAGAGCAGCAGGATTTCAGTCTAATCCCTTGAAGTGTTATCTTAACACCCTTAACTATAACCTACAAAGTAAGCTGATACCCCCCCCCTCAGGTGTGTAGGACTGGGGTAGGAAAGGGACAGTGTACAGTGTACAGTTTATACAGGCACATTTACATACATATTGGGCCATCCGAGCATCAAGTATGTCCGTTCAAACCTCGCATTAGAATTTGTCTACAAATGCGTCTTGAGTAAGCGGTCGTGATCGGATCTCCCTTACCCTCTCTATAAGCAAATAAATAAATACATCATTCCTGTTTGCAAAGACCAAATTCTTTGTTGTTTTTAACTAGAGGCCCATAAGCCAACACGCTGGGACAAACAAACACAGTGTTTTTTATCCAAAAAAAAGAAAATAACATAATGTATAACATTTGCTGAAATTACAAGAAGGCCCAAATAATTAACAAATGGTCATAGAAAAAGTTTATTATGTTTCTCCTCACTCAACAACTCTTAAAATTGCATCATTTTTTAGGGAGTCTGGGGATATTGTGTTCAATGGTGAAATCTGTGGATTCACAAACTGCTGCTTATCTGTGCAGATAAGACTAGAGATGTAATGTGCATTACAGCGAAACCACACAGCGTGTTTCCCTGTGCACTTACAGTCTGTGAGCTGAGCCCAGTGATCCTTCGGTGTGGCCCAGAACACATTTGTGTACACGCCGCTAATATAATGAGGCCATATGCAGCCAGGACCACCTTCGAATGTGGTCTGAGCAATCAAATCTCAATGCGTCCTTAATGTGTCTTCACGTCTGTACTTAGAGCTGTTCATTTGTGACCGGATCACCAAACACACACATAAATACAAGGTGTTTTTGATTTGACATTTTCTAACAATTGATAAAAACAATTAATTACATTTCTACTATTCAACAACATTGTACTTGTTTTATGTACAATACACACCTCAGCCACAGCCTGTTCACCCTGCTGCCATCTGACAAGGGATACAGGAGTATCTGCTACTGTAGACTATAGAGGAGCTTCTTTCCTCAATTAATCCTCCACGCTCCGCCATAAAGAAAATACATGGAACTTCTTACTTCACACATGCGGTACATACTTTCTGGGTGTATACGTGTATAAAAATATATGTATATAAGTTATGTATTATGTATGAAACAATGTGTGTGTTATTTTAGACCAGGCTGTTCCTAATAATCAGTTCTCCCTCCCACTACAGGTTCAGGAGGTTGGTGTCACAGATGGAGCCGGAGGTTCACGAGGTTCCCCGTCTGTTTCGCACGGTGCTGCATGACTGTGTGGACGAGGTGAATTCAAACGAAGACGTGCAGGAACCCGTCATTGAGAAGCAGCAGCGCAGCAAAAGCCTCTCTTTCGATACTTTCCGCAGCAAGTTCCGGACGGGTCACTTCTTCAAGGGCATGAGAGGCTCCAGGGGGAATCTGCAGCAGGAGGTGGATTGGTCTGATGAGGAGGAGGAGGATGGAGAAGGAGAGGAGGAGGCCATCAGGGCCAGGGCGAGGAAGGGAAGGAGCAGAAGTATGCCAGAGATCAGCCCTATGGAGCAAAGTGCCCATGGCTGAGAGAAGGGAGGGAGAGTCAGGGGAGAGACAAAGGGAGGGAGAAGAGGAACAGTGCAGGTAGGGAAAGAAAATGAGGAGTAACGACGTGAGGGAAAGTGAAGCACAAAATATAGATGACTCAGCATTTTGTAAATATGGGGAGGAGGGGGAAAACAGGGGATGTTGAGGAAGGAGGGAAGGTAGCATTCAATGAAAAAGGGGACAGACTAGATTTGAGGAGTGTGGGCTTAGAACAAGTTCTTGACCCTCAGGAAATCCACCTAATTGCAAATGAATTAGTAGTCTTTAGTCCACCCCAAAAGCAAATATTGTTTTCAGTTCAGAAACATGTGGTTGTGCTGCTGGGTAACAACTTGTTAAAACAAAAGTAATGCTACATTCACACTGCAGTAAAAGTGACCCAAATCTGATGTTTTTTGGGCCAATATGTGATTAAGATATGGGCCACATTCAAAAAATAATGTGAACAGCCAAACAAAAAAATCTGAATTGAGGACTAAAGCTTGACAGTGTGAACGTAGAGTCTACAGCCATACTGGCGGCTCAGTGAGGCTGTGCTTAGGCACTGTAGTACTAAATGCTAATGTCAACAAGCTCACAAAAACAATGCTAACATGCTGATGTTTAGCAGGCATCATTTTAACCATGTTCACCTTCTTAGTTTAGCATGTTGTGTGTTTAGTGCGCTAATTAGCACTGAACACAAAGTGCAGCTGATGGTGGTGGTGGGAATGTCATAGGTTTGCAGGTATGTGGTCATAAACTGAATTTTTGGAGACATTAAAATCTTCTATCTAATGATGATGCTGGATGTCAGAGGATCGCCAAAGTGATCACAATACATCCTGAGGGGAACATGGAAATCCAGCCAATATTTATCAAGACATCTCACTCAAAACCACAAATGTTAACCTGCTGCAGGAAATGTCAGGTCATTAGGATACATCTCGGAAAGTTATGGAAAATAAATACACAAAGTTCTCATCACTTCTATTTGGTTAAAACAGTTTTTTTTTCCTTCCACAAAGATGTCTGTTTTTTTTTTGTTTTAAACGTAGCTGCAGTTCTGTAACATTTGAGACTACTTGTGGCCCGCTGATAACTGTTAAGTGTAAATTTTTTAAGTCTAGTAGCCTTGAAGCCCTTCTACAAAAGGAATGAAAGATACATGGACCTTTACACTTATTGTGATTGAAAAGGGAAAATATTTATATGTATGTATCCGTCTGGGGCCTGTACCGTGATAAATAAATAAATACGATACATCTTTGTGGTGTAAATGTGTTGAATATATCACATAAAACTGCACCGGCCTACCAACATCTCTGTTGACTACCTGGCCTTCTAGCCCAGCATGGCTAATTATATCACTGCTAATCCTCTTAGTCCAAGAAAGGCTCAGCCATGAATGCCAGCACCCCATTATTATTTTATTAATATGCACTTTCTTATCAATACATCATTATCACTATTTGCACTTTATACATTAAGTCAAGGCATTTGGCTAAAAAAAAAAAAAAACAGACGGGAAAAAATAGGAAGAATGTTTTGTTTCTTCTTAAAAAGCTGTGGTCATTTAAATAAGATCTGGTACATTAGAGAGGGGAAGTATCTACAACAGTGACATCCAACCAGACACTTCCAGGGAATCTGGCTGATTGAGACACTTCAATACCGGGTCTTCACAACCAGCCTCACCCCTTCATAAGTACTGATGTCAAACCTGGATCCTGTTTAAAAACTATAATTGTATGCTTAAAGTCTCTCTGCAGCACTGAATGTGCATCTTTTACAATTTTCAACCATTCAACCTGCCTAATGGCAACAGTTTCATTTAAAACATCAACCTTTTAATGCAGCTTGTGCCTGAATCAAACCAGCAAAGCTTGCTGTAACTGCCCACTTGTGCCTCCACGACGCAAAATGCTGGATCACCAGCGAGTGTCTTTGTGTTGTGTCACAATTCTACAAGAGTACCCATTTGGCAAATAAACTTTGAAAGCAAAACAGAATATAACTGAATACAAAATATTTCACATCATTTCTGAATGGTGGTAAGTGAAGAATTGTTGATAAACAAGTGACACAGTCATGCTCTTCAATAACAAGAACGTAAACTAAGAAGTAAAATGATCCACAAATAAACTCCAGTTCTGTTGTTTGGCTTTGAAATAATATTAATAATGATAATAATAATGACATGTGGTAAAAGGGGTAAACAAGGGGGGGATCTAAATTAAAAAGACAGTTTGGAGAATCAAACCATTTAAATTATAGCCATTTCGATTAAATGTTTATGAATTATTGGTCAAAGTACAATACAGAGCAATATGTTGCTCTCTCTATACAAAGTGGGGATTTTAGATCACATATTCTTTCATTTGGACAGAGTTCAACATCTTCATTCTTCACTGAATTGTTGAATTAGGATCAAGAGTCTGTGGCTTGGGAATGACCAGAAAGTCTGTGTTAAATCAAAAAGTCTCCCAAGTCTCCATCAAACTGTCATTTTCATAGAGAAGTCTGTCCTTCAAAATACGTTGTCTGGACATGTCGTCTCAGTCCAGCTTTAGTTTTTACTTCTCCTTCCCTTCAGCCGCTCCTCTTTTCTTTAAGCGAAGAAGACGACAAAGATGATGAAGAAGACGACAAGGACAAGAAAGATCTTGATCATCAACCAGCGGTTGGAGGAGACCGACTGGAAGTATTTGAGGATCTCTGTGTGGGCAGACTCCACGTTCAGCTGGGTGTCCTCCACGTTAGCATCAATCCTGTGAGAGAGACATGACAGGCAGTTCAGTGAGAGAGGATGACAGATGCTAATTATATTAGCTATAATCTCTACTGTCAAATCAGTCAGTTTGTGAGGCAACTGGCAAGTTATCTTGGCAAACATGATTAAATGTCTCAATATTTTAGTCTATAAAGTGAAAGATATTAATGTGAACTGAAATAATTTAATAAAGTCAATACTCAAACTCTATAAGCACTCATTTGCTCTAAATCTCCCCTTTTTTACTCAAAGTTTCCTATTGTTTCTGTATTGTTAAATTATTGCACATAAATCATTTCAAATACAACCCCCAACAAACTCAAAACTTTTCTAGTTGTTACATTTAGGTTTTTGTATGTAATAAACATACAATATAGAATGTGTTTATTAGTAGAGCTTTAGAGATCCTTGTATGTGGATGGTCTTAGCCTCAGACAGAACCAGGTTAGTTGTTTACAGTCTCTGTGCTAATCTAAGATAATCTTGCTCAAGCTTCATATTTACCACACAAACACGAGAGTAGTATCAGTCTTCTCTTCTAACTCTCAGTAGAGAGAAAGAGAGAAACTAGCATACTTCCCAAAATGACAAACTATGCCAAACTAACATCTCATCATTTCCTTAGTTTCTGAGAGATCTCTCTCTTTCACTGACTCTCCTTCTTACCTTTGGATGGTCTCCTCTTGCTCCTTGACCATGTGTGCCAGCTGCTGGAATATGGAGCCCAGTTCCACGATGGTGCTCTCAATATTCTGCATCGTGTCTGCACGGCTCTGGATGTATGAGTCCTGTAATGGCACACCCAGCAAGATCTCAAAAATGGGCCACGTTGACCTATTTGGTCACATTTTTCAACTAAGATTTTATCCCAATGTTCCTCTAATGTTTATGGTGGAAGATTTTCTACTTATTGATACAAAGAAATAACAACACTGTGCACCAACTGACTTTAAAAATAAACAATAACTTAAATTTTTCCCAGTTTCGAGCTAGCAAATTAGATGCACACATTCCTCTTCATCTGCCCGTCTTTAACAAATATACACTAACAGTCTACCTGCTCATCAATAAGCTGGAGCTGCAAGGGATTGGTCTGAGAGTCCATATCGATAGCTACATCCCCCATACTCCTGGACTCATCCTGCATCAGGACCGAGCTCTCTAAAGAGAGACAACAAGCAAAACACACACAAACGTTCAACAAGATCAGACAGAAATCCTCAGTGATAGAGGGGGAAAAAAAACAGCGGGCACATACAGTAGCTAGTTATACCCGCTGGGAGAGTCAAACGTTCCAGGGAAATACCTTTTAAATTTGAGGTTGTATTGCCCTGGTAGTCATAGCGCTGCTCGCGAGCTGCATGCGGCTCCTGGGCCCCTTTTTTGCGGCTCCCTAAAATATTTTTTAATTTTTGCATTATAGATGACCAAATACAGTAATAATCATTCACAAGGATTTCGAGCAGTTCCCTATTACAACAGCTGTTCGAAAAAATACACTGCCAGTCCAAATGTTTCTGTACGTCTACAGCTAAAAACGTTTGTGGCTAAAGTTCAACCATTTGCTCATTGTAAACAACCTAAAAACAGTAAATATAAACTAATAGATTTATAAGAACTTTTTACTTAAAAAGTAATAAGCTTGTTTTTTCTTTGTGATGAGCAGACATTTGGCTCCACGTGTGTTCCAAAAGATGTAAATCTTTCTATTTTAATACCCGTTTCTGGAAAACACTTCAATCATAATAGTATAATCTGTACATTGTTAAAGGCAGACGCACTGGAGCATAGACAGTGCGTTGTTGTCTGTTACAGGGTCTAATTACAGCAATAATAATTAATCTAATTTTCAATTAGATAGGAGTTATTTCCAATAAAATAAAATATGACTAACCTTTTTTAACTCTCATACAAATTTGTTAGCTATATTTTAAGATATCAACATTGAGCACAATGTTTGAGATTTAACCAAAAAGGTGGAAATATAGACGGTCCATAAACATTTTACTCGCAGTGTAAATGCCTGCACAGGAAGCATGAGCACCCTGTGCTAATTTAAAGGGTCTCTGGTAAGAAGCCTGTTTAGCAAAACGTTTGAGCTGTTTATTTAACAAAACTTTAAACTGAGCAGGAGCCAGACATGTCGGATATTGCTTCAAAGCCAAAACAAAGAAACAATAAAGGTGTGTTCACTCTATTACACTTTTTGAAACTGCCAGCAGTATTTTTATGTTAGATGAAACAGGTGATGAGTGTGGCAATATTTACATAGGTTTTACAATTGATTTATAAAGGTGGATATAATTTGAGATGGCAGAGTGTGCTGCAGAATGAAACCAAATGTTATGATAGAAATCTGTGTGCGTGAGTGTGCTACATTTTTATCCATTTATTTTTAAGTTGTGATTTGAAGTCCAAACCCAGTGAAGTGTGAACACAAAATGGGGCTGAGGCTAAAAGCAAAACTCAAAAATAGAGTGAACACGCCCTTTATGAAACTAAAACAGCATGCGGTGTTTCCCTTTTGGTGCCATTACTTTAACGCGAGACCCTTGTAAAAATCACAGTGAGTAGAAGCGTGAGGCTTAGATGTGGACAGACTTACTGAAGTTGTTGGCCATCAGAGGAGAAGATGAGACAGGAGGCTGGGAGAACTGCTCTCTCCTGCTGCGCTGCTGCTTCAGGTTCTGCAGGAAAAGGGACAAATAATGGAGGAGGTTTAACATGGCTGAGAAAAACTTTTTTTCTCACATTTTAAAACTATTTTCTGCCTTTTAATGATAACGTATATTAAATGTTTCTCACCTCTGTTCTGACTTCAAGGACTGATTTGAAGTCATTGGACATTGAAGCCAGTTTAGACTGTGAACAACCAAATATACAGAAAAGTTAAGCAAAGTGCAGCTTGATTGTGTATTTGTTACAGAGAACCAATGTGTGAACGAGAACTATACAAACACTATCTGATGGCGTTATATGAGCGATCATCTTTTTTTGTTTCATATATATCTACCACGTCACGTTCAGCATGTTGTATTTTGTTTCTTTTTTTGCATTTTTCTCTTTGTTTCTTTGTATTTCCGTTTCTCGTTTTTTGTATTTGCAGAGTCACTGTTGTTGTAGCTTTTGTTCTTGCGCAATAGAGAAAAAAAAAGGGCTGGAAAAATGTGTGAGATACAAAATAACTTCCTTGGAAGAAAAAATAAATATTTGTATTCTTAAAGTTACACAATTTCCTTTTTTTTTTTTTTACTAAACATGAACAAAAGCTCAACTTGATTCAAAGGTTTAAAAAAAACTTAAAATAAAGAATATATTAAATTTAAAATGTTTGCTGAACCTTCAAAATTCATGTCCAAATTGGCAAAAAAACGATGACACTGGCCATAAAAGAAAAGTACATCAGGATTTAAAGTGCAGAATTTTATGCACTTGGACTTAATGCACACATACACTACAGCACGAATTAGCTGCTATTAAATATACCTGTAATGACACCACTATAGTGTTGGAGTGGGTTTGGATATGTCGGCCACCCGGAGCTCCGCGGGACCTCACCAAGTCCTGCAGCTGTGCTATCTGTTTGTTTAGACTGTTGATGTCCTAAAAACCGTAAACACAGGAAATGGAGATTTTATTAGACAGTAATGGGATTATAGAGAGCTGCTATTTTCATAAATAACGTACATTTTGTTTGCAAAACCACATTTCCTGGGGTGTTAACAATTCAACTCACTTGTTTAATGATGTATGTTAGCTCCTCGATCTCCACTGCCTTGTCATCAAATAGAGATTTTCTTTTTGCCACTAAAACGTCAAAGCGACAACATGGAGAATCAGCACTTTGAACTTTATCACACAAGATTTTTAGCACATTTTAAATGATGCTAAAATAAAAAAAATAACGGAACACTTACAAATAGTGAGTTTTTCCAGTTTCGCAAATGTGTTGCTCAAGTCTTTTCCAATTCTCCTACAAGGAAACAAACACATACATTTGTAGCTTTCTCTGTGATGCACATACTAAAGAAGTACTCCAACACTGGGAGAGAGGCTCATTTGCATTTAACTACAAACTAGATTATATCAGTTTTATTCTGTGCTTTGAGTCTCCCTGCTTATAGTCTTTGTACTGTGCTTTGCCAAACATGCCCCCGACCAAAGTCTCCCCCCAAATCCATATCACGCTTCTCATTTAAGACTATAAATGTGATTTCTATTAAAATACGCTCTACAAATGGAATTAAGATGTGCTTTGAAATGCAAAAAAGAGAAGAGGAGAAAGCAACACACAAAATCAACATAAAAAGAACATTCAGCAAATATTTATGAGCTATTGAAACTGAAGAACTATGAGGAACTTACTTGGCCATAACTGTGAAGTCGCTGCGCTGCCTGAGGGCGCTGAGAGCCGGTTTACTGGGCTGGACTCCATTCTGCTAGGGAAGGTCAAAAATAGAGAGTATGAATGATGTGTCAGTATGAGCACTGGTAACTTTGTGTTATAGTCCACCTGACACACGGTTATTGAGGCCAATACCAATAGTGATATTGGAGGGTTGAAAAACAATCTGGTAGCGATAAACTGGCCAATGTTTTTTTACAAACTGTGACCACAATATGGTTAAAAAATAAAAAATGAACTTATCAGTGGTCCCTTATAGATAAACTATGTAACTGAGACAATGAAATCATCTCAAAAGGTATCCTTGGCATGTCTGTACTTTCAGTATCTCTGTGATAACTAGTATCGGCCTAAAAACTGTGATAACTGACCAGCTGCCCTTTACAATATAGTAAAAACATCATTTTGAGATTATTTTGACAGATATTGTGATATGATTGACAATTAGTGTGGGAATGATCATTTTGGCATCACATATTTCATTTTCACTGAAGAAATTATTAAATCTAATTATTATTAACTCAAATTATTACTACATTTGTTTGGGTCTGTTGCCTAAATCTGGAGGTCAAGATTTGTGGGCCGGGGCAACTCTTCAGAACAACAGTACTTCTTTATAAATGTTGTTTTGTCACACATTTTATCTGTTCAGCCCCATTTATTAATTTACAGATTGGAAATCACACTTGTGCTTAACTTAACCAAAGATTCTGTGTTCTTTCTTTTCGTGACAAATGACCGCGACAGATCTGATCAGACTAACCCTCTGTGGAACCAAAATAAGAAGTAAACAAGGAACCAAAACCAAAAGTAAATAAAAATGTATCTGCGTAACAGAAACTACAGTGAAAACACACCATTGTACGTCTACATGTTGTAAAGTTGTTGTAAAGTTGGGCCAAATGCCTAATTGTACATAAAGTGACTCTGTTGTTACTGTGCTGTGATGGCAGGTGTCCTGTGCCAACATACCGGCCTGCCCTGGAGAGATTTACAGGCTGACTGGAACTCGAGGGTCCGGTCACGGCACGTCATCCTGCCGCCGGTTTTGGGTCACCAGCCCGCTGTAGACCAGGAACCACCAGGAACCACCAGGGACTGCCGGGTCCTACTCCTCTGCTGTGTGGGGGATGAACACGAAGACCTCCCGGTGTGGACACAAACTCACATCCAAGGTGGGGTATCCTTCATGGACGTATGTACACACATGTCTGCAGTAACGGGGGAAAAAAAGACGTGTTAGATCCACATAAAGAGCTCATAGGCTGACAACGTGACAGCTGACTGATCACAAACACTCAGTCTGATCAGTTAGGTCGGACAGTCCCGGTACCGTTAGCTAACAGCGCGGTTCTCCGACACAAACACCACCGACTCGACCGCGACAACCGGGCGACAAACAGCACAAAGTAACTAACAAATAAATCCACAGCTATATATACATATCATTAGGTAACAATGATTATCTCAAGTCTGGACCAGCTGTGTGTGTACAGGCCGCCCATCGCGACACAGCTGATCACGGCCTGACCGGCTAACCACAGGCTAACGGTAGCTACACCGAGCTAACCGGGCTTTTCACACCGTCTCTCCGGTTCTACCGAGGTCAAATTCGACCTCGACTAACCATGTGTGGTCTGACTTCATTTAAAAGACACAAATCGATCGGTTCCCGCTCACCTGAGGCGATATCACAGCATATTCGGAGAGCCCTCGATGTTTCTGGTGAAAACTAATCAACCCAGGAGTTAAAGTTCCGATCCGGGTCATTTCCGGCACTGACGTCACTGCCACGTCTACTTTAGCGTGGCGGAAAATCCCTGCAGGCTCCGCCCACCGCCACCAGGGGTCGCCACAGCCCCCGTTTACAGTGCGACTGCCCTCACACAGTACAGGATGCTATAGTAATGGTAATAAAGACATGGTTTTAGTTGAGTTGAACAGCTACAGAGTGAATTCTTCAACTTATTTCCACTGTGGTTCTTGATATAAAGGGAGTAAGTGCAATACACTTGATTACTATTATGTTATTCTTTAATTATTCAAGCATTCCTTGTAATTATCTATAACTTCTGCGAGCCACAATCTTAAACTCATTACTATTTAATTTCTGTCACTGTGGAATATGTTTACATTTACTTTGTATATAGGCTGTTATTATCTTATTATATCTCTCAGGCTCTTATTATATTTCTATTTCCATTTTTATTTTTATCCTTACTTTTATTTATGTATACACATATACATACCTTTCTATTCTGTATATTGTAATATAAGTATTATTTCTATAACAACTGTAACAAACTAATTTCCCCCCCGGGATCAATAAAGTATTTCTGATTCTGATTCTGAAGATACAGGAGTTGAGCAGACAAGGTGAAATCCTAATGAATAAATAAATAAATAAAATCACTCAAAACAGCAAAACTAAAATTTAAGATTCCCATTAACCACAAATTGGCCTTCTTAAAGTTATGATGGTGGGCCATCTTATTTTATATCCTAGAACCTATGGTCACATTAATCAGCAATAGGTCCCCAAGTGCAAAAATAAGTGTGCATTATGTACAATTATATAACCTTGTGTGTGTGGTAATTTGGTTAATATCTGGAGCATTTGCCGACTTTGCCATGTTCCCATGTTGATATTAGACCTCTGGCAAGCACAAGTTAGCAACACTAGAAGTTGTAGCAACATTGTTTAAGTACGTCATCCAGCTTCTTTCCTCGCCCTCAAACATTTATCTCTAAATAGAAATCTTCTGTCGTCTTCAGAGTTAAATGGGAGGTAAAACGTCTTCTAGAGGATGTAGAATCAGGATCAAATTGATTTATTTGTGTATATATACAAAGAATTTCACTTTTCAGGAGTTCTCTATATACACATTACGTAACACATGAAGATTTACCATTGATTTAGTTTCCAAACAAAAAATGGCCACATCACTGCTGTCGTGTTTCATTTGAATTAAGATATAAATCAGAACAAATAGTTTATTATATTGTGAAATGATGTGAGAGTTATGTTGTGTAATATGAACCCTGCTTAATCATAATATTGATCAGATAAAAATGAACCTGATCCGTCATTAGTGATTTGTAGGTGAAGTGAACCTGTAAGTCAGAAGGTGGAGGAATGAACAGACAGACAGACGGAGGACGTGATTGGCTGCTGTCTCAGGTGAGTCGATCTGCAGGTATGGTGTATGGTATGGACCGAGAGATAACATCCAGCAGGCTCTCTGATCTCCTCTCACTCCTACTGGTACCCGCATCCTCCGCCTGACAGGACTGAGCACGCCCAGACCACAACTATGCCCTCACCTACTTATCTGCCAGACCCCCAACCACAAAAAAACCCCAGCCCTCCACCCCTCCCCCATACCTGGCACCACCCCTCACCCCTCATGTCATCTGCGCTCCCTGTTCACCTTTTATACCTCACTATAATCCACGTAATGTATCTCCTTCCTCTGAAACACTCCCCTTCGCACTCTCACACATTATTTGATGTTTTAATCTGTTTTTGCTGAACACATCTTCATCAGGAGAGAAGAAGGTAGTTTCTCTTTCAAGATCTCCATTTTCTTTTTGATTTTATCTTCTTTGTTCTGTGAATTACATTAAATTATTAAATTATATCTAATTTTATTGTATTCTTATATATTGTTGGTATTTTAGCCGAGTCCACAGTCTGGCTCTCACGTTAGATATATCAGGTGGTTGGTCGGTCCATTACACTGGTCCAGACTAAATATCTCAACAATTATTGGATGGATTGAACAATGGGTTTTGTACAGACATTCGTGCTGCCCAGAGGATGAATCTTTCTGATATTAATGATCCCCTGAGGTTGATGTTTGTAGATTTCAGTGAAATATCTTAACAACTACTTTGGTTCAGACATTCACTGCCCTCAGGATGAATTTTAACAACTTTATTATCCTGGTGCCGCCATCAGGACAAAATATTTATTTATTTACTAATGACATTCCCATCAGCCTCGGCTGCACTTCGTGTTAAGTGTTAATTAGCAAATGTTAGCATGCTAACATGCTAAACTAAGATTATGAACTTTATACCTGTTAAAGCATTTAGCTCATTGTGCATTAGTACGCAGCAGCTACATGTGGAATGGCTTTAGACTCGTTAATAATTAGTTTTAGGTCATGTAGCAGTATATGTTAGTGTTTTTTTTTATATTCTGAATTATTACACTTATATTATAAACACAGTGCAACCAACTGGACACAACAACTACAGTCATGCTAATAGAGAAAAACATTTGAATTTGGCTGTAATGTTCACACTAGATTCTCAACCCGTTGACATTGCAGACCCAGTTTCTCATGTAGCAACAAGAACTGTAAATCTTTTATCGAGGTTGATGTCCTTCAGTGGACTGAGACAGACGAGGCCTGTGGATCCATGTTTCTGTTGGAGATAACGCTGTTTGTTTGGTCTGTAAAATAAAATAAAAGGTTCTTTGTATTCATAAGAGACATTAAAAAACACTCACTTTCCTGTCAGTTTAACAGAATCCAGCAAACACACATGACTCTTTTTTACACTGCACATATTGAACTAAATCTCTCTCTTTCTCTCTCAGTCGTTAATCTCTGTCTCTGTGTGTCTCTCTCTCTCTCTCTCTCTCTCTCTCTCTCTCTCTCACACACACACACACACACACACACACAACACACACACACACACACACACACACACACACAGGAGTGCTGATACCATCTAACAAAACACACTTACAGGCCAGATAGCGTCCAGTACCTGCTTCAACACAGCTGCTGCTACAAAAGCAGGGAGGAAACCATGGCTGGAGTTATTAGAAAAACACGACTCTGAATGCAGAGAAAGCAAGGTGGAAAAATACAGGAAGTCCTGATACAAGTGCAAAGACTGAGAGAGACAGGGGGTGATGGATGAAGTGAGGGATGCAGTAAGCTACTGGTTGAAAATACACATAAGAAGTGAAAATGTACAGAGAAACAACCGAAGAGCTACACGTACGTGTGAGCAATTACAGCGTTTCTGCCTCTCCATTATTCACTGACGATGACGATGACGCAGTTTTGGGGGTTTCTGACGAGTGCAGAGCTTTGAGAAAGCAGATTTTGGAACATCTTCTCTGTATTGAGATGACTCACTCTGCCCTTTTCTCTCTGTCTCTCTCTCTCTCTCTCTGTCTCCCTAATCTTGCAGCTATATTTAGTACTGGCATAATGCCCTTCCAGACAGATAAGTTGGCAACAGAATTTAGCTCCTCTCCTCTTCCATCCTCTCCTCTCTCCTTCACACTTTGTAGAGAGTGATGATGGCCATCGATAATACTGTCATGCAAGCTTATCAATTTACAGCCAGTAACTGTGATATGATCATTAACTTATTACCATTCTTTTGGTCTAAAGTCTGCTCTGTAATGTGAGGAGATAATTGGGGAACAAATCTGGACTCGACATCATATTGCCAACAGCTTTCATCATCCTCATCATCATCATCATCATCATCATCATCATCACATTATAAAAGGCATAGTGCTCAGCAGTACCAGTGCAGACAGGTACTGTATGTGCACACAATACACAGACAGTATCTCCTCTCTCAGGCTCCCTCATTTGAAAACAACACAAAAATACAAACTGTACTTTTGTTGAACAGCATCCACTGTGGCCTCAGCTGACAGACTGGGGTAAACATACTGGAACAGTAGCACAGGTAGAGAAGGGTCATCAGCTCAGTTACACTTTTAATGCTTTTAGATATTTCTATTCAATGTTTTACTCATAATAATATATAATAATGTAATGTTTTTGAGTTAAAATATCTTAATTTGGAGGCTTTTCTAAGCATGTCTTTGCCTTAACCCAACCCTTAAAGTCTCCATCTCACCCTTTTGCCACCCCACGAATATTTCTCTAGATCCGCCCCTGTATCAAACTGAGCAAGGGTCCTTTTTTTTTACTGTATTCAACTTTTAATAAGTAAAAGGAACAATTGGTTATTTTGTCTTTTTAAAAAAAAAAAAGTGTATTCTCATTTTAAGTAAAATAAGTAATACAATATAGTACAGCTAGTTTAATCCACAGGGAAGCATTATAATGCATGTGTGAGTGATGATAGTGGTATTGTTATTGATAATGGCTGGATGTTCTGTTTTATGTAATTCTGATTCTTACTGTATATCATTTTATGTGAGTTGGTTTTTAGCCCTTGGTTTACATGACTTAAACTTGTTCTCTCCTAATGGAGCACAGGACTTTCACAACTCTCCTCCATTGCCTCTGGTCCTGGGCTGCCCTCGCCACCTCTGTCCAAGTGTACTTTAGTTCTTTTGCCTCCGTGTCTTCTGACCTCCTCCAGCTGTTTCTGGGTTTTCCTCCTTTTTTGTCCCCTTGTGAATTCCATGTTCAAGTCTGTCTGGTTTTGTTTGGGTGTGTGCAATCTAACCCACTTCCTTCTCCTCATCTTGGTGTCTGGTTTGTATTGATTGGATTTCTCCACGATTCAGAACTGTAAAGCTGCACTGATTTAAAACTGGCGCTGAATATCTTGAGTTTGGTGTTAACATATTTCCTTTGAGTTGCAGATGGGTGTAGTTGTAGATTTGTCTTTGTTTCCCTTTATTAGACAGGACAGCTTGAAGGATGGACAGCAAAGGGGGGAGAGAGAGGGGGGATGACATGCAGCAAAGGACCACAGGTCGGATTTGAACCGATGGCTGCTGCAGCAAGGACTCAGCCTTGGTACACGGGAGCAATACAAGACAATTTTAAAGCTATAGTAAAGTTGAACTGGTCACAAAGTAACAGGTAACTTAGCTCTAAAATAAATTAAAAAGTACAATATTTGCCTCTGAGGTCTAGTGGAGTAGCTAAGGTGGTAAAAGAACACATTCAAACAGAAGTACAGATATTTGTGGGAAAAAAGACTGGAAAAGTAGAATTACTGATTCAACTCACTCTCTCTTGTTGATTTTGGGAAGGTGTGCAATGATGCAACTCCACTCAAATGTATTAAACTAATGAGCTTGTTTTGAAAATGTAAGGAGTAGAAAGTAGAGAAATGTATCAAAAGATGGATGGTGTAAAAGTAAAACGTTACTAATACTCATGTAAAGTTACCTAAAAAAACTACTTAAGTAGTAGGAGTAGGAGTATTTGTACTTTGTTACTTCCCACCTCTGTGGAGTAAAAGTATAAAGTATCATAAACTGGAAATACTCAGTACAAGTGCCTCCTAACTGTACTTGAGTAAATGAACTTTGTAATTTTCCGTCACACTGCGTGGGGAAGCACACCTTTGTACTCGAGCAGCTTCTGACTCAGCAGTACAAATGAGAGGAGGATACGGAACAATATTATGTCTCATAACACCGCCTCACATCACACACACACGCTTACTCTGTACCCAACTCCCAGGGTGTCACTGTAATCAAAAGTGCCTGTTTACCTTTCATTACCGTCAAAAGGAGAGATTAAAACAAAGAGATGAGGTCAAAGCAGAGGGACATTCGCCGGGGACAGCAGCGTGGATAAATAGTGACAGGAAGAAAACGACAGGTTTATATATGAAAAATAAGACATTTCCTTTAATAACTTCTGTAACATCATGGTTGTATCCTGGTATCATTTTCAATATATTTGACGATGCAGTATACACTCTTATGTGGACATTGAATCGATTAATTGGCATTTATATACTAATACAACATAAAACTGCATTGTTTTCTACAAAGACATCATAATAGGGCACAAATGGTGTAGCAGCAAAAAAGAGTGTAGGTTTTTTTCTTTATACAGAGGCTACAGTAGTACAATGTATTTGCAGAGAAGAGATTCATTGCAAAGTACAGCTAAAATGAAGTTACAAATACATCTCTAAAGTATGCACTACGTCATACACAAGGTCACGGCTGGATATTAGTGATTATAAAATGTTATATAGTTTAGTAAGGGGTCTCTATAGGCTAAGACACTGGAGGCTAGAACAGGGCTACCTTTACAGTACAATGTAGACTGTGTACATACAAAGCACACTGATGTTTGATACTGACACAGATCAGGACATTGGAATAGGATATTAATATGTCCAAGCTGTATATCTTAAAGAGTTGTGATGTTGAAATGATACTAATACTTTCTGATGGACTTGTTGCTAAAATAAAAACTAATTTGGTCACAAGAAATAACAACTGGAGCCCCATAAGCCCTCAAAAAGTGATACCAACACCACAACTCTTTTAGGTGGAATGTTTTTGATGATAAGTCGTACATGTCTGCATGAGTGGAGCTTTTTCGATCTGAGTCCATTTGCTCCTTCAGTTTTGCCTTCAACTAAATTTATTTTTTTCCAGTGGACTAATGTACAGTATGTGCAAGTGCAATCTGTATTGAGGTTCAGGGATTTTTAGGCTTCCCAAAACATTTGTTTGCTTGTTCCCAAAATGATCAATAATCGAAGTATTGAAGAAACTATAATTGCATGAGCACAAATAGCTGCAAGTGAGTAAAAAAAATGTAGAAATTCGGTAAATACGCTTTCTTACTGAGAGTTAGATGAGAAGATTGATTCGACTCTAGCTAGATCAGCCACCAGTTAGCTAAGTTTAGCATAAAGACTGGAAGCGGGGTGAAACAGTTAGGTTAGCTCTGTCTAAAAGTATCAAAATGTCTATTAGCACCTCTAAATCTGACTATGTCTTTCTTGTTAAATCAATTCAAAAACTGAAGGGTAAAATTTTATGTGCTAGACTATATTTTAGCTGAAAGCAGTGACTTCCCACAGTCTCTGCTGGTTGCATGTTCATAGTTTGGCACAAAACCTCAACTTATTGTTTTATCAATATATATATTTTTATATATATTAAATAAAAGAGATTAACTAGTGAGTTTTTTAGGTGCATCTTTATACACTGACTTTTTTTTTAACCTTTCGACAGTCACTAGCTGTTTCCTCCTGTTTCCAGTGTTTATGCTCCAGCTTCATATTTACTGTGCGCTGTAACAATCTTCTCATCTAACTTGCAAATTTCAGAAGCGTATTTCCTATAGTGTCAAACTATTTATTTAAAGCCAAAAATTGCCAGTACTTTGAAGCAACAAGCACTTTGAGAAAACATCTCCTGTTCCACATTATCACACAGTGTCCAGGTCTGTACTCAGAGGACCAGTTCAGTGCTCCTCATATGAAAAATGCTTCCCTTCAGATTACTAAATCGCACATAGAAAACTCCTATAAGTTTGTCTAAACCAGTGATAATCACTACAGATCTGCTGCAGCTCCACATCTCTACACTGGAGACTATGCTTATTGCTAAATGTAAATAAAAAAACAACATCATTATCATAAAAGAGGTCTGACATAACACAGAGAAAGTAACAAAAATGCTCTAATACTTGGTCATTAATATGTTATGATATAGAGGTAGTGATTGAAGCATTGATTGACAGTAATAACAAACACTGAACAATGGACTCGAGCGTGGAAAAAAACAATTTCATCTCAATAGAGTATAAATACAGAGCTTATCACACCAGCTATTAAAACAAAGTTCTTTTGATCGCGGCTAACACACAAATAATTCAGACTCTGGACTTTGGGGAGACTACAAACATGAATGATGGAGTTTAAAAGCTACTATTGAAGCTAGGAATCCACTGGTAAAACTGAGCACAGGAGAAAGGGTCTGAATGAATCAAAAATAAGTTTAAACTCCATGACCCGCCATAATGCCTCCTCTGAGCTCCGGCTGCAGCCCGCCACACTGACTGACAAGCTGCTCAAGTCCTCATGCTTTCTGAAACTGTTGCAGTTCCAATCCCTGTTCCCACCCAGTAGCCAAGCAGTCATGAACTAACATGGAGTTAAACCGTGAGTTTCAGTCAGAATATAAACAAGTTATGTTCCAAATGAATAATACTCTTTCCATCCCGGCTCTAACACGCAACAAAAACAGCCATGTTTTCCTTTCACTGCACTGGGAACCGCTATTTGCTTGGTTTCTGTGTGCTGCGGACAACACTGCCCTACTGATTGTTTGAATTACACATTATAATGTATATAGTCTCCCATCTGTAGCCTGTGTGAGCCGTCTCTGTTTAAATTCAATACATTTGGGTATCGGTTTAGATGCAGCGTGTGTATGTAGCCGGCCACCCAGCGTGACTCTTTGTGCAGACGGATTAAAGATGAACAGAAACAAAACAAAGACACATCCTGCAATATAGAATATCTTTTCAATCAACTTGACAGAATTATAATAAAATATAAAACAAAGGCATATAATATAATATTAAATGAAGACTTTGCTGTAAATTGCAAATTTAAACAACTGACATATATTTGCACACTTGGTGTGGCACAAACAAAAGCTTATGGCTACCTGCATTCATTTCACATTGTGTGTGTATCATGTATGTGTGTCTGCTATAGCACAGAGTGAGTGTGAGTGACTGTGTGTGTGTGTCTGCATCTGCAGTGTCGTCTGTGTTCCTGGTATTATAAGTGTGAATGTTTGTGTGTGAAGCAGTGGACAGCCGCCAGGCCTCATTATTGTCATTCTCCTCACTGCCTAAAAGAGAGGCAAAGCGGCTGCTTTCAATCGAGGAGCCGAGGAAAGATGGAGACAAAAGGCCCAAATTAAACAAATGCTGGAAAGCGGCTTGGAGAGCCAGCCCGTGGTCATACGCTTTGAATGAGAGAGAACGGCTGCAGGGATAACCCATCTGGGTCTTTCAGTGGCGAGACCACACAGATACACTCCATCCCAGCATTCAGCTCAACTATAGGTCCACGCACACTGGGGTGCCAGTTCATGTGCATGTCCTATGTGCTTCTGGTATGTCCGAGTGTAGATGTGTTCATCTATAATCTGTTGCAGTTGTTTTTCAAATCCTCAACACAAAAATTGGCCTTGACTTCACCCTGGAATCTGTCTCAATGTGCAGTTTGACTATGAAAAAAACAAACTTCCACGTAGGACACCTGCATAAGACCGATCCACTTCCATCCACTGTTTTTGTATAGTATGATCGTTTGTGTTTCCACTGCTCTCTTGTATTCAAACTGCAGTCCAACCTCCAAACCACAGCAGAGCCGGGGCACTTTCAAACTGTGTGACTGTGTCCACCAAGAAAGAGTATGTTTGAAATTCACTTCGACTCTCGTTTAAAGTTGCCATCATGCTGCAATTTCATCCCTCCACTCATGGGATGGGTTTTGTGACTCTACATGTCTGTACACACGTACATTTGGACTGACAGAAGCAAGGAGGTGGGATGATGTTTGGCTGCAGGCACACACACACACAAACTAGGGCGCTGCTACAGGTTCTTGTGTGTGCTAATATTTCCTTCAGTCTGAGGTAATGGATGTCCAAGCGCCTGTATGTTCCATGGCACTGATGCTGAGGGTGGGCGATGAATCAGCAGGGATTGGTGGCAACAAGGATGTGAAAAGAAAGTGGGCGGACACATCAAGTCCTGATGGCATCACACCTGGAACAAACAATAAAGAGAGGAAGGTTTCAGCGCGACAGACAGCGAGCTGATTCTCACACGTATGATCGATTCTGCAGTTGTAATTGTCTACAATACGAGTCTGATAAAGGGACCATGGTCATATACTACTTGTCCAAAGCAAACTTACATTTTTTCCATCAATTTGGTGTTCAATGTCGTACTCAATGTGTATTAGGCAGAGCCTGGTGCAGCTAAAGGGGCTTCACTGAATACATTTCTCTAAAGTTACAATTGCAAAAATGTATCCTGATTTAGATTAATAAATTATTTAATTTGAGTTGTATTTCCAATACTTTCAACCTCTGTCTGTGTACAGTTGTGTTTTAGTTACATTATTAGTATGTTGTGTGTGGACTGACCTGCAGCGGTGAGGGTTGAGCCTCCGGTTTTTCCGACTGCAGCTCTCAGCTCTGATGGTGCAGAGGCACTGACAAGTCGTTGCATCCAGTGCCCACTTTCTCCCTCGGCAGGGGCGGCAACCAGGACTTGGAGATGGTGACGGAGAGGGAGAGGGGGAGATGCTGGTGGGAGGAGGTGATGGAGGAGGAGGAGGAGGAGGAGAGGATGGGAGAGGAAGAGTTGGGGGAGCATGGGTCCTGGATGGAACAGGGAACAGCAAAGTTACTTAAGAGTCTACAGCCGTGTGAGCCGCCCTGTGAGGCTGTTAGCTAAATGTTAACATCAGCATGCTAATATGCTCACAATGAGAATACTAATGTTCACCCTGTTAGTTTAGCGTGTTAGGATGCTAATGTAGAGCAATGGCTGATGGGAATTAATTAGATTGGGAATAAACTAAATGATGGACAAATTAAAAATGTGACCTGTTGATGGCGCTAGATGAAAAGTTATGAGATCACCAAAGTTTTGAATTGATCCTATGGGGACATGAACGTCTCACCAAATTTAATGACAAACCTTTCAATAATTATTAAAATGCTTAATTTAAAAACCACAAACGTCCATCTTACGGTGGTGCTACAGGAAAGGTCGGGAGATCAACATCCAACAGTTGTGATATTTCAGTCTAACTAACTTTGACACAGCTGGAGCCAACTATGGGATCAATACAGGCTCTAAGAGATTTAGCTGTTTTGCCATTGATCCCAAACCACGTCTTGAAAAATTAAATGCAGGGCTTGTTTAAAAATGCACAGTGCCAGTCTGAAACAAACCCACACAATGCGGTGTGGGGGAGATGTGTGACTAATGTGGGATACTGTTTCCTTAGCTGCTAACAAACTTGCTGCTCTTTCTGTCGGTCTGTCTTTCTGTCCGTTACCATGGCTATAGGCACTCAGTTTCTCCTCTAGACGCTCTGTACTTTCTCAGTCTGAGAAAGTTCTCCACGTCAGCTGGTCCATTAACTGGAGCTGGTCCGGCCTCCGTTTTCTCGGGAGTCTGGCACTCTTAATGAAGTTACTTAATGAGGCAGAGAGGGGCCATCTTTGTTCAGATCCCGATGACCACGCCTGCCGCTGGCATGGACAGAAGGGGTGGCATTTGGGAGCAAATTACACAGATTTCACCCCTGCCAGAGTCTGAATAAAGCCTGTTCTAAGTGATGGATGGGTGCTGAGGGACATCACACCCAAACCGAGCCACCTCTGGCCCCCGGAGGCCGGAAATGACTGACAGCAAAGTGAAGGGGAAGCAGATGAAGAAAAGAGTGGTGAGGAAAAGAGTGCTAACTCTGTTATCCTTCCCCACTCAGGACTCAATCACGGTACATGCAGCAGAAAGACACACATACCCTAAACTCACTTGTTCCTCTCAGATCACCAACAGGTTAATAGTTTAAAAAAGTTGTTTTTGTCCTTGAATATTTCTAACTGACCTTCTTCACAGTCTGAGCCGTAAATGATATAATATATAAATGTCATAAAACTGAATGAATAGTTGCTATATACTGTGTTGTTGCTTTTATAAGGCTTACTAGTCTTTTGTGTTTGGTGAAGCACAGAGGTGAATCCCGGGAGTGAGCCTGATTTCCCGTGTGTGTGTGTGTGTGTGTGTGTGTGTGTGTGTGTGTGTGTGTGTGTGTGTGTGTGTAGACGTGTGTGTGCGAGACCTTGGCTGTTGTGGCTGTAAAACAAATTGTCCTTCAGTAATAATGTAGACCAGATAACCTATTTTTTTTCCTAATACAAACATTCACACTAATGATCACGTCAACTTAGAGGTTATAACAGTTTAAGAATCAAATGTGTGTACTGAATAATCAACATACGCAGCTCCGATGGCTCCAGTTGTCTTCTGTCTGGACTTTCCTCTCTCCTTTTTCTTGTCTTTTCTTGTTGGCTTCAGAGAGGGTCTGTGGATATCAGACACACAAAATGTCACACACATTTAAACCATTTCATTTCATATTTATTTGGTAGGGACAGATATAATATACATAGATAACTGCAGAACAATTATCAAATGCAATGTATCAAAGGATTTATAAATATGAATGTATTCTTAGATTAACCAAATGTTCCAGATGAATGTTTATATTCCTTTACTTATTCTTTTATCTGACAGTTTTATGATTTAAATCATTATTTTGCCAATTTTAGTCTGTTCTCTATCCAGGTGAAGCTCTGGATAGTTTCTTCTGAAAATTAAGTCGGCTTCTTTCATTTGAAAATGAAATGGTTTGGTAGAGAAACAAGTTGATATCAGCTTTCACATTTGCACTAAGTTATCCGAAAATGTCAAACAATACTCAGCCCAAGTACCAACAGATTCCCAGAATATTTCATCTCAAAATGTTGTTTTCACAGATTGCTTAGCTTTAAAATAACCACTTATACAAACATTTAAGCCTTCAAAAAACACAATAAATCTCCTTTTCAAAACAGGAAGCTCACAATAGAGTCAGCAGAGTTTCACATAATGGACATTGTATTTAATTTATAACAACAATACAATAATTTAAAATGATTTGTCATTTGTCCTATGATATACAACAATATAGGTTCAACATTTTTCTCATATGATATCCTTATTAATATTAGTTCAAACATTAGGGAGATTGTCTTTTAAAGTATCAGAGATCCAATTCTAGTGTGTATTTTAAAGTACATTCATATATTGATCAAGTACAGTCCTGAGGTACTGAGGTATTTTAATTTCATGCTACTTTACTTCTGATCCACTACATTTATCTGAGAGCTTGGGTTAAAAGTTATTAAAAGTACGGTTTTGGTGGTACTGCTACTTTTACTCAGGTAAAACATCTGAATACTTCTTCCAGCACTGTGTAGAACAGACCGCTGACCAGAAGGCTCCAATAATTGTCAATTACTGTTTAATCACATTTCCTGAAATAAACAGAAATCAACGAAGAAGGAAAAACAGTGTCATCAGTGTAGGCTATCAGGAGAGAGAGACACACCCCGAAAACATGCAGAAAATGTCATTGCTCTGGAAACATTACGCTTATTTGCTTTGCATTTGTTGGCCACGTCCACACTGTCTGTGGTTTGCCCAGCTCTGTCCACTACAGTTTGCTGATCCCTATCCTCTTTATCATTTTGAGTGGCCAGCCTTTATTGAGCACAACCTATTTACTTTGATATATGCTGGTACTCTCAAAGTGCATCTGCCCTCTGCTTTACTCTTTGGCTTTCCTGGTTTAACCTCCCTATCTCTCTGTTCTAATCCCATCTGCTGCAAACTCTATCAAACTATATCAAATCATGGGCACAGTGTTAACCAGCTTAGCTCTGACAATATTAACAGAGTGTGCTGCTGCTGTTGTCTTTGGAGCTCTAATTTACTATCATGGATGCGTGACTCTGCTCCGTCAGTCTGTGAGAGAGCACATGGCAGGGGAGATAAAATCATCACTATGGTGACAACAGGATGCGGGCCGTCCCAGGGGAAGCTGGGAGAGAGTCACACAGATGCTAACTCACTGTGGCGCACACACACATAAACACACAGAAACAAATATTCACACACACACACACACACACACACACACACACACACACACACAAAGACTTTCACACAAATTTATACTAAAACATAGAGAATGTACACATGCACACACATACAGAGTGAAAAACCAAACACACTCATATGGACACATGAATCCCAAACAGGGTAAAAAAAATAAAGTTGTACACACATACATTGGAATCCTTTATTTATGTCCACATCCTAACAGGAAGCACGGGGACATAAACATTAAAGATGTAATCATATGATTGTCTGGTTGGACCTGCCAGTATGAAGTACACAAACAAACAGAAATGTTCCTTTCACAGTAGATGTTGGTCCTTCAACAAACCTGAACAGCACAGTGTCTACCACCTGAACATATACAACATGTATATTGACCTACAGTCAACTTAATTTCAAACTTGATTGACATAAGTAAACAATTACAGTGAAGAATTCATGTTTCCTGCAGTTTTAAACTATGTCATGAAGGCAAAAAAGTTGCATTTTTGTTGTGGGGAAATGCAGTTGCACTGTTTGGGAAACTCTATGATGTGATGTTGTATTACCAGCCTAAATTACAATTAGTGTCCTATTTTTTATTGGACTATTGCTGTTTAAATGCACCAGTCAAACAAGGGTGAGTGTGTCAATTCCTCACAATGTTCAATCGAGAAAGAAAACACTGACTTGTTTCATGGACTGACATCAATGATGTGTGATGATGTGAATTGGGTAATTTCTTGCATATAGTAGGGAGACATGGGCTGGACAAAATGTTTGAAATCAATGAAAGCCTGCAGGGCTCAGATAATGAATATGAGAACAAGTAGCTGACACTAAATGTAACCTCTTTTCAAAGCTATTAAGTCACTTCTGGATCCTTTGGTTGTTTTTGACTCTCCTGACTACGTCCTCATCAATAACATCATCAGCAGAATTATAAGAGCATCATTAGGCAACGGAGAGGGTTTTATAAAGTCATTAGAGACGAAGGAACATGAGATTTCACAACAGCAGCTCACTGACACACAATTAAACATAAAAGAAGAGGAGAGATTAAACAAGTGTTACCTTATAGTTGGTACTGGCTGAAATTGTTCTTTTAATCTGCACACAGATAAAACAGATGGTGTCAGTGTAAAGGTGCAATGAGGTCAATAGACAACAGGTATATCATACAGCTCTGAGCTTTATTACCTGCATTCACACTGGCTGTGCTCGATGAAGGGCAGCTCAATGAGCTCATGTTTCATGAAGGAGGTTCTCATCAGCTGCGCACAGATCAGAAAAGAATCACGTTAAACATCCTCTCAGAGTTTTCATTACTCCTGTTCTACACTGAAGCAGGTAGGGGTTTCATTTGTGTGTTTACCTCCATGGTGAGTGTGTGTGTGAGCGAGGGAACGCACTCCAAGGCCTCGTCAGCACAGCAGCCACCACATCGCCTCACCGACACGCAGGACGGGACAAAGAGATGGTGCGTCTCCCCTGGCAACTCCCGCCAGACCTCCACCAGAGTGTCCCGAGGCTCACAGCCACTCCGCGAATAAACCTCCAACCACCGCCGCACTGGTGGACGGACACAGATCAAATCAACACAGTCATGATTTTGTTTATCAGCTCAGTGAAGTAGTGCAGGACTCGCTGTATGAACAGGGAACGTACCTTCCCGACCTTCCCTGGATTTTGGGGAGTCTGCTGGCCGCCAGTGAGCAAGCTGGAGGAAGTAATGAAAAAGTTAATGTGAAAAGCTCTGTTTCAATAAGTTTAGGGTTTCTGGGTCAAGATGACCTGTTAGATATAATTCAGCACTGTGCTTTAGATTCATGACGAGTGGTAGCAAAACCTGGGTTAATAAGTACTTTGGTATGTTACAATCAAAGAAAAACTACTTTATATCCCTAAAATAATCTCATATATATATATTATATATTGTAAATGCTTTCTACAATAGATTTCTGCAATATATAATCATTTAAACCTAAAAACTTTCCTGCAAAAATCTAACTAAAAGCCTGAATGTATCTGAGTTTATGTTCCACCAAATGTTTTTAGATGATATCAAAATATAACCAGTGTTCCAGTGTTATAAGAGCATGGAAGATAAACTTTTAGTCAAAAAAGGTTGCATTAGAAACAGAGCAATGGTCGTAAACACATGAAGTACATACTCCCCTCACATGCTACAAAGCATTTGTTTCAATTATTATATTATGATAGTCATTAAATTAAGTAATATTGATGTTACAAATGTGTTTGACAGTGTAATAGTGCAGATTAATATGCTCTTATTCATCAATAGTCAAGATTTCTTTCTGAACTTACCATTATATGCTGTAATCTAACTATTGAGCGACTGCCTGCACCCTCCTGTTTAACACTGTTGTAAAAAGCTGCTGCTGCATATCAACAGATCAAAGTATTTCCTGTTAATGAATACCACAATATTTCACACCTGGGATCTGAACATGAAAGGCTCAGTAATTCATGGTGATAAATGACGGGAGGAAAGTGAAAACTCTGAACTTTGATAAACATGCAGGCGTGTAAGAGCAAGCCTACAGTAGTATGACTTAACTAAATCAAACATCCTCCTTTAATATTTTGAAATATTTCCTGTGCTGATGGAGTCCATTGGTCCATTTGAGCACTGAAAATGTCTCTATGTTTCTGAACGGGTTGTACCTGCTACCTTTGCCCTCAAGTCTATCACCTGATTATGGTGTTTAAAACACTTTCAGTAGCCCCGCAGCAGTAGATAGAGAGAGAGAGAATCTGCCACTGGATTTCTCAACAATGGACTGTTAGAGTCAGTGTGCAGCTGGGAGTTGAAATAGACCACCTGCTGCATTGTTTTCTGGTAGAGATGGTTTGTTCTGACAATAATATAAATCCATTATTTTATTGACCTCTTGCTCATGTTGTGTGTGTGCAGTTTACTCTCACATACAGTTTCCTAAAGTCACCTGTGTGAGGGAAAAATAACAGTGGTGGAAAGTAACTAAGTACATAGTAGTTACAGTATTAAAGTACTTCATATTTTAAACTTTATACTCGACTTCATTTTAGAGGCAAATATTATAGTATTTACTTCACTACAATTATATTGCAGCTACGGTTACTCATTCAGATTAAGATTTACCATTAACATATAATAACTTCATAAAATACTGTGTATTGTTAAATATTAAACCAGTGATTCCAAACCTTTTCGGCTTGTGACTCTTTAAAGATAAAAAGCAGTAATAATCTGGGCCCCTTGTCATGTTTCAGATGATTTGTGAGCAGCAGTCCCACCAAAGAGAGATTTCTCCTCTAAACTCCAGACAGTTTTATTGATAAACTGTTTGAGGCCCAAAGAGGCTGAATGAACACAGAAAAAGTCCAAAAATATCTGATGTTTTTTGTTTTGTCTTCTTTCCTCTGCCAATATTATCTCAGGAGCTCTCAGATTTATATTGTGACCCTTTGGAAGGGTCCCACCCTTAGGTTGGGAACCACTGGACTAAACTACCTAAACTACAGAACGTAGCTCCACCTTGACCAGCTACAACTGTAAAAATGCTGCTTACACACTGATCAGTGATTAATAATCAAATAATGTCATATATGATAATATATCAGTCACAGGGGACATTTTACTGCAGAACAGGTGCTTTTATTTTGAAAAATGTGGGTATATCTAGCTGATAATACTAGTATTTTTACATATTTTATTGGTCATTTTGCCTGAATAAAGGATCTGATTTTATAGCTCTGTAACACACAGAGCTACAAACCACTGTGTGTGTGTGTGTGTGTGTGTGTGTGTGTGTGTGTGTGTGTGTGTGAAGACCAAGGCCACTTGTAAGGGAATGTAGACTTTGTCCAGTTGCCCCACTTTTAACTGCTCCACCCCCTTTCTACCCTCACACACACACACACGCACGCACGCACGCACGCACGCACACACACACACACACACACACACACACACACACACACACACACACACACACACACACACAGTGGTTTGTCCCACACTGATTCTGAGTTAAGCTGGGACTGAAGCCATTTTGTGACTGGTAGCTTCAGTAAGTGTGTCTTTTCTGTATCAGTCTTTGTGACGAGGATAAGATTACCTCCTTTTTGGCAGCCATATCTGAAGGGAGCTGGCACACACACACACACACACACACACACACACACACACACACACACACACACACACACACACACACACTCCTGAGTCCCATCCCAGTGCCATCTGCACTGGTATTGATGTCTGTCTACTGTCTAACACGTCTAACTCCCAGCCACTCCCAGAGCACACTGTACAGATGGGCCAAGTGTGTGTGTGTGTGTGTGTGTGTGTGTGTGTGTGTGTATGCCCTACAGCTACACACCATCTCCTCCACACTGAGCGTCATCATTACAAGAGGAAAAGGATGACCCCTTTTTCACATAAGCTGTCAGAAAAGCAGACAGCATGAGGGCAGAGTCTCAAGTGAGAGACAGCAGCTGTGAGCAGGTGAGGAGGCTGTTTGGTACACGCCGCTGTGTGCCATGTAGTGTCTAGGATGATGCATCAGTAAAACACACAGTATACAGCAGCACGAAGTCAGGGCTGGATCCCACACCGCAGCAGAGCACTGCCTGTTCCTGATACAAGTCTCCAGACATAAATAAAAAACCAGCACATGCAGGTCTCTCTCCATGTATGTGTGCCTGCCACTGTGTGTGTGTGTGTGTGTGTGTGTGTGTGTGTGTGTGTGGAAAATGAGCCCATATGTCATGTCAGTACAATCAGTTTATCATTTCTTATGAATGATAACTTATAATAACCCTGCTTTTAAATAACAAAAAGATAAATGTTGTGGTATTTTCTAATGTGAGGCCTTTAATGTATTAGAGTTCATTCGGCTTAAGAGCTGAAATGATTAGTTGATTAATCTATTAGTCAATTTGCAGAAGATTAATTGCCAATGATTTTCAAAATCAAGAAATGTATCAAGTAAAAATATTTTGGACTTAAGACTTCCCCTTAGTATTTAGAAACATTTCAAGTGGCTTTTTGTATGTTCAGATATTTTACAGACTGATGAACTAATCTATTAATTGAAAGAAGAATCCACAAATTAATCAATAATGAAAATAATGGTTAATGGCTTTACTAATGTATAATACCTCATTTACTAAAGCTTTAAAGATCAATTAAAAGCCATTAATAACAACTTTTATGTTGTCAATCATCTCCCAGCATGTCGCTTTATCTTTTTAGCAAACTCTTTAGTTAATTGAAAGACCCCTCAAACTGATCTGAAATAGTTTAAGGAATAGACATTTGGGAAAATACAGTTTTCTTGCACAGAGTTAGATTTAGACAGTTAGATGAGAAGATGTTGTTCTGCAAATAGGAGCTAACTTCCAGTCAGTAGCCGCTTAGCTTAGCTGAGCTTAGCAGAAATCCTCGAAACTGACTTGGCTCCTTCCACCTGTTACAAAATCTGCCTACCACCACAGCTGAAGCTCACTAATTAACACTCTGTATATTATTTCTCACAACCTTACAGAAAACTAGGTGTAAAACCTACAATACAACCTTTTTGTGGGGGCTAATATGCTAATATGGACTATTTCTTTGCGCGGACCCGTTGCCAGGCAACCAGCAGAGACCCTCCAGGAAGGGACTGGTCGAGTGAAAAAAAAAAAAAAAAAAAAAAGTCGTTTTAACACTTAAGTTTGTTGAACAGATAAAAACGAGATAAAACATCTGAATTAGTGAGTTGTATAGATGCTGGTAGGCAGATTCTGTTAGCTTTGGACTGAGCCAGGCTCGCTCTTTCTTACTGTTTCTTGTCTATATGCTAAAATAAGCGAACCGGCATCTTCTCATCAAACTCCCGGTAACAACGCGGGTAAGCATATTTACTATAATAATAATAATAACAACGCAGTATTCCTTTAATCTTAAGATTGTTCATGATTTGACTTTTGGTCCTGGTGTCCTGCAGCCCTTTAACTAAAGGTAAGTAGTCTCCCACAACCTGGCAACCCGAGTGTTGTTCTTACAATTGATATATAACTGATCTACAGAGCTTTAGTAAATTATAAACTGTTTGTATGTAGTGAGAGGAGACAATAAACACCACAAAGTCTCTATAAAGTCATCACTGAACACCACAGACAGGCACAGACAGCCACAGACAGGCACAGACAGGCACAGACAACCATTAACTTCATACACGGATATTATAGTGAATCACTGGCCCTTCAGTGACAGGTGTCATTGACCTCGGGGATAACTTCCACAATGTCCCACATGTTCTCCACAAGACCAAATCCATTCAAGGAGGATATTACTTTAGTGACCACCACTATATATATATATAAGCTCATATAGCTGATGGCAGGCTGACCACTTTACACATGCACTCTTTTGAGGTCAAATACATACATACCTTGGCATGGGAAGTCGGTATTCTGGTGAGCAGCAGGAATTGAAACATTCCTAGAATAACTTGAAGCATAATCCCCATTGTGCAGGAGTCCAAAGGGGCACGCAAAAAATATTTTTGGACCAATCCAAAAAAAGAAAAGGAACAAAAAAGAAGGTGCTTTGTCCGGCTATGGCTTTCCCTTCGCCGATCAATCGTCCGATTAAAGACGCAGAATACCCGCTTTCACTCTCCAGTCTCCCTTCCTTGAAAGGACACCCATGGTGGCATCCTCAGTGTTGGAATAATAACTTTACCTTGTTGCATCTGAGCTCCAGTTATTGTCTCAACTATAACAGGAGTCAGCTCTCAACCTAAACTGTAATTAATATAATTAGTGAGAGTATAGCCTCAAACAACGCTTCTTCCAGTCATTTCAACACACAGACAGAACATATGCCATTCTCAAGTAGGCCTAATAATTTAACATCTAGCCGTGGGAACAACCTTCAATCCCCTTAAATTCCACTGAGACTTGTTTAAACTTTGAGTGATGCCTCCCTACATATATTTCAGGGCACCGTCAGTCTATTGGTCCTGATCCCATGAAACCGGTCCTGAGGTCCGGGATGGCGTGATTGGAGGACCATCCAGATTCCCGCTGAAACGTGGTGCGATCATAAAAATCCTGTGTGGCTAAAAAAAAAAAAAACAATCACATCATCCAGCTACAGGACGTTTATCCGGTAAAGATCCGACGCTGTAGCCCGCCGTGCAGAGGGACAGTGCCGCATATTCCACTCCCCTGCTCGGTCACAGACTGGCGCTCCGTCTGAAAATGTGACGTTTCCTCTCCAGGCGCATCTCCCCGGTTTTTTTTTTTTTTATCCTCTTATAAATGAGGCTAGAATAACATCCTCCACTGACACGGCAGTGCAGCTACAGTGGAGCCGGCAGAGCAGCAAGTCCGCAGACAGGCAGCTGGAAAGGTAGCAGTGTTCATTAGTTGTTGTGATCGGTTTCCTCATTTCCTTTGCCCTTGAGACGCACGCAGCGTAACCATTGCGCTGCCAACTTTTTCCAAACAGGACAGGCGCACTGGATACAGGTGCAGCGTCTCTCCTGGTCCCAAAGTAGAGGGGTCGGGAGGGGGGGGACCTCCAGGGGCCCCTTAGCAAGTAGGGAGAAGGGCTGTAGCTGTCACTGAGGACACTGAGGTCATGTCCTCGATATTATTTCTGGAAATATGGGGGTTTTTAGTTGAGCCATCTGCATGGGATCATCCTACTGCTGATTTCTGTATTTAGACAGCTGAAACTATTGGTTAATAATTTCATTGACAATTTTAAAACTGCAAGTTTTGATAATTGTTTGAGAAAAAGTGTCAAAAATCCACTGGTTCCTCCTGAATATTCACTGGTTCTCTTATTCCTCTATAAGTATATAATAGTCCGGCACAGAGGGAGTGGATTACAGTAGTAAACTGACTATCTTTGGTTTTTGACTGTTGGACTAAAAGAACAATGTGAAGATTGCGGTCAGGATTTTTCCTTATTTTCACAAAGACCAAAACAATTAATTGAGAAAATAATCAGTAGAATAATTGATAATGAAAATACTTGACTGCAGCCTGTAACTTCATAATCAGCAAATACATTCTCTTAATATTAAATAATCTCCTTGGAAGTGTTCTGGAAATATCTGGCACTAATTATAAGTTTAGGAACTCTATGTGGAGCCAAGCATACAATAAAAATATGATGTATATGGAGAGTAAAGCTTCTATGAATGAATGATGAATAAAGATTTACCTCAGTTTAAACTGAGCACTTCTTCCTCCATAAATCAACAACTATAAACTCAACAACCTTGTGTCTGTCAGCCATTTTCACAGTAGTAAAAGTACCAAGTGTTAATTACAAATTAATAATATTAACAATGGCTCTGTTCATTCATGTGTCCCAGTAAGCCACGACAGCATACACAACACCAGGATCCTGAAACTGAGGCAGCTAAATGGAATTCAGCCATCATCAATTTGATTGTTTTCACCTGCGCTGTGTCAAAAAAGGCTATTTGCCCTATAATTTGTGGACCCCTTAAGTAAAGTGTAATCTTAAATGTATAGAAAATATAGTTAACTGAAAAATTGAAATATGATAAACCGAGTGTGTTAAAGTCTGAGAGCCAATTTGTTATTAATGATTTATCATTTCTCAAACAATAAATCAGAGTATTATTTCAGTGCATGATTTGACACACTTTTCCTCTGCAGCTTGTTGAACTAAAGATATAAGTCAATTAAAACTGTCTTCATAGAGGACTTTCCTTTGTAGTCCTGTAGCCGCCTTTGATATAAGGCTTGTCTTCCATCAGACTGTGTGTGTAGGTACGTAGGTATGTAGGTGCACCAGAATCTCAGTCATTACGGTGTGTTTGGGTTATGAGGGGGCACTCACACGCCACATGAGGGTGAGGGTGTCTGTGAGCTACGTATGGATATGTTATCTCCCGCAGAAGTCTCAGGACAGGGGACGCAAGAAGACAGAAGGAAAGAGGCAGTATCTTGTCTTAAAACATAACTCACAGTAAAGTTCAGCTCATACCAGTATTTGTTTAAAAAGAAACCAAGCCTCTTTTCCATGATGTCACCAGCAAACACATGTTGTGTTCCCTGGATGTTCTTATGAATTGTTTCATAGTTTTCATATGAATGTAAATATGCAAATAAACATTTACTGCATCTGTAAAGTCAGTTTTCAGTTAATCACATCTGCAGCTCCAAATAAGATTAGAAGTTTAATGGAGAAGTTCACGTTCACAAAGTCTGACCACATAATGGAAAATAAACTTCTGAATTCTGAAGTAGGGCAGATAAATAATTATCTAATTAAAACAGCACTGACTCATCTGTGTGGTTGCTCATTAAAAGGCAGCGGCCTACATGTGGAGGTCAAAGTGTCTCGCTAACTCTATCTGAAGAAATTAGTTTCACTGTAGAAACATTGATGAAAGGTTAATAAAATTCATTTTCCCCCCGAAAATAATAAGAAATAAAAACTATAAACAGGAAATTAAGATTTATTTTTAAATGCAACGTCTGTTTCAAGAACCAAACCACGTGTGAATGAGACATGAGACAAACGGGAAGAAGTGAGTGAAGAGAAAAGGTTGGTCTTTTAATCTCTCTGACATCCCTTTGTGGAAAGAAGTAAGGCAGTCAATACAGGAACAATGACAACAATCTATAATATCTAAAAACTGAAGGCAAAATGGTAAATGTTGGCTCTGGGGGAACTTCATCTGTAATTTGCACATTTTCATAGTCTCAGTATTCTTAGAATAATTTGATTATCAATAAATACTCAGCGTCACTCTTTTCAAGTCTTAATATTGATCTTTTATAGATTCCATGTCTACTGAATGGAGGAACTTTTATGATGTGTTGGCTGGAAATGCCAATGTTGCATTTCTACAGTAACACAGAGGCTCAACAGATGAAGCAACGAGCAGTTAAGATCCACAACTGTGAACACTTTGGTTGGAGAACCGTTATTACTGAAACTTTTGACTTAAGTTAAGTTGTTATACAGCAGCCGCCTCATTCACCCCCCAAACAGGCTCATCAGACCTGAGAGAACATTGTGGAAAGTCCTCGTCTGCAACCCAACATATGATTTTAATCAATATAAGTTTGGGCTGGAAACACTGGCGTTAGTTTTTCTGACTCGTCTTCACTTGATCAACTCACCAGTCTTTATCTGACATTAATTCACAGTTATCTGTGAGCCAGAAATGAGGCTGAGGACAATAAAAAACATTCTCCTGTGAGTTCATTTGAGGCAGATAAAGTGTTCATTGTGGCTACGAGAGGTTTGTGTAGGCTTGGAGCGTCTGGACAAATATATCCACAAATGGAGTCCATCGCCAGTTGTTTGCCAGTTATTTGTTGCTGTGAAAAAGGTCTTAGTCTCCCTCCGAATAATGATTGAGAGCCGTGAATTAAGCTTTAAACATATCACCGAACCCATGCAGTAGCTGAATCCTTCTGTCACATCACTTCAAACATTCTGTCCGCTAAAGATGCTTAACAGACCAGTCCAGTCTGAGATACAGTTCAAGCTTGGTCATGAAGAAACACTTGTATGATGAGAAGAAACCCTCCTTCATCACACCCATGTGCCACCCTGTGCATCTTCAAGTGAGGACAAACACAGACAAAAACTTTAAAATCCTAAAACTAGTTCCACATCCATTCAAACTCCATCATCACTGAGCACAGCTGGAGACTCCCCTACTTGTCCTCTCCATCGTTGGGCCTCTTGTATTTCTCCAGAAACTCAGCATGTTTCTGCCGCAGGATTTCTGTCTGCTTCCTAAAACCGTTGGCCCTAAAAAAAAAAAACGCAGAAGACACCTCCAGACTCAACTCCAAGAACCATCCAATAAAAGGCCAAAAAAATATATAATAATTTGAAGGAGCTGCACTCACCTCGCCCTCTCTTTGGACTGATTGTAGATTTCTGTGATGACTCGATCTTTCTCGTCCATGAAGTTATTATGAACTTCTTCCAGTTTCCTGAAAGAGTTGGAGTAACACTTGAATCACAGAATAACTTTGCTTAACCCAAAAACTTGTTGCTCAGCGGGCGCTCTGTATGCTCAGTTTGTATTTATGAGTTTGCACAGCTGTTATAACAGCTCTTCAGATCATCAAGTGAATCTCCACAAACACAAGTGGCACAGAGTCGGTGTGTGAAAACAAATACAAGGACACGAGACATGAGGTTGTGCCAAGACACATGGCACAGACACATGTCCACAAACTGTCCCATTTATCTGGATGTGAACGGGCAGCACAGAGTCCAGGAAACAAGATGGCTGCTGTGGGAAGTCGTGTGTGGCAGAGTTAAAATATCAAGAACAAACAAAAAGAGCTGGTTTTATACCTGAAGAAGATTACGTGGGCTCCGACACTAAGCACCATGGTGATGAGGCAGTAGCTCATCAGGCGGAAGTTCCTCCTCCTCTTCTTCTGCCACTCCTCCGCTGACATCTCCTGTGCATGAGACTGACGAAACTGCTCCCAGTAACGCATGTTCTCCTGGGAGTCCGTACTGATGGTAAAGTAGTTTAAGAAAGATCGTGATTCAAAAATAAGAAGGTGGGACGATGGTACAAATGTTAAAAAAAATGTTTTGCCCAAAGTCAATTTATACTTGCCCTATACAAATTATTTATTTATTAGTGGTTATGAACTAACGACAAAGACCCTCTCAGGTTTCAGTTCCTTCACAAGAACAGCAAGTCCACAAGGCCACAGTCTTCTTGTTGCACAAGAACGTCAACCAATTGAATTTTTTTCCCCACGCTAACAGTTTTAAAGGACGTGGAGGAAGGTCAGACTACGTAAGCGGAATAAGCATAAACAGATTGTGTGTATGTTCACCTGGCTCTGTAGCTGGTGTGACTGGAGGTAGACCTGAATGCCTCGCTCCCGCTGTATGGATGTCTGATTTTGAAGTCATACTCCTTCCTGCTCAGGTCCTTGCTCAGCACTCGGTAGGCCTCGTTCAGCTCCACAAACTGGCTGTGCAGTGCTGGGTTGGAGGGGTCGCTGTCTGGGTGCAGCTGCATGACGACGAGTGGGTCGGTTACAATAATGAAGTGTACAGACCAAACCAACCGGTGAACCGAGAGATATTCTGGTGCAGGCATGTTGCACTAACACACAAAATATTACTTTCTGTGTTAAACACATGCATACATATGTATGGTCTGCAATCACAACAATGCTTTTTCTTTTAAGGGTGAGTTGTATCACCTCTATTCCAAAACCACAAAGGTAAATACACATGCACATCCTTATTTACACAGAGAGCCACAAAATGAAAACAAACAGTCAGGAAGCCCACTGTGGGAACAGTTAAAAAGTAAAAACTTAGTTGTGAAAGGCTGCCCTCATGTGGTCAGATGTTATTTTCTTAAATGCACAGTTTGTTAATAAGTTCTGAGGATCCTACCTTCTTAGATTTGTCAAAAAATGCATTTTTAATTTCCTCAAAGCTCGCATCAGATTTAACTCCCAGAAGATCGTAGTGGTTCACAGCTTTTCTGTGGCGAGAAAGCAAAGAACTCAAAACCAAACAGGCATTCAGACCTGTGCAAAGGAGAGTACATAAACACAGTCACTTAGTTGTGTTCAGTCATTGATTAAATTCAACACACACACACACACACACACACACATATATGTATACATTCAAAGTCTACCTGTGTGCATAGCTTTGGGAGAGCAGGCGCAGTCCGCTCTTGCAGCACCAAAGACAACTCTGACATAGACGCAGCTGAGCCTCCAACTGCATGATGGGAAATATATGAGGACCTGTGCAGACATGACAGATGTTAACATCAGCAATGACACAAAAAATAAAATTCCAGGAGATGCAGGAAGTCATCTGAAACCAAAATATTAATAACCAACTGGGCAGACTCATGGATTCTAGCACAGTATGAACATCTGTTTAAAATACTTTTGGCTATTAGAAACAAAACAAAAACACAGAAATGGCTGCACACTGGATTTCAAGTGTCAAAGAAATACCTATTGTCTTCATGTAATTCAAAGATCCTGTATAATTACTGAGTCAACCCAAATATTTAGATATTGATAAAAGAGTTTCAGATAATGACTGAAACACTGGTGTTAAAGTATTTCAACGTTGCTATTAGACAGTTTTCCTTTCTTTACCTTTCAGTGTGTTTCCATTGAAAACGCTGCAGTCAGCAGCTGCCCCCTCCTCTGTTCACATGTGACCTGACTTAGGACAACAACAGGGGAAGAGGTGAGCCAATTCACTTCAAAGGGAGCACTTTAACACCACCAGCTGATCCTATCTAATTCATTCACTTTGACACCGGGCAGCTTTGGGACCCAGTTTATTACAGAGCTCAATACGAGTTAAACACGACTACTTTAACGTCGTGTGTCCATATGAATCGTTGTGTCAAACAAAGAGCAGACAGTGGCGCTGAGTTTCCAACAGGAACACTTTGTTCTGCTAACTGAGCAGCAGAGCTAAAGCTAGCCGGGGTTAGCTCACTGACAGTAAACACAGCTTCATCTTCAGACAGCAACTCTCTGCTACTGTTAGCCCGCGAACAATTATCTTGTTGTGTAAAAGATGAAGAACACAATGCTACAAAATCTGAACAAGTCTAAAGCCAGGACTTTAACAAAGAGAAGTGACATACCAGCAGCACTCAGTTTCATAACAGTGGCTGTACTGTGGGGCTGTTGCATAAACAGTGAAGCTGGCGAGTACAACCGGAAGGCGGGAGCATGCCCCTTCAAAATAAAGCACCAGTTTGTAGACAACTAGGGTGTTTTATGGATCATGCAGTGGGCCACGTCCTGCCACTGCTGTTTGAGTAAATATAATATTTAACAGAGCAGACAACACATGATTATGTAGGTGAATCTGTGTATCATTTATATGAATAAATATTTTATTTGGTAAAATAATATTTCTTACATTTTATTTATTTATTTTCTACTTTCTTTGTAGTGCTGTTTAACTGTAATTTGCAACGCATGGTCCAGTGTTTTTGTTTTGATTATGACCGGAAGTTGTCGTTACATTAACACAACAAAAGCACGTGTTTGTTTTCCCATTTTAACCCTGTTGTTCACCTACAGAGGACATAATCCGTATGCAATATCCTAAAACTTAACAATATACATTGTATGCACCAGCTCACAGACACAGTTGTTTTAAATATGCACAATAATTAACATTGTCCTCTGCTGTCAGTGTTTCTGATGATGTGACATATTCAACCTGCAGTTCACACTGTTGGTCACTGGGTGGTGATAATGAACACATTTCTACCATCTGTCAAATAAAGAGGAAGAAACTACACTCTGCTCTTCTGCATTCGCGTCCACCCAGGAAGGTAAGATTAAACTACAGTGTTTGGGTCCAAATTTAACACATTATTTTAATTGTTCAGGCTACTGTAATAATCTTACACGCTACAAAGCGCCGGCGGTGTTATTGTGTTACATAATAATCTGTGGGTTGCAGTCTTTCTGTCTGTGTTGAGCTTCAGGATGAACTGAAACTGAAGTTGTCAGTGAAGAGTCGGAACAGTTTACAACATTTAAGATAACTCAAGTAACTGTGATGGCTTTAGTTACTGTGTCATCCACCTGTGTGATAACGTTACTGTTCACTGGTTTACACCCAGAAATAATCTGTCATCCAGAAGTGACTCATTTGATTGTTGTCTTATCTTCACAGCTGTTTGCTTTACATCAGCTTTCAAACAGCTGTGTGATCTATTCAATATGTGTTAAAGGTAAAACAATCAGTAAACCCCACGCTGCTCCCTCAACACGTTTCACCTAGCTGGTGATGTCACTACAGGTCTTAAGACACCTGTAGTGACATCACAGATTGGGGGCGTGGTCAAAATCAGAGTTTTGTTGCCAGTTACAGCTATTGACAGTATATAAATATATGTATATTATTATTATTAGTTAACTCATAGGTTACATTCACACTGCAAACCTTAGTGCTCACCTCTCATTTATTGCTCAGATCTGTTTTGTTTTGTTTGGGTGTTCATATTGTTTTTTTAAATGTCGCTCATATCAGATTCCAGTGTGAACACGTCTCGGTGCCAAAGTGACCCACATGACAAATGTTCATCTATAGTGACCTAAAATTCAAATGACTTCTGATAGGACTGTTCACACGGATGTTACAATGAAAAAAAAATCAGATCTGTATCTGATTTGAATCACATGTGAACTTGTCCTAAATCAGAAGTGAAAAGATCAGATTACATGTAAACAGTTCACACTGTTATGATTCACATATGATTCATATATCGGTCACTTGTGCCTGCAGTGTGAACGTAACTATAGAGAACAGCAGCATTAATGTAACATTTTAATGGCACCTTCATCACAACTCTGAAATGTGTTGCTAGTAAACAAAAGAGGCCACATAACTGTCAATTGAAATATTACTATTACATCCTCCATTATATATTCTTTGATCAATATTCGGGGCTAATGTCCTGATACCAACACAGCTCTGCTCACACGCACACACACACACACACACACACACACACACACACACACACACACACACACACACACACACACACAGGTGTTTTACAGTTATTCTGATTAGACCTCTGTTCACCAAACTCATTGTGACATACAAAGCTGGGATTTGAGGATTTGGGGATTGAAGATAGTTTGTACACATCCAAACAGTTCTGAGAAGAGCTTTAATCTGGCAGTGAAATCACCTGTAATCACCTGTGTGGGTCGACTACGACTTTGTGAACATAAAAAGGTTAAATATGTGAGAATGAGTAAATGTGGATTAAAAGTGGTTTACGTTTGCTTTGCTTGAACACTTTCCATTATCACATTTCAAGAGTTATTTAATAATTAAATAATAATTACTAGTCAACACCTATGATTAAATTCAACAGTTTAACAAAAACAAAAAATAAACAAACATGAAGCGCAGGTTTGACTTGTTTGAAGTTGTTGGCCGACTTGTTATGAATAAATCAACAAAAGAACTTGTGCTTCCTCGCTCTAATCTCCGACTGTGTTTGTTCTTGGCGTGTCTGTTTGTGTTTGAGCGCTGGAGGGAGAGCTCATTCTTCCTGACCTGGACGATTTCAGATTCAGCTCTTTATAGTGTTTATAGTTGCTGTTTCTTTCCTGTGCATTTTGTTTCCTTAATAGAAATGTTAACAGTTGGTTTTGGTGTTTTTTATGTGAGGATTACAGAGCTGCAACAGTGTGAGTGAAGACTCCAATGACAACCCTCAGTGAGAGATGACGGACTCTGAGGTGTCTGTGCTGCTTCACTGTGCAGCCTGGAGCGGCCTTCTGGAGTCTCAAGTGCAAGTGGAGCTCTCTGAAAGGTTTGAACATGAATCAGACCTCAACCACAGACTTCTAATATTAATAATTGTACAATTATAAAACCTTTCTACTGAACACAGCGGCTCAAACATATAATAGTGATATTGGGACAGAAAGTAGTAGTTAAATCCTTTTTATCACCACAGACACTAGATTTAAGGTGTAGGTGCTATACTCTATATACAGTACAATATACAGTACCAACAAGTACAGATCCTACTAACAAGTATTGTCTGTGTATTTAGAGCTTGATCTATCTTATTCTTCTGTGCCATAGACCTCCATTCTTGACCAAAAACTATTATTATTATTATTGTTATGTCTATTATATAAAAAGACTTCAGTGAGCCACACAGTTGCAGCGGGGGACATGGTTCTTTATTACAGAGAATATCAGTGAAGTAGTTTATGTTGAGTCAATCCCACAAAACACCGTTCTGCTACCTTAAATACACAATAGAACATAATCCCCAATAAATGCAGTATTACTAATGTGATGAGCTGTTTTAGCCTTTAAACTTTAACTTTAAACTTTATATTTGTGATTCAGTTTTAAAGGTCCCCTCCAGACATGTTTGAAGACATATACACAAAAAGTCTGAATACTAATGTGTGTCTAATATGTTGTTTCTGCAATGAAATATAATTTACACATTAAATGAGGTAGAAGGAGTAGATAGAAGTAGTTTTTAAGGATTTTAAAGATACAGAATCTATTAATATGCCTAAGTTTTCCTGCTGGACACAAGATGTCTCCTACTTCACTGTAAAGTCCATTCTCAGTGTTCTTTCTCACCCTTGTATAAGTTTGTTTTACTTCCTCTCTCTCTTCCCAGATTTAACAGGCAGACGGATCCGACTCTGGAGCGTCAGATAGAGGAGGCGTGGACACAACGGGTGTCCAAGGAGCCGTGGCTTTTCAACGGGTCCAAATTCAGACTGCACTCTTTCTGCTTGGCCTCCCCTGCCGTTACTCCCAAACACCCACCCTGCACTCAATCCCCCCACGTCCCCGTCGTGGACCATACAGGAGAGGGTCAGGAAGGGGAGTTAAAGAGGAGGCAAAGAACGGAGGAAAATATGTGTAGCAGCGATTCTCTGCATCACACTGCTCAGAACTGTTTGGATGAAAGAGGCAGAAATCAGGCAGTAAACACAGATGAGCAGGAGACTGGGCCGCTCCTCACTCTGAGACTGGGCCTGACATGCTACAAAGACTACCTGGGGACAAACTGGTCGTGTGAGGTGGCAGAGCTCCGTCGGCGCGGAGAGGTGGAGTTCGGTGACGCCCTGGCGCTGCTGGCTCAGCCTCTGGGCGTGGGTGGTGTCCTGTGCACGGATGACAGTCAGGTGGTGTTGATCAGGAGGAGCCAGAGGGTGGCGGAGGCGGGGGGGCTCCTGGACATCCCCGGAGGTCATCCAGAGCCAAAGGTGAGGAAGAACCAAGTGGGGTAAAGTGTCACTAATGTGCTTGATGTGTTCCTTACACCATCGCTGCCCTCCTCAGGTGGTGTGTGAGCGTCTGGGCCAGGAGGTGCGTGAGGAGCAGATCAGTGTGGACATGATGCAGCAGAGGCCCGTCGTCTCAGAGCTGTTCTCGTCCGTGTGCGCTGAGATCAGGGACGAGGTGGGTTTCTCAAACCGCTGTGGACTCTTTAGTTCACGTCAAGTTGTTCAAGTGCTTTTTGATTTGTTGGTAAATCAGTTAACTCAAGTCCTGCTTTTTCACTCTTATATGAAACTATGGCTGCAATTAATTATACTTTTGTAATCAATATATTGAAAAAGATGATCTTTAGTGACTGCAGTTAAAACTTCGGCATAGAATATTATAACATCTTTCAAACGATTTAAGAAAGCCTTTTATTTAGTTAGTCCAGGTGAACATTGTTCTGAGCTCAGTCAACATTTAAACTCGACCAGCTGTTTAGCAAAGACTAAAATGTATATTGATATTCACTTTAGAAATTCTTTGGAAAACATTAGTGTTTAACTTTGTGACCTTTAATCTCTCTCCTCCTTCATCCCTGCTCCTCTCTGTCCATCCTCAGGTGAATATCCCTCTGAGCTCCCTCGGAGAGCCCGTCCTGATGGGGGTCGCTCTGAATCACACCAGCGCTGGCAGGCCGAGTGCTGAGTTCTATGTCAGGTGCTCAATATTACCTTTAGTTTGAACCCCTGAAATATTAACTGAAGGCTGTGAGCAAATGTATATGGACACAAACCTCTGCCAGTCAACACTAGTCATGGTGTTAGAAAAAAGGTTATTTTACAATGGGAAAAACCCCCATTAGTCACCTACATTAGCTCTCAAGCTGTCCTGTGACACAAGGTGTATTTTCTTTTTATGTGTCATGCTGAAATCTCTTCTCATAAAATAAATTCAAGGTCACTGGATCAGAGACAAAAGTGTCACTGTCCATTATAACAGTGTAGAATTCAATGTAAGAAACCTGGCTGAGACTGCAACATCAAGAGCTGCCATGATGATATTAAAAATGGGCCCATTAGGGACAGACAGCAGATATATTTGCTGTGATCTGAGATGAGGAGTACAAATTTCCCTAGGTTTGCTTTATAAAGATGTTATGTAGATGCAGTTATTTCTGTGTCCTCAGTTGCTCTTTGACGTCTGATGAAGTCAGAAAGTTGTACTGGAAAGGAGGAGCAGAGGCCAACGAGTCCACAGATATTGTCTTCCTCAGCAGAGCGGTGAGTAATGTATAGTTACAGATCTAGAACGAGCTTTCTTGTCTTGAGAAAGTTCAGTAGATCCCAAGATGTATATAAATGTGGGATTTAAGGTAAATATCTAATCACATCTAAAAGCACCAATATTGTTCTCCCTGAAATTTGTAGGATGTGTTGCAGCTGGACAGAAGCAGCCCTGTGTGGGCGGAGCTGTGTCCTTCAGCTAAAGGAGCCGTGCTGCTTTATCAGACAGTGAAGCCAGACGGAGAGCGAAGTCAGAGCTGATGACACAACAATCAGCTGATCAGAGGATGGATCCAGGCGATCAAATGTACAAACACTCCTTTAAAGGTTCAGGGATTTATTACTCTTTGACTTTAAGCACTCTCTGACCAATACTAGTGTTAGAACTGTGCAAAATACTGTATTTTTTTTATTATTTGTACACTGTGCAGTAAAAACATGATCAAATTTTAAAAAGTATTTTGAATAAAAATCCTAAAAAGTGACCTGGTTTTCATTGTTAAATGATTAGATACTACAACACTGATTATCTCTGATTGACCAAAGCAGCGAGTGCAACAAAATTAAGTGACATCAGTAGAATTATTGTCCTTGTAAACGCAGATAGTGCAGCAGCATCGGTCTCTTCTTGCTCCAGGTGTCGTCATCAGTAACCTTCATAACCAAAGTCTCTGTAGTAGCCCTGGTCCTGATAAGCCATGTTCCACTGAAATGTAAAAGCACAATGTGATTTAGTTTCATCTGTGAAAAACCACTTGAGTAAATATAAATATATTTATAAGTTTGTGATTTAATTGATAAGTAGTAGAGAAGGGGTAAGAATAAATAAGTGTATACTTCCTCCTACTCCTTTTCAAACAGATTTAATTTGTGTTTATGAAGATGTATTAATTGGGTTTGCGTACAGGATTATTGTTCACTTCATTTCTATGTTATTTTTTATTTGTTCGAAATGAATATAAAACAAACAAATAGCACGCTCAAGATCAGCTGAACTACATCTATAATGAAGAAGAAATTAAATGGTAATGTAATTTATGTCGTCAGGAGAGAGAACAGTTCACGTCCCATCTGCCTACAGTACTGACTAACTGACCTAATGTCCTCATAAAGTGCAGCTGAGCTAATGAGGTTATTGTTTGGTTTGTTTGTATGTTGAACAGGACTCCACAGCACTCACATATCTTGGTTGCTGCCTCCATGTCTGCATGTTGAATCTACTGTTCTTCCACCCTACAAAGACAACAATGAAATTAACACCCTAAAATATCAATATAATATAAAAGTCTCCCACAGTACAGCCCATCATTTCTCACACTGACCATGGAGTCCAGTCCACTGCATCCTGTGTGAGGGTGGAAGGCCGTGGGGGTGTGGTCTTTTCTTGTAAAATCTGGATTTCTTTTTGTCGTGTTTGGCTATGGGGGGCAGAAGTCTGCGAGCCTCCTCTTTATACTCCTGCAGGAGCGTCTGTACCTGATCCTGAGGCAGCCCGACATACTGCAGCTCCTCCAGCAGGTCGCTCTGCTGCTCCGGAAGACTGCAGCTGACTGGAGAGGAGGAGCAAAGTTTAAGTTGCGGAAGCTTGACAGAAATTATGTCCATGTCCACCTGTATGGGTCTCATTCATATTACTCTGCTGTCCCAGGTTGATTATAATTGTTAGAAGTGGCAGAGGGTTCAGTCTAGTGTGTATTTCCATACTGGAAGAACTGGTTCAAGACCAGTGGCTGGTTGCCAATGTCTCTTCTTTCAGAGAAGTCAAATACTATAAATTAAAATCACTTTTTACAATTAAACCCCAATTTCTTCCCTTGCCCCTTCCCCATCTTCCAAAAAATGTGAGCTAAAATATTATATTCCTCCTTTTGCTAGGACCCCACTCAAGGGCCACTGTTAAACCTCTGAATTAAATAACTAAATAATAAAAGTACACAATAAAGTTGTGTGTCTCCCAAACAGAGAATGATGTTTCAAATATAAATATTATTAGTTTCCACCTCTAACAGAAATGTGTTTTAATATCGACTGCCAACTCCTACACTGGCAGTGAGGTACTATTATTAATCACTGAGATGTAAGTCAGACCTTGGAGTTTAAGGAGGGCGGTCTCGGGGATCTGCTCTCCGTCACTCGTCTGGTGCAGAGACCGTCGTCTCTTCCACTCGTCAGCTGAGGGAAAGACCACCACCACTTTGCGCCTGAAGCCTGTAAACAGCTGCAGCTTGTAACGGCGTGCAGAGAAGAGGATGTTGCACTGGACAACAGAGAGAATATGGTAAGAGGAGGTGGAATACAATTTCCAAGTACTGTTGCGTCAGCGTTTCAGTGGATATTTAATTACAGTCCTATGACAAAAATGACTGATATTGATCTGAGACTGAAGTTGACATTTTGTCCAACATACTGTAATCATCAAGTGTTTTAAACACAATGAAGTCCTTACAATATCAGTATCCAACTGGAAATAATTCTGTGACAGTATGGTAATACATACAGGTAATTTAACAGGGGTTTAAATAATATACTATATATATATATATATATATATATATATACACACACTATACTAAAATATATATGTTTAGTAGTGAAGTTACCTGATCAAGGATATAGTTGCCATGCGTCTGAGCAGCCATCTTGATCAAATCAGTTAGACACTGAGATGCCTGCTGCAGCCTGCTGTCCCTCTGTCCACCACTCTATACACACACACACACACACACACACACACACACACACACACACACACACACACACACACCATTTTAGATCAGTTGTTCAGTCGTAAATTGAAAATCTCTGAATGTGAATATAAAACATGAGAGTGATGACTGAAGGTGTGACTGACAATCATACATGCGAGCAGCTCCTCTGTGCCCAACAGTCTGTACTGCTTCTCTGGATGCTGCTTCATGTGAGTCCTGGCCCAGTTGCTCTTCCCAGAACCAGGAAGACCAACCATCAACAACACCTGGAGGGAGAAAAGATTCAAATGTTTCATATCCTGTGAAAATAACCAGAAGAAGTTGTTTCTAGCCACTAACACAGGATGCATATCTCAAATACTATAAGATGGATTACCACTAAATGTTGTAGAGATATTCATAATCTCACTATCAGCAGTACTTTGGTCTATGATCAAATGCCTAAGAAAGCAATGACATGCCTATCTGAATGAGCTGTACTTTGTGTTAAGTACTGATTAGCAAATGTTAGCATGGTAAAGGTTACACCTGCTAAAGATCAGTGTGAGCTTAGCATTTAGCTCAAATCGATTCATTCGTAAGTAACATTTGTGAATTTCCAAAGGCAGTCTAAACATTCATGTATTCCTCAAATGTCTTTTTGACCAACATTTCTTTATCAACACAAGGAAGCATAAAAACAACTTGTGATAATAATTCTTCAATCAGCTTTTCCATCATACTCATTCAAATCCTTTCAATGGAAGCTACTGTCTGTCTCTCACCTCACACTGTGATCTGGAGGAAGGACCCAAAGTGGCGCGCACCCTCTGCCCAGCAGAAAGAGCTGCTAGTGGTGTGAACCCTGGAGGGCCGGGGTACCAGGGAGGAGCTGTGGGGTCCAGGTGGAATCTGACTGAACAGCTCTTACAGAGGACGTGAGGGAAGAGAGCCTGCGGCACACAGGCGCCAAGGAAAAAGGCCACCCCCATGAAACGCCCGTTCTTATGGAAAGAGAGCTCAACAGCGCTGTCTGTAGAGAAAGACTGTCGCACAAACACAAAAACTAAGATCTTCATGCCACAAGACAACAAGAACATAGTAAAGATTCAAAGGCTGAGGACAGAGGAAGACTTGAAAGTGTCACTCACAGCGTAACAGCCAATGATGTCCCCCTCTGAGAAAGGTTCTCCAAACTCTTCCTCCTTCCCACCTGACACTTTTTTACCGCGCCCATCAAAAGCAAAAGACAATTCATCTTCACCTGGTACGAGACAGACAGTAAAAATCTTATAAATGCATCTCCAGAAAGGGTGTGTCAGTTCAAATAAATAAACCTAATGATGAACCTAATCCTTACCCAGCAGTAGGGAGCTGTTGGCCAATGACCAGCCTACTCTCAGACCGTAAGGATCCATGTCTCTCGTCTCCTCCAGCTGCGTGGTCAACAGCTTCCTCTCCAGCCTCACCTCAAAGCCCACACAGCCCTGCAGCACCCCATGGGTGAGCCTGCAGCCCGACCACAGCGAGGGGAATCGAGCCCAGAACCGAGGCTGACCGCACGCACAGTCAGGAGCCACCTCAAAGTGGAGGTGGCTGTCATCTGTGTAACAGTAAGGAAAGGGATTCAACAACGCCTCTGCACTGCTCTTATGACTACCCTTATCTCAAGAAACTGCTTCTTCTGGGACTATTTTCTTTACAAAATGAACTAATCATAGAATAAAATACAAACTAGATGAGGTTTGTTACATGTTCCTGCACCAGAGCGGTGATGAGTGTTGTTTAAAGACTTACATGGATTTATTCTGACTTTATCTCCATCTTCCTCCTCTGTCTCCTCTCTGTCCGCTGGAGGTTGTGGTGATTTGGCTCTGGTTGAGAGGAGATAGACAGGCATGTACATTAACAACCCTTTTTTATGAAATCTAATTTTCCTTAAGAGATTCTAAAAGACCAAGTTTAGGATTATTTCAATATTTGTTCAATTCAAACCTGTTTCTACCTTCTTCTTCTTCTGTTCTGAAAGTAGTGGTGCTAAGAGATGTACAATATATAAAGTCAATTAAACCTAATGGAAAGTTTTTTTTATTAGTAAGACATATGCAATAGAAACACCTATCTATCTATCATGTAGATTTATGTCTGTTAAATAACCTATTACCCAGTTTAACAGGGTTAAGTCTGGTGAGACGCTGTGGGTAAAACATTACTATGGATATTAACAAGTTATGGGAAAGGCGTGAAAATACGTATTTATTTGTTAAATATTCTATTTATAGCTTCACCCTCACAGACATATATACACTTCTATAACATAAAGCCCCTCATAAAGTCCATACGGACAGTGAAATACCTGTTACAAGTATAATCCTGGTCTAATTTATACTTTAAGAGCATTTTTTTTTGACTGAACCTGAAGCCTTTAAGCGTCTTCAGCTCACCTGTGAAAACAATAATTGATCCTACATTACCTTTTGTATCGTATCTCCTCTTTGAACTCATAGAAAGCTCTTCCTCTGCACAGCTCCTCTGCTGACTGAGCTCTCACATCCTCTCCGGGACGCTGCGCACCTCCCTGCTGCCTCTCGACCTCCTCCTCCTCCTCCTCCTCCTCCTCTCGGTGGTCGGGCACACACTCTGAACCCAGCCCAGGGGGTCGTTGCGGTGCTGGCAGCCCGCTGTCTGTCTGTGTGGCGGAGTCTGTGAACGCTCTGGTGCGGTGGTCTAGTTCCCACCGCGCAGTAACACCAGCTACTGTCGGCGGTGAAGAGGCCGGAGCGCGGACGTCCACCACAGTGTCCGCCGGTTCCGAAGGTGTCGGTGAGGAGGAGTCGTTTTGTAGTTTTATGTCTTCCTCGCCGTGTCCTCCGGGTAGTCCAGCCTCTAAAGCAGACCACAACCTGCCCACCAGCTCAGCCTTCAGCCCCCGGACGTCCAACCCGAGGTCTGTAAGTCTGCACCGCAGCTCGGGCACTTTTAACTTCTTAATGTCCGTTAGCTTCATTGTTACCCTGGATATACTGTTGTTGTTGTTGTTGTTGTTGTTGTTGTTGTTGTTGTGAGCTTCTTTAGGTAAAAAAAACAAAAACAGACTTAAAGTAAACTGCTCAGCCGTTTGGATCAAAACATCGGTTCAATATGGAGCCCTGGTCTGTGATTGGCTCTCTACTTCTTCTGTGTTTTAATTATCGGCAGACTGGACACTCGCAGGAGTCTTTACTGCCATCAGCGGTTAGAAATGGTACTACACCCAGTGTTAACATGAATTATCCACTCCAGTACAGTAACTTAACCATTGTACAATAATGACATCTATTGCATCTGAAAACTAGTTATTATTTATTTATTTCTTGTTGAAATAAAAGCATAAATACAATCATTCAAACACATCTACCCATGCTGCCCATACTGTATATAGTGTCATATCCACATACCTCATGTGCATAAAGAAACCTGCACGTAAATATTTATTTCAGCATCCTCTGCACCATCTACTGTCTACAAATGTTATTGTTTTTTGTTTGTTTACATATATATATGTGTATGTCAGTTGAGCTTGTTGTCCTGTTTATTTATTCTTAGTCTGTGTACATTTTGAACATAAAATCGGAGTCAGTTTCTTTGTATGTGTGCACATACCTGGCCAATGAAAGTGATTCTGATTGATCGGGTTTACCCACTTCACTAATCCTCATCCTTCAATAGTTTTCTACCAGCTGACTTTTCTTTCCTAGGATGGCGAAGGCATGACATAGTTATCTAATTTTACTTTACTCAAAATGCAGAATTACTGTCTGTAGTTGTCTCACCCTTTAGTCTGTGGGCATGTATTGATTCTTCAGTGGCTAATGTAAAGTTCATAATGATCCTTGCTGCCTGAAGACTAGCTGTAGGAGTTCAGTGACAATATGTAAATACTATTGGCCCAGTTATGGGCAACTTAAATATGGAGGAGTAATCTTACTGTTTACTGTATTCAGTATCTATTTCCACCCTTGTTATGATATGAATGTAGTTTTTAGTATGTAGTAAGTTGAGACATAATTTTTTCAGAATGAGAAACTTTTTATTTGACAAACAAGACAAATGCAAAAAAACCATAAATGCACACAAACAGGTAAAAGGTAAAAAGCAAGACATTGTCAGTCATAATACAAAATACATTTGATATATTACATTTCAAGTTACTGTCTCGTCTCTCTTTTCTTCAGATTTCTTGCTCCACTGTCAGTGTGTCATTACAACCACTCGGGTCAGTGATAACAGGAGAGAAGTTCAGAAACAACTTTGAATCATCTGTTTTAAAACCTCAACAATGTTAGTCATTTCTCTCCTGTTCACTGACCCTTATGAGCTCCACACAAATCTCTCTCAGTGAGAAAACAAATCACATATTGCAGATCCTTGTAGTTTACCTTCTAATTATTCTCTACAAGTATCATTTGAGAGGATTTGACGCTTCATTAACGCCCGGAGCGGCCGTGTCCACACAAACAGCATCATAACAACAATCGTCACAGGAAGAGAGAAACGTCAGCACTGATTTTTCCGTTACACAACAGAACATTCAGGTCATGCTCACACAGTGAGCCTGTTTTTCTCGTACATGGTGGCTCAGTCTCACTCTCACCACATGCTTCACAATAAAAGCACCTCAGTGCTACATCTGAATATTACACTCAGAGCAGTCAACACAAATGTATTCTCCCTGATGAGGACACAACAGTGCAAAATGTGGGACTCCAGCTGAAATGTAAACAAACATGCATATTAAATATATCCAAAATAGACTGGAGGAAAAACACCATCTGGTTGCTTCTAGCTTCTAAATAACGCTGTGGTTATTAGATCACTGAATACATCTGCTTCAACTATTCAAATGAGTGTTTTCTTCTGTAAAATCCCTTTTGTCCCAAGACAGAGTTGAGGTTAGTCCCAGTACGTGCTCGTTGTTACATTGGAGTCACAGAACTACGGCTCCATTTTTCTGAAAAATAAATTCCTGCACACCTTCGAATTTACATTTACATCCATTTACAACAAACTTAGAGCAACTCTGAGAATCCTTCATATAGATGAATATTAATATAATTAATAATATTCAGTCTGCTGCATGATTTAAAAAAAATGTTAACCAGTTTTCTAAGAGAAAATGTATCTGAAAATTACATATGGGGTTAATTTTTACACCATAAATCTTTATTAACAGTTATATCTGTCCATAATGAGTTATTACTATTATTTTTCAATTTCATGTACAATAGTGCGTATGTATATTCTTCTTGTGTAATGCTGCATTCACTGTCAGCAGAACAGGAAGAACAGAAAAACCTTCAAACTTCACACATTATTCTAAGATAAATTAGCTTCTTCTTGGATCCTTTTAAATAAGCAGAATCTATTGTTCTGGTGTTATTATCGGTTGTCGTTTACAACTGCCAGCGATGGAGGCTTTGCAGCTATTTTGCCAACAGTTTGTTGACGCCTGTATTTCTTTTTTACCGTCACTGTCAGCATTTCTAAATATATGTCTGTTTTTAAACATAAACTAGTTTTTATCATTTAGAACAATAGATGCTTAGTTCTGTGACTTAAATGTAATACATTTGTAAGAGGCACAAACTGGGGCTGCGTTATGGTGGTTGGCCCAGAAATTATATCATTATATAATACAGCCTGACTGATACTGGCAATATAATGTTTGAGATTTTAAAAATCTGAATATATCTGCAGATATTTTGTACTATGAAGAAGTAACAGCCAGATTCTTTGGTTCGTAAAGAAGTGTGACTTATTTCAGATTGAACAGTATAAAACTATCAGTGCTCTCTGGAGAACAAACTATATAACGGAGACACTGTTTATACATGACCTGAAACATATCTTTGGCAATTGCATACTGACATTTCTTGTTACTTATTTGCTTTACTGGCTTTATCAATCAGGCTCTATTGTATAAGATGATTAAATAATGAATTATATATATATATATATATAAAAGCTTGTCCTAAACCACACTTACATATTCTACATGCAGTAGGCAGACGTAGTTTTAAAAATAAGTTGAGACAGTGGAAGTGAGTGTACCATCTGATATCAGCCCCTCATACAGTCTCAGTTAGACCAGCAGGGTGGGTGTTGCTGGAGCAGGTGAGGGAGAGCCGCTGTCACATGGGCTGTGTCCCAGCAGCAGCTCCTTCTCTCGGGGACGACACGGCACGTTGATGTGCTGGCTGTGAGAGTGGTAGAGCCGCAGGAAAGCCAGGATGGACTGAGCCAGCCATAGAGCTGTCACACACCACAGAGACACCTGAGGGCACAGGGTGTGGTTGATTAAAGCCCCCCTCCACTCAAAAATATGTTTTTCTTCTTGTTCCCACAGTGGGATGTTTGAGCTTCACTGAGCAAACTTTGGAAAAGAATAAAATCTGCATATTCATAGATAATGTAATTTTATGTATTGATTTTAATGAGGAAATCAGACACACTGTTACTATTATTGTTGTTCCAAGCAGACTATTTGTCTTAATACATGTGTAGAAGGGATCTTTAAGCTTACGGCCACACTTGAGAATATCAGAATAAACTGAAGAACAATGTGCACATTAAGCAAAGTGTGTGTGTGTGTGTGTGTGTGTGTGTAGAGTCGTGGACAGCAGGCCTCTCAGTGGGGGATTAAGAATGAGGATGTCATGTTTCTTTGCAAGAGCCAGAAAAGTCTCTACATGGAAAAGGAAAGAAATAATAACTCCTATATTAACAACAGCTACAACAGCTTCCACGTCAGCTGAAAATGACGTTAGGAAGGAAACGTTGCTGCTAATTATCACCCCCCCCACACACACAAACACACACACTATAAAATTAACTTACAGTGTTAGACTGATGTGAAGCGAAATGTGAATTCAGTCTGATAATCAGGATGGATCAGATCAGCTGTAGCTAATTACCGTTCAATTCAATAAGGGCTGAAATGAAAAGTGTGTCTGTTCTCTGGTTAATGTGCTCTCTGCAGCCCGCGTTCAGTCTCAACAGATTGTGAGTGAACACATCGTTACGTAACACCACTGCACACCAGTGGACTGTGTGATTGTGCAGTTTAACAGAGCCACAGGGTGCCGACTCTTCACCTCAAGTTATTTTAAGACTCTCCCTGTTAAACTTCATACCAGTTCTGGTGAAGTACTTCAGGTTACAGCCGTTAACTGAATGTGTTAAACGTAATAAAAAAAACACAAAACTAGCTAATTAATCTCAAAAAGGCTCCAAACCCTCATGTTGTAAGAATAAACCTGCTAGCTGTGTGTTTTTTTTTATATATGAATATTGAGCAGCTGGTTTCAGAAAACTGTTGCCCGTAGCAACATCTGAGCGCTCCTACCTGTGCCAGTCCGAGCTCTGTGTAGAAAGAGGAGGTGTCCACATCCAGGTAAAGAGGAACAGACTGGGACTCTGCACAGCTAAACACAAACAAACAAACATGAAGGGGTGAGGAAGGATCCACAACAACACTTTTATCAGTCCAACATCAACACTGGATCAAAAGATGTGAAGAAGTATCACAAAGTTGGGCCAAATGTATCGATCATCAGTTATGTTTCCATACTGTTTATATCATGGCACCCATCCTTTTACTATCTGTGGTTGTATTATGTCATTGTGGATAACATCAGCTATATAATTTGCTGGATTATCCCAAAACAAACAGTTACTTTACTATATCAGAATATAAAAATATCAACGTGTATTTAAAATGACATAATTCATTCATTTAGTATCGCTCACTGTAACATACTGGTTAAGTGGATTGGTACCAGACGTTATATCCAAATGTTTCAGTGTTTATCCCACCAGTTTAATATGAGAATTGTTTATTTATTAACTACAGGTGGATCAGTGTGTATAGCTGTAGAGTTTTTGTAAGTTTAAGGATTGTTTGTTTAAACAACCGAACCAAACATCATAATTACAGTAACAGGAATCACATCAATAACAGCTAAAATAACCATTACAAATGCAACATATAACTCCTACAACAAACACCAGCACACAGGAGGTCCCACCATAGGAGTTCATTCTCAAACAGTGTACCTGTACGGCCGTGTGTTGTCGTCAGTCACGGTGTCGCACCAGGAGACCAACCCCAGAGACAGGATGACACTGGCCCCTCCAGACAGGAAGAGCACGCACACACTCAGCAGCACCGTCAGGAAGGATGAAAACAGGGTGCTGAGCAGAAAACGCAAACAGCCGTCAGATACAGGAACAGACTAAACGCTATGTGTATGTATGTGGTATGTGTTGACTGTCATATAGTTAACTAATTAATTAGTTTTAGACTGTTGGTCAGCACATTGAGCTCTGGGAAATGTTAATGTGCACTCTATCACTTTATAGTTTAATTTCACTCTATAGAGCTCTAATACCCACAAAAGCTGTGATGTAGAAAAGGCTATAATTCATATTTGCAGCTCATTCTTAATTTCAGGAGGGTGTTTGTATGTCTGCCTATTGTTTTAGTTTACTTTAAGTATATCTATAGACATATTAATCATGTATTACTAGATGTATATAGATGCACATTTATTAGAAACAAAATATATGGTGGTCATAGCTATGTACTTACTGAGGAGTGCTTTTATTACAGTACAGTAGTTTTATTTCCACTTTCTAAAATATATATAAAATAGTACTTTGTACCTCTCCAACTACTGTTACACAACTACTGCTGCAGCAACTACAACTCAGATCTTTTACTTCAGTACACATAGAAATATGAGTGTAAAAATACAAGTAAAGCTGTTTTCAAAATCTTACTGAAGTGAAAGTACATCATTATTAGCAGCAAAACATACTTGGAGTACCACAAGTAAAAGTTCTCATCATGCAGAATAGACAGATAGATAGATAGATAGATAGATAGATAGATAGATAGATAGATAGATATACTTTATTGATCCCAAGCTGGGAAATTGAAGTGTAGCAGCATCATTACACACAGTATATAAAAAATGTATAAAATGTATAAATAAGCGGGATAATAATACACATTATATTACTGGATTATAATTATTTATACATTAATATATACACCACTATAATGCTGCAGGTCGCTTAACCTACAATAATATACTATAATGTGTTAGTTGATGGATATCTAGTATTCATAATCTAAATATACAGAGTAACTAGTAACTGAAGCTTTAAAATAAATGTAGCGGAGTAAAAAGTACTCAGTTACATTCCACCACTGTATATAAGTGTTACTTCCACTGTTTCAGTATATATATGTGTGTGTGTGTGTGTGTGTGTGTGTGTGTGTGTGTGTGTGTGTGGGTATATATATGCAGAATTAGGTCAGTGATATAATGTCACTCACTCATCATGTCGTCCGTGCAGATAGAAGAGATACCTCCAGCCCTGCGCTGCGCCGTACAGGACCGTGAAAATACCCACAAATGTGGAGAACTGGCAGGCTGCCGGTGGGCCCCACTGCTGCACCACCAGGTGAGAGACGTCTCCCGGCTGCCCCGTCAGCTCGGCCCGGTTCTCTGTCCTCCAGTAGCCGGTGGAGAAGAGTGCGCAGCGGCCTTTGAACGCGGAGCCGTTGAGAGCCATGGGGACGACCACCAGCAAGCCCGCCACCACCGACAGGGCGTGAGCCGCACAGTGAGCGAGCAGCAGCCGTCGGTCCAGCTCCATGTTAGAGGTCAGACTCAACTGTGTCCACGGTGTAGGCAGAATATAAAGTCAGCACATCCCCGGGTGTGTCTGTGTAACGGTGCACCGTGGTGGAGGGTATTTAAAGAAACCAGGGCGGGGACCGACTCACCGCTCCGCAGTCCGACTGTTACACAACAGAGAGCCGGAGGACGCACAGAGGGATCACTCCGCCTCACTCTCAAGGAACTATTAACACAGTTATCACACTACACCAGAGGTTACCAGCCTTTTGACTAAGTGACATATCTTATGGATATTTCATGTTTATATTCAAAACTGTACAATGAATCCAAACAGTGAACTCAGTAACTGCAAGAAGTTTGTGTAACAAAAGTGATTTGGATGATTTTTTTAGCAGATTTTTTCCAGTTTAGGGAACTTTTCATACAATCTTCTGTCACTTCTTGTTGTTGATGTTTAATAATCATATATACTTAATAAGTGTCTTTTTTTTATATACATTTTCAGTGTTTTCTTATTCTACAAGACAAGTTACTTAACATTTTACTTTACTTTACATTTCTTCACAGAAGTTAACCAAACACTGAGCTATAGGCCTAATGGGTATATTATTATTAGTTTTCTCACAGCCCTTAAAATCAAGAAGGACTCTCGACCCCCATGAAGCTTTGTTGACCCTAGTGATAAGTAAATTAATACATTAAATTAAAGAGCTTTTTGTAAACCATATTCCTACAATACTAAATTGAAAAGAAAAAAAAAATCACTTAAAGATTTTTAATTTATTTTTCTTTGGGAGTAAAGTGGAATTTGAAATATCTAGATCGTAACACCTTAATAGTTCTTAAAGGATACATTTCTGTAAGATAAAGTCAGGTATGAGTTGTTATTAGACATATTTCTTAGTAGAAGTTACGATGTTTAAAGTGGGTTCCTTGTAGAAAGGTGGTGGGTAGACAAATGTGGGAGAACATTTCGTGTTGAATAATATAACAATATTATGTAAGAATAATATCATATTAATTAATTAGTTTTAAGAAACAGGAGCATTGATGAGTGAAAAAGTGTAAATTAAGTTATTGATCTATTCACCATAGGTCACTAATCCTATTGAACACCTATGAATTCCCACCCTGGGCACTTAATGGGGCAATTGGGTTTATCACTGGTGCAGTACTGGGGTTTCTGTTTTACTGGTTACTGAATGTAAACAGTATTTATAACAAATGTCACAGACCATAAAGAGGATAAGAAAGTCTGTCCCATTGCTGAATCAGTTTGTTTATTCAATAACACATTAAAACAGACGAGAGCGTACCTCTGCTAAAGTTTCTCAATTTGTTATTTTAAGATAGAAAATGTTTACAATGTTTTAATCTGGACATTGATCAGGATCCGCATCCAAATACACACAGTGATTGATAGACATGTTAATTATGTTACGTGCATGTTAATTAAACTTGGTTTAATTAACATTATTTAACAATATGGCTAAAAGTCCAAAACACATGTAGTGATGGAAACAACAACAACTTCGGGTCGGCTGATACATCTCTCTACACAAACGATCTTTGGTGCTCTACGTTCCTCTGGCAGTGACGTAGCCGCGGCGTCATGACGTCTGCTTTTGCCAACTGGCCTGTTTGTATGAGCGCGTGCTCCAGAGGATGTAATCAGCGTGCAGACAAAGTGATTATCTGGATGATCGCACTGATGAAGAGTTTGATGAATGACGTTAATCAGAGGACATTTCACTCTTGACAGCTCTGAGGTATAAACGGCGGGACTTTTTTAAAACATTTAAATAATTAATTTGCCCAATTTATTTTTTTAAAAATCAGCTTCTGGGTCCAAACATTAAAATATAAAATGCTAAATTATAAATCTTTACAATTAAATTATGAAGTAAACATTTAGATTTTTTTATTCTTTAACATGTTACACAACAGTGTTTCATAATCCTGATTACAAACAGATACTCAGCTGTTACAAGACCAATATAGTCTGAACCCAGCATCCTCTCATTCTGAGGCAACATATGAGTCCTGTTAAAACAACCTGCTAGCACAGATAAGCAGAGACTATAGAGAACCACACACAAATAGCCTTTTTAATTGCCCCAAAAGGGTAGGAGGAATGTGGGGTGGAGCTGGGGTGAAATTCTTCCCTCTGGGTCAGACATTGGCATCTGCCTATAACCCCCCACCCTACTGATAAATCAAAGCTGATCTACCGAATAATAAATATGTCAACACCTGAATTTAGGGGGTTAAGTTATGAACATATTGATCATATCAATTATAAAATGTACAAAAAGAGGGAACCAACAAGTCAAATGACAACTTCAGGTTGTTGAACTACTAAAAATCTAATTAAATTTAGGGTACATGCGACCCAGGTGCATGCTGGTCCTATCCTCGGGGGCCCAGTGTTACCTAATACACAAATAAAACAAAATACTTATTATGCTAAACTAAATATACTAAACAAAATAATAATAATAATTTAGCTAAAACAATAATTAGCAAAACAAAATACTATCAAAATCTATATAGAAATGAAGCAAACATGTAGACTAATCAAACATTTGATAAACAACAAATAAATAGCTCCTACACTAGAGTGAATTACCAGAGAACTGAATGAACATGATGAGTGACTTAAGGTTTCTACAGAGGACAGACTGCTGTTATCATAAGTCAGTTGAGAGTGAGGGAGAAAATGGATTGAACTGATGGTTAGTAAACAGTTAATTCATTTAATTTGGATGTTAATAATACATCATTTGGATTTATAAATACAAATGCACATAACTCAGTTATTTATGTTTTCATGGCTTTTCGTTTGATATAACACAATAATGAGTTCATAGAGGCCAATGTCTTATTGATCCACTATTACTTCTTTTTGTTTTAAACATATATTAACTTATTTGATTATCATACAAGGTGGAGATACAACCATTAATGTATTAGTACATATATTGATTTTGCAGTGTTACTACTGGAGACAGGACTGTGCAACATTTTTATATTTACATTTATATTTATATTTAATTTAATCAGCTGTTCTATTATGTTTTTTAACATTTACATTAATTTCACAAACATGTCTCAGAGTTTCCTCCACATTGTGGTCTGGCAATATATATATATATATATATATATATATATATATATATATATATATATATAAATATATATTAATGAATAATAATTAGTCAGCTAACATTAATGTCACTTTTATCTTTTAAAAACACACAGACGAGTCTAGCACATCACATATAACATATAACGTTATAAGTATGTTAAGGAAAAAGAGGCTCTGACAGACACTGCAGCAAATAGCGGACTGGGACGGAATCTAGAAAGGGTCAATTTAAGGCCTCCGCTATTAAATGATTGACAGGATGTTTAACGTTAAATGTATATGAAACCTCGCCCACTGGAAATATAGTGTTTTACCTTAAGTCCGGTTCAGATCAATGTATCAATCAAATCAATCAAAATGCCGAAACCCGGGATCGAACCAGGGACCTTTAGATCTTCAGTCTAACGCTCTCCCAACTGAGCTATTTCGGCGATAAATTATAATTGTCGTGTATGTCTAATTTACACATTACATAGACAAAGCCTGTGCTGTTTTATTCCGGTAACTAATCGATATTAAACACTGGAAACCGTCAACCGGTTGTTTTCGGTCAACTTCGTGTTGCCATGGTTCTGGTTCGGTAGCACGTTCACACGGTGACGTAATTTTCACGCCCATATTGAGCGCAGAGGCTGCTGGGAAGAAAGGTCAAGAATCGATGGCCGCGGCAGGCTCGGATTTACTGCTGCGAGAAAGATTATCTCCTGAGTAGAACAAATCAATACTGCTGGAAAAACTACTTAACTATTTCAGATGGGACCTTTACGATTTGTTGGCTTTAACACAGCAACCGTTACGATAAGTTATCGGCCGTTTTTTGTCTGAGACTCAGTCGATAGCTAGCTACCGTTAGCTGGCTAGCAGCTGCATTGTTATTGTTTTGGCTTCGTTTGGTGGTCGTATAAACAACATCCCCCGAGGTTCCCCAGCCGAGGCAGGGGTCCGGACTGCCTGAGTGATGTTTTTCTGCCCGTCCCGAGAAGATGGATGACAGGTCCAGCAGCAGCAGCAGCAGCAGCAGCCCCCCCCACCGGCTCCTCATCGTCCTGCTCATGGTGTTGCTGTTTGGCGTCATTATGATCCAATATGTGTGCCCGAGCAGGTCTGAGTGCCAGGTGCTGCACCATCTGGGATCCTGGTTTAAGGACGGCAGCGCAACTGGTTCTCGGGGCCGTGGCAGCGACATCCAAGACCGGCTCCAAAAGGATCCGTACATCGCAGAAGACGGCGCTCTGGTCCGCTTCGTCCCGCGCTTCAACTTCACCAAAGCCGATTTAAATCGTGTTGTAGACTTCAACATTAAAGGAGACGATGTTATAGTTTTCCTGCACATTCAAAAAACGGGCGGCACGACGTTTGGGCGACACCTGGTGCGGAATATTCAGCTGGAGAGGCCTTGCGAGTGTCACGCAGGTCAGAAGAAATGTACATGTTACCGGCCAGGTAAAAAGGAAACCTGGCTCTTCTCCCGCTTCTCCACCGGCTGGAGCTGCGGGCTTCACGCGGACTGGACTGAGCTCACCAGCTGCGTCCCGTCCCGCATGGACTCACGAGAGGTTCCGGAGAACCTGCCCAGGTTGGTGCAGGAGGATGCATGGGAAATGGGGATTTTAGGGTTAATGTTTCGACGTTACATGATACAGACATTAACATATATGTTTAATGGGACACTTGAAGCTGAAGTATTTTAACTTGTTAAATCAGTTTATTTGTTCATTTGGTGTAACTATTTATCACTGCAAGCAGGTGTCAAAGAGTTTTAAAGAAACTTTTTTTAACTATTGCACAAGCACTTCTACTCCAAATTAATGGTCTGTATGATTTTGTCGATTCAGAATCAGTTAATTATGATACAATTAATATAAATGATTGTTTTTAGTATTTAAAACTATCTTCTCTGCCTTTCTTACCCCGAGAAGAACCTCGAGAAACTAGTCCAACCAATCTATTCTCCAAGCTTTATGATGGGTAGTTTTATAATTCTGCTGACATTATACATTAGTTAATAACAATGCAATAGCAATGAATCACAGTGACATCTTATTACACACCTAATGTCCTCTTTTTCTCTCCAGTAGGAACTATTATTATATAACCATCTTAAGAGACCCAGTATCACGTTACCTGAGCGAGTGGCGTCATGTGCAGCGTGGTGCTACATGGAAGGCCTCATTACACGTGTGTGATGGACGTTCACCAACACTGTCTGAGCTGCCAAGCTGCTACTTGGGAGATGACTGGTCAGGTTGCTCCCTGCAGGAGTTCATGGACTGCCCCTACAACCTGGCCAACAATCGACAGACCCGCATGCTTGCTGATCTGAGCCTGGTGGGTTGCTACAACGTCTCTGCCATGAGTGAGGAGGAGCGCTGGGCAGTACTCCTGGAGAGCGCCAAACGTAACTTACGCGGCATGGCTTTCTTTGGGCTGACCGAGTACCAGCGTAAGACCCAGTATCTGTTTGAACGCACCTTCAACTTGGAGTTCATCGCACCCTTCACACAGCTCAACGGCACACGTGCCTCCAGCGTTGACGTACCTTCCGAGACGCAGCGGAGAATCCTCCAGCTAAACCGATGGGACGTAGAGCTGTATGAGTACGCCCGTGACCTTTTCCTGCAGCGTTTCCAGGTGGCAAGGCAGCACGAGCGCAGGCAAGCCAGGGAGAGGCGGCAGCAGGAGAGGAGGCGGCTCCGTGGAAGGCTCATAACAAAGCAAGGGAGGCAGCTAAAGCCCACAGAAACACCTCGTCAGCATGACAGACACTCAGTAGTAACCGAGGAGCAGCAGAGGAGGAAGGCTGATGGAGACAGTGGGGAGTCAGAAAAGCTACTCCCATACTGGTGGGATCAGGACGAGAACGGCACCATGGAGGATTACATTGACAATGTGGAACAGTGGTGGTGACGGGAACAATGGTGTCTTAATGGTGTGCCAAGTTCTGCCTTGTCTGTTGTTAATGAATCCAAGTTATTTTTAGTACATGTTTCACAGTAAATTTTCTGAATGACACACATTTATTTATTGATACTGATTGTATTTCTTTGCCACAACTGACATTCGTAATGGATATATTTCCTTGACATTTAGAAAGGCTGGTCTAGGTACCTGTACTCCTGTACCTTTCAGTGATCGCACAAGCCTTCTAGACTGTTCTCCTGGCTTTTAAACACATTTGAACTCTTGTGATGTAGCTTGGAATGAGGGGATGTCTATTATTTCTTTGTTAAAAAGAACAATGTAATACTTGTTTCTATAAATAATAAGCTACTGTTTGTGATTTACAATCTATGTTTGCCAAATTGTTGTCTTGTCTGAAATGCGTACATTTTTAAATGTACCTGTGATTTTAAGTGTCTCTTAAGTAACAGAAAAGGAGAATGGAATTTTCATAGATACCTCAATGTGTAGCATTAACTGCTAATGTTGTAAAATTACTGAATGTGTCCCAAGTCTCAGTTTTTATATAAAAATGCTTTTACATTCACTGAACTATTGTTCTTTTCTTGCCTTACAGAGAGATCTTCTTTTTGTGTTGGTTCTTTTGTCTGATCATGTGCACAAAAGACTGCAAGATTTTGTGTTGCACTTGCAAACCTCTGAAACACCAGCAGGGAGCGCTGAAGTAATTTTAATGAAATCCAAACTTCCTGAGTGGAGGTGGTAGTTGATCACAGCTTATTCTTAAATTTGGTGCACAGGATTTGAACCATTTTTCAGTGTGATCCTCAGAGGATTTAATGGAGGGATCAGCTGCGACAGCTGCTCCTAAATTTGGAAGAATTATTCAGAAATACACAAAAAAATGAAAATGCTCAAGACTTTATTTGATATTATTGGATTGCTAAAAGGAGGGATTACTTTTTTTCATCAGTTGCATTGGCAGAAATTATTGAGTAGTGAGAACAGTGAATATGCTCTTCATTTATATATTTGGATATAGAGACAAAGTTTTAGTATATATTTAAATTTGGATTCGACTATGAAAAAAACAAAATCCTATCTTTAATTTTTGCCTCTTTCAAATTTAAAAAGCTAACAAGCAGGGACAAATAAAACCATTATCACACCTAAATAGCAAATCTGATCTTTGGACCTTGAGCTAGAAGCACGATGATCTGCTAACTTCATTTCCTGTTTGGGATCAACCTTACTACTTAGAACATAAAGCATTGAAACACTATTAAATCTAGTAGGCCTGTAGATACTGTCTGTTTGCACAATATCCATTCGCAATATTGTATGCTTGAAGACAAATAATTTAAAAAAGGAGCTTATTTAATTGCGTCTAAAGTAAGTTTTATTGTGAAAAGCCATAAAGCAACCGGAAACGGTGCTAGTAGCATCAGGTGTATCCTCTGAAGAGCGCTCCTCTACCTCCATATTCTGTCACCTTAATGTAAGAACTATAAATTACTTATATTCTGATTTTATTATACGTTTTTAAATCGTTAAAATAATGAGAGATACGTATCCACCGTTGTTTAAATGTGTGCTAAATGGGATTTTGAGATTTAAGTTAAACGTTAGGCAAACGTTTAAATTTTGACCGTTAAAAATAGTAACGTTAATTATTTTTAAAAAACACTTTTAACGTTAGTTAGTGTTTGAGCCTAACTGCTCTCCTAAAATATGTAAATAAAGTTACACAGAGTCAGTCTAGCGTCATATCATTCACAGCACACAGTTAGACAATTGGTGGATCTATTTATTTATTTTATTTAACGTTAATCTGATTAATTGACCCTCTGTAATAATGAGTCATTTGTTACCAGTCTTGTATCCTCCTTGAATGTGCGCACATACACACACACACACACACACACACACACACACACACACACTCAGCATATATGTGCTAACGTTACCTGCAAGGTGTTAATGGCAGCCTACCTTGATACCTAACTGTGCTTTTGTCGTGACTTTGATTTTCCTCCCTAATGCTAATGATGTTATCTAATAAACCAAACACTCTCTCTCTCTCTCTCTCTCTCTCTCTCTCTCTCTCTCCCAACTCCTCCCTCACCAGTTTGCCCTCCCTCTGATTTTTTTTTCTTCAAATCTGTTATTCTGCTGTGTGTTGGGTCTGTGTTGCAGCCGAGCAAAATTTAGTTGCAGCTAACATTTTCAGCTGCCAACCAAGCCCCGCTTCTTCCTTTCACTCCGCGGCGGTAACACGTTTTTATTTATTTATTTTTTACATGCTTCGATTGTATTATTTCTAGCCAGCGTCAACGCGCTCTTTTCTCTCCCCCCTCCTCCTTTCTTATTTTTCTTTCACTTCCAATCAACACTGGTTGTGCATCAGCCCAATAACGCGTCTTTGTGGAAAATAACCATCAAATAAACATTTTAACCGACGTTCATTTAGGAGGAGACATTTGAGTCTGACTCCGATTGGACTGTGAACAGGTAAGAGGCTGAGCTCGACTGGCGCAGTTGAGTTTGCAGCAATATTAATGCTACCTAGTTTTATATTTAATCCATGTTGCGGTCATTTAAAATGCCTGTTGCGTGGTAGGCCAAAGCTGCTTTTATATTGGTAAATACGGGCGCAAATGCGGTGTTACACATACGTACAGCAGTAATAACACTGACACTGAACATGCTTTTGGGCAGGTCTGCTGAGAGCTGCTCTGCATGGATACAAATAATGCTGTGAGCCGCGGTCATATTTTATCCTGTGATGAGCACTCAACGGGGTTTTGTTAAATGCAGTATGCAGGGTTTCATTGGAAGTCTTTACAGTAACCAATGTGGAATGACTTCTCTCTTCTCCGTATATTGTTGTTTTATTCCATTACAATGTAGTAGAGGTGGAGAACACCTGCAGGTTGCTTCCTGGTTGTTCTGGCTGCATGTGTGCAGGAGTTGCAGCCAGCCTCCATGCATGCATTCAGTGCAGGGAGGTTGAGCCTTGTCCTTGTTTACCCTTTGGGGTCAGACACTCAAGCCACCATGACATACTGTGTTGTCACTAGTTGCCTACATATACTGTATGTTCTTCCAGTGGATGTATTGCCATCATATTGGCTCATTTAACAATACAGCCAGTCAAGACAAGTTCACGCTCCCTCCAGGCTGTGGACTCTGCTCCAGTCTAGCACTAGTCTAGCTAGTTTTTCTTTACTTAATATAAACATTGATAAACTGCCAAACACACAGGCACACAGCCACATTTCACATAACCTGTTTTTTTATTTCCCCTTTCACATAGACACACATTACAGGGACAGTTCAGGTTTATAAAAGTGTGGTTGTATGAGCTGCTTACTCAGTACTCAGAGATGTATACAGTAGATGGTGGTCGTCACACCCCCACTGAAGCAGAGTGATGTGCAGGTGGTATGGACGGGGCAGCAGCAAAACGTATTTAAGCCACCTAAATTTATGTAGGTCCTGTCTGCTTCCCCAAACTTGGGGCGGGCCGACAACCATCTACTGTAGTAATGCATACAGCCCCACACCCAAATCTAAACTAACCTTTTAATTGCTCGAGAGGCTTCATCTTTTATGGTGCAAATAAAACCATTCACCAACAATGCAGCAGCGATATCAAATACTTTAATTGTTCAACTATAACATCTACAGTTTTTCCAAGCAGTTAATTTTCATTATCTGAGTACCAGGTTGTGAAACTCCCAGCTCAAAACCAGTATTATGGCGAGTAAAATGAAAGCTCTGTTGCCTACACTTTATTCAGTATTGTTTCTAAATTAAAACTTGGAGTTTAGCAGGCAAGCTAAACTGCACTGTTCCAAGTATTTCATGCTTTGTGTAGGCTATGTTGTCCTGTATGATGGGATAGGCTTCTTGTGTGTTTGCTTGAATGGGAACTGTGCTGCTTTAATGAGCTGAAAGGATTACTGATACTTAACCTAATTACTTTGCTCCGTCCCTCCAGGCTGCAGGCTTTCACTCTCATTGTGATTTATGGATCTTCCACCTTTTAATCAATCACCTGGTCATTGATGTTATCCTGTTTTGCACTCGTCCTTGTCACTCCTCTCAAAAGAGTTGTCTGTTTACTGAACTGTAACACAGATCATTTGGTTGCAGATTAGATTTGTTGTTTTCACAGCTACAGTATTTGTTACACAACTACCCATGACTCTTAAAAAGGAATTCACCAAGCTTTTAGCTATGGGGAAACTCCAGATAAAGAAAAACTCCCACAGGAAACTCCATATTCTCATGTGAAACACTTTTTGTTCTCTCTGTCAAACTGCTGTATTTGCCTAAAACACTGTATTTTCCCATTTTACTCATTTAGCAGACCTCTAGAGCAATTTACTCTGATATTCCCCATTCATCTCAGTGATTGAACTTCAACCAAATCTTCAATTCACTGGTAGTAATTGTATTCAAATGTCACTTTAACTTCTTTCAGTAGCTCAACCATTTTACGATATTTAAACCGCAATATTTCTGCAGTGAGCACACATTTTTTATTATTAATTTCTTCCCTGTCAACCTGCAGTATTAGCCAAAACACTTATATATAATATATATATATAATATAAACTTCATTCAGTCCCTCAGTTTTACCTGACATTTCATGTAATTACATTTCAACTACCAGTTCAACGCCTTTTAATGTCTCAACTATTTCAAACAACAACAAATTTTCTTCAAAGATTTTTATTTTTCAGGTGTTATAATTATTTTGTTCTCTCCGTTGTATTAGCCAGTAACCCATTTTACACATTTACCCAATGCTCCTAATCGAGAGGAATTCAAAACACAGTCGTGCAATTTCTACATTTCTAAACCACCAAAATTGCCGTCAACCACTGGCAAGAAATCAAAGTGACTGACATTTAAAGGTCCAGTGTGGAACATTTAGGATCTGTTGGCAGAAATATAATATAATATTCATAGATATGTTTTCATTAGTGTATAATCATCTGAATATAGTAATCATTGTGTTTTTGTTACCTTAGAATGAACAGTTTTTATCTACAGACTCCATGGGACGCCCTTCCATGTTGAACCACCATGTTTCTACAATAGCCCAGAAGGGACAAACCAAACACTGGCTGTAGGTAGAGCCTTTTGTGTTTTTCGTGAGTTTCGTAACCACCGTAGTTTCTCCTATACACCTCACAGCCCATTCTCATTCACAGGTTTTCAAATAAGCGGTGTTCAGTCACCTGTAGTTGCACTCTGCAACTTGACCACTAGATGTCACTAAATGTTACACACTTGTCCTTTAAAGGGACATTGTGAAGTGTTTTATTAGCTAAAATCAATGTCTTCATAAATGTGTCCTCATTAGTGTAAAACTACCTCTGCCAATGATCTGACTTATCCTCGTAAGTGAAGAATTTCTTATCTGTATAAACACTGGACGGGCAAGTCCATGGAGGCTTCCATGTCGTTCCGCCATTTTGAAATACTATAATCGCTGAGAGGGACATAAAGCACTAGCCTACCTGTCTCACTAATCCACAACGCGTTTTCGCTCAGAGCCAGTGTCACGTGACTGAAACCAGCTATAACAGAGAAGGAGATCAGTGAGAGGCGCTTGTCACTGCCCCGGCACATTTGAAAGTCTGCACTGCACTTTAGTTCATAATGGAGGATCATACTTATGCCGAGCCACAGGAGAAGGAATCCTCGTCGCCAAAAAAGCGAAAAAGGGAATTAAAAAGGCAACGTGACCGGCAAATTCAAAAAACGAGGGTAAACATTGGGGTAGCTTTTCCCAGGTGGAAAGAGCTAATGAAGGAGAAAGACTTTCAAAGGGACGCTGAAGTTGTTTGCTTTCTCCTTGACAGGTAGGCTTCTTGGTACATAACGGCTACCGTAGTTGCAATACGCATTTGAAAACGCGAGGCAGTAGAGAGCACTATTCGTTTGAATGCAAAATACAATTTCACCTCTAGATGGGAGAAATTCCTACACAATGTCCCTTTAAAAGATTCCCCTGACGATATCACTGCCTATTGGTGAACTCCAGCAATTAGCTGACTTCTTCTAAATAATTTAGCCATTTATTTTGTTCTTTCTGTCAACCAGCTGTATTAGCCAATAACAGCTTACATTCCCATTTATCACATTTATCCAATGCCCTTAGTCTAAAGGAAAGAAAAGTGCAACTGTAGAACAAGCTAAAATCTGTAAAACACCTAAATTGCCAAGAAAGTAACAGTAAGTAAAAGTGACAGACACCGAAAATATTCCCCTGCTTATACCGTGATTATGAAAAGAACAGAGCAGAGGGAATAATCTAAGAGGGGGACAATAATAAGGGGTTTATGTTTTTCTCACGTGTTAATGTGTCACCTTGCCTTTCACTGACTGCATGCCTGACACTTTAGCAGTATTGGTTTAAGGGTATCTATTAGCGTGAGCAGATAACGGTGCAGGGCTGTCTGTCGAGGTGGCACCCAGCCTACACACCAGCCATAATGCAGACGTCAGAGCTCCGGTGAAGGTTACACTGCCGGTAGCCCTTTGGTGCACTGTGTTTGATGAGGGACGCAGTGCGCCGGAGTCAACAGTAGCCACCCCCATCTCTCCTCCTTATACTTCTCCCCCATCCTGTTCCACCTACACGTTGACCCCCACCTACTGACTGCTGGAGCCCCTCTTCTCTCTGCAGACACCTGGAGGACAGGCTGCAGCATAATGACTGTTATAACTAGGGCACTCTATATTTATTCACCATGCCGCATCCCTGCAAATGACTGTTTATGCTGCATTGTAAAGGTCGGACAAGTTCAGTAGGCCAAGATTATTTCTGTACAAAATGTACACTCTTTATTGTATGTGTTTCTGGGTATTAGAGTTGAAATTAGTCAATTTATACACATGAAGTTTTAAAGTTTTTCAGGTTTCAGCTTCTCAGATGTGAGATGAGTGATATTAGGTATAATATCTTTTTGGTGGACAAAGCAAGCAATTTAAAGACGTCACCAACCAGCGGCTCTGAGAAATTGTTACAGGCATTTCAAACAATGACTGCAGATACGTTGGTAATGAAAATAATCATTAGCTGTCCCATACTGTGTATTTTGTAAGGATGAATTTGTTTATTTACAATCATAGCAGCATAGCTAAAGCTTATTTTTATGCTTCTTGATGCATGTTTTGTTTTTACTTAAGAGCTTTAACCCATTCGTCAGTGTTGCGAGGGACAGCACTGAGATAGTTGTGGTGTGTGGGCTGCAGCTGCACAATAATGCAGCCTGGAGCATGTAGCATCAAGCCCCTGTCTCTTGAGCAATGTTTAGCTATAACAGTTCTTAAAGCTAAACTTCTCCCTCCCCCTTTTTTTTCTCACTCGTATCCTCTTTGTGTCGTCTACCTCTTAATTATTTGCTCCTTGGCTGTTTGTTATGCTCGTGTATCTTCTGGCCTCCTAATGTTTTATCTCTGCTGTGGTTGGTCGTGTTGTGCAATATTGCAGCTTGGCAGAAAGTGCTTCATTCCAAACTGAAAGATATTTATTTCTAAAGAGCACTATCTCTTAAAAACACTGCTGAAGTTCAATGTTTTTATGAAGATGGTAATGTACTGTTGGATTTACCCTTGTGGTTATATTGGTCTTCTGCTGTTGGTAAATTATTCATTAATGAATGTGCAGATTAGTCCCACGGTGTACTCACACAATGGAGTCAATGAAAACTTGGTGGGATGTTTTTTAGCCATGCTATTAGTGTGGCTTTATGGATGACAATGTCAATCTGTCTGTCTGCCACTACACTCTGGTCCAGACTGAAGTAACTCAAGAACTATCAGATGGATTTGTACAGACATTCATGGTTCCCAGACAATGGATCCTAATGACTTTTCATCTAGCGCCATCACCAGGTCAGAATTGTCCAATACTTTGATTTATCAACAAATACCTGCAAAACGAATGACATTCCCATCAGCCTCAGCTGTGCTTTGTCTTTAGTGCTAATTTGCAAATGCATGCTAACACACTAAACTAAGATGTTGAACATGGTAAACATTATACTTGCTAATCGGGCTGAATTTAATATGTAGCCTAAAATGCTAAAGCTGCACAGGTACTGCCTCACAGAGCTGTTAGCACGGCTGCACATGTGATAGCCGATTCCGAATAAAAAATGTTTTTACTGTTCGTCATCTGTCCGTTCATAGACGGCTGCATTCAGTGATATAAAGTGGTTACATTGACTTACACATAACAAATTTATAAAACTTATTTACTATTTTGTATCTACTAGCTTACTAATAGTTCTCACACGTTGTTCTGTTTGTTCACAGACACGTTGTAACAATCACAATCCTCTAGTGGGCATGTCACATTTTACTGCACATTATGACATGGTATAAGTCTTAACAGCCTCCATTGTCTTCCAGTGTCCGTATAGGGGGATAGAGGCCAGAGCTAACAAGGAAGGGTTTGGTTACACAATTGGGGAAATTTTCAGGAGGGTGAAACTCCTGGAAAGCAGAGTCATAGCAGTTTATAGTGAAAGGTCATTACTGTATATTCAGAAGTACTAGGTTGCAGTATAAACTAGAATGGCTTTGGAGGAGAGCCAGTATTGCTGCGTAGCTTTCCAAGAATGGTTGTAATGGCAACTGTGCGCCATTTGGTGTCTGGTGTGGCGAGAGCGAGGAGAGGAAGTGAGGAGTGTTGCTGAGGAGCATTTTGATGATGCGGGTTGCATATTGCTGAGCTGCGTTGTCAGGGTGTGCGTAAGCAGGGGCGCTTGACACTGATGTGGTCCTGAATGCAGGACAGGCAAAGCTGCAGAAGGAGTGCTTGTCTTGTCCCCCTGAGAAAAGTTTCTATCGATCTGTAGGTAGGCTGGGAGGAGGAGGAGGAGGCACAGACAAGCATAATGGTTAAGCAAGCAAAGCAATTGCTGTACCTGCTCATCTCTCATTCCTGCTTCTTCTTTTTTTTTTTGGCTGGGATGTGTCTTTGTTCTTGTGTTTGAAGGTGGGTGTATCAATTCAGTTCCCACCTCCCCCTTATCCCTCCTTCTCCCACTCCACTGCGGTGTTCTCCTTCTGGGCTGTCTATCTGCATGCTCACACACACACACACACACACACACGCTCTCTCTCTTTCCCTAACACTCTCCCCCCCGTCGGTTCCTCCGTCTGTGTCTGCCGCCATCAGACGCAGGGACCGATAATATCTGCTCTAACTCCCTCTCCTCCTATTTTTTGCACTCCTCCTCTCCTGCATCTCGCCTATTGTTTATTCACTTTGTGCATTAATGTACTACTGTGCCCTTGTGTTTTATACATGATAGACTTCCTTTATCTTCAGGTTTTTTTTACCAAGTCCAAAATGCAGTTTGGACTTTGTATTTCCTAGGAAGCTAACCTGTAGTTCATTCTATGTGTATTTTTATTGAGCAACCTCAGTGATTGTTATCTGTATTCAGTTAGTGTCCGGACACGTCACTCTGACAGAGCGAGCTGCATGCATCCTCCTTGCATTACACTGCAGTACAGTCTACTGTTTGAATAAGACGCAACTCACTCCTCCACATCTGTGTGAAGACAAAGCTGCTTGGAGTCAGCTCAGAGTTGTTGTACAGTTTGAATATTAGCATGTGGCACAGCCATGACTGTGCTGTACCAGTGAAAAAAGCCTGGGAGGAACAAGGACGGGCTCTGTGGAGGGAGGAGCTGCTGTGGAAACTGCCCTGTCATTGGTTGGTGATGTGCTCTGCATGCCTGCAAGAGTCTGTACAATTGGCTGGAGCCTTGCATTGAGCACAGCAGCTGCAGTTGTGAAGAACTACCCCCCCCCTGCCCTGTCTCTCCTTTTCCTACTTCTTCCCTTCACATTAATAACTGTCTGGGAATCATTGGTGTCGACCACACGTGCCAGCCTTTCAAGCGATTTCAAGGACACTGCTTTTCACACTATATTGCAGCTTCATGTCAAGTTAGTCAATTACTTTCTGATCCGTGGAGCTCAGGGGAGTTGAAGTGACGTCTCTGTCCTGACTGCAATCTCCCTCCATCCCATCTCTCCCTCTCTCCCCCTCTCCCTCTCCCCCCCCTCTCTTTTATCACTTAATCAAGACATAGCTTGCCCTTTCCTGTTCATTGCTGCCTCCCTCCCATATGCTCTGTTCCCCTATTTGTTTGTCCTCGCTTTATTCTCTTTGGCTCTCTCCCTTCCACCCTCCTGCCTCGTGGTCCTCGTCACCCTCCGTTTAAACAAGCTCTACACGAGGTTGTGGCTTTACATTTTTCTCTCCAACAGACTTGTGTTTTGTCAATGCTTTGAATTAATGTTTGCCCTTCTGTTTCTACAGTCTACGGCAAGACAACAAGCAAGGACATGCAGAAGAGAGGTCAGTGAGGAGGATGACAACAGAAGAATAGACAGCGGCGAAGGAGGGATGAGAAAGAGACTGAAATAAGAGGAGGAAGTGGAACTCCAAAGTGCCTACTGCGAGGGGTCGTCTGCTGCTGTCTGACACTGCTGGATGAGAGCAGGACGGGGCTCAGTGTGTGCTTGGCCTTGTATGGAGGCTATATTTTATCCTGACAGCTACAGAGTCATCCATCCTACGTTGCTGAGCTGCAGTCCCAACATACCCTGAGCTGAATCGCCACCTCATCAGCGCAAGGACACCATCCCTATAAGGTTCTGCTTTTTGTTCTTCTATAGAAATTTTCTTTTTCAGGCTGCTTTAACATAACTAGCACGACAGCGACTGCCTCAGCCTTGGCCATGTTGACGTGAATGTAACAGTTACTCACGGTGGGCGTCAGTCGATTCAGGTGAAGGCACAGGCGCTCGGTGACATATTTAAGCATGCCAGAGTGATGTCCTCAGAGTAGTTTCTGTTTTTTCTTTTTCTTTTTTTTTCTTCAAGACAGAGCTGGTCTCTGCTCACGGTCGACCCCCTCTATCTCACCCTAGTGAAACTTCAGCTGCCACTTTTCCCAGGAAGAACTAATAAACATCCCCTAAAATACACCAACCAAAAGGACTCGCTGACTATTTGAGCTGAGGAAGAAATATTTTTTCTTCTGTTTCCTCTGTGTTTTTTCTGGGGGCTTTTTCTTGCATCACTATTAGTCACCCTTGATCTTGACAGTTTTCCGTCCATCTGTCTCGACCATTGCTCAGTGCTTGTGAGCAACTCCGATGGCTGTCAGCATGACCATGGGACGGGACACCAAATGGCTGACCCTGGAAGTGTGTCGCGAGTTTCAGAGAGGCACCTGCTCACGGTCTGATGCCGAGTGCAAGTTTGCCCACCCCTCCCGGAGCTGCCATGTGGAGAATGGCCGAGTCATTGCCTGCTTTGACTCTCTCAAGGTAACAATGCAACAGACATTACACACATCCATCCTTGCCATACTAAATTCATTTGTTGAGACACGTGTATTGTGATTTGTGTTAAGGTAGTTGAGGTGTTATTTCACACATCAGATGCCATATATGAGTGACTATTGTTTAGGGTGTTGTCTGCTAACTAAATTGTTCAAGACAGGAGATGCGTCAGGATGAATTTCCTGGAAACCTTTCAAACTATGTCAGTTGGTCAGTTGATTCACCCTTTTTAACCCTACATTCATTTCAAGCTATTTTTGTCCCCAAAAAATCTAATGTCATATATACATACTTAAGATTATGGTGCTGGAAGTATAGGGAAATGTGTTGTATTGCCTTGAAATTGTGTTTTTTTATATCATATGTGAATCATGGTGAACATGTCTGTTGTCTATATTAAGAATTTAAAGTCAGATTTCACACAGAATGATTTTTAAAACACTTGAGAACTGCTGAAAATAACATTTTTGGCTTGTCATCATCGAGTCTAAAGCAATCAACTTCAACCAGTAGGCAATGGAAATAAAATGTTTTATCACACACAGGTAATACAGGTAATTATATTTGTGACAGCGATATATATGTATAAATATATATATATCTCATGATATAGTAAATTTAAAACTTATAGCCTATAATGTTGATATAGATGTCCTATACCACTAGGCCACCACACCATATTGCCCAAGGTACTTTGTTACATTGATTTAAAAGTCCTGTAAATCAGATATTATCATAAATCAGTCAGGCTCATTAATTTGCAACATTGCCTGCAATGATGTAATGCAGCCAGTACTCAACATCAAGGATGCCCCATTGTCCCAGGGAAAGTAAAAATAGTGTCTGGGAAGATTTTTCTGCCAACAGCGCAAGGGTCTCTGCCTCTCCTCTTATGCTGTGCGTGGGCAGTCAGTAGGTGTGGTATGTTGGGTACATTTTAACCTCTCTGTCACTCTTTCTCTCTGGATCTCTGGGTTAGGATGTTCCTATAAACTCCTAATAGTTTGTTTATCTTCTCTCTTGTATAATGTCCCTGTATTGAGTTTGTGATTATTTAGCTAAATAATAATAATGTATAAAATGTGTGTATGTAAATGTCTATCGCCATATACCATTCAGAAACAGGATTACAATTGCTGTGATGCATTTATCAGTCAGTTAGAAATAAACAAGAAACAATAAATTAACCAGTGACTGAAAGAATAATTACTGATTGAAAACTGATTGTGGTCAGACACAGAGAGTGATTTAATTGTTTTTATTCAGATATGATTGCAGGGAAGTCAATGACGTTATGTGAGGTACTGAAACAAAGTTATTAAACTATATTCATTATGTAGAATGAAAGAAATGTTTGGGACATTGGTTGTTAAGTCTGGGAAAGTTGAAAGTAGAATTTGGATATTGGATTCAGAATATAACTGGTATATTAAAGAGAAAGTTCCCACTGTATACATTTATTTGAAAATCTCTGACAGGGTAGATTTCATCTCCTGGTATCTGTCAGGGACCTGACAAGCTGTATGTTTCATGATTGTAACGGGATGTAATATCCTCCATGGCGTAGCTAACATTATTGCAGAAATCCCCCTCCTTCCTCTTACTGACTTGCTCTGACATGTTTTATTGGTTACACAAAGAGCTTAATTGTTGCTATCTTTATCTATACTGTTGCTTTCATTTAGAACTGAAATCAAACACCTGCGTCACAGATATTTGATTATCATGTCTGGTTACTAAATGTTAATCCACACCCTCCAGCCAATCAGAATTGAAGATTTTCAGTGGCCATAGTATAAATCATCATAAAGCGTGCCCCAATTTAAACAAACTAAATGTACATATGATTCTTTATACCTAAACATATATAGATAACGTGTAACAATCTCAAAAGATATAGATGTTATTTCTATTTTGCCCAGGCGGAAATGTCTCATAAAAGCCACTTTGCTGACAGTCTGTCCGTCCATCAGTGATGTGAGCTTGTCGGTCGTGCTACTTCAATATCACTGCAGCTGCTCTCCTGACTCTCGTCTTTTCTCCTTCACCACAGGACCACAACACTAGCTCTGCTCATACACAGCGGAAAAACTAACAGTCTGAGAAGTGACGATGCTTTACTTTATTTTAGAAGAGACTATCAATGGCCAGTTGCGCTAAAATCAAGAACAGACTGCTGCTGTGTTGGTGAGTGCCAGATACGTGTGTGTTTGCAACCAGCTTTCATGCAGGGAAAAAGTGAGACCCAGACAAGGGGCTTTCTGTCTGAGTGCAGCTGCTGTCTCCTTGTTTATTGAGTTAGAATTTATTATTCAGCCATTTTTCTGTGTTATGTCCTCCAGAGCAGGAGGGAGATGGAGAGAGAGAGAGCGAGGGAGAGAAACAGAGAGGGGGGCCTAGCAACAGCACAGGAGTGCATACCCATTGGATAGTTTGATCTTCCTGAGTGGCACGGCTGTTTTTAGCACAGAGCAACAGCCTGGCTCTGTACTGGTTGCATTGATGGGAGAAAGAGGCGAGCTGCTTTGTACCAAAGGCAGTGAACAAGCATTAAAGGCCATATTTGGTTGTTTGAAGCCCCGGGGTCATGTTGTTAGTTTGAGAAATAACTGAAGTTGGTGACAGTTGAAGGTCAAAGCCGCTTTCTTTATCAGGAGCTGCAGCAGGGCTTTAGTGCCAGCACAGTATGTCAACAACCACCTCTTTACAACAGTGTTTCTATCCCCATTGTTGTTATACTCAGCTGACGGCTGTTGTTTTTGGTCGACTGACTTGAAAAAACAAAGAAGCACCTCACTCTGTCCCCAATAGAGCCGCTCTACAGCATCACTCCTTCCTCCTGCTCTCCGCCCATCCCCTCCCTTCTTTGTTAATTTTATGGATTTATCTGCTAATGGCCTCCCTCCTCATCATCCCTCCCATATCTGGCATCTCCAGCCCGGTCCGAGCCGAATGCTGTCATTCCCTGTTGCTCCTCCATTAGCTCTGTCTGGTCGGTCTGAACCTGCTGCAGGGGAGGGAGGGGGCAGCTCACTGCCTAGTTCTTTTTACCTTGTTAACTGGAGTGCTGCTGTCATCTCAAATGATTAGTGTGGACATCACATCTGCCCGACATATAGTAGATTCAACAGCAGTGTCACTTTTGGATGACATCATGGCTGCAACTAACAATTCTTTTCATTATTAATTAAATTGGTTTAATTAATTGGTTCAATTTTTGGTCCAAACAACAATTCTAAACCCAAAGATACTCCGTTTACTCATATAGGACGAGGAAAAACTGGTAATCTTTGCATTTCAGAGGCTGGAACATCAGTACATTTTTGGGGGATTTTTTGGTTAATTAGACTAAGAGTGATACATGCCAGCAGCTCTGTGAGGCTGTGCTTTGGTGCAGCGTGTTAGCATTAACACATTTGCACTAAACACGAGGTACATATGATGATAAGAGTATCATTAGTTTTGCAGATATTTGGTCATAAACCAAAGTATTGAACAAACTCGATATATGTACCACATTTCATACCAATCCATCCAAAATCTCAGCCTCAAGAAAAACATCAAGTTTGTACCATACTGACATAATACAGCTCTAAGGATGTGTGTAGCAGTTTAGATCTGTGCAGTCTATTTATCGATGTCCCATCTCTCTCGTCTTTCTCTGAATGCATCAACAGCACACTACTGTACTAACAGGGACTTTCTCTGTGTTGCGTAGTGTGTTGCCATGGCTACCAAAAGGAGATTCCTGACCCAATACTCTCCTCAACAATACTTTTCATTGGCCTCTTTCTCTACACCAGATTTTATAGCCTTTATAAAGGTTTTTTGTGTAAATGTTAATGCTACAAGAATTTTGAAAAATCCAGACAGTAATTTGGTCCAACTTGGTCCACAATGTATAAAGTATATCATTAGGCTCATTAATAGGTAGTTAATCTGTCCTTCTGAATTTGAGCAGGCTTGCTGGGCTCAAGGGACTCACTCCTCATTACAGACTCATCCCTAAACACACAGTGCGCTGACGCAAAGCTTGCTCGCATCTCGGGTGTAGGCGAAAGTGTTTGTGTATTCCTGTGAACCATCCTGGCCATTTTTCATGCTGCTACATGTCTGCTTGTATACATTTTGTCTGGTGTGTGAGGTTGTGTGAATCCCTCCTGGATGCTGCTATAGGAGACACTGCGTTTACCTCCTGTCCTATATAGCTCTCCTGCTGTGAAACCCTTTTTTATGTGTCCTCTTCTCAGCATGACATCATCCATCACCGTCAGAGTCTCTGCACCATGACGTCAGTTTTTTTATTTTCTGTTGCTTTAGTGCTCCGTTGGTCGTAGCTTTATGGTCACCTAATGAGAACTGTGTTTTGAAGGTGTGGTTTGATGACAGAGCATGGGGCTGACGCTTCGTGGACGTAGTTTAGCGAGTTAACAGCTCATCTGCAGGGGCAGACAGCTGCTGTCGGCCCTGGAGTTTAATGGAGACTGCAGTTTTTCCTCTGAGATTGTGTTGACCTGCAGTGTTCCTGCAGCACCATCTTCACCTTCCTCACAGGCTCTGGCAAGGAGCAAGGACACTGCTTTAATGACATTCTGGGGCAAAATGAATTGCTTCAAGATAAATGGCTCTAAATCTGATTTAGGGTTTGTCAAGAAGCCAAAAATGACAAGTAAAAATGAGCATAAAGAATGACTTGTTCTGATCTGAAAATGTTTTTTGGCAGGGGGTGCTGAATAAAAATAAGCCTCAGCTGACTAAAATACAGAATAAAACACAGAATATTTTGGATCCATAGTTTCACTTTGAAAGTAAAATATTGTATTAACCACAAGCAATACTGACATTTTTAGGGAAAGTCAGAGAGTTATAGACTACAACAGCAGTTCAATGTTCAAAAACCTGAAGACTTTGCTTACACAAACTGTCTGCCGCCATTGTTTAAGCCTGCATGTGATGAATGAAGCTTTGCATACAGGACAAATAGAGGTGCTTTGACTATGCACATAAGCCCAATATTAGAATACTGGCTGCTCAGCCAACATGTCGCATTCTGCATTTGTTAAAGAATAGCCATGAATAGTCCTCCTCCTTCTTTCAATTAATACTGTTTAACACAGTCATGTTACAGCATGTGTTTTTAGTAATTAATTGTAGTTATTGGGACACATTTGTCTAATAGAAAAGTACAACACTTGTTCTTGTGTGATTTATTCATAAAAGCCCTCATTTACTTGACTGGAGTCAAGCTTAATAAAGATCATGAACAGAAACCAGCACTTAGGTTAGTCTCACAACTATTCTTTATAAAACTGGTATTCATAAAAGTTGGTACCATATATGAAGTCCAGTGGTGGAAAGTAACTAAGTACATTTACTTAAATACTTTTTGTCATTTGATTGACATTTCTAGCTACTAGTAACATACAAAATATATGATAAGCTTTTAAAATATGTTGTGTTATTATATATTTAACTACACTACAGTATGTGAAATAGCTTAACCCCACCTTAAATACAGTAAACAGTAGAGTGCTACATATAACTAATCTAATAATAATATACAGATTTGTTTAACGGTTACAGGGAGGATTTCTCTGCATTGAGTACTTTAACTTTTGATACTGGAGTACATTTTGCTGATAATACATACTTTTTTATTAAATAACTATTTAAATGTATAACTTTTACTTAACAGAGAATATTCTAACATTTTGGTATTGCTAATTTTTGGATCTGAATACTTCCACCACCAGACAGTATTATGCATGTTTGGAGAGGTTTTAGTACAAATGCAGGTAAAAAAAAAAAGTTATGTTATCTTTCAGGCTTGCTGATAAAGTTGTTGGGGGTTTTTTTTGCAAATAAATACAATAAAATGTCATAATATTTTGAAGAAAGTAAACTCACTGTTCTGAATTCTCATCTAATCTCATTTTAGCTCTTCCCTGAATAAAACAACTTATACCATATTATAAGTTATTATTATTAGAATATTTGTTTTTCCACTTTCTGGAAAGTAGCTAATTTATTGGACTGATAACCACCAGGCAGAGATACAGAATCTGTCGTACCGGCCGGTGAGAGTCGAGCATATGTTCTCACTCTCGCATTATCTCTTGTCAGCAAAGTTTATTTAACTTCTGCTGTGCCTCTGTGGAAAAATCCAAAGCTGCCTTCATTACTTCACCTGTCATTTCACATTGCTTTAAAAAAAAAATGTCTTGTTCATGGTTTAAAATGAAAAGATGAGAAGTAGTTTGAATGTAGCTCAATGACCGAATAATTTGCTTGTAGAAAGAAGAAACTACTTGAATGGCTCAGATTTTTAATGATGAGCATTTTCAGAAAGTGGTTGTACATTTCTTATGAATTATCCAAGATGCCGTCTTCTGGGACTTCATTAGTACTTTATTTCACCAGGATTTTCTAGTTCTGACATGCTTGGTTCTTGTTGTTTAGTTTAACAAATTGTACTTACATTACATTACACGGACAAGTTCAACGAAACGTAGATTAGTTGCTACAGTAAGCTTTTTATCTTTGGTGTTGGAGGGTTCTGTGGTCTTTGTCACAGCCCTGATTTATTTAGTGTCTCAATCACACTATTCTCATCTGCCTGTTATGCGACGTTTTCTTCCTTAAGTAAGAGTCACTGTAAAGTGTCACCCTGTCTGCCTGTTCTCATCTTTCCCCCCTCCTCTCTCCTACTCAGGGGCGCTGCACACGTGAGAACTGCAAATACCTGCACCCACCTCCGCACCTGAAAACCCAGCTGGAGATTAACGGGAGGAACAACCTGATCCAGCAGAAGGCTGCGGCAGCCATGTTGGCTCAACAGATGCAGTTTATGCTGCCTGGAGCACAGTTGCAGCCCATAGTGAGCAGCCCACACTGAAACTACACATTTTCAATTAATGCAGTGTGTTTGAAGAAATTTAATTTATTTATCAAAATACTAACCCTGCACTTTGTGTACTGTGATGTTCTGGTCAGTAACAGGGTGGCAGTTATTTTTTAAGTTACAGTTTTCCCAACTTCTGTCCTCCATCAAAGATAAAATAGGGAATAAATATGGATAGGATATGGGTTCACAATTTTATTCATGCTTTGGTTCATGAAGTTATCAAATAAACATATTATTTATTACTATGGTATTTCTCAGGTAAAATTAGGTTTTGTCATTTGCAGCCTATTATTATGTTATATAAGCGTTTAATAACCACATTATTGATAATCAAATCCCTCTTAAAGTGATAACAACGATCTCATTCCCCACTGTCGTTGTGATGTGGATTTTTAAAACAATAAAAATATTATTATTGTTATCGTTCTTGATAGGGACGGCTCTTAAGTCTTAAGTCACATTTAAAAAGAAATGTGAAATGCATAATGTTTTATATATTCAGTCCATACATTTTTTAAATATTTAAAGTAATAGCATAGCTATAGATATGCATTGTTCTCACTGCTGTAACACAGTAGTTGTTATGTTACCACCAAATCCTGTCCTTAAGCCAGAGAAAGCTCTGCTATAACTTCTTTTGTCTGTCTTGTCTCTGTCGTTCTCGCCCTCCCTCAGACAACATTCCCAATGACGCCCTCCCTGGCAACGAGTCCCAGTATGGCATTCAGTCCATATCTGAGCCACATGGGTCCAGGCATGGGCTTGATGCCTGAGCTGCTGCCCAGTACTCCCCTGCTGGTCCCTGGGAGTCCCACAGGCCTGACAGCCATGGGCAACGGCACCTCCGCACAAAAACATGTGCGCACAGACAAGCTCGAGGTATGCGGCCTGTGTGCAGTTGTTGTGTTTCTATGTTTGGCCTAAGTATGATGAAAGGTAAATGTTGATCAGTGCTCCCGTTGACCCTGCCAGGTTTGTCGAGAATTCCAACGCGGTAACTGCACGAGGGGTGAGAGCGACTGCCGCTACGCTCACCCCCTGGAGGCTGGCATGGTGGACTGCAGTGAGAACTCAGTCATTGTCTGCATGGACTACATTAAAGGCCGCTGCAGCCGAGACAAGTGCAAGTACTTCCATCCCCCGGCTCACCTGCAGGCCAGGATCAAGGCCGCACAGCACCAAGCCAGTCAAAACACAGCGTCCGCAGCCTTGGTGAGTCCTTCTCAACACTGCGACAGGGACTAATGTTGAGAAGTATTTGTTCTTTTTTACCAAAAATAAATGTTGGCCAACATCGACTTCCTTTCTGTGATTCAGTGAACTGTTGGATAGAAAAATCACAGGTGTAAGCCAATACTCACCTTCTTAAAAGTTACAAATCAACATTCACCATATCTATTTAACATAGCAGTGACACAGCAGAAGATTTTCTTGTTCTCTACTTGGATATTGTTTACTGATGCAATGAAGGATCAGGGTATCACAGTATCCGGCAGGCAGCCTGAAATTTGATAATGTAGTCTGGGGATTATGTTTTTTATGAATGTCTGCTACTGTGCATGTGTCTGAGCCTGTACTCTCAGTGAAGCAAGCTACAAAGGCTAAAGTTAGCAATTTTGAGCAGCTGTAACATAATCAGGTCAATCTGCAGAGCTGATGCAGAAAAACAAGAATGACAATATTGAAAAAATATACAAAATAGTAAAATGAAAAGGATTAGAAACATAATGCATCCAAGGTTTATACACTTTTTTTTGTTGTTGTGGCTTCTAGTGCTTTATGCTGCTGAATGACTGTATTAATGCTGTTACAACAGTCCGTATTGTCATCAATGGTTCATATTTTACCTGATTTGATATTAAATCAGGGTTTTTTTAAAAAGATAAAAACTACAAATTATGACGGCTTGGCATCACATCCTAAAATGTTGTATGTGTTTGTATTCATGTTATAACTGTATTTCCCTGTAATCTTGGTTATCTTTCACTGCAGTTAGATGTTTCAGTACCAGCCCCATTAGTGAATGAAATCATAACAATCCCATTTTGCTCTTGGCCTGACCTCTGGGCTGTCCTATATTACTTCAGCTAATCTTACATACTGCAGTGTCCTCTTGTGGTGGTAAACAGAAACATCCGTTAACTGGATGTCAATTAGATTCACAAGCCAGTCCCTAAACACTCAATTGTTGGCTTTTGTTGCTAAAACTGGGTGGAAACAATTTGAGAGTTTAAAAAAGCTGCAATGCACAACCAATCCAAGGTCTTTAGGGCAGTGATGTGTGGAAGTTGTGTGTTTGTAAACACTGTCCTACCATTTAACATTGCTCAGGACATTCATTTTCAATGTGTTACAAAGTGATTTGCTATATCTGCAGTTTGTTTCACTGTGGAGGAGAATGGAAGAGCATTGTTTCAGATAAGACGTCCTTAAAGTGAGGGTGAACATTTGTTAGCAGCCGTTCTCGCCACCCTTCAAGCGACATTTGGTAGGCGCTGAGATCTCTAATCGTCCGGTTTAAGACTAGATTTTGATGCATTTACAGAGATGAGGATATTTTTTTGTGTGTAGATATACTGCAAGGAAAAACTTGTTTTAGCCCACAAATTAAGATAACGTCTCTCCTCCTTCCTCTGGTTTTCTTCCTGACCAGGCTCTGCCTCCAGGTGCCATGCAGCAGTTACCAAAGAGGCAGATCTTAGAGAAGAGCAACGGAGCTGCTGCCACTGTCTTCAACCCCAGCATGTTCCACTACCAGCAAGCCCTGGCTAACATGCAGCTCCAGCAACCAGCCTTCATCCCTACTGGTGAGTCTCTACACACACTAGTGTTTACCTAACCATACACCCTAGGAGGTAAAGTGGAACCATGAACCATTGGAATTTGATTCTGGGCAGATAAATGCAAGGATTTTTTTATGTTAAACAACAAGGTAATGTTAAACAGGGAGTTACAGGTGTAGTAATAACAGTATGCATGCTGTGTCAGTGCAAGCCTCTCAACAGTGTAAATGCTTGACTTTACCCCTTCTATCACGCCACACTTCCCTTCCTTGTGTTGCTTGCATTTGCTTCACTCTTGCCTGATGTGTGGTGAGAGTTGTGGATGCCATAAACAAACTTAGAGAATGCATTGCAGTTATCAGTCCAAACAAAAGCCAGACAATAAACACATCACAATGTCATTGTGTGGAACTGTTGGTGCATGGATTGGTGGGCGCATGCATTCTTTTGGCCTATCGGATCTTGTAAATCTTAAAAATCCTAATATTTAAAAAGTACAATTCTTTTGGCTTAGAAGAGGCAGATAATAGAAGACAGCCGTGTAAACACAGAAAATGAGACAGAGCAAAGGACAACTCCAGTCCTAATACTCTTATCCATATTTAAGGCCCCATGACATAATTTTAGTTTTCTTCCAAGGTTTTATGTGTTTTTGCATTAAACTGGAAGTGTAGTTGTTACTTAACATCAGGAGAAACTCAGTTTGAAGGGTTTAATTGGCTGAAAATGTACAATCTTAATTTGACAGTATTAAATGAGTACTGATAAAATTACATTTTGTTAACATATATTTAGCACGGGGCACCATGGTAACCTAGTAGTAGCAAAGCTGAGTCCTTGCTGCAGCAGGCATGGGTTCAAGTCTGACCTGTGCTGCATGTCATCCTCTCTCTCTCTCTCTCTCTCTCTCTCTCTCTCTCTCTCTCTCTCTCTCTCTCTCCCCTTTCATGTCAACCTGTCCTGGCAAAATAAAGGCAACCCACCCAGCATTATTGATATGCCTGAATTATACAACATACAGGTCTGCAGCCAAAACACCCACATAGTGTACCTGCTCTGTGCTGATGGGAGAGTATACTTAATACTCATGCACATTTATTACACACAAGTTTCATCTTCATTTCTTGCTGCTTAGATATACCTCTTCTACAATGTACTGATACTGATCAAAGCTTCAATATCTTGTCTGCTCATCAGCTGAAAGCAGTTTGATTTTGCACTCTTATCTTTCACTGTTCAACATGTGTTTGTGTGTCTTTGTGTGCCGGCACTAACTGTGACAGCCTCGATGTCGCTTGTGTTGCCTGCACTAACCTGAACCTGTTGACTTGCCTTGACCTTCTTTACCACAACTTTTTGTCCTTGTTTTCTTTTTTTCCTCCTCCTGCTGTCCTTCTCGTCTGCTCTCCTTCATTCCTTGTTTTTCACACATGTAGCTATACATAATGTGGCAGGTTCTTTTCTGTGCATGCTGCCCTCAGGAGCCATTGGTAGGTCAGCTATATCTGATATATATGTGGTGATGTAAAGGAGGCTTTATTGAATGATTGATTGGAGGACAACATGGCCATACTGGTTAGCCTGTTTTAGCCAGTTAACTACAAATTATGCCATCTAGGCAGCTATTTGTTTTCATTCATACCCCAGAAATATGCATCACAGTGAATCCTTAGTTTCCAGGTGGGTTTAGTATTAGTTATTGCTTTTATTTAGTTTAGCATTTTGTATTTTAGCTAGTAATTGTATTCTTTTGTGAGGGAGTAGACAGAAAAATGAGAGAGAGAGAGAGAGAGAGAGAGAGAGAGAGAGAGAGTGAAACAAAACAAAATGTACCTGACCAAACTGAGGATGCTGCAAGAGGGAGAAGGTTGTTTTGAGTTATAATTTTTTTTTAAATTGAATATTTTCTGGTTTCTTTAGTCCTCTATGACAGTAAACTGAATATCTTCTGGCTGTGGATCAAACAAGCATCCCCTTGGGCATTGGGAAAGGGGATCAGCATTTTTCACAATATCCTGACATTTTATGGACCAAACAAATTATTGACAGATAAATTAGAATAATCGTGAGATGCAGCCCTAATGGATAATGAAAACTCTCTCTTATGTATCAAAGGAAGCTCTGACATTCAAGATTTGAATCTGAAGCTCAATAAGATCCAGAATATGGATAACATTAAAATATCAATATATATTGCAGATGTGATAGTTTCTTCATGAGAAAAGGAGCTTTAAAAACATTCCTTGCTCACAATTGTATTATATGACACTAATGTTATTGTGATGGAGAGTAAAGAGGACTAAATGTTCACTGCAATGCAGTTCCCCTCTCTAACAAGCTGCGAGTTGGGTTGGGTTGATTTCTAACCATTGTGTACTAGAAAGAGACAGTAGTTGGTCAGCAGTAATCTAACTTCATGAGATGTGCAGTTAATGAGCTTGAACTGCTACTGTATGGTCCTTTAAAGGTGCCAATGTAGAGGTACATTCAGCCTGTGGGAGAATACTCGCTGAAGACCTTATGATAGACATTCACTTTGGAGCTTTCAGCCCACTGTCTGTTCATCTCACGTCTGTGTTTGATCATGTCTGCCTGTCTGCAATCACATTAATGTGTAAGTCATTTCAACACTGTGTGAGCATGCCTTGTGCATGTACATGTGTGCATACATGTGCATACCTTATGTGTGTGTAGGTGCAGTTCGCTCAGGTAGCTCGGGGAAGCGGGACGAAGACCAGCAGTCAATGCTCTCACTGTAAGCCTGCCTGCCTGCTTATATAAACCCCAGTGCCCGGACTCAGTAGTGAGGGGACTCCCTGTAGGTTATCCCTGCACAGATCACACCTTTATCAGCCCCCCTAAACAGGTCTTTATTGAACTACAACTGTATTTCCACTACAAGGTACAGCTTGACTTTAATCTTACTTTTGGTGCCTCCACTTCGTTTTCCAATGTAGATAGTACTGGATAGTAGCTGATCGTCATAGTGACGTAGTTTGGAAACAACCAGGAAACTACACACGGGGGCTTTACTTTGGTCTTGAAAAGCTGCAGCCAGACAAACTGCAACCTACACTGTACATTTACTGCCAGATTGACACCTTCACTGCTCACCTTTTCCTCTGCTCCACCCCTCTCTCCCTCTCTCTCTTTCACACATCCACACACTAACTACGCACACAATAGGGAGCTGCTACTCTTATAAGAGAGGAGATGAAGGGATGATGTTCTTGATTCGTCTGCACTTCGTCAGTTGACCGTGGTGTGGTTTTGTGGGCTGCCATTTTTGAGGGGAATAAAAAAATTGTGGTTGCTTTTGATGGTAGCTTTGCTGTTTGAAAATGCAGGGTTTGTGCAGGATGTCGTGTGTCGTGCAACCAATCAGTGGTCTGCAATAGTGTCTATGCCACCTTTTAGTATCAGCTCAGCTCGTTTGGAATCTTATTTTGGTACAAAAAATGTACCAGGCACTATAACCATAATGGAAAAACAGTTTGTGGAGTCGAGCCGTACCCTGCGGTGTAGAGTAGTGTTTCACTGTGTATTGTAGCTGTATGATAAAAATATTCACAAAACTGATCAAAAATATCAGCACAAATTGCAACTACTTTCTGAACAATCTACTAATTTTACTAAGTCTATTCAGTAAATGTAGTACAGTATTTGAGAAACTAAACTAACAACATATTTAAGATCTATCAGAATCAGGAACCTACACACACATACACAGAGAACAGGAAGATATGGTGTCAGTTGTGGTAAAGCTGATCTTAATTGTGGTCACAAATCTTGTATATGATAGTCATAAAAGGCTTCATGAAGACTTGTTGTTGTGTGTGTGTGTGTGTGTGTGTGTGTGTGTGTGTGTGTGTGTGTGTGTGTGTGTGACCTCCTCTCTTCTCGCATTTTCTGACTTGTATTTGTGTTCTTCATCCATACCACATTTATCATTGCTTCATGCTGATATTAAGACAGTAATATAGCACATTTGGAAATAATTACACTGTCAGTATAAGCAGAAACTTAGGAGGCAGAAAAAATAAAAATAAATGCTTTCATGTGTCTGTTGCTGGTATAAATCACAATGAAATAAGTTACAAGATGTGTTATGCTGCTGGCAGGAAAAAGGAATATTTGCAGCTGCTGCGATTGTAGTCAAGCTTTCAGATTTTTGTTTTATTTGGGCGAGTTTGGAATTTTAAAGCTTAAGGGCACAGTCACATATTCGCAAAATCAACAGTTCCCCCCGTTCATTCTATGTGAGTGAAGAAGATAATTAAACCTTCTCTTCCAGTGGAAAAACATCTTTGCTTCATGTGGAGTTCAAATCTGGTTAGCTTTGATCAGCACAGCCTGTGGTAGACCTCTAAAACCGACTACGAACCAGAAAACTGATTTCTGCGTGCAGCACATCCTTCACTGCCCACATTTCAAGGTAGGCAAAGGTCACTCGCCTGCAGTAGCGTATGTGTGACTGTGCCCTGAAGCAGTTCTCCAGTAGTTTAGTATTGCATTTCCGTAATGTCGAGTGACTCACAAGAGATCGATTGAAATAAATGTGGTCAAAATCAAAGCAGCAGAGGTCCAGAAACACTAGATGCTACTTTTTTCCGATCATTTCCCAAGGCATCATTTCATTAGACCCTCCCTCCCCTGTTAAACGCACATATCAGAATTCAGCAGAAGACATAAGAGACAAGATTTACATTAAGCGCGATTGTATGCCGTCCGGAGAAGACAGCATATTTTCTGCAATTTCCCAGCTTGGGATCAATAAAGTATATCTATCTATCTATCTATCTATCTATCTATCTATCTATCTATCTATCTAAGTGAAAACGTCCATATGGGTGAACCAAGAGGGGCTTTGATAAATATATACCTGTAGTGTGTAAACCAAGATAACCACTGCAGACATCATCAGGTGTTATTTTCTCAGACTTGATGAAGACATACAGTATACAACCGTCAATAGTAGTTAATGACAGTTAATAATAGTTAATGAGTAGTAAACTGACAGTTTATTTGTCCTAAAATGAGATGTTATCCTTGTGACCTCCTTTGCTAACCTGTTTTGGATAGTAATAAACGTTGATGGTGAGAAAAAGCACATCACACAAATGTATAATTGTACAGATATTTTATATTGCGATTAATGTGCATTTAAATATCATCATCATACATTTATCAGTTGAATTTAAAGTGAAAGTGAGATGTTTATCTTGCAAAGCTGGTCAGTTACTAAATCTGAAATAATCACAAAATTATCACTGAAAATAAGTAAAATTGTATCTGTAGAGTTCAGATACAATTTTGTAAGTCAACTTACAGGACTGTTTCTGAAGAAGAGATAAACGACACATTATAGCTGTGACATTATTGAAAACGTCTTGGGGTTTTTTTCTCTAATGGATCATATGCTCCCTCCATACACATGCCCTGTCCATTTGAATACAATTATCAGATACTCCAGTCTGATTAGATTGTATGACTGTGTATTGCCTTGTTTGTTTAACTACCATTTGTTGGTGAAACAGTTTATTTTCTTTTATGTTGTAACCGGTTGGCTGATTAAATATGTGATTTTTCTTTATCTCTCATTTCGTTTGCATGTGTCTTGATACTTGTTCAAATTCATCCTGGCAATATCACTTGACTTGTGCCATGACTTTTGATCCTACACATTTTGCCATGGTAACCATATCATTCCTGTCCCCCCTCCTCCCCGCCCACATCCTCGTCCTCTGTCTTTCGTCTGACTCGCCCGAATAAAAGTTCCCATGATGCACGGTGCCACCACCTCCACTGTTTCGTCGGCTTCGACCCCAGTCACCAATGTTCCTTTCGCTGAATCTGCCGCCTCGAATCAGGTTTGCTCTTTCATTTCAGTTCTCTTTTATTTTAGCTCAAGAGGTTCTGAGTCCTGTTCATAGTCTTCTTTCATCAGGTTAAAGAAACACCTGCCTGTAGTGTCAGATGTATTATGTTCGCATTTCATCCGTCTTCACTTTTCAGTCTGTTGTGATGTGAGCAAATGAAAACAGAATTTATTCTGAGAGGAATCTCAAAATAGGTAACTGTTTTCATCTAAAAGTTGTAGTTTGGTGTAGAACCACCGTCTGTCACAGTCTTCTTCGTCTATGGACATACAGTTTGTGGTCTGGTATCGACAACCTTCCCTCCCTTAAATGCTTTTCGTCTTCTTTTTACGGATTTCCCCTTCACATACAGTCTTTATTTGCCTTCTATCACATAGATTGGGCCTCTGGCTGAGCTATATAGGAAAAAATACTTAGTTTCTATAATTTGTATTTACTTTAAGGAGTTTAAGGAACCACCGATCAAATTTCATTGCAACATGGTTTTGCAATGAAATGGAGAGTTTCACTGTCCTATTATGGCGTGAGTGTTTTTTATTTATTTACCTGGACTAAAGAAGGAAATTTAGAAGGAAAATCTTATTCCACATAATTTGTCAGCTTTTTTTTTAACTGTCAAATCTTGTACAGCTCTGGTAATATAATGGCTGCTGGCAGCTATTTTCCATGATAGTTATTCAGAATACGTTGCAGCTTGCAAAGTGGTAGTTATTTGACTTTTATTCTAAGAAAAAAATGTCTTTATTATAAATATTTTGCAGAGTCCTCTACTGCAGGTTACTATTTTGAAGATCTTTGTATCATTGGGAATTCACTGTTCCTCCTCTCACCCCTCCCTTTCTCTCTTCCAGTAGACCCCTCTGAGCTTCTGACTCCTGATCCAGTGGAGCTTCAGTGCGTTCCCATGGAAACCCATTTCTGTCCAGTCCCCAAACTGCTGGTGGCGGCTCCAGTGGCGCTAAACTCAGTAAGCCTTTCCCGAAACCCCAGTTAAAGTCCCTGAAGCCTGCGCACTACAAGGGCGGTCAACTTTCTGAATGCAGCAAACATGTGCCTCACCTACAGTGCACACTGACTGAGTGGCAATGTGAAACTTCTTAATAAGATAGAATGAAAGTAGGAAAGCTGCGATGGTTCACGCAATACAAGCCTGGACGTATTACTGTTGCTTTAAAGCAGCCATCCTGATGCATACTGACTTGATCAGGCTGAGCAATAGAGCTCCCTCATTCTTACAGCCATACATGCCAACACCTTAAAAGTGCACACACACACACACACAACCACACACACGCATACACACACATTTAAGACTACATGCCCTTTATGGGTTGGAGCCATCACATGAGGCGATCCAACACATTTGACTGTTCCAAAGTCAGAAACTCTGAAAAGCAAATTCTGGAAATTCAGACCCGCTGCTGGTCTACAAGCAGTACATGTTGTCAAAATGAAAGAGTGTTTCATATCTTGTCATGTTTACGTTTCAAGATGGCTAAAAATGTAACATTTGTGTTGTTCTACGTCTACCATTCAGTTTGTTCTCATGGTCTCATCTTGCCTGATGAAACGTCAATGAGTTGTTGTTAATTTGTTTGTGCCTTTGATTTATCTGCTCAGCTGCAGAGGAGACTACGTTTCCCAAAAGAATTCAAAACACTTAATAGCATACGTTGAAAGATTTTCTTGTTTGCGATCAAAGGCAATATCTGTTGTTACAAAAATACTGTGTATTAGCCTATTATTGTAAAAAAAAAAAAAATCTAGTAATTACAGTGATTGCAACTTTAAATTTATATTGTTTCGTAAATGTTCAGTATGATTGAATCAGTTTTTGTCCCCGGTTTCATAGTCAGTTTCTGATACTGACTGGATAATTTTCATGTAATGCAACAACCTTAAAAGATACAAATCTACAGAGTGACATACAATTAGGATACAGTCACTTCTACACTAAAGGGGCTGAGCTGATAGATTTTTAAGAATGTGGCTCTCAATTTCTTGATTTAAGAAACAAACTGCCTTAAAGCAGGTGAGGTCATTGTTCTCTATGTGAAGGCCTGTCTCTGTAAAACTCTACCAGTCATAAACCAGACAGCTGAAATTATTAAAACTGTTGAATCTGAGTGATGAGGTATCTTTAGCCATGATGTCTGATCAGTGATTGTTTCGTGGTTGTGAAGGGTGATTGTCTAATGATTGAAAAGGAAGATTTTTGTTTGTCCTGTTTCCTCCATGATTTGATATCCAAACATGGTGTAAAAGAATGACAATCTACAGGCGGACTCATGTTGATTTCTTATTACAACCCTGCCACAAAACAATATGTCTGAGGGTCAGATCTAAGATTACAGACTTTTATAATTGGCATCTCTCAAACTTTTACACCTGATGTCAGAGTTACTGCACAAGCTGGAAGCAGGATTTGTTTTCTGATGTTGTGCCTAAAGTCTGTGTGCCAAGTGGTGGTATATGCAAGGAGATGCCCCATTTAATGCAATACATGAATAATTCCTCCAAATAAGTATCTCCCTCTCAAACGCAGAGATGTATTTTAGAAAGGCAGTTTCTTTCTGTAATTGTCTCCTTTAATAATCCAAAAGCCGATTGAATAAGTGGCACAAGATTTTTATGTTTTATGGCTCTTCAGGGAGAAAGCTTAGAACTTGAAAATGTCCTGTCTGACTTTATAATGTGTCGTTTTTTCTACTGATGTGCCCTTTTTGTCAAAAGCCAGAGTCTGAATATGGCAGCCACAGTTGTTATAACCAGAACTGAGTTATGGTAAAGCCAGGAGATGGGGGAATAAATCACTCGTTTGATGTCTGATGGAAAAAAAAAAAATTATAAACCAGTTGGATGTCCAAATGTCTGTAAGGAACCTCTCTGTAGGCGTATAAAATTGAACATAACAGCTTTGGAAACTGGACTGAAATCACTTTTATCCAAATTCAAATGTGCCTCTTTCAAGTCTCCTCAAACCACCACTGTCAATACACTGTAAGAACAGACCAGTGCTCAAAGATAGATGTGTTATTTGGTACATTATTATAATAGTAAATCACATCTGTAGTTTCTTCTCTGAGACAGCTGTGCTGTCTGATCGTTTATGTAAAGAAATAAATCAGTGAGTTGTGTGCATACATAAGTGTGTTGAAAGAGAAAATGAATCACACATTTGGTTAGTTGTAAATGCTGCAGATATTATGGCATCTCCCACTGAGCATTATTCATTTTAAATAATGTTATTGTGTCGTGAATGTATCTAATGCAAAAACTCAACACATGCCCCTCTAAAAGACTGGCATGTTGAAATGTAATGATTCACTATATATAGACTATTTCTGAGGTCACATAGGTACCATGCTGATGCTGTGTTAAGACATATTAAAGTATGTGTATTGTTATATAGATTTATATTTAATGTCAATGGGTGGTGTGACTACTTTTAGAAATGTCTTTCACTCTCAGAAAGGGTAGAGCAGAATTGTGCTTCTTGAAGTACAAATGTACACCATACAAGTACATTACAGTACCATCTCTTGTTAGTCAGTTTTTGTCCCCCTTCTTTTAAAAGTACCCAAAGTGCTCAAAATGCAAACAATGGTAAATATAAACATTCGGAAATATTGAGAAAATCTGCATGTTTTGCTTTTTTTTTTGGCATTCTTTCCTTTTTCACATGACGTGGATCGGCCAGTTCTCTCCTGTACTGCAGTCCTTGTTTCTGTTAAAGAAAAACTTTGGTATCTTTCCGCCTGAACCCTATTTTCCCATGTTTTTGTGTCTAAGTGACTAACGGAGACAACACTTTTTGAAATTGGTCTAGTATGGAGTGAGGGGACTGCAGCCACAAAACTGGCTACAACGTAATCCTTATGGGCAATTGAGCACCCTCAAAGTACGTCCACTAAAAGTGCTTGTTTTTGCCACTTACAGTCTCAGATATTATTATAGGTGTCTGACAATAATATAGAAAGGACCCTATAGAAATAGACCTTTTGGTGAAAGAGTCAGATCCTTTTTGTTTTACCAGAAACAGCAGTTATATCACTCTGTTCAAAGTGACCAGACCACATTGTCTTTCCATTGTTCAAACAGTGAAAACAAGTCTGGTTTGGTTGAATACATTCTTAATTAACTATAGAGTTATATGTCAAAATATAACTCCACGTAGGAGGGAGATCAGGAGAGGAATATTTTAACATCTAATTGTTTAATAATAACAATCGGAGCCTATCAGTGGCAAATACAAGCACGTTTAGTGGTTGTACATTAATGGTGCCCAATTTCCCATAAGGATAACGTTGCAGCCGCCTCACTCCATACTGGACCAATTCCAAAAATTGTTGTCCCTATTAGTCACTTGGACACAGAAACAAAGGGAAAATAGGGTCTACGTTTAAAAATATCAAACTAATCTATCTTTAACTCCAATGTCTTGGTCTGGGGAGGCTGTATACAGACGTAACAGTGTAGACAGGCCATCCAGTAGGAGATGCTAGTGCTGCAACATGGATGTAATCGGCTTCCAACCATTAACACTGCAAACTGTGTTCAATAGAGGCAAGTTGGAAGCAGCACCTCCTGGGATTTACCCTGAGATTGGATGGATTAATGTGTTTTTACCTGTTACAATCTGGGTGCCCCAATCAATGTGCTACCCTAACTGTAGCAATTGTACCTTAAGTTCACGTTGAATTGGTATAAATGTGTCCCTTAAAGGAACAGTATGCTTATTCACTTTCTTTCCCAGTTAGAAGAGAGATTGATACTGCTCTTATGTTTTTGTGGTGTGTGAGTGTGTGATTTGAAGCTCGAACCAGCAACCAATTAGCTTAGCACAAAGACTGAAAACAGGGAAACAGCTACCCTGGAATTGTCTAAAACACTAATCAACACTTCCTAAGCTCACTAGTTAATAGACATTGTATCTTGTTTGTTTAATCAGAACACAGAAAAAGTAAAAATGACAGTTTGTAGCTTCAGCGTGAGTTCCGTATTGGAACTGTGAGCAGTTACATTCTGGAATCTTCGTGGTGAGGTTGCCAGGCAACCTTCAGTAGAGATTCTGGGTGTTTATCAGCCTAATTTATTAATTTATCGGCCAATAATAAGTAATTTTTATAAACACATAACATTAACCAAAGAATCTTATATACATATATAGATACGGATCTCTTACATCAGTTTGTTTCCAGTCTTTATGTTAAGCTAAGATAACTGTCTCCTGGCTCAAGCGTCATATTTACCGTACAGACATGAGAGTGATCAGTCTTCTATCTAACCCTCAAAATAATTGTTTCCAAAAATGTTGAAGTATATAAATTTTTACACTACATGGTGGATTAAATAGTACATAACCCATTATATGCCATTTATAATACATCTGTAAAGAAATTTACTTTTTGGTATAGACACGTACTTCTCCTTTACCTTTTGAGTGTGTTGAGCAGCTACATTTTCTTTGAAGAATTTGAACAGAAATGTTCCTCTCCTACTCGATGAAATTGATGATTAGAATGTCCAGACAAATGAGTTTGTCTAAATCTTACAGCTTTGAAAGACTAGCTTTGTCCAGCCAAGAAAAAAACCCCTCTCTCTAGCCTTCGTCTCCTCCCCCCTTTACATCATTATGCCTTCACTAACTGTTGTCCAGCTGGGAAAAAAAACAGAATACTTGATTAATAAATTGTGCCTCTTGAGGGCATTTGAATTTTTAAGTACATTTCAATGTACACCGTGTATTGATGCACAAGAGCATGTTAGTTAGGGGATTTGTGGTGTGGTGCGAGAAAAATTAGGTCTTACCTCTTTCCCTTTCTCGTTCTCTTGCACTTGATTTCCTTTAGGCCTCATTGTATTTTTCCCATACAGTCAGGAATCATTTTCTCTGGAATATGCAAAATGCTCTGATCATTGTGAGCAGTGACCAGATCCTTTAGCATGTGGACAGTTAATTCAGTCCTGAGCATACTTCTGTTGTCCGGGGCGCAAACAAAGGGCCTTATTTCTCGATCACTGTATAAAGATGTGATAGCTGTGTATGAAAGTGACATGTATTAATGGTAAGTTAAGCTTTTTTTTTTTTAATCTGACATTAAAAAAAAAAACACAGCATGAAAATAAAAAAACTCATTTATACATAGTTAATAGTTTGTGTAGACCAACAAGAAAAAATATATATGAAAATCATTTGTATACAATGATGGAGTCATTGTTAATGGTAATAGTTGCTGTTGCTGTGGCAACAAAATGACAACATGGCTACCTTTCTATTATCCTAATTGTGAATTTTTTCACATTCATTGAAATAACATACAACACTAACTTATTCAAAAAGGGAATGTCTTAGTTTGTCTTGTTATTGCGACGTGATTAAATATTTTGTATGGAAAACATAAAACCTTGTAATATCCAAAGGTCCTTAGGGGAGATCAGGTGTTTATTTTGTTTTGTTTATTTGACCTTAATTGTTTGTTTTTTGTTCTTGTACATGGTGTTTTTGAGAAATAAGAATGGACTTTGGCTTTTAAAAGCTAACACCTATCTGTCAGGGAGGTAAAGAGGCTTTTGGACTAATTGAAAGATCTTCATCTTTTTCTGTAAAATCAAACTAGTCAGTAATCCTCACTGCTCACCTCTTGCAGACTGGACGGCCCTCGCTCAGTTTCCTCTGTACGTAGAGGTGAGCTTTCATTAGTGAGTTCTGTTTCAGTTTTGGCCAAGAAGGTGGTCCAGAGGCCTCTTCCTGCCCAGCTGTGCTGGGTGATGTCGATCCTTGCTGAGGTGTATACGAATGTGTGATGTTCACCTTGTTTGCACTTATGTACATAACTATGTCAAAATACTCAAAATTTATTTTGAATAAATATAGATAAAAGAGTTGATTAAAAAATCAAATCAATGTATTGTTAATGATATAAGTATGTCTATAATTTTATTACTGTATAAAAAGATTGCTTTGAGGGATCTGTCTTTTGTTTGTTTGCTAGAGCCCTGTTCTTTGCCAAGCATGACATTGCCTAGCTGTAAACCATAAATGGTTTGCTTTAAAAAAGCTTTTTTCTGTTTATTTAGTGGGACATTTTCGGTTCAGTGATATGATATCAAACAAGAGAGGTGGATTAGAAGAAATAGTCAGTCTGGAACAAATGTAATAAGCCAGTACTAACCTGTAATGTTCATCATGAATACACAAGTGCAGGTGCAGTCTTCTCTCCAGTAATGCACCAAAATAAAGCACAGAGTAGCTCCACCTGCAGGCTGAAAGGCAAAAGGAGGAGCAGATATACAAATCAGACTATAGAAGGACATGGACGTGAGATGTGTTCACAGGGTTTTAAATTCACCTTCATTTTGTCATTTTGTAAAATGAGTTATTCTTTGCCTCTCTGTTGTCATTATCCAAAACAACAATAAATCTGAATTCTCCTCAGGATTTTAGTCCAAATTGCAAACAACCTGGTTTTCCGATGTTATTCTTGCAGCAGCAGCAACATCCGTACGCAACGCTGTTCCTTCAGATTTGGACATGTGATGCTCTTCAATTGCTATTAAAGCCAGCGATTTTGTTGCCATGGCACTTGTCCTAGTGGTGGATTGACTGAGTCATTCTGGTGAATCGGTTCACAGCCCTCTGACTCCACATGTGGTGAAAAGTACATGTGGGGTGGACTTAACATACTGCGGGTTTCCAGTCACCAACAAGTGAATAAGATTGTGATTTTGTTTTGAAATTGATTCATTGTTACCATTATTTTTAAAACATTTCTGTTGTAATTGTGCCTTTATCATGCAAGGTGTAGTTTTCCTGTTTATGTTCTACATTTAGATTGACATAAAATAGCACATGTATTGAGTGTGTGTAAAACTTATCCCTTTATTTAAAATCCTTCATTGGTGACTCATTATTAAATTGGGTACAATGACTGACTGAATGATAACCTGTGGAAGATGATGAGGGCCAAAGACTGTTCAGGACTAAGCCATATGAAAAACTCTCTCTGACACTCTAGGACAGACTTGAAAGTGACTGCTGTTTCTTAGTCATCTATCGTTTCACTCTGTTTTCTGCTTGTGGTGCTTGTATGTGCTGCTGTGCTACATGCCAATTTATTTTGCCGTGTATAGCTATTAAAAGTAAGTTACTGTGCCTATGATGAGTTCTGCGATTTCTGTTTGACCTTTAATAAAACTCATAATTGTGATCCTCTTGTGGTGTGTTTTGTTGTCCGTTATCACTTTAAAACAATATTTTATTTCCTGAACTGTGAGGTTTTTTACCTGCGCATGACTTGTAAAAGGAGAGATTTTGGTATGATGATTATGTATGAGACTAAATCAAACAACTGTTTTTTCATTTTAAAAGTACTTTTTTACATCCTCAAAGAAAACAAAACGAAACAAAAACATAAAATATATATTTAATACATTTTGTAGAGTAACTTAATAACATGTTGAAAATCACTGATTGCAGTTTCAAAGTTTCATGTCTGTTGCATCTGTAACCACACTCAATGTCACGGTGTACCCTGGAGTACGTGTCTTCATCACTGTAACAAGGTGAGAGAAGGTAATCTGCTGGGGACAGCAAAAATATGATTTCAGCTCATGTTTGAGAATGGCTACAATGGAGAGGTAAATTATATCACTTCCTGTGACACATCTGGTCACCGAAATGAGATGATTTAAACTTTCATAAATGAGGTAAAGGCAGAATCACTAATTATTATCATTAAGCAAAATAGAGAAATACATTTACCACTTATCATAATATATTATAATAATACATTTTACATATTTTTTTAAGATTAGTACTCTGCCTTTGTTTATTGGTGACAGTAAAGATACAAACAGGGAACATAGAGAGAGAGAGAGAAAGGATTGTATCCGTGTAATCCAAGCAGGAACATTGCAGTTACAACAACAGTTGTATTTTATTGCATGAAGTCGATCAAAACATCTGACCAGTAAATGGTAAAATACATACATTTGAAATTAAAAGTTTTACAGTTCCTGATATTCTGAAGTAGCTAATTAACATATCCAAATACGGACTATCATGAGATTAACTTTTGCATGGGGTCAAATTAAACTGTTTACAGCACTTGTGCAGCGTCTCCGGCATTTAGAGATCCTTTCTGTAGAGAAAAGGCTTTTATTCTGAAAACAGACCCACCGGAAGTCTTGTTGTCGTTGGCGGAAACGAGGCTGTTAGCTTCAGGAAATCAGTTGGTGGAAAAAGCTTTTCTTTCTGTATCAAACTGCAGCCAGTGGACCCGCGGGTTGTCCATCGACAGCACGGAACCAGAACCAGAACCAGAACCAGAACCAGGCCCGGACCCAGACGGACAGAATCAACGCTGCGTTTTGCGACACCGGTGTGTGTGTGTGTGTGTGTGTGTGTGTGTGTGTGTGTGTGTGTGTGTGTGAACTGGCATGCTGTCTGCAGGGGAAGTGTAATGTGTATTACTCTGACTTGCTGTCTGTAGCTGGACAGCAGGTCTGTACGCGGTCCACGGTCCCGGTCCCGGTCCCGGTCCCGGTCCCGGTCTGTCAGGTGGGACGTGAAAAGGCTCGAGAGGATGGGACGGCGTGAATTCAGCCAGACGCGAGCTAACGTTAGCTTCAACGCTAGCTAACACCGGAGTTAACGTGAACGTCAACTTTAGCTAACGCTAGGCAACGCACGAAAAACAACGAGCATGAGCGCTCGGGTTCGTGTGAATGAATAGGAGTTATTTTATATCGCCTTACGTTTGTCACTTCGCTTGTTTAGCTCTTTAAAAAAAAAAAAAGGCCCGATGAATGTGTGTGGAGCGAGTATAGCTGTGTAGCTAAGTGTTTAGCTGCTACGTTAGCCTGCCTCGACAGCCCCAATGAAAGAATATAAAGTGGTCGTACTGGGCAGCGGCGGCGTCGGCAAGTCCGCGCTGACCGTCCAGTTTGTCACCGGCACCTTCATCGAGAAATACGACCCCACCATCGAGGACTTCTACCGAAAGGAGATCGAGGTGGACTCGTCGCCCTCTGTGCTGGAGATCCTCGACACAGCGGGGACGGAGCAGTTCGCCTCCATGAGAGACCTGTACATAAAGAACGGACAGGGGTTCATCCTGGTCTACAGCCTGGTCAACCAGCAGTCGTTCCAGGTACCTGAACACACCTTTACTTAATCAGGGCGTTTGAATGTGTTGGTTTTTGAGCTGTGGTTCATGTAGTGTGTGCTGCTTTCTCCAGAGCCCTGCGACATTAAAGTCAGTGCTGCTGTAGTGAGCTTGGTGTTGAATTGTTCTGTGGGAACTGGATTGTTAAACAATCATTGAGTCCACGCTGCACTGTGTTTGTGACAGTAGAGGAAAACAGTGCCTCTAAAATAGGAAGATAACAGCCTGAACTATCGGACACATCTTTGACTCATCTTTACCAAAACTTTTCAATCTGACCAAACTATGTAATAGAAAACTTAAATTAACAGCAAATTAAAGTTGAAACTAGAAAATTACCATAATCTACAGGTTTAATAAAGGCAGCATTACTTATGATGCAAGACAGTGTATCACAATATATGCTGTAATCCTAATTTCCATACTACATATAATTATATATATAATAATGTAATGTATTGTATTGTAATTGTTTACTGTTGGTATACATTTAAAAAAAAAAAAGTTGAAAGTGCTTGAATGTTTTCTACTAACAGGAAATGATGCAATACCAAAAATGAAACAGGGACTTTGTAGTGTCATTGCCACTTAAAGTTTATAAAGGAAAAGGAAAATGATTCTTTATTTGTAAACTAAAATCAGCTGTTTGACCACCATACTTGTTTATTAAAACTTTTTATTGTTGTACGTCTGCATTTAGTTTTTATATTCTGTCATCAATAGCGCTCTACAAACTTAATACAAGTAAGCATACTGATTGTTTATAACTTTATCAAACTGCTCTGCATTGACAATCTACTACGATAAAGTTTGTAGTATGGAAATATTAGCATACTGATTATTGGCAAACCACACACTAAGATCCTCTCCCTCTTCATCTTCAGGACATCAGACCAATGCGAGACCAAATAGTGCGAGTGAAGCGCTTCGAGAAGGTGCCGTTGATCCTGGTCGGGAACAAAGTCGACCTGGAATCTGAGCGCGAGGTTCCGGGGTCGGATGGACGAGCTCTGGCTCAAGAGTGGGGCTGCCCTTTTATTGAAACTTCTGCCAAGAGCAAGACTATGGTGGACGAGCTGTTTGCAGAGATCGTCCGACAGATGAATTATTCCACACTGCCAGAGAAGCAGGAACAGTGCTGCACAGCCTGTGTGGTACAGTGAGGAAAGAGGTACGAGCTCTGCCATTCCTATCTTCCTTTTGCATGGTTGCATTCATACTCGGGCTGTGCCAGAGACCTCACGAGCACAGCACAGTTGGCCGCTCACTAATTTTACAAAATGTGATAAAATGTCCCTGCAGTGCCTGTGTAAAAATGGTTCACAAGCTGAGGAGAAATGTGACACATGGATGACTGTGTGGCGTTTCAGTGCAGTGTAAGGGAGAGGAGAGGTTTGTTGGAAGTGAGAAAGACGAGTGGGTGGTGCTGCTCCGCACAAACCGTTGGTTTAGCTTGTTATCATAAGATCGCAGAAAGTATGTGGCATGAAGAACACAACTGTATGAGCAGCTCGGGGGCCGGGAGGGGAAAAGACCCCAAAGAGTAGCTAGTAACGAAGCAGACAGTCCTGTGAGTGAAGAAAGAGGATGTGACATCCTGAAAAAGAAATTATGTTCCAAAACAGGAAGTTCACTTTAGATTCTGTGGCAGATGTTGCCTGTGTTAGTCACTGCTCACACTGAGGATGCTACTTTTAGCCATTTAAACTTGTTGTATTAATAACCTGTTTTGTCTTTTCTTTCTCTTTCTTTAAAAAAAAAAAAAAAAGATACATCATTTGTCTGGATCACCACAAGGATTTTGATGAACCAGGGGACAACACGACTTTTGATCCTACTGACAAAAACGTATCACTACTGGTAACAACTTTCTGTTCAAGGTGGTTTCTGACTGTCTGTCACAGAGCATCTGACAGGAAAGACGTCGGCCCTATTTTTGATATCATAACTGTTCAAAGACGTTTCTGCTGCAACCTTTACGGCCTTTGCAATGACCCGGGACGGAGTCAACAGACAGACTTGTAATGAGCGAAAACGGCCATCTGTGAATTTCAGTCTTTTATTTTTTCCCCTTTTAGTCGGAAGTATCTCTGAAATAATAAGCAGGAGTGTTTGTGAAGTTGCAGCTTCTTTTTAAAGCTGCTTTAATCACTATTATATACTTTATTATTACTTGTATTATGTCTAAAGTTTGGAATTTGACAAAGTATTTCATATTATTGAAACATTTTGACTTTTAAGCATGCATACTTCAACCAGTTGGCTGCCCAGGTATACTGCTCGCTTTATTTTGAAAATCTTGTCTAAAATAGTTCTTCTAAGTGACACAAACCGCAGAGTGTGTGCTACAGTTTGACTTTTTTTAGCTTCAGGAAACTTAGACAGGATGTGTGACTTTGTGGATTAAACCGGCACCGTTTTCATCAAGGGACGGTCACCTTATCCGCCAGTCCACACCACCACCGCCCCGTGGTTCAAGTATTCAGCTTTTTATCATCGCAGTAGCCTGAAGCAGCTAAACTCATCTGAAAACATGCATGCTCAAAATTGAAAATGTTCTACTAAATCAACTTGAAGTGATAAGAAAGAGCCATTTTACTGTTTTTAGCCGGAATTCTGTCAGTCTTTACAAGGCATGAATCACATGGACGCAGGTCTTCCATTTTGAGTTTCCTCGAGGAGTCTCTGTGGGAGAATGATTTTGGAACGACCAAAGGAAGCTCACAGTGCATATTTGTGTTTGACTACATGACGTGTGTCGCTTTAAATTCAGGAGACGCTGATTTCTTGTCATCAAATAACTCGCTGCATTGTGGTTTGATAAAAGTTCTGGCACAGTTAATCAGATTTAACTTTGTATTTTTCTTTTTCTTATAGTAACCTATTTATTAAAAACTAATGACATGGGTAGCCAGTTTTAAACATTTAATTTTATACTAGTTTTTGCTTTTTGTGACTTTTCAGGATATATGGTACATTGTTCTTTTGGGTTTTTGTTTTTTGAAGCTGAGGATTTAACAGAGCCTTAAATAATTTCTGTTGCACCCTGGTCTCATGTCTCTTTTATTTCCTTCAAAGATAAACAGCTGTCATCTTTTGGTAATAAAAATGCTGGCCTTTTAGTTACAGTATTATCTTTTGATTGATGCAGAGCCAGTTCTGTGTGACCAAAGCTAGTTTTCTGACCTTGATCTTTTTACTAACTGGTAACATAATCAGCCAAGTTCAGTTTTCACGGCACATTTTTGCCACTAGTCATGTGCCGTGCTTCACCACACTCAGAAACCAATCTTCTATAGCAGTGTTTCTTAAACTTCTTACACCGTGTACCACCTCAAAAAATATACTCCAAATACCACCATTATGAGCAACATTAAAAAACAGTAGCGTAGGCTGACCCTATTATTTTGATAGTATTTGTTTTTTATATGTATTTATTTCATCTTTAAAAGAACTATTTCAGAGATTTCTCCGCATACCACTAGAGGCAGCTCAGGTATCATAGTTTGACAACGAGTGCTCTATAGAAACACAGACATTGAAAGTCATTCTTTAATTTATATAAAGGAAGCCAATTTGTATTGTTTCACTCTTGTCACTATTTTCTGTGAAAAAGCTCTAAAACCCAGCGTACACTACCTTCTCAGCACCAAACAGCAGACAGTTAATGATTAGCTGGTGAGCATACTGAAGTATTTAACAGATATTTCCCTCAGGAGCAGGCAGAGAAATAACAAAAAAAATATATAATTTTGAGTTTGACTCTTACAGACTGAAATATATATGTTATACATATATTACAGTGACTCTGGTATATGTAGAACACTGCAACCTGCAACCTATTACATATTAACGTGTTGTTTCTGGTCATATCTGACAAACAACACAATGGGTTAAAGTTTTTCAGAAGCTACATAATCTAAAAATACCAGCTCTCAGAAACAGGCTACACTTTCCGTGTGTGTTTGTGTGTTTTCTCTCATGCACCAGACTGGCACAGTGCAGTTGAGTTGGTGTGTGCTTCTGCAAGTTTTTTTTTTTCTTCTTGCATTTCTCACAAATGGTACTGCTGTAGTTTTCACATCCCACAGAGCACAAAGCTGGCTCTTCTTCCTCTCGCTCTGCGGTTGTCAGGTGGAGCTGCTGGGTGCTCGCCGAGCCTGTGCATCTTTCACCGAGCTGGCAGCAGTCGCTCTGTGAGGAGGGGGCGGGGTGGGTGTTGACGTCTCTGAATCAGCAGTATCACTACAGCTCCTCCAAGCTCATTTTGGGTGTCTTATTCTGGTTCCTGCTGGGTTTATCTCTGTCCACACCACAAGAGAGATGAAGGTGTCTTCAAACAAAGACCACCGCAGACCACCAGGCTATCAGCTGCCTGCAGTGTGCAGCAGTGTGCAGCAGCAACCAGCAAGCAGCAGTGAAACACACTCACCTTGTACAAAAACATTATAACCACTAAGGAAGTTAGTCTGTGCTCACAATGACTATATGGTTAGTATATAAATCATTTAGTGTATTTATTTATGGATTGATTAATTAAACTCATGTATTAAATTAATGAAACTGCTCCACAACTATTTCCACGACACTTGGTTTTAGTTATTTTCAGGTTAAAAAGTTGAATGTGTTTAACATAAAGATCCTGCACTCAATATTTTAGTATCAGTGTCATCAGAGGTGTTGTAAAATGTATTCAAAGTAAAGTAAGAGTGTTCAATTACCTGATTAATTAATGATTAGTAATTAGATTAAATGAGATGAGTTTTATGTTGCAACTGGTTTAACTGGAGCTTTTTATAACTTACCCTGTTTAGTTAACTGATTGCATTTTGTGAGCTCATTGTAGGTTTTGTATATTTAAGCTTCGTCTGAAAAGTAACCAGAAACTACTGTTGAGTTCAGATATGTTTGAGGACAATAGCAGCGAGGCAGCAAAAAATGATAAACACCATAAAGCAATAAGACAACTACAGACTTTAAAGGTGCTGCTCTGGTGCTACACACAACACAGTGTACAAGGGTCATGTGATAAAAGCAAACTGCAACAATACGAAGAAGGAAAAGATAAATAGCTAAAAGGCTTTAGTATTTAAATTTAGAGTGTTTATTGCAGGTGGGATAAACTATAACTTGAGCCACTTTAAGGAAGAGAACGGTCATTGACTGTTGCTCCATTGATTTTACAGCAGTTAAATTCAGCTCATGGATTGTTTAAGATCAATATTTACCTCTAAAATAGGTCAGTGAGTATCAGTATAAAGTAAAATCAAATGTCTACAGCTGTAAATGTTGTCACTGAAAGGCTGAAAGAGTTATAGTTTATGCAGCCTGGACATCTAAAGAAGTCTCCTGGACTCCTCACTGGGTTCATGTGAGGCAGCTCATCACCGAGGGCGTCTGAAGTCAAAACATTCCCAGCAGTGATAATGTGCTCCCGGAGCCCAGCTGTCAGTGTCAAGTACAAACTTTAATGCCCTGATTCCTCTGAGGAGCTCCGTCAGCAGGTCTGCTGGTGTTCACCTGCATGTCCCAGGTACAGGAAGTCTTCACATCACACGCTGCCCAGATTTATATGCTGTATTTTGTATGCGTGCTTGTCTTCAATTGAACGGACAGCAACCCTTTGAAAAAGACAAAGCAGAGACACTGTCACTCAAGGGACCAGGCTAGAGGGCAGGTCCTGTGGCCCGGGGGCGAAACCAGCGACTCTGGACGTCATATGGCACATCTTGAGGGACACACTGCCCCAGGAAACTGTGAGAAACAGGTTTGTAATGGACTGAATCATGGATCTGTGAATATATTCAGTCGCCGTCAGCTCAGTCAGAGCTCGCAGATCATCATAGTTTAACTTCCACCACAGTGGGAGCCTCTTCCTCTTCAGGTCAAAGCTCCACAGATTCTTCATATAGTGGCTGAACATCAGAAACTTCCTTCTCATGACATTGAGGTGTGTTTGCCACTTTATCCCTCAGCTGCAGTTTGCAGTATGCCACTGTTTGCAGTGACATGCTGTTATGTTCCCCTACAATCGTGTCCTTTACCAGATAGGGTAACAAATCCTCCTAAATGTTACACACTGGACCTTTAAATTAAAGGATCTTAGCATTTTTGCTGCTGTGCATTAAGCTCAAAGGGATTAAAAAATGAATTTAAACAGATAGCCTGTTTTCAGACACAGTGGCAGCTCCAGACCTCTAGGTGGCAGCACGTGTGTCAGAGTCGGCGCGGTGACGTCAGCGGTCAGAAGCGGAAGTAGCTGTCAGGGTCTGCGGCGGTCGGGTGAAGATGGGCAGTGAGGGGAGGCTGTAAAGTGTTTAAAAATACTTACAAACCTATAAAACTGACAGGTTTACTCGAGCAGCCATGAAGACGGTGTTTGTGACCGTCGGCACCACGAGCTTTGATGAGCTCATTGAACGCATCACGTCTTCAGACACCGTCCAGGTTGGTTTTAATCCACACTTCCTTGTCCATACTACAAACCTACTGCTACCGCCCGACAGGACCAATTATATATAATCACTATGAGTATTCAAATCACCTAAATTAAACACCACACTATAAAAACAGTCCTGCATTCAAAACATTCAGCAACACAATGTACTTAAAGTTAAATAAGTATTCACAATGCAGAATGGCCCCTGTCACTGTTATATTATTGAAACATGATTCATGTATCATGTGTATGTGGTATTTTAATTAGGGCTGCACAATTAATCAAAATATTATGGAAATCACAAGAGCTTGACAGCAGCATTATAGTGAAGTACTGTAGTGCTGCAGAGGTACTCTGGTCTACAGATCTTCTCCTGGTTTAAGATGACATATTTGTTTGGTACAGTCTCCCAAAAATGTCACATCATCATGATTTTTTTCTTTTAGTGAAAATTAAGTTTGTGGTGCAAAAATGATCATTCCCACATAATCCTGAATCACAATATTGTGCAGCTCTAATTTTAATGTTTAATGTTAATTTAGCTAATTTTCACTACCTCATATACTGTTGGGTAGTTAAATCAATAATAATGCATCATATTTTATAAAATGTTCATGTAATCTTTATGGAAAATCTAAGTAAATATAGCTGTAAAATAAATGTAGTGGAGTAAAAAAGTTGTGCAATATTTCCCTCTGGAATGTAGTACAAGTATAAAGTAGCATAAAATGGAAATACTCAAGGAAATGATCTCAAATGGAGGAAAATAACACAGTGAAATACGTTTAAACTAAAAGTTAAACCAGGTTAAACAAGTACGAGTAAATAGGCAGAAGGAAGCACCTTGACATTGTCTTACAGTCCATCAGGTCTGTTGTAATTGACGACCGACCCTGGACTGAATGGGCATGGTGGTAAGTTACCCTGCAACAAGCTGAGTGATCTGACTGGATATGATCAAATGTCTATTTCAAACAGGGTCACACAGATATTTAAAGACTAAAATTAGGACCTTATAGAGACACATATCCAGTGCAAGGATTTAGGAGAGTACTGTGGTCTCCCCGTCCTGGTTCAGGTCAAGGTCCTTGCAGACTATAAATCAATCAATCAATCAATCAAATCTCGTCGTCAACTACAGAGAGCTCTGTCAGTACGCACGTCAAGGACAAATGAGGAGCCGCTTGTATGTGGAAAAAACTAAGTGATGTAAAAACGTCTCTAAAATAAAGAATTAAATCTTTTTATAAACATTTTTTGCTCTCTCATGTTTTTGTTTGAAAGCTGCAGTTTGATGGACACCTGTTGGCACACGTCTTGTTTCTCTTTCTGAACAAAATGTAAATATTGTGTTAATTCCTCATTCTAACTGTGTAACACCTTAACAAGCAAAATATTGTTCAAACTCTCATTTCATTTAAATTTTAGTGGAGATACCAAATGTGGGTGAAATGAGGGTAAAATGATGAACAGGATATCCAGAATATTAATTTCATGGCGTGATGCAGCCGCTCAGTGTGAACATCGTACATCCTCAGTGAGGAGCTGCAACAAACTGACACAGATAATATTTAAAACCTTAAAGCTACTTAAATATTATTAAAAGTGTTTGACAAAAGGTTAGAACGTTATACTGTGCAGATGCTAGTTGAGTAACACTGAGATTTGACAACAGCCACAGATCAAGAAATATGAAACAAAAACGTTGATGCCTCTAAATGTATTAAGAGAGTCGTCAGAGGTGCAGCTTTTTCTCTATAGTGGGGAAACTTCACTTGGCACTAACATAATAGTAGCTTAATAATACGTTATTGTTTTTCCTCCCCCCAGGCTTTAAAGGCTCGTGGATATGAGCGTTTGGTTCTCCAGGTTGGGAGAGGATCTCTCCTTCCTGCGGCTGACAGCTGTCCAAACATCAGACTGGAGGCTTTCCGATTCAAAGACTCTATAGCAGCAGACATCAGGCAGGCCGACCTCGTCGTCAGCCACGCAGGTGAGTAAAACATCAAAAACCTCGAGCACACTTACTCCTCTCAGTGTATAAACAGTGGCTACATGTTGATTTATCTTTTTATGTCATCACACTCAACTGATGCTGCTCCATAAGTCAAACTACTGTTTATTTATTAGGTTTTAATTAATGCATATTAATAAGTATTAAAAGCATCAGCCAAATCAGGTAGTTTCCATGTTCATCGCCTGCCTTGAATTCAAAGCAAAAGCAAATACAGGTTTGTCAGCAGTGTGCCAACATTACACAGAAAACTGATGATTAATGATTCCACAGAGACTAAATGAGGGTGTCTGAGGCTGATCAGGATGAACAGGATGATCAGCAAGTGTTTGTTAACGAGGCCAAATCTTATCTGAGGAGGAGAAGACCAATATGTACTAAAGGATCATATTAACGATTTTGCAATTTGATCCAGTTTAATACAAATTAATTGTTGACTACTTTCAGGAACATGCTTGTCTCAGAGGACCTGTCACACTGTCCCTGGTCACGTTTGCTATTGTTTGTCTTCTCAGTTTAATTTTCCGATTCATGCTACATTAACTTCATATAAACAAACAAGAAAAGGAAAAGTGCTGATGATGCTACTTTTTTTCTTCCGTATCTGTGTCACGGTGTTGTTCACCTCCATGAATAGAAACCCAGGCTGAGTTTAGCTCTAGTCATGAATAAGGTTCTTGTTTTCCTCCTCAGGGGCAGGAAGTTGTTTGGAGGCCCTGAGTGCGGGCAAACCTCTGCTGGTCGTTGTCAATGACAAGCTGATGGACAACCACCAGCTGGAGCTGGCCAGGGCGCTACACATGGACTCACACTTGTTGTACTGCACATGCAGGTGTTTGTTTCTCACATGTACAGTTTATACATGTGAGTTTATTTAGTAAAACAACAGTAACACTTTATTTTTAATCTTTCAGCACCCTGACAGAAACTGTGAGGACCATGGATCTCTCTGTTCTTCTACCCTTTCATCCCGGACAGCCGAAGCACTTTGCTAACTTCCTGGACAAAGCTCTCGGTGTTTAGAGGACGGATGTTTTCTGTTACACTAAAGTTTGATGATGTTGCTTATGATTATTATTTTTCTTTTTTTATTGATAGTGACAGCCAAAGATAGACAGGAAGGGGGGGCAGAGAGAGAGGGGATGACATGCAGCAAAGGGTCAGATTCGAACCCTGGCCGCTGCAGCAACTCCGTACATGGGTCACCAGCTCTACCGACTGAGCTAACTGGGCGCCCATGATTATGACACTCATGTGTGCTGTGAATTATTTGTATGTTTATTCTAGATGTAGTTTTTAAAAAGGTTTCATACAAGTGAAGGAAAGAGAAAACTTTACCAGCCTGAGGCGCTTGAGTCAAATAATACACAGCTGAAGGCGTAGCTGCACTTTGACACAGAACAAAGGCTGCATCAGTTCAGTGCAGCAAAGACAAAGAACCACTTAGTCGATGTGGATCCCCTCAAAAACTGTTGAGCTAGACGATGATCAGAGTGTTTTGTCCGTGCTGAAGCGTTGACCTCAGTAGTGAAGTCTTTGCCAATTTGTAAATCTAATGAGACAGAATGGAAAGGTTACGTTTAATGCAAGCTACTAAGTTTAGACAAAACAATTTACGATTCCATTTTACGACGAGGCATCGCTTTTAGACTTTGTGGTATGAATGGAAAGTGTCAGCCATTTCTAAAAATAGCTCAAATAGTTTATCTTATCAGGAAATTTTTATTATATATTCATCTGCCCATTAGTCGACTGTGCAGATGGTGTACTTATTAGCAGCTCTAACTTTTTTTCTTTCTATCTCTGGTTAATCTCAGTGCTACAGACGCTGTCTAGCTGAGCACATGAGGGAGGAAACCAAAATAAAATACACATAAATGTAAATAAAGGTCATACTGTATATCCAGCTGAACGTGTCTAATATTAAAATAAATATGAATAATTCAACCTACTTTAATGTGACTCTTTGAATATTAGTTCACCACACTTCCTTCTGATTTCCACTTATTTAAAAGGAGACAAAATGCTGTTTTTTGTTGTTTTTGCTGCATCACAGTGAGGCAAGTTGTACCAATTCTTGCCACAAGGGTGAGATAATGTATAAATCCATGACCTTGCAATGTAATTTGTCCTCCCAGCACATTTCTCCCAGTCCAAACTGGCAAGATGCAGACATACGGTGGTTTTCAACTCTTAAAGACATTTTTAACAGAAGGTCTTTGATGTGGTATCTGGTCATGTTAATGTTTAAAGTAGAATTCCTCTTTACATCAAGTGGATCTGTTCCTGTATCCCTGCAGAAAAGAGCACCATCTGCTTCAGTGATCAGTGTATGAGAGCCATAAATCAGCTAACCTGCAGAGCAGAGGTACAAGCTGTATGTGCCTGAACAGCCTGGGAAATTAGATCTGAAATTAGGTTGTTTTTTATTTATTTACTTTGAAAGACAAAGGACATTTTCCAGTCTTGTTCAGCTGGTAGAGAATAACCACTTCTAAGTTATCTGTATAGACTAACTGTACAATTCAGGAAAAGTGTTGATGTTGGCATAGCACTGTTGATTCATCATTTACAGTTAACAGTTTCTTCACCAGGAACGGTTTTGTTAAACAGGAAATGAGTGAAAAGTAGCACGTAGTTAATCTGTTCAACCTCTGAAGGGTGAGTCAGACAACAGAAACATGTTGTCCACTTTTTACTGCAGAGGCTGGATAAGTTTAATCAGTTTACAAACCAGATAAAAAGTAAATAATGTCTGTGGCAGAACATGTTTAACAGATTTCATTTAGTCATGATACTGTAGGTGCTCATTTATTATATATCTTATAGTTATATATAATATATACAGGTATAGATGGCATTTCAGGCAGCTTGATATTGACAATATAAAGTGTTGAATCTATTGTAGAGGAATGAACTAGAAGACTGTCATATTTGTTTCTTAAAAAAGTCCCTCCTCTTTGTTTCTCAAAGAACTTCTGTGGAAAAAGAAGATTGACTGTGATATGAAACCCGTGGAGACAGATGACTTTGAGTTCTTTTCCTTTTCACAGCTGATGTAAAAGGTTAAAAACAACTTCTGAGGAGTGCAAAAATGTTAGCATTATAATCTGTTTAGTACCACAACCAGTCAAATTCAATGAAGACACAACACGTAATTAACACGTAATAAATACATTTATTGGCTGTTTCTGACTATCTATCTCTGTTAAATATTAATCTGAAACTACTTTGATAATCAGTTAATCGTTTGGATCATTTTTTAAGCAAATATGAGAAAAAATGTTTTGTTCCAGCTTCTCAAATGTGAAGATTTAGTTCTTTCTTGGTCTCATGTGATGGTAACATGGAGTATCTTCTGGTCTGTTGGCTAAAAGAGGCAATTTGATGACGTCACATTTTTCAGTATTTTCTGACATTTTGACTATTAATCAATAATGAAAACAGCCGTTAGCCCTGGAATACTATAATCTAGGACAAAGATTAATTCCTGACTGAAACGTCCTGATTGCAGATATTCTGGACAAAGTCACAACCTTTCGGTGTTTTCCCCTGAATCAATTAAGCTGTAGTTATCTGGTTTGCACTGGTTCTCCAGTGTGATTCACATGATGTTTGTGCAAACTGAATGTTAATCTAATAGAGAGTGACACTCAAGTCTAGTGTCACTTGTTTTCCCCTCCAGAGCTTCTTTAAGTCTGCTTTATTTTTAAACTTACGCACTGCGTGAGTTATTAGGGTCGCTGCATTAAAGTTCAACGCATCAAAGCCAAGGAAGCCTTTCCGTACTGTAGTGAAAGTGTATCTGTCTTCACACAGTCTAGTATGTATGTATATATCTAATATATGAGTCCTCTCCCCCCACTGGGACTGCACAAGGCCTCAACACTCACAGGTCATTTAGACATTAGATCTGGTTTTATCCTCTATAAGTGGATATCATCATTAATCAAGATATTCATTTGCAAATACATTCATCAGTGTAAGAATTAGATCTGGGTTTGAGCTGGTGCTTTCAAATTAAAAGTAAGTTTAGAGAAGAAATATAAGAGGCCTTGTTGTTACTGAGAGTAAGTTATAGTACGTTTTTGCATTCTTGAGTTCAGATTTGTTTTCAGTTCCACTTTCACACGACTGACGTTTTTCAGAGAGCAAAGCTAAATATCTTCTCAGAAAGAAAAAACAAGCTAATTTCTTGAAGATGAGCAACCACTAACATTGGAAGTGACATTTAACATGGTGATATTGTACAAATAATGTGTGTCACACTCAACTCATGAGCTTGTATCTTAATTATCTTAAGGAGTTAATAAGAAAGTACAAAAACACAGATATAACTCAGTGATTGATATTAAAGTCATGATTCCTGCACTCAGACGGAAAAACAACCTGATTTGGACCAATTCAATTCCGAGATTTCTGATAAAGAACAAATGTCCCATTCATCAAGACACGAGTGGACTGAATAAGTCCATACATGAAGTAACAACTGGGTCAAAGCAGAAGGTCAATCAAACCCGCCTGAATGCAGTGGTCAGTTGTGGACGTGACAAGAGCGACTGTAATCAATGCTTGTTGTGTGTTTAGTTTAGATGAATGAGACATATTGTCTTTGCCTTTGGGACCTTTTAAAAGACTTGATGAAAGCAAGATGATTGAGATTTTAAGGCTTGCACGACTTGGATGTATAAGACCAATTTTTATTATATTCATCCGTGTGAAAGTAAGACAAGTCTGCCACCAAAACTGGGACACAGTCTCTTTATTTGACCTGACTTTGTGTATAGAGGCTCTTACATGTTGAAACTTCCCCAAACTGTTACCACAAAGTTAGTCGCACACTGTTGTCAATACCTGTTGTGATAGATAGAAATAGAATTTACCAAATTTGTTTATTTCAGCTTCTCAAATGTTCTGGTTTCTTCAATCTTCTATGACAGTAAACAGAATATCTTTGGGGTTGTAAAAGTGTAAAGGTCCAGTTTGTAACATTTAGGAGGACGTATTGGCAGAAATGTGAAATAACATTTATAGGTATGTTTTCATTAGTTTATAATCACCTGAATATAGGAATTGTTATGTTTTTATTATCTCAGAAGGAGCCCTTTATACAGACGCTGCGGGGCCTTCGATACAGTCTGCAGTGTTTCTACAGGAGCCCAGAAGGGACAAACCAAACACTGGCTCTAGATAGAGCTGCCACTGTAGCTTGGGCTTTGTGCTTGGAAGTGGAGGGTGAAGTGAAGGAGTTGCCATTAAATCCTACACACCGGTCCTTTAATAGAGAATATTGACAGATAATAAATAATAACAATAATGGTTTGTTCTTAATCTTTTGAGCTTAATCAAGTCTCTGAAAGTACATCCCAGTTTGGGGTTTGAGATAAGAAGGAAACAGAAGTGGTATGAGAAGCTGGAGACATGAAGTTTAAAAGACACGGGTGTTTACCAGGGCACATTTTCACATGTGGCTCATATCAGATTACAGTCTGAACAGGTCTCGGTCCTGAAGTGAACCGCATGATGAATGTCAATCTAGAGTCACATGACTTCTGATATGAGTGTTCACACTGAGGTCACACTGCACAGAATCAGACCAAAACAGAACCAAGAAGCTTGGATTGGATGTGATTTGTGCTGTTTGCACTGTCATTAAAGACCTGAGTCTCTTTGACCTGCAGTGTGAACGCAGCCTGACTCACTGGTGCAGTTTATTAAACAGCTCGCATCAAACAGGGCCGTCACAAACACAAAGAAAAGGTGCTTCCGGACCAATATCCTGTTGGTCAGACGTTGGCAGGCTTTGGGCAGTAACAGATTACATGTAACCGAGTTATGTAATCAATAAAAAAGGTAACTGTAATCCATTAAAGTTACAGGGGGGAAAGAGCTGTTATCAGATTTTAGTTAAAATGAGGATTATTAAAAATAAAGATCAATACAGCACCATGTACATGAGTCTCACATGAGGTCTGGAGTGAAACAACTGCTTATCTTACAGTCGTCAGTTCATCATCAGGACCGCTTGTGAAACAGATGCTTTCACTGAAGGGAAATTTCATCTTTATTTAGTCTATAAAGCAGAAAAAGGAACAACAACACAGCAAAGTGCCAGTTACGTCCTCCAGCTGTGAAATATGGTCTATAGGCTGCTGCCTGAATTTGCTTACTGGAAAACAAGTTTTTCTTTAAAAATCACACTGAGGAGAGGTCATATTTCATCTGTTGTCTTACACATATTCATTTTTACTTGTTTATTTGTTGTTGACGTAATCAGAAAGTACTGGAAAGTAATCTACGTTATGTTACTTGGATATGGTCAGGGGTGTTTCCAGAGGGGAGTCCCCCCATTATCCTTCCCTCTTCCACTCCACACTGTCTTTCAGAGGCCCAGTTACAGCGCTGTCATACTATCTAGGGGGCTAAATAACAGAAAAACTGTCATGCCCATTTTCAAAGAGATCGCTTGACCTCTGACCTCAGGGTATCTGAATAAAAATGGGCCCTATAGGTACCTACAAGTCTCTCCTTTGCAGACATGTTTGTGTGCAGTTTATGTGGTATAAATGTGTAATTTAATATATGTTGAATATTTCTGCACACTGGGGCCCTAACTACCCTACTTCAGACCACTGACTCACAGTCCCCCTCCTGTGCCCCTGCAGTCAAACTACAGACACTGTGACACCTATAATTAAGTTACTAACTGTATCTGAGTACATTTAGTTAGAGTAACCCTCCCGACCCGGTGTCTGCCCCCGGGCCTGTTGTTGCCTCTGTGTCTGCGCTGTTGTTTGCAGATGTTCATTAGCATTCACACCGCCGGCTCCGCCTCCTGTGCTTTGATTGGACACACTGTTACTGGAGCTGTCAGCTCGGCTCCGGGAAGGTTTCTCTCCCCTCTCTCAGTCCAGCTCTCAGCCCGACCCACCGCAGCTGCAGCCCGGCGGCAGGCTCTCTCTCTCTCCTGCCTTTGTTCGCTGGCTGTGGAGAGCACCGAGAGGAAGACAAGAGCCGCATCCATGCAGTAGCAGCACTTTTCTTTTTGGAAAATGATCATCTGTGCGAATAAAATGGAGTACCCCCTGAGAACCCAGTGCCAGCGAGTCCAGAAACAGGTAGGTTAAAAGCCCTGAACAGACGAGAAGGTTGAGGATACTTGAAGTTAGTTTTAATTAATGTTTTAAAGCTAGCGGCTAACTGCGCTGTAACGCTCATTCATTCATTATTTTATATTAAAGAAAGCCTCAGCAGCTCTCCCTCTCCGCCGGGTCGGAGGGGGTGTTTGTAAGGCTTTAAACACGACCTGTTCGTGTAGCTTACAGTCGACGAGAGAGATAAAAGGTGAGTGTTAACAGTTTGTTGGGTCTGTAAACTTTTTACCGACAGTCGGACACAAACAGCGGCTGTTAGCTAGCTAACGTTAGCGCAACTTAACTGCCGAGCTAGCTAACTCAGCTAACGGTTCAAGTTAAATCACAACTAACAAAGGCGATAAATAATAGTTTTAATGCTTTAATTTAGGGATTTAAACTGCCTCAGTCCCTCTCCACAAAGACACCCTTTTATACTCTTCGTCTCTAGTTGTTAAATGTCACGTTAAAAGTCATTTACGTGAACATAACGTCAGTAAATTGATATTAAATATGAACATAAATCTCTTTTAGCTTTAATGTCTGTGCCTGCGCTGTGATGTTAACCCCGCACACAATGTGGAGAAGACTCAGCCTTTTGTTGTCCGCTGTAAGACACTTTATCTGCGTCCACATATGTTGATATATGTTGATATATGTTGATATATGTTGATATTTCCCCCCCTCCACACACTGTTTAATGGTTTAATGCGCTCCGTTGTTGCAGCAATGAGGTGAAAGCTGTAGGTGACGATGACATCATCTGAGGATTTGGGAGAAAAGTGTCAGTGAGCTTGTTGTGTGGCTGTGAAGTAATGCAGTGAAATGCATTGAGCATTAATAAGAGATATATATATATTTATATATATAAGGACAGAGCGGTGTTAAAGGGGTTTATTCCGTGAGGACAGGTGGGGATTGTGCAGTGTTTTCCTGCCTGCGGTTCCTCTCAATGTTGGCCACTTTTATTGTGCTGTTTTTTGCTGGCTGAACTGGACTGCCAATCAAAGTTGTTTTTCTCCTCTGTCGCTGTTCATTTTGCAACAGAAGGGGGGCGCTGTCTCAAGTGCAATCCAAAAAAGACATGTTTTTTGCTGCAGATTAGAGTCCAGAAATGGAGCAAAACAGGGAGGAATGTGAGCAGCAAAGGGATTCAAAAGGGAAAAAAAAACCTCAACTCTGGTTTTAAGTGCAATTTGTGCTACTTTTCACGACCCCGCTCACTGTTTGCTCCTCGTCTTCATTGTCATTCAGCTGGCATTTTTCTTTACATGCCATTTGACTACATAATAGTCTGTTACTGTGGACAAACAATCTGTATTTGATTTGAAACCAGTGCTTTTGCAAAGGAAAACGAGCAACTACTTGAATCCCAAAGTGTTTTTAAAATTAAGATATCCACTTTGACATGACACACACACACCTGAGTAATGAATTACCCTGTTATCAGTGAAAGTCTTTTGTAACTGCGTCTCCCCCTTGTTCTACCTGCCCGCCGTGTTTTCTGACAGCTCCAATCACTCATCTTGTTGTATGTAGGCTCGGCTTTTATGTCTTTTTCTTCCCCATCCTGCAGCACAGTGTTTTGTTTGTCTTGGTTGTGTTGTATGTGTTGTCCTACCCAGCAGCTCCTTTCCCTCCCCTCTCCAAACATCTTTGGGCTGCAGCTGGTTTGTTTTTTTGCGCTACTCCCCGAGTTCAGGTTGCAGAGCCAAAATCTGCCCCGACTGTGTTTCCGGTGATGAGGTGCGGTTGGGGGGTCAAGGGAGTTAATGCCCCCAGGACGCCGGCGCATGATAAGGACGGACCCCCTTCAGGCTCAATCGGAATGCAGATTGAATGTCCTCCTCCTGTATCTGCAGCTGCCCCCCTCCTGCAGCCCACCACACACACACACACACACACACACACACACACACCTACATGAACACATGCACGTCTCATCTCAAGCTGACACATTTACCCTTGGAGGACGGCTGGCATAATTTTTCCACTTCTTTGTGTGTCATCTTAGTCCAGCCCTCTCCTTCATATTCCTGCTTGTACAGTGCTGCTGTTTAGTTTGTCAGCCCGGCTATCAAAGCCCGTCTTTGTCTCCATTTACCTTTCCTCCCCTCACTGACGTCACCCCTGTTTTTCATTTCATCCCTGCCTCTTGCTCCTCTCTGATCAATAAGCAAATGACCTCTCCTGTGTTTTTGTTTAGTTCTTTTCTTTTGAATGTCAAATGATCTGCACCTGTGAATTTTTTTCCCACAACAGGCCCACTATTTATTTCCCTATCTTTTGCTGCCAGGCCATAAGTTTGAATCCATCTTGTGATTTGAATACAGCAGCGCTCTAAAATCAACATTGCCGTCTCGCTTCTGTAACCCTCAAGCTTGTTTTTGACTGGGAAGAAATGGCATTGTTTCAAAATCAGTTGCTGCTGGGCATACTGTAAGCAGAATTAATAGGTTTATTTGCACAAAGCCTTTATGTGCTTGTTCTCTATCAGTCTGTTTTGCATCTATGTGAAACCAAAATATGCTTTGTAATACCATACACAGTCCCCTAAATGATGATTTGTTCATTTTTTTGCTTTATATATCCACCCCCACATGCTTGTTACTAGATTTTTTTTCCCTTATCATGCGGGTGTTTTTTTCATGTGGGTGGACAATAAGTAGTGTATCGCCTTATCAAAAGTAGTGCTGTGTGCAGCTTTTGTTGCTTCTTGTTTTCAGGCAGTAAAGATGAAGCAGTGTGGATGGGTTGTCTGGACATGGATGGTGTCTGGATACAGCTTTCACTTAACCCTCTTCCCAGAGTGTAAATTAGTCACAAGTATTGATTAGTTCTGATGAAAAATGTTTATTTAAATATTGTCGACACACTGAAATATAAATTATCTTTCTTGTTCAATCTGGCAACCAGGAAAAAAGACTGAAACTACCTTTTTATTTGAGTAGTTTACAATAAACGTCATCATCTTACTGTATAGTGTCTTGAACTTGAACCGTAGGTTTAGCTTAGTTTATTTTTGCTTTTGTGTTACACAGTCAGCAGACTCAGTTAAAGCCGTAGGATGTGTCATTTCCTGCTGCGCGACGGCTTACTTCAACTGTAGTTCCTGTTTCAATTTGACTTTTCAAGTCGTATTTGTCCAGACATGTTTTATGAGATTTCACAAAACACCAATTTCCTCTTTGATCATCGATGCCACTCATGGCAAATCCCATCTCCTCAGTGGTTATAAGAGTAAGTGTTGTATTCTTATTTAACTGTTCTTGTCACAGCTGTAGATTTGACAGAGGCTGAAGTCTGTCAGTTAAATGCCAACTAGCTGGTAAGGATTTAATGTGCGTGTTTTGGTGAAAATGCAGTGGGTTTATGGCCGAAATGTACAGTCCAGTAACGTCCAGTGTGGGCAGCGGAGTCACATGCAGTGTCCTGTGTGGGCGCAGGGTTCCCTGTACGATACACAAGCCTGTCATTTCAGCTTTAACAAGTGTAACAACAACAGTGAACTCTTTCTGAATTAATCCTCATGCAGAAATGTTGTTTTCCATCACACTCTGGGCAGGGAGCCTCAGCGCAGCCCCACTGAAGCCAGTAGAGGCCTTTGCCTTGCTTAGAGACACTTCAGCAGGGCTCATTGCGTCACCTGGTTGTGCATGATGTCCCACTTTGATAAGGTTTTGTCATAACATTGGTGGGATGTTAGTAGTCTTGTTTTTCATAAGTAGTGGCTTTATTTCCAGTCGGAAATGTTTTCCATACACTGTTGTTAATTAGGAAGTCTGGTAGATGAAATTTGAAAGCCAAGAACATTTATTGTTTTGGATTTGTGTTGTTTTATTGTATGCTGCGCAGTGACTCTGAAACAGTCCAAAAAAGCATATTAATTACTAGAGATACTGAAGTGATGCATCAGGCGGCTGATATTATTGGCACGTAGGCTGATAAGAACAAGAAATGTCTGTACCTCTATGCTGACAACATGTTTGAGAGCAGATTTTGAACTGAATCATTCATAATCAAATGGAAACATAACCAGTTTGTGTTGCAATCCTAGCTGAGTCAACAGTGGCAGTTTGGAAAATAAAACTATGCTATGTAGTCGACCTACAGGATAAGTCCTTGACAAGTTGTACTCGGAGCATGTTTTCTATATGGTATCCCATTCCTTTCATTGGCTGAGCCAGTTAGTGCTTGATGGAGCAGTAACCTAGATTCTGCAGCTCAGAATACTAATCAGTAGCTTTTGTGTTTGCAGAGGGATACTTGTTTGAATGTGCTCTTGTCAGTAGGTCTTTGATTGGCAGGCACCTGTGTGCTCTACGTACCCTCCAGGCCATTTCCAATGTAGTGGGTCTGTGTCCGAGGGGTTTCATTTAAGTTCACTTGCTGCTTTTTTAAATATTTTTTATTGTTTTATTTATCCTCCTGTTCCCTTTTAGATATTTTTCTCTCTTGCTTTATATAAACAATTGATTAAGGAAATATAAACATCTGATTTGAGATTTGTTTAACATGTAGTATGTTAAGATATGAGCTTGGACTCTATATAGGTCAAGAGGTGGAGCCTCTTGCAGGATCAGGAGGAAACCCTCTTCCACTGCAGGGAGAAGTGAAATACCACATGGAGCTACCAGCCAGATAAACATGTTCAGGGCTAAAATTAAGTAACATGGATCGCTATCTGTGACATAAGTTGAGGTGTGATTTGACAGGACAGTAAGAATCCTAGACAGCAGTTTGTGCTGTTAACAGTGTTTGCCAGCGTTCGTACGGTTCAAACTACAGTGAACCATTTGGCTTTGATCAGCGCTGTACACTCAGGTTTCACTTACAGGGGAGCTGAGTCCTCACTCAAGGCCGAGCTCCCGAACACCTTTTCCTAGAGGCCATTGTATGGTGGCGAGAGACGTAATAAATGGCTGAGCCTAAGAGGGCAGGCCAGCTTCCCTCTCCACATGGATCTGTTTCTCTTGGCCTCAGGCTCCTCAGCCCAGTCGCTCCAATGTTTGTGTGTTTGGTTTTGTCCACTTTTTTGCTGCTGCGGAGCTTCCCTCTTCAAGGCCTCCTAAACCTGACTTTCACATTAGTGCCTTCATCTGTGGTTCCTCCCAGCGTGTAAATCCCCTCTTCAAAGGACAACTTTGGGTGTTTTTCTTCCTGGTTTTAGCAGTTTTGGTCCACTGCATCCACTTCCAGTTCACAGAAATAGATACCTATTAATCTGTGGTGCGTTCTCAGCGTTTAATAACAACGTAGTGAAATCGTATGAAGCATCAGACCCTGCTGCGGCGAACATGAGCTGGGGTCTGTGTGCCGGTCAAGCTCCCAGCTGAGCACCGTTGTTTGCTTGTTGTATTTGCAGAAAGAATAATGTAAGGAATGCACTCACTTGCCAGTGGCGCCAATATCACAGCACCGTGGCTGCTGTTCTTCCAAGGCTGTCTCTCTTCAGCTGATTTAAGGTGTGGAACATGACTCCGGTCCAAAGCACAGTCTGAGCCATCACATGGTGTGGACACTGAAGTCCAACCTTATCTTAAACCAACCTACTTTGGCTACTAAATGAGCTCCAATAATTCAGCCCCAAATGAAAACATTTAACACCGTCACTGTGGACTCTTGGCTGCTAGTTCTGCAACTGATGTTTATTTGTTTCTCGATTCATTGGGCTGATTACTTTCTCCATTAACTGAGTCATTTCTTTATCTGTAAAATGTCCCGCAGCCAATGATGTGATGTCTTCAGTCCAAAACCCAGAGATTGTTAGTTTCTGTGATCTAATACAGAGAAAAGCAGCAAATCCTCATATTCGAGCAACTTTAACTCGTTGCATAAGAAATCGATTAAATAACTTTTCAGCTCCAGTTGTTGCTGCCTCATCATACACATGAACACAATGAAAAAACATCCTCAGCTTGTATTGCAGTGACAAAGAGCTCAGTGGTTTTGCTTTTCCAATCAGAGACCAACCATCTCCCCCCTCTCTGTCCTGGTTTCTGTAGGTGATGGTGAACGGTGAGAAGGAGCGAGTGTCGCTGCTGTTCATGAAGGCTCTGGTCAGCACGGGAAGCATAGACGCCGTATCCCAGCAGATGGCCTCTCACCCTCAGTACTTGGAGAGCTTCCTGCGCACACAGCACTACATCTTGCACATGGACGGCCCCCTACCGCTGCCATACCGCCATTACATCGCCATCATGGTCAGTGACCAGGCTGTTCTTGTTTATGAATACCCAGGATCTCACCAGTTGTCATCCTACTGCACATGCAGCTAAACAGATAGTAGTTTTGGAAGGCGTTCTCGACTCCTCAGGGATCATAACAGTATTATTCAAAATGAAAGAATAACAAGCTGTTGTTTCAGTCGGCCATTTTGCTGAATTTGTCTGCTCAACTTCCTCTCCTGTGACTTCCAGGCTGCAGCACGACATCACTGCAACTACCTGGTGTACCTTCACTCAGCCCAGTTTCTGAGGGTGGGCGGGGACCCTCTGTGGTTGCAGGGTTTGGAGGCAGCGCCCCCTCGCCTTCGTCTCCTTGACCACATCAACAGGGTGCTGGCCCACCAACCCTGGCTCATTGCCTGCTCACACATCCAGGTACAGCGAAGCAAAACACAGATGAACCAAACATAACGATAATAACCGATTATCACATACAGATAATACAGAAATATTTATTGTCTTTAGATCACTCATAATACATATTTGTACTCGTCTGACCCTGAGCTCTTGTCTCTGTTTCCTGCAGACTCTGCTGAAGACGGGTGAGCAGTGCTGGTCTTTGGCTGAGCTGGTGCAGGCCGTGGTGATCCTGGCCCACTGCCACTCCCTCTGCAGCTTTGTGTTTGGATGCGACACAGACTCAGAGTTTGTCCCGCTCTCCAAATCTCCTAACGGTACCCCGCCGACCTTCTGCCCCTTTGATGCTGCCAACGGCAACACCAACGTGCCTCAGCCACTCGCCACTCCCACCGAACACATAACACGCCGACGGGTAACAAATCAGACTTGTATTTTGTTAAAATAAAAGTCACAGTCCTCTCGTCTTTTAAACATTTGTAATGCTAAGAAACCTCCAAAGTGAAATGGATGTTTTATGGTTAATTAAATACTATTTTAAATAAAATAAGGTTTTATAATTACAAAGATTACAAAATGATTAATTTTATTATAGTTTAATTTGTAGAATTACATTTAATTACAATTAATACATTATAATTATTTATTTTTTTTTTTTTTTTTTAACCAAAGATGCTCAATTTACAAAGATAAAAAACAAAGAAAAGCACCAAATTCTCACATTTTACTTTTAAAGTGATGAATTGATTATAAAAATGATTCATGGTTAGTTTTGAGACGTTTATCAGTTAATTAATTGATAATTCCTGTGTGATTTCTTGGAGACATTTCAGGAGGATTTTATCATTTAGGGAAATGAGAATATGACGTTTATGTAGACACAGTAAACATGATTTCTTCCATAAAAGATAATAAAGATCAAATAAACCATCATGTGTCTGCATTAAATACTAACTGACGTGTGAGATGAAGGTGGGAGATTGTTTCTCGTCGCTCTGCAGTAGGTTGTGTCTGTTCTTTGTGAGATACTTCATCAGTACCTCTCCTGGCCTTTCTGTTCACAGTCTCTGGACTCCAGCTGTGACATAGTGTGTCTAAAGGAGAGGATTCAGAAGTCCCAGGAGGAGCGCGAGAAAAGAGAAGAGCGTCTGCTGCAGACCCAAACACACCAGCAAACGGGTAACCTACTTGGCACATAATACGCAGACATGCACACAAACAAACTGTACAGTTGTTCCCACTCACATCTGATCGTTATCTCGAGCATTAAATTTAGGTCACATGGTGTGAAACTTGAGCAATTACCACACTTATTGACGCACTCTCTCTCTCTCTCCCTCTCTCTCTCTGCCTCCTTTCCACCTCCTTTGCTGTCATCGTGTCTGTTTTTAGATATGGAAGAAGAGGAGGAGATAATTTTCTTCGCAGACCCCACGCGTTTTATCACAGACCCTGACTTCTGCTATCAGGAGTTTGCTCGAAGGGAGGAGGACCACTTTCAAGTATTTAGAGTTCAGGTGAGGATGTCAGTACATCTGTATGTGTTGCTGCCGGAGGAAATACTGGTAATGGGACACCTCAAATAGCTTAACACAGTTTTAAATCAATACTCTTGATGTCTGTATTAGATTGTAACCTTCCCACTTCAGGCCACTAAAAACCATTAAAATAAATACAATTCTTTGGTTGAACTGGTCACAAATGGAATTCACTGCTGTACTTTAATATTTGATGAGTTAATTGTGACTGCGTATCCAAACCCTACAACACTGACTGTGAGGATGTGTTGTATTTGCTCTGCAGGACTATTCATGGGAGGACCACGGCTTCTCCTTAGTCAACAGGTTGTATTCGGACATCGGGCACCTCTTGGACGACCGGTTCAGGAGTGTGACCACTCTCCCCTCGCTGCACAGCCCCGACTTGAAGAGGTCGATCTGGAATTACATCCATTGTGTGTTAGGAATACGGTGAGCGACTATACCTTCTTTATTTTACTCCTATAAGAGCCCTACTTCTCTTTGTGTTTGGTAGATAAATAAATGTTTCTTTGTGGTCACAGGTATGATGATTACGATTACGGAGAAGTGAACCAGTTGCTGGAGCGGGATTTGAAACTGTACATCAAGGCTGTGGCCTGTTTTCCCGATGCCACCAAAACTCCAGTGTGTCCTCTGAGCTGGGCTCCACTTAAGACTTCAGAACGGGTAAGAAGACCTTCACGTTCCACTGGTTAACCTTCAATCCTCTCTCGGCAGTCTGAATCATTTCTTTTATTTCCTTTCCCTCAGATACACGTGAATTTACTAATCATGGAGGCCCGCCTACAGGCTGAGTTGCTATACGCTCTGAGAGCCATCACTCAGTACATGATTGCCTAAGTGCTCGGAGAGGCACAAAGCTAAAACTTTCCGCCGGTACAGAGAGACCCAGAGACGCAAGGATGAAGAAATCTCAACAGCAGATGGTGACGTGGGACAAGAGCGACACTCTTAAGGACACAGAGCTCCGTCGTTTTGTAGCTGTGCCTCATGAATGTGCTTTTCTTTTTCTCAGATTTAATGTATTTATACCAGTGTGCCACACCTCCTCGCCCCTTCTGCAGATTATTTCTTTGTGAAGTCCTTTCATCAAACATCTCGGCTCTCAAAGGTTATGTGCAATTATTACTAGGGTTGTTTTAATTTTTACCTGTTGTTTTTTGTTCCAGCTCAGTCTGTGAGAAACTGCTTGTTTGTAGCAGTGTGTTACAGTGGCTAATACTCTCCTTTTTAGTTTGATCAGTCTCCTTTTGTATTAACTATGCTTTCCCAAAAAAAAAAGAAAAATCTTTTTGTACAAGTTGAATGTTAACGGGAGACCAGGGCCTTTTGTTGTTTTTGTTTTTTTGGACAATCCTTGTCAGTGTTGGAGGAGGACATTAAGTGGACCGTGAAGGACGTCAGTTTTTCTCTCCCTAACATTTCGTATTAATGCTGGTCAAGAACAAACACAACAGTGACACTGCTGGAAGTTATCACATCACTATAGTTTCTTTTAATAAGCACTTTTTTAAACTTTATATATTTATAACGCAAGGTAGCTCATTAGTAGACATTGAGCCGCACAGTGTGGGGTCTGACGCCTTTCTTCTCCACTGTACAACATGTAATGAAGATTTTTAGACTGGTTGTCTTCAAGCTTTCAGACTTTGCTTTTGTTCTCAACCCCAGATTTGCGAGTGAAGTGATTTGATCCAAAACATGCCAGTGAATTACTGAAAAGGATTTTGAAGGTAATGATGTTCGCAAAATGCCAAATTTACACCTGATGTTAAGAAAAATTTGTATCTAAAGAGGTCAGTGAGCTCTTTCCTACGGTGAAGATGAAGCTGAGCCATTTGCTGAACGATTATTTTGTTATTTGTACTGACGAGCTTCAGAAATGATCAAATCAGAGACTGAATTTCAGACCAACGGTCGTTAAAAAACTCAACTGTTCACACAAGTGAAGTGATGAATTGGAAAGATGAAAAACACCCTGAAGTAGATCTGTACTGGTCATGAGTTGAGGTTGGGTTCAGATTTTCTTTTTGCTCAAAGCTTTGTGTTAAAGCTTTTTTTGTGAGCTGTATCAAAGCTGATTATCAAGTCAAAATCCATGGTACAATTTACGAAGCAGAACAATGTGCAAACTAGTTGTTAAAACTCTTGTATCTTTTTTTTTTTGTTTTTCATTTTTATTTTTACAGTTTTTGTAAACTCTAGAGTACTTTTTTTTGTGTTGTTTCTGGGTGTGACGGTAGGACCTGCTTGTTGTGCTGCAGCCTGGGTAGACGTAGAGGTGTGACAGACTGTTTAGAGTTAGACATTAGTAACTGCAGGATGTAGAAAAGAAACAAAAGTGCATATCGACAAAAGCAAAAGCGCTGTTAACACAGGTGCCTTCAGGCTAAAACTGGAGTGCTGCTGAAGTGGAGGGATGTGACTACTGGAGGCTGAATGTGGGCTTCACTTGCAGCTGGGAAACACCCCCGACTGACAACTCTAAAACTTGTGGCTTTTCCCGCATGAATGGGAACCGTTATTTCTTGGTGTCGGTCAGCACCGTTTCTGATGAATATTACGGCTGTGAGTGCCCGTGTTCTCTATCAGACACCTTCTACGAGCCCCAGCAACACAGCAAGAGCCTTTGACACAGATGGATGTTTAAAAAATGTTCAACTTGAGCTGATTTTAAAAAAAAGGACAATTATTTAAAATAAAAAACAACCTTAAAAAAAAGAACAAGTGAAAAGACAAAAAAATGTTTTTTTGAAAATGTGAAGAAATGTTTTCTATAAAGATGTTATATGAAAATAAGATCCGGCTACTGTTGTGTTTCACTTTGTTCCACAGGATGTCTCAAAGAACCTGAACTTACCTGATCACCTTTGTCTCCCTCTGATTATAGACTCCAGTTTCAGTTAATTGACTACATGAAAATTACATGGAAATGTGAATTAGCTCATCAGTTCAACTGGCCTCCAAGGCAGGATTGACACAGGGTGAAACAGGAAATATAGTTGCAGTTCTAAGGTGATTTTAAAATGTATCTCAATCATGTTTGAAGGCTGAAAGCTGATTTCAAACCCTAGAATGAAATGAAACCTGTAGCTGCCAGCGAGGGAAGAAATTTAATTAAAGGACAGGTTCACATTTTTTCACGTCTGTTTTAAGCGCACACTCCCTTAATTAATAATTGTCCATGTTGACAGTGAAGAGACGCTTTCCTAATGTAATTTAAATCCACAGTCTTAATTCTGTTTATTCTCAAGTCAAATCAAACAGACTTCAACTGTCTGTGATATCAAGAGGTTTCTTTCAAAAGTCTTTTTAATGCAAAACTTTGTCTTTTTGTTTCCTTGGACAGCTTTTTGTGGCTGAGCTGTGGTGGAGGGATAGTAAACCATAAGTTAAACTGTTATAGGTTCGGTAGAACTTTGAGAACTGTGGATTTTGTGTCCATCACTTGCACTGGAATCACATTAGGAAGCGATCTCGTCACATCCAGTGTGGAGAAGAGGAAAGATTAGTGTCCAAAAATACACATCGGCATGGGATTGTTATTTATAGACAGATAGAAAAGTGAACCGATCCTTTAAAAACACACCGTGATTGGTAAAATACATGGTGGGATTTATTACAGAGCAAAAACTAAATAATGTATAGAATTGTTATGGTCTGTACAGCACACATGTAGCAGGTAGGAAACTTAACAAAGGAATCACTTTTATATGAGATCATTATTACTCTGTCTCATTCACCAACAGTATATTGTGATGTACATTTATATCTGCCACTACATGTAGGTACAGGATCTCTGGTAGGAGTAGTTGTATAACTGGACAACAGCATCCCCTAGTGGCAGACCTGCACAACTGACAGTCTGACTTAAAAGAAACTTGTTCCAGAATAAATGAAAGTCACAAAGTTTGCACCAACACTTCAGACAAAGTGGGTTAAACAGTTTATTGAATTTATTTCTGCTGTTCAGAACTGTTTGTCATCTCTGGCTGACTTTACAATGTGTAAAGAAAGAAAAAGACTGAAGGGGTGAAAGGGGGGGAGTTTTTCTATCAACATTAATCAAAAATCATAAACATAATTGGCTTATGCACAACTCATCATAACCTGTCAACCCCACCCGCCCCTATGGGAAAATTAGTAAGTAAAAAAAATAAAATAAAAAACCCACCCTCGCTGAATACTAAAATGTTGCATCAAATGGGGCAATTTAAAATTTAAAAACAAACATACAGGGACTAATTGCTAGTTTAAAGAAAACAATATGTAGATAGTTGTAATTACATAGAGGGGGAGATACAAGGGAAGTAATAACACCACACCTGCCCTTTTCTTTTAGGAGGCAACAGTAAACTAGAGACATCAAGTCTGGTGCAGCAGGTTCTCACAAACCGACCACCACTCCTCCTCTTACATGCTGCTGTGCATCCTAACAACTGTTCATAACATCTCCAACACCTGGACATTAGTTCAGAGGGACTGGGGGATTTGTTGCATATACAACTTTCCTAAAAATTATTACGTTATGATTTAAAATAATAAGAAAATCATGCATTTTCAACGAGCTGGTCTTCAGTTTCCAGAATTACTTAAGTGACCAGTTTGGGAAGGGGGGTCATATACATATATACATATATATGTGTATGTATGTATGTATATATATATATATATATATATATGAACATAAAAACAAAGAGGGGTAAGGACTGTGGATTGATAACACCAAATCAAGATCCTTGTGCCGTATACAGAAAATTCAAAAAGGTCCTGATATGCACCCATTGTATCATGGCGTACAGGATACGTCACAAATGACATCTAGCACCATTCGAAAAGAGAAAAAAAAACATCTGTGGAACAAAAAGAAGAAGTAGTAGAAGAGTGCTTTACAAATCAGAGACTAACATATCGACATAACTACAGTGAAATGATGAATATTAGGATTTTAAACTGCAGGGATGTTATTTCTGATCACAAAAACGTTGACGGTTATAAACAAAGAAATTAAATACAAACACAAAACACAAAATTTTAAAGGGGGGGTAGATGACAAAATAAAGTCCATCTTGCTACAGAGTAACATCATGCTATAGTGTTTTAAATATTGGCAGTCAAAAAAAAAATAAACTAAGGGAAAGGCTAGTACTGATATACATGGCTGGAGAGCTAGAATACATTTCTCTAACAAAGGGAAGTCAAATTTGAGATCAACTCGACAGAAACGTGTCCAGGAAAACAAAACAAAGACGTAATGTTGATGGTTTCCAGTCTGTAGTAACAGAGAAAATGTGTAGAATAAATATACTTTTTTGCTGTTGTTTGTTTCGTGATCTGATAACGTCTGAGCAGAATTGTTTTCCCGTCGGTTTTCTTGCGAGCAACCCTGAGAGGTAACGGTTGTATTAGTCTCGTTTTGAGATGAGAATTCTGGCGGCATGTTGAAAAGTGGGACAGTGAAGGTTTCTCTTTCCATTGTGCCACATTTCAGCGCTGATCTTTTTAAACTTGGATTCACAACTAATGCAGAAGATAATGAGGCAGATCATTGGGAATTTGAGTTCAAACGGTCAAGTATAGATGCACTTTGCATCGCTCGTCTTTCAAAGTCAGATTTCATGTTACAGGCATCATTTGCAAAGCTTATGTACACCGAGATACTGTGTCAGGCCCAAGCGCTCCCTAAATGCCATGCAAATGCAAATATTAGTGTTCCTTTGGTTATGTAAAAAAATCTACATGCATCTCATCCTTTACAAAAATAAAAGTATAGAAAATTACCGTTAGAAATTATCTGAAAATGCTTCTTCCAATGTAAAAAAACATCACTTGTCATTAGTAATATATTCATATGTATTAATATCTCATTTATTACCTCCATCTAAATTGTATATTAAAACTATAATCAAATATATTCTTTTTTTTTTGTACTTCTCACACAGTGAATTAATTCCTTGAACTGAATAATTGAAGTACTGAATATATAAAAGTGTGAGAGGATATTCTGACACCCGCAGCCCCCCTCGAACCCCCCCGACAAGATATCAGGAAAATGTTAAATAGCAAAACCCTTCAAGAAGTGATTTTTTCTTTTTCAGATTTCCTTCAAGATTTCATCTAGTTCTCCTGATAAATCTGCATAGCGTGTCGTTGTGTACGTGTGCAACGTGTACATTCAAATTGTTGTTTTCTTTACAGGATTTAAACTCTTTTTATGAAATGGTAAAACCTAATGTGGATGTATTCTCCTCGTTCTGGGTCCCCGTGTCGCAGGAACCTAAGTGCTTTGAAAACGCACAGGCTCGATGAAAAGAACAGTTAGACCATTTGACAATGGAGGCATACTGCTGTCTGAGACAATATAATACTTGGCCAACCAATCACTTGTTGGCAAATAAATTTACCCTTGAATGCCCTGTGTAATAAATTCACAAATCACATTTCTTCATCTTGTTAGTTTAACTGCACATCAGGGATTTCTAAAAAAAAAAAAAAACAACAACAACAAACACACACCCTCTAACTGACATCTACCTTAACACCAAAAATGCCAAACTGCAAATACATACCCTCTTAACTGTTGAATCACCAAATTTCATTGGAGAAAAAAAACTGCGTTATCTTTTTTCTTTTTCCTCTAAAGTGAGAAATCTTAAAATCAAACATGTTACTGTAGTCCGAGGACACAATTGGGGGAGATGTGTAGCCAATGCTGAATCTTTTTATACCTCCAGTCGTCCGGTCTTTATCTTCCACCTGTTCACAATCCTCAACGTTTTCTCCGACTCCTGCGATGAAGCCCTTTTTGTCGTGGTGCGGCAGAGTTGGGGGCACCTTTATTCAGAAGATCAAACAGCATTTGGTCTGGCAAGTTCATGCGAGGCAAGTGTCAGAGGAAAACTGGCCATTTCTCCAAAAACACACAGTCCATTGAGTCTTCAATACCAAAGCCATTGAGTACCGTATCCACCCTAAAGCTATTCTGGTGTAACTGAAATATAAACTCCCAGCAGAGGGAAGTTAATGATTTGTCTTTTCACTCTAAAAACTTTATGTCACACGTTTTTAAAAATCATCAGTTCAGATTAAAAGAAAGAAAAAAAACGGCTAGCAGCCAAATCGTTGCAAGTGTTATTTTTTTTTTTTCAAAAAACAAAAAGGGAGAAAAATTGTGCATAGTAGCCTGAATCTCCTCCCTGTCCTCTGCATGTCTTGGCACATGACATGGGTGAGGTCTGGTTTTGTCTTTAAAGTGAAGCATCGTATTTGAAAATAGTATCTCCAGCCAGCAGGGAGGAGTAATGCACCGGTCGCTTTATCGTTCTGTGAGGTTATCTTGATTGGTGATCAGTTCCTGCAAGACAAGAAGATATAAAGTTCATTTGTGTTGTTGTTTACTAGCTCATTAACACAGGTTATGTAAGTGATTAGGTCATACATTGGCATCAATGTACACATACACACAATCCATGTGCAGTGCTGTGCATGGACTGTAGAACTAAATCAATCAGCAACAATTTTTGAATAATCTCTTAAACTATCAATTGTTCAGCAAATTGATTGTTTGGTCTAAAAAATGACAGAAAACAGTAAAAGAAAAAAATGCTCATCAGGACCCAACGTGACGTCTTCAAATGTCTTATTTTGTCCCACAAACAGTCTAAAACCAAAATATATTTAATTTACAACTATATAAAAAAGAGAAAGGAATCAAATTCTCACATTTAACAAATGTTTCACTTTTTCATCAAAATGATTGAAAATGAATGAAAATCAATCAACTAATCAATTAACAATTGTCTATTGAGACAAAACATGTTCTTATTCCACCGACCTGAATGTGAGGATTTGCTAATATTTTACTTTATGTTTGTCAGTTGAATACAATAACAGACATTTCAAGTTGTCACCTTAGAAACGTTTCCCAATTGATCAATAACGTCAGTGTACCTGGCTAACTGCGTGTGGTCAGCGGAGGAATTAGCTGGGTACCCAGCTGTGAGCGGAGCCCTGTGTGGTGGCTGGGCCTGCATAGCCTTGGCCTCCAGGCAGTATGGGGTCAAAGTTGAAGTCAATGCCATCTCCGTCCATGAGGTCACTGTTGATGATGTAGTCCACGTCACAATCCAGGTTTTCGGTGAACATGTCAATGTCCAAGTCTGTGGGCAGTCGGTCCTGACCGGTCGGGAAGCAGGACGGAGCTCCGAACTGACTCATCCCCTGCAGGCTCACGCTGGGATTGGCTGAGGCGACGTGGTGAGAGCCCACCGCTGGCACCGTGGCATGCTGGGCCTTGAGAGCAGAGAGCTGTGATGGGTCCTGAGACATACCTGAGAGGATCATCCCCAACCCCATCTGAGAGTGATGCTGGTGTTGTTGCTGCGGCTGCTGTTGCTGCTGCTGGTGCGGCTGCTGCTGGTGAAGGTGATGCTGCTGCAGCGCCATCGGTGCCACCGTGTTCGGCTCCAGTCCTTTACCCAACAGCAGCTGATTGGGTTTGGACCTCACACCCACCACGGACGTGCCCATGCCCATCATGCCCACCCCTCCAGGACTGGGCATGAGGGGATCCACCTGGGTCATCATGACGTCGCTCGGAGGAGGGGAGTCGGAGGTGAGCAGCGCCTCCAGGCTGGAAGGCACGTGGGTGCTGTAATGGCCGCTCCCACGAGAGCCGGAGCCGGACATGGGGTTGAAGAGGGAGTTGCTGAAGGTCGACGGCTCTTTGCTGCTGGGACCACACTGAGAGATGGAGGCCTGGGTCCCGGTGTGAGCGGGGGCCTGCGGGAGGTTGGATGACTGCAGCTGGTGGAAGGAGGAGAAGCTGGAGCCGCGAGGCAGCAGAGTGGAGGCGGAGGGTAGCGGAGTGGGAGGTGCAGGTGGGGCTGTACTGGGACTGGCCCCTCCCTGCTGCCCCGTCATCAATGTAAGGCCGTCGATCAGATCCAGCTCCTCCATGAGTGTCTCGGTGAGGGTGGGGGTCAAGCTGCTGGCAGTGTATCTCCCCAGCAGTGAGTCCTCGGGCAGGTTGTCATCGTCCTCCTGTCCAGGGGCGATGGGGGACAGGCGTCCACTCAGAGTGCTGGCGTTGGAGCTCGTGCGTGGGCGGAACGTGGTCCACATGTCGGTGTCATCCAGGCTGCCGCGGGACGAGGGGCTGCTGCTGTTAACCCCCCATTTGGGAAACTGCTGGGACGAATTTGGGCTGTCTGCGCCCGCTGAGCCCGTGCTGCCGTCACCCTGCACCCCTCCAGCGCCCGCCAGGCCGGCTGCTCCCGCCTGCTTCTTGGTCTGCTTGGCCCTCATGCGGCTCTTCAGCAGTTTGCTGCTGTTGTCCATGGAGGCAGCCCGGCGGCGAGGAGCTTTCCCGGTCTTCCCTCCTTCCGGGTTGAGCATCCACCAGGAGCTCTTGCCTGTGGACTCATTGTGAACCCTCAGGAACTTGTTGTGGAGTGATAAATTGTGGCGAATTGAATTCTGAAGGAAACAGAGTAAGATCATTTAATTATGAGAAATGTAAATTATGCAGATTAAAAGTGGATTTATTTTTATTATTAATCACTAACAGTAAATAATGTGTCACTGCCAACGTTTAAATTATCCTACTGAGACTAAAGCACCTGGAAATAGGTCAAAGGATACTTCTGTGGGCTCACGTGACAAATAACAGAATAAAAAAATAATAATCTTAATTCAGTATATATTATTTTCCTTTGCCTGTTTTAATATTTTTAAAAGGGTCAAAACTTATAGACAAATTCAAACTGTTGATGGTCGTAAGTAGTTATTTATTCACTTTGTTTCAAAGAGTTACAAACCAGAAAAGGTTGGCGAACACTGAACTAATACTACAAAAGTATTTACTAACTCAGATTTATCACAGATCTTAACTGTCCTGCAACAGGAAATTATCTTTACAACAAGTAAAGTTAATAAATCATTGTCTGCTGATTGATTAACATCTCATCATCAGTCAATGTGAACATCAGATTCTTTACACCTAAAATAATAAGTAATAAGTTCCTCTGATTGCTGTGATATTTTCTTCTGTGGCCTAACATGAACTGTTGAGCTCTAAATCTACATTATATAATATATATATAATATATATAAATATATATATATACACACTACACAAAAGTTCACTCACCTTCCAGCCGGCTGAGCTGTTGCTGTCTCCTTTGTCTCTGAAGTAAGGCACTGTTTTCACCATCCACTCGTAGATCTGCGCCAGTGTCAGTCTCTTCTCAGGTGAGTTTTCGATGGCCTGACTAATCAGATCAGCGTAGCTCTGGTTCCCCCACGCGTTGCGCCTGGATGATCCTTTGCGGGGCGTCGCTCCGGCTCCGCCCACGCCGGCCCCGACCCCACCCTCGGCCGCCGCAGCAGCCTTCTCTGGCTCGGACGTGATTTGCTGCGGCTCGGGCTTGTCCTCGTCGGCGGGCGGGGTCCCGGCGGCGGACTCGGTGCCATCCGCGCCCTCCGGTTTGACAACCGAGATGTCCGGTCTCGGCAGGGGCCACGTGCAGGAGCGGGGTCTGCTCTGAGGCTCGAAATCTGGGTCAATGGGGGGCACAGACGACTCCTCCATGGCGGTCCTCTGAACGTCCACTCAACCAAAGAAAATATGGGACCTCTTAAAACATCTACCTTTAAATTTTAAAGGTAACTTTGAGCGAGTGAGGCGTTAAAAAAAAACCCCAAAACAACAAGTTACTGACACAAAAACAATATGGTTGACCCACCGCGGGGGTGTAAACAGAGGGGCCTGGAGAGGAGACGTAATAATCTGGACACACCAATAGCCTCGGTTAATCCTCAGATTGGAGATTAGGGAACCCAAATAATCTCCTTAATAGTAACTATCATAAACCTTCCGATTTATATAGAATGAAGGAGGGCTGGGAGGAGAGTCCCTTTGTTTGAATGAAATAAAAACAAAGAGTGAGTGGCAATGAGCACCAAAACATCTGGATCTACAGAGGTTCTGGCTCACCTGGACATGAATGATAAAAACTCAAAGGTATACGGACACAAAATAAAGACATTCCTGTTTAACAAACAATATCAGTCTAATGTTGTAAAAGGTGTAAGACAATTTAAGGCAATGTGTCTGAGAATAAATCTAAATTAAAGGTTAATTCGTACCAAACGTGTCCAATGAATCATTATGTAAAACAGTCAAACTGGGGATTTGTTTTACTGTAAAGCTATGAAGACTACAAACAGGGATTAGCTGTCTACTGTTACAAAGGATCTACTCAGGAGAGCCCCTGTCCGTCTACACTTGTAAACAACGTGATGTCTGGGAGCTCCACAAGCCAAACAACTCGACCCAAAGTTTAAAAAAAACAACACAAAGGTCCCTCAAACAGTCACAACACAGTCCGGATAAACGAAAGCAAAGTGTGGAAACAGAAGATTGTCCCAGCAACGGGTTTATTCGCCCCCAAAAACAAAGTATAAACTGAGTGTGGAGACGTTGTCCGGGTCCCTTTGGCCTGTTTAAAGCCGCTGTGACTGAACCAGAGGAAGGTCGGGTGAGGAGGAAGAGGAGGAGGAGGAGGAGGCAGAGTGGGTTCAAGTGTTAAATAGTGTTTAAGTTCATTAATAAAAAAAAAAACGTAGAAAAACAAAGTCTAAAGATGAGAGAAATGTACGTGAGAAAAGGTCCGTGTTGCCTTCAGGTCTGCACGATCCGCCACATTGCGGCCAGGCGCATGTCACCATCTGCCATGTTTCTCCACACTGCTGCCGCGGCACACGATGCTCGGAGAGGCGGCTATAAAACCCCCTCGACCGGGGCCCGGAGCTCGGACGATCCCCGCCGGTGGGTCTCGGTAAACTAAGTACAAAAACGATTTCCCGGGTGTTGTGTGAAGTTGTGTGGTTTCGGAGGTCTGTCGGTCTCCCACTCGCCGCACTTTGAAAACAGCACGATAGCCTCCGTAACGTTAGCTGGTTAAGCTCCTGCTACTCCAGAGTTTACAATCCGGGGAAAAGTCCGTGAAATGCCTCCGGTAACTTCCACCAAGTAGCGGCTTTTATTCAGAGACGACTTTTGTAAAAGTTCCTGTCGGTGTGTCTGTCCAAATATCAGCTCCTTCACTGTCTTTTTGACTTGTTTTGTTTTGTTTTGTTTTGACTCGAGGCGAAGACTCCCTTCTGACGTCTGTTTACCACTGTCAAGCAACGCGTTCTGCGCCTGCGCGGAGTGGCCTTCTGGGAAACCGAGTCGTTCATCTGACAGCACAGGCGTAAACAGCAGCTAAAGGGGGGCGACATGTACTTGTAATGGTGCATTATGTAACAGTGTGTGTGAAAGTGTGTTAAGTCCCAGATACACTTTTTAAGGTATCAGAGATAATTAGAGCACTGATACTAGTAATAGACTACAACTACTTAAACTACAAAACAACATGTGTCAAGAATTAATTACAACAATACAATTGTACACGTTAACGTCAGTTGTCTATAATAACACCTTTATAATGTTGTAATCCTGGTTTCTAACTCTATTACATAATTCATTCACTAAATGAAAAACTATGAATCAATTGATTCATTTTAATGTTCTACTTGATCTGATCTTGTCCTGACATTTACCGTTTGTTCCTTTTCTGTTTTTCTTTTTCCTTTTTGTTGTTTTGTCTCTGTGTAGTCTCTTCATCAAATTTGGTTTAATTGTATGCTGTTTTCTTTGTCAGTTTGTTTGTGTAATTGTGTACTTTTTGTTGTTGGTACATCTCATGAGGTTATTCCTAATAAAGAAGCTACGACAACAGAGTTCATGTTTTGTTTGTCCACGTCCTCTACTGCATGCTGTGTTTAACATGTTAAGGGTTCCTCTTTGGGCCCTATAGACCACCCCAAAAACACTGCCCTCTGTGCATTGTATGTGTACTCTGTCACTTCCTGTCACATTTCAGAGAATAAATAATAGTTAGTAATAGTTATGAAACGGCCTCAATTTAATGCCTCTATATGTCTGACCTACATAAGCACACAAGACCATCAGCCAGGTGAGATTCGGTTGGATTCCCCCTTGAAATCAATTAAACAGGGCGGTGTGAAACCACCGGGGGCACCAGAAATTGCAGGTGTGATATAAATATAGTAGACATAGTAACAAGCTTTATTTGTTGCCTGTGGTTTTCTTTGTCAAGCACCAACCGACACACTGTCAGTGAAATAGGCTACTGGCTGTACGAGGAGGGCCTGCTTGAGCTTTTTAAAATCTGCCCCACCTGCTCAAGAGAACACTCCTGTCTGTGACCCAGAAGTGTCTCTACTACAGTAGCTTATACACCAGAAAATGGGAGAGTCAGCCTCTTCTGGGCAGCTCTCCAGCAGGGACTCTGTCACTGTCTACTACACAGGCTCGTCTTTCGTCCAATAATGACATAATATAGAAAAGTCTGTTGTCTCAAACAGGTTTTTTTCCTTGGTACAATCTACTCTACTTACATTTCCATGTCTAGGGCCAGGGCATCCCACATCACTAGAGTAGGATGTACATGTTATAGAGGTACTTTCTGATTTTACATTACAGGAATGAAGTACACATGAGCTTCACCAATGATTGATTAGTTTCTTGATTGTCTCAGTGCAGTTATGTCACAAGGGACAAGGTTGTGTCCAAACACTGCAACAGGGAAACTCTTGGGACAGTCTGAGTATTACATCTTGACTTGTAGTTTGTACAGTGGGAAGCATCGTCTGAAAAGGAAGGAATGATCTGGAGTCTGGAATAAAGATCCCCTCCAGACATATTAAGACATTTATACAAAGAGTCTGTTTGAAACAAAAATGTGTTTCTGACATGTTTTTTCTGCCAAGAAAGTTTAATTTCCACATTGAAATCCTTAAAAATGACTTCTATCTACTCCTCATCTACTTCATTGAAAAGTCCTGTACATAAATATGCAAATGTTGTTCATTTCTAAAGTTTTCCTGCTGGACACAAGATGTCTTCTACTTCACTGTAAAGTCCATTCTCAGTGTCTGTGCACTGGTGACTTCAAGTTTCTACATCACAGTTGTATAAGTTGTATACTGGACCAGTATTTATTAATGGTAGGCTCATTAGGAAAATGTAGTTTATTGATTATTTATAGCACAGCTAATCCTGACATGACATATTTTCAAACTGTTTCTCAGCAGGTGGACGTCATCCCCAAAGAGAAGAACAGCAGATCAAATTGTGGCAAAAGATCATCGATGATCACGTCTACTGGTCCGCATCTGGATCATCATCTGGATCATCATCTGGATCAGGAGTGGAGAGGAAACAGTGGCAACCACATCCACAATGTGCATGTCCATGAAAATCCACTCTTCCCCAAGTGCCTCCACGCCTGTCTGCTGAAGTGGCTGAAGCCTGGTACAACATTATTCAGTAGTAATTATGTAATTTAATCATAATAATATATTTTCAGCTGTCTACTATATATTTGTATTGTCTTTTCCCTCTAAACATGACGTGGGTTGTACTAGTGTCACAGAACAAGAAAGGAACTCTTTAAACTTGAAAATGTTTCTGTGGTTATAGACTTATGTAGAATACATTTACTAAAGTTATTACTTAAGATAAATTATATCCCAGTAGAAAGTGTTTAGTCTCTTGATGAACATTTTGTTTTATGGGTTTTTTTTTTATTGATAACTTGGAGCTGCTCTCATTGTTTCAAGGTATAATTTAGATTGACCTGGATTTAGATGATAACATTAAGATTTACAACTTGATAGGAGACTTTTTTTCTTAATACTTATGACTCTGTTAATCATTTTACTGGATACTGATAGAGAGCTGCAGGGTTTTAGAGGATTTTCTGTGAATGGTCTTTTGTTGCGTGAACATTTGGATGAGAGGAACCTAACAAACAGCATCTGTCAGATCGTAAAACTGATTTTATTGTATTCTTGTGATACCAAATACACCCATATCTGACTCCATCTCTGAAGTGTTATTTACTTACGCTGTTCCTCATTAGTTGAGTCATGGCTAAGCGGAAACATGGCTTCCTGTGTAAATGCTACTGAGATTCCAGGTGTCTTATAGCTGCCATGACTCACCTGATGGCTCATGGGATCAGCATCAGGAACCACGTATCATGTGCTATCTGCGGCTTTTGCCCTCATGTTCCCCCAAAAGCTGGATCAGTGAGTTCAAACATCTTCACCACTGGTTGGATCTTCATCTTGAGAGGCTTTAAGATGTGATTAACTACAGGCAGACGGTGAATAGACAAAGATCTGTTTTAATTCATGTTAACCTTTTCTTTTAATGTTGAGTTGCTGTTAAAATCGATGATAACTGAGTTGCTTAAATTGACTTAAAAATCCATTTCTGTCTCAGTCACTTGGTCCACTGCCACCGTCCGTATTGCACAAGCTTCACATTTGATAAACTGGTTGAGCAGGAAATTTCACCGTCTCCAAGGAGTTTGCTCAGTTGTCATGGTGATGATCTTCATGACAACTGAGCAGACTCAACCTGCTGATGAAAACTGTGTGGTATGGTTCTGGGGAAAAAGCCAGTAAGTTGACCTGAAGTTGGTACTATTATGAAAATTCATGAACACTGACTTTAGTACCGGGACTAATTCATAGTCGTGTTATTGATGTTTTTATTTTATTAATTACGTTATCAGTCTTCTTACCTGGTGAGTTTACATCTTTGAACTGCAACATTTTATTTTGTTCCTTTGTTTGCCAAAGCATGACGTTATTTGTGCAATTATTGTGAGATGTTTTAACTTAACATTTATCTAAACTGTCTGTATATTTAAATATATATAAATATATAAATACACGAGGGATGCATCAGATTAATAATCAGGTTTCACTCTGAATGCAGTAGACCTCCACCAAGCAGCAGAAACGTCCCTGCAACATCTCTAGTATGAGATAACATCACAGTGATTGATTCACCCGTTCTGGACTTCAACTCCCAGCAGCGTTTGCGGTCGTTGTCTGTGTTTACAACCAGCTGACATCCGGCGTCTTCCCGTCCATTAGCCACAGACATCCACAGTCAACGATATCCATCGACACTCGATATTTTCCTCATGAAAACCGCAACCCGCTGATTCCTCAATTCACCTGAATGCAAAAGTTCATCGTCACCATCAGATGCAGGTGAGCTCGAGACGACGTGAGCTGTAGTTAGCCAGTTAGCACGCAGATAGCCAGCGGTAGCAGCTAATGCTAACTGTAGCAGAAGCCTTCCTGTTCCGCAGGATCTCGGTTTCCACGACTGTCAGGACGAAACTCGGTGCTAGTTGATGTGGTCGAGCGAGATAAATGTTGTACTTGTGTAACAACATCGACTGTTTCAGTAGCAGTCAGCAGCGATGGAGGATGTTAGCTAACACAGGAGGAGACTTAACGCTAAGCTATTAAGCTCGACGCTGCCGTAGCCTGACAAGCTAACTTTATTATTTTAAAATAATACCAACCAGTGGTGAAGTGAGTCTGTTTGCGGGATGCCGATATGATTTCAGGTAACGTCGTCAATCACGTGCAGGTGTGAGGTTTGATTAATGGTGTTTGGGTGTGTTAGCTGTAGCGTTAGCGACATGTTTGCTCGGTGGATAATGGATGGTGTGCAGTGCAGTTACGGTGCCAGGCGGTGGGAAGCAGCAGCAGCCCCTCACAGTGTTTGTGTTGTTTGTGTTGTTTGTGTTAAGGGCTCTGGCCCCGTCTCCAGCAGCTGAAGCACACCAGTCCTGTCCTCTCTGCTCCACGTCCACGGCCTTCCTCCTGTCTGAGCCATGACCACCCAGAGGGATCTTGATATGGTGAGTGAGGGTCTGCCACTTATTTCTGAACTTATTGTCCAACAGCAACACAGTGCTTAGGTTATAATCTTTGTTTGTTTCTTCTCTGCACTGTAGTTTGTCACATATATTGCTGCTGCATGATATATAGATGATAATATTTGATTGTCATAGTGACAACATTACAAAGATTTTCCCCCCTAAATTGAAATAATCTCGGGGTTTGGGAGTGAGGGTAGGAAAGGGGGGGGTCACGGATTAGCCAGCGTCCACAAACACTTAGCTGGGACAGTGACTGCTGCTCCTGTGAACACCATCTGTCTAATCTCAGTTAAAACGTTGCCCTACTTTCCTTTCAAGGTTTAGATGCCAATTGATTGTAGCCTCTTAATGAATTTGGACCCCAGTCCCCCCCCCCCCAGAGTGATGGACCACACTTATTGAGAGACAGATCAGAAATGATAGTAGAAGTTATATAGATCTGTTAACTGTTAATGATGCCTGGCTGTCGGCTGTCTAACCTGCAGGCATTTAGTGCTGGAATAATTAGTCAATTAATCTATTGACAAGAAATTAATGAGCAACAGTTTTGGGGCTCACCTGGTGGAGCGTGCACCCCCATGAATGAAGTCCTTACTGCTGCGGCCCGGCCGCCCAGGCACTTTGCTGTGTGTTATTTCAGCCTTTCCAGTCCGTATCTCCATCTGTTGATGTCTAAATTTATTAACTGATTTGTTGATCAGACAGAACAAGACATTGTAATACGTCAACTTGGGCTTTTGGAAATTGTTTTTAATTATTTTCCGGACATTTCTTAAACCAAACATTTGTTTAATTGAGAAAATAATAAGCAGATTGTTCTCAATATAAAAAATATTTATTTGTTGCAGCCTTTGAAACACTCGTTGTTTTTATTTGTAGCACACGTCCTTCCCGTCAGAACATTTTTATAAATCGTTGTCCATCCAGGACACCTGCATCAGGTAAATAGCCACAGCGAGGCAGAGTGAGGTTTAATGGATCATCTCTCTTGGCAGCTACTGTGGGGCATTCGACTGTTGGTTATGTTTTTAGGAATCTTGACCAACGTCAAAAATAGATCAGCCTTTGGTTGCTCTGTGTACCCTGTGAAAGTAATTTACTACAGTGTTTCAAGGATGTCATGTCCTGCTTTCGATTGGAGAACCTCAAGGACGTTTGTGATGCAGGATGTTGCCACGGGTAACAAGGCAGATTTGACTTTGTTGTTATTTTGTTGGGGATGAAAGGGCTAGTGGAGGGGATGGGGACAAAGCATGTTAATGATGACATGGGTATGTAACCCCACATTGAGGTTATTCAGTTCAGAGGGGGGAGGGGAGGGCAGAGGACCACCGCGGGAGGATTGTATTTGTAAACAGATCAGAGAGTGGGGTCGTCCCTCCCTGACGTCACACCTCGTGGTTAAGTCTCTTTGTTCTCGCCTCTGTGATTTGTGAACCAAAGAAAGTTCATGTGCCACCTTTTGAAGAAGGGCAAATGTCAGGGAAAATTAATCCCTCCTGTCAATTCAGACTCTTGAGTAGAGACGTCCCAGTACAAAGATTTAGTTGATAGGATGTTTTTTTAGTTGTATCATCATTGATTAGAGGTGCTGGATTAATGTATTAATAAGGAACAATACTTACTGCAGCATAAACTAAAAGACTACGGTCAAAGTTGATCAATAATTCAGATCAAAGTGATGTTTCAAACCTGACCATGAGCTGACTATAATATTTAATATAAAAGTAAAATCATGATTGCAAATGCTTCACTATTGATGACCTATTCACATTATTGGAAATCGGCATCAATAAAAAGAGTTACCTTTGCACACTCACTCCAAACCACAATTTATTTAAATAGACATCTATGAAGTATATTAAAAAGATCCTTTATATATCCAAAATAGTTGTTAGGTGAGAGGAAACATTCAAATATTGTACATGATTACAAGAAATAAAACATATTTTACCAGAAAAACTCCACTTACATACATAATATTGTTCTGTTAACATTACATTATGATGTTTATGGTTAACCCCACCGACAGTTTGTCAGCCTATTGCTCCAAAATACGCATGTAATCGTTGTGTTATCCATTTTTAGACATTTGACATTTGGTCAGTGTGCAGACGTCTGAAGTCTGTCACTCATCGACATCCACTTCCCTGGTGACGCTCCACTGTCGTTAATTGAGTTGAGTTATTGTTTCACGTTTGAGGGGAATGTTATCTTCAGACTTTAGCTGGTCTGGGCTGAGGTTAGGTGATTGGTTCGGCGTGCCACTCCTCTGTTGTGTTATCTGTAGGATCATTGTCCTAAAGTTGGTGGACTATATATAGAATCTCCCACTGTTCACTTAGGGATGTGACCGCCCTCACACACCCTTAAAGCTGACAGTCTGCACCTCAAACTCATTGTCAGTGTTTTGAATCAAACAAAGCAAAAATTTTCCCGGGTCTTTAATGGGTAAAGACAGCTGAAGGTAGACAGGAAAGCGGGGAGAGAGGAGAGGACATGCAACAAAGGGCCACAGGCTGGAATTAAACCCGGGTCGCTGCTGTAAGAAGTCCCTAAACGGGGCGTGAAGTGAGCTACTGGTTTGCACCGATGTTGCTTTGTTTTAATCCAGCGAAAAGTCCACATAAGACAAAGAAATGCAGCCGGTCCTCGTTATATCATGTAATGTTTGGCACTTTCTACATAAAAAATAATGATAAGTTAATTATCAAAATAGTTGATAATAGATTAATAACAATTAGTTTTTTTAAAGGTTTTGTTCCTTCCATACACACAAGAAGTAATAGATTGGGTCTATAGTGTAATATTTAGGCCTTCGAGCGATGTTAGACAAGCAACTTCTTTTTAGTTTTAACAGATTGGTGTGTGTAGTTGCCAGAGGATAACATTTGAAGGAAGCCCCACTGTTAAAGACCCTCCCACACACACACACACACACACACACACACACACACACACACACATACATGCACAGTCCCCCCTCGGGGCTACGCACTGGCCATGTAAATTTAATAACATGGCCCAGAGCTGTCTGGGACACCTGGGGTTATCGCATTAGGCCAACAGCCCGGAGAGGAGCTCGCGGCGCCCTGGAACTAAAGGGCCAGTGTTCCCCCCTCAGCCCCACCCTTATCTGTTGTCGTCTCTGGTAACAGGGGCTCACTTCAGTGTAAGCCCTCAGTGAATGAAGTCGCCCAGTCAAGGGGTGGAGATCTGGTGTGGATAAATCTAATTAGACTGGAATGCCCCTCTCTTCACAGCCTTCTGAAGGTCATCTCATGTCTGGAGAGGTTAGAGGAAGAGATTCCACCACGACTAATTAAGAAGAACGTTAAAGGAAGTGTGGTGTTTGTGTCGGGCCAGGGCGACGTTTCTGGGGACTAAAATTAAGCTGTTTTTGTTTGTTGTTTTAGGTGCACCTCCGCCTTATCCTGGTCAGTGGGAAAACACAAGACTTTACTTTCTCCCCAAATGACTCGGCCACAGACATCGCCAAGCATGTGTTTGAGAACTGGCCTGCAGGTACATTTTTATATGATTGATTCTTTTTAGTTTTAAGTTTCAGTTTATATATTTCACAGATTGTATTACTTTGCACACAGTTGTCCATCTGATTCAGTCACTGTCAGTTTCTGCAAATCATTATGAATAATAACAATATTGTATTTAATTTTAATAGAATGATTAACTGTTAATTGTTCAGTTTCCTTTGCTGTAGCAGTCATCTTGCCACTGTGGCACTACTACTAAATGAAAACCTTGTATACACTGTTCATATTAAAATGAACTTGAGCTAATTTTACCACAAATTTAAAAATTCTCAAGTGATTTGGTTTGCTAATAACAGTATTTATGGTGTAAGATAGACAGAAGACAATAGACCACTAAATCATCCAGTCTGATATATCAACCAATATTAGATTATTGCAGATATGTTGGTATCAATGTTTATCTCCATATGACATTTTTATAATTATTTTTAACTGTAAAAACACCTGTATCAAGATCAAGATTGTTATTTATTTAGTCAGATTTTTAAAGCTGTCATATATTGATATTGGTATCGGTCCAGTATGAGTTGGACCATTGAAGTGATGCACTTGTGTCTCTGCTCTATGACAGGCTGGGAGGAGGAGAGGGTGAGCAGTCCCAGTATACTGCGCCTTATCTTCCAGGGACGCTTCCTTCATGGCAACGTTACCCTGGGAGGTAAGACACCATCACCAAGACTATCCTGACCGCGGTGAATGCCACCTTTTATATCTCAATCTTACTAAATACACTCCTGCAGATGCACTGGAGCACTAACTGTGCTCACAGAGCTTAACCTCAAACAAAACTGTATTCAAAGGCCTCATTCAGTGTCACAGAAGCAGGATATGACAAAGTTAACAGTTTGGTTGTCATAGTGACAGTTCCTAGAGGAGTCAGGTTATTTCCTTTCACCTCACGGCCTTCTTATAAATAGGAAACATTGTGGGTAGGGCTGTAAACATAAACTCCATTAACTGCTGGAGCTAACGGGATAAAGTTGTTAATTATACAGTTTTCTATCAGACATTTCACTGTCATTTACTTTCAGTCTGACTGCTTCATCTTGTGGGTCTGCTTATCTGGAATTTGCCAGAACTTTAAGTATTATCTTTTCAGTAACACCACAATTTACTGTCTGCTCTGTTATAGGCATGAATCGTTCAAAATTGATCATTTTACAGGATTTGCCACCATAGGATTGTTCTATAAAAGCAGCTGATAAATGATGAGTAATTTCTTTGTTTAAAGCTCTAAAGCTGCCACCAGGCCGAACGACTGTCATGCACTTGGTTGCCAGAGAGACTCTTCCGGAGCCGAACTCTCATGGTGAGTATCCGTTTCTTTGTTTCTTTTTTTTTTAATATATATAATATTGGTACTGGCCTGCAAACACCGCAGGGATAAGAACAAAGCTGAAGTAGTTAAGCTCACTTTAGAAAAGTTGTACGTCACTGAAGCTCAGTTAAAGCAACATTTGAAGTTACAGCAACAGGAAACTGTTTCATTTAGGTTGGCACGATATAGATTTCTTTCAGCCCGTATAAAAAACAATAGTTGCCTGTGTCTTGTGGCTGAGATAAGATGTGGTGAGCAGATGATGATGATTTAATGTGTCATATGTCTGTATCTCTACTTTGCTATGTAGCTCATTAATTAATAATACAGCTTTGTGGTCTTTAAGTAAAATGGAACAAAAGGAGTCAAAAATAAGTAGATTTTATGACCCAGCTCTGCTTTCTCAGGTTCACTTTGTTTAACCTTTAGCATACATAGTGCAGTGGGCCTTTTGTTGCTACTGCTGCTCAACCTCATCCCACACAGACTGTCTGTAGAGCGATACATGCTTTCTTCTAGTTTCAGCTGGTTGTTTTTATCTCACCTCATGTTTCTGCTCTTCTATATTTACAGGTCAAAGGAACAGAGAAAAAACCACAGAGAGCAACTGCTGTCTCCTCTTGTAAAGCAACAGAAGCTGCCCCCCCCCCACCCTCTACTCTAACCTCACACATACATACACACATAACACACACATATAAACATGCATACACTCTGTTCTCTCCTGCCTGTCATCCTGTCAGCTGTGGATTTGTACTAAATCACAGGAAGTCTGGTTGGGGCTGTCACCCGCTTTGGTTGAACACTTGTCCAATCTGAGGCTTCTTTTGTGCCAATATAGTCACTTTTTGCCCCCAATCTTTTATTGTATTGACAGAACTTGTTGTTGTTATTCCTTTTTATTTGAAGATCATAACATTAAACAGTACCTACGCCCCTCTACCGGATGTGTTTGCTGTTGGACAAGTTTTAAAGAGCCATCGTATGTCGTGAAAAAGACGCAGGAACTCTTCATGGACACAGAATTGCTATTAAGGATGTGTGGGCTATTACTCTTCCCTACTAGTCACATGGATGTTTCCCCAGGTCTTACTGAATGGTGTTAACCCTCTCATTGCACTTAACCAGTCTGTTCATTCAGAAGTGTTTATTGTGTTTCATCTTCATTTTCTTTCCCCCAATGACTGTTTTTTTTGTTGTTTTTTTGGTCAGAGGAACAGACCCCAAATTCCCCACATGGTAGAAAATGTGCCATCCTCCACATGAGACTGTTTCTGCCTCTTACTAACTGAACCGACCGGTCTGTATCAGCACCAGTGGCGTTTGTGCCATTACGTTACACCCGTTTGTTCCTGGCAGTGGACAACTGGAGAAAATACTTTTATTAAGAAGAGCAGTGTAAACACCTGAGGGGGGCGTACAGGTCCACGAGAAACAGGAACAGACTCCCTGCGAGGCTTGTAAAGAGTCTGAGTATTCGCTTGTGTGCCATCAGGTGTCTTGTTTGCACCTCTGGCTTTGACTTTATGGACTAGACTGTCGATGCTTTCCCGCAAACGGGAGCTGACGCAGCAGGCCAGTTAAACGCAGACAGAAGAAGCGGTTGAAGATGAGAGGGAGGAGTGGCGTGGCCGTGAGACCTCCCTCTACTGGACACTGAGAACGAGGAAGGGGGGAGAGTTTCTCCCACTTGGATGAAGAGTTAAAAGGAAAATATTTGGTGGTGTTTCACCTCCTTTTCATTTGGATGCTGTCTTTACTTCTTGTTTGCCTTTTATTGTGGAATTCAGTAATATCATTAATATTGAAATTTAAATATATCAATTTTTATCTTGTGTATAGGTATTTGTTCAATTTTAGTGTGGCTGAGTTTGTGTGTGAGCGTGTCTGAGGGTGTGTGATGCACGTGGCATACTGTATGAGGACTAGTGAGGGCATGTGGTCTTTAAAACAAAAAGGTGGTGAACTGGGAGTGTTGATGGGCTGCGGTTTCTTCAGAAACAGTCGGAAACCTTTTGATTCCTTCCATTGAGTGTCCTTTGGTTTTTGTTTTGTCAATCAGTGTCACTGCTATGAAGTTTAGCTCAGTATGAATAAATGTAAAAACTAAAAATGCAATGTGGTCTACATAAAAGCTTGTATTATAAATTAATAAATCTTTAAATAAGTCAACTTCTTTTGATTCTTCACTATTTCTCAAATGGCAACAAAAGACTAACAATTGTTTTAATTATCATTTAATCTTGATTCATATTTTGATGTTTGGTCTTTTAAAGGACCAGTGTGTAGTGACATCTAGTGGTACAATGGCAGATTGCAATTCCCTCACTTCACCCTCTCCTTCATAGCACCAAGGGGAAACTATGGTGGCTGCAAAAATGAAGAAACAACACAAACGGCTGTATCGAGAGTCAGTGTTTGGTTTGTTCCTTCTGGGCTACTGTAGAAATATGGTTGTTCAACATGGTGGTCTCTATAGAGGGTAATCTACTATGTCTGTAAATATGAAAGACTCCTTCTATGGTAACAAAAAGATAATTGTTATTTTCAGGTCATTATACAAAACCCAAAGATATTTAAATCACTGTCATGCAAGATTAAGAAGACCAACAAAACACACATTTAAGAGTCTGGAACCAGAGAATGTTACATCTTTTTACTTAAATACATTGATAAATGATTAATCTGATTAAAATACTTGCAGATACATTGTTTATTGATTTGATTATTGTTTCTTTTCCATACTACATTCTTATGTACTATAGTGTTCATAGTGTACTCTCTGCAGTTATACAGGACATCAACAATATATAATAATACAATAAATGCACCAGTGGATGTTTGTAAAGATTTACTACTTTCAAAATCTTTTCTCACTACCGTCCACAATTTATTTAGGTTTTTGCAGCATTATCAACTCGCTCCATTTCCTCTGCAGAGAGTATTCTGGGAGAATAGTGTTTTCTCAAAAACCAAGACCTTCCCCACACATGTTGTAGGAAATACTCTGCTTTCAATAATTATTTAGGTCACATGGTTTTGCCTTTAAGAAAAAGTTTAATTATATAGTTAAAATTACATCATGCACTCCTCCCTCAACGGAGAATCTATATATGCAAATATTGTTAATTTAAAAAGTTTAAATGCTGGACACAAGACGTCCTTATTCTCAGTATATGTGGAGTGGAAATTTCAGGTTTCCACATAACACTTGTGTAAGTTGCATATTGGTTTCCAAATTGGTTGCAATGTCACAAAATTGTACAACACATGAAAACATTCAACATCAAAGTGAAGTAACAATAAGTAAAACACATTTTTAAATGGAAGAGGACACAACAAACTCAAAACCTGCTCAGAATGATCATGTGTCTGAAACACAGCTCACATAATCTACACACAGCTAAAGACCCACTTACTGTACATTGACAGAGATTTCAGCCACATCTCGTGGTAGCTCTCAGTAGTTTGAATACCCTCAGTCGTCATGGTGATGGTTCATTGGCTATCACATGACCTAAGTATGGAATTTCAGTCACATGATAGCAGGAGGTCATAAACTGTGAGGAGGTGGATCATAAACCCCTCAGGTTCAGTAAGAAATTAGTACCAATAATAAGTGTACTAAGACTCTTATGTCATACTAATGATCCAACTGCCCTGTAGTTTTAGTCATGTACCTCTAGGTGGCAGTGTTCCTCTGTAAGCCTGGTCATTGAGGGTTATCAAGGACTGATGAACTGTTTTATAAATACTATATAAAGTGGATGGAAGTATATATCTTTATTCTGGCTGTACTTAATGTTACTTAAAGCAGCACAATGAATCAATAAAACTGCTTTACAATGGGCCACTTGGTATTTACAAGATGAGTCTGACAGAAACAACCCAACTGTACAGACTTAAAGGAAACAGCATTTATCTGTAGACAGTTTGGTGATATATGAAGTCACTTCAGCTCATATTCAGTCATTCGGTTGTTGTAATTGGGTCATAACTTTGCGTTGAGCTGATTTTCAGCAGCTTTCTTCCTGTCTGCCTCAGGAATCTGCTCCTGACGTGTAGCTGCAAGACGTCCAGGTTTCCAGTTGACACTGGCACCGTACCTTAGGAAAAGTGCAGTCAACCCACATCTTTCTCAACATACTGTACTTTCAAACCTGCTATTGTGTTGAAACGACTTGTCATTTTACATCTCTTCACATTTTCCACTTGCTCTTATCTGATGTGCTTTTTGCCACCAGTGGGGTTTGACAGATTTCAGTGGAAAGTAATGTCTAAACAGGAGCGTCCAGCTGACCACAGAGGTGATAAGCAGTGTTTAAATGAGAGTCCAGGGAAGAAATCTGTTGAAATATTTGCTACTTAAGTGCACCACATTCAGAGCTGGTGCAGGATGAATTGCTTTCTGTGGTCGACATGACTCAAAGCACGCGTGCAGCCAGTTTTTCTGGGTGTGCTGCAGTGGGCTGCAGTCCATCCAGCATTGACTGCTGGTCTGTCTGTCCCTGGTGGGTCTGCACTCTCAGCTGCCTCCCTTTGGTCCTGATATGGAGGGCTTAACTCCCACTTTGGCAGCAGTACGTCCCACAGAGATGTACTTAGAGTGTAAGAATCCTGCTCAAGTAGACGTACTGTTACATGAGTTAAACAGAAGTAGGGTTGCTTGTGTTGAAAACAGGATCTGAAGCTCAGATTTAAAGGACTAGTACGGTGGCTCTGAGGGTCAACACACAATGTTACATTTCACAAAACACAACAAGCTTTCAGATAAGTTTAGTTAAGTTAGATGAGAAGATTGATACCACTTTAATGTTTATAAAGCTACAAGCTGTTAGCTTAGCTTAGCTTAGCATGAAGACCAGATCAGGAGGGGAAATGGCTAATCTGGGTCAAACAAACAAACAAGATATCATGTGATAATCAGTGAGCATTAGCAGTGCTTGTAGACTGATTTTGTTACCTTTAGACAGAACCAGGCTAGCAGTTTCCCTGTTTCCAGTCTTTATGCTGAGCTAAGAGGCTGCTGGCTGTGTATTTAGCATCTGTGAGAGGAAACTATCTCGTCAAGAAAGCAAATACTATTTCTCATTATGTCAAACTATTGCTTTAATGCAGACTCAGTGTTCATTGTGGTGAGTTACATGACTCAAGCAAGTTTTGAGAGTCCACTATTTTCAAACTGTTCAGACAAAATCACAACATTTCAGTCAAAAATGCTCAGAACAAATGTAATTTGTGGTCACAGAGCTTAGCCTTGGTATTGTGTTTTAAAATCTAATTCTGCTGGTCTCCTCTGCTCTGTTTTGAATAGATTGATTACAGTAAAGTAAGTGAATGCCTGAGTCAGCGGGGTTGTGATATATGGCATTTAGCTCTCTAAATCCCCTTTTCCCTTCACTGCTTCTGACCATTTCTTATCTGCCAGTTACTGCTGTATTAAAACCAGCTGTGAACACAGACACACACACACACACACACACACACACACACACACACACACACACACACACACACACACACACACACACACACACACACAAGGCGAGCACATACAGTAGTAGGAGGCTACTAATACCTCTTGACTCTTAAATAAAGAAATGAGTGTTGTCGTTAGAAAGGAGCTTCTTAATTCAACATTCACGATAAAGAGTGACTCTACATGTGTGTTATCATGCGGCGTTCCCTTAAGTCTGTTCATCCGCACCAGAGATCCTCTGATGGCATGAAATGAAAGAGTTCAGTAGGCCAGTGTGAAAACATACACACTCATGCAGGGGTTGAATTAAACCAGCAGGGTGTTCGCAAATGAGCAGTTTTCATGCTGACTCCAGAAGCTGCTGCTGTCTCTCTTCATCTCCAGACCTCCTTTCTTCTGCTAATTGGGAAAACGACACTGGTTTATGTGGCTGTTTGTTTCCACATGAAGGGATCATAACCGGGAGGGCCGGGGACTTTTGACCAGGTGTGTGTTTGTTTGTAGAGGAGGAGGAGGTGTTATAGCTGTCCATAACCGAGCTGTACAAGAGGTGTGTCGGACTGAGGGCGGGGTCTGTTAACCTCTTTTTATTTGACTGTTGTTTTACCAGATGTTCCCCAGGTCCTTGTAACTTGTCGCTGTAAAGGGCCAGAGCTTTGACAACAATATCATCTCTGTGCACATTAAAATGAGAGAGATGGAAAAGAAACATCCAGAGCTCGTTCACAATGAAGACCTGGATATTCTCAGAGGATGAAATATTTACTGCTAGCAGAGGAACAGGAAATGACCAGAAGTGTATCCTCTACTACATTATAGTCATAAAGTATTAATAATTTATGTCACTTCACCATCTCAACAATAGACTGTTCCAGCTTCTATCTGTACTCTGGCCAACGAGTCTGTAAGTCCAGCACAGAGAGGATGATTAACTCTGAGTACTGGCTTTATCAGTCCTCTGCATTGTCCTGTACAAAGAATTTTAAAATAAGATAACTTTTTAGAGCCTCCATACACACTAATTAGATAAAAAGGTACCAATGAAATACTTACTGGTAGGTACAAGGGTGGAATACAAGTAATAAGAGGGTAACAACTTCAGTTCTATATTACTGAAACTGTAAGTTAAATTAAATCATTAATATGAAATATAGTATTAAGTATATAGTACATATTAAATCATTACAGTGTACATGAATGCTTCACATTACAATCAAAAAGAAGTTTTTAGTATATTGTAACTTTGAGCACAGTTGAGCACAGTTGATCTATTTTCCTGCAACAGTACTGCTGCACTGTGTAATAATTAAATATACTGAGTAATTAAAGTCTAATTTTAGTAAGTAATATAAGTTAAAATTGTTACCTCTTTATTCCCTAATCTTCCATCTTCTTCCCCCTGGTATTTACACATTTGTCCCAGTACGTATGATTTTAGTAACCTCAGCTCAGGCAGGTGATGCATAAACATATCGTTTCTTTTACAGTAACATTTTTCTGTGATTTCTTGGCTCAGGCGACCGTGTGCTCATTGTTTAGTTACGATAAGTGTCTCTGGAGGGCACTGGCTTCTGAGCAAACTTTCTTCCTCTAGTTCCACTTAAAGTGAAAAGCACAAAATGAAGGGAAACATACTAAAGTAATTACACACAGAACTGAGGCCAAAACACGGTGAATGTGGTCCAGAGAATTACACACAACCTCCTCCAGAACTGTGTTGTTTGTTTACCTGTGATGATACAACAACTTGGATCTCTGAATCTACTTATTATTACAGCGGTCATTATATTTTGTGTAATCAGCGTCCTCCTGCTAAAGGCCTCAAGTTATTTCCCTCTCATGTTGATTAATGTAACTCTACAATCTTTTACATTTTGGCAATAGAGACAATTGATCATTAACTGACTCCATTTGCTTCGTCTGTATTACTCGTGATCAGACCTGTTCTTTTCATCCCTGTTTACATTTGGAATGAAGGTTGCAATTCATGTTCAGGTGTCTCAGATTTCTTCATTTTCACGCTCCGACACCCGCTCTGATCGCTCTCCAGACATCATTAAAGTGAATAAATTTCTCCGGATCTAGTCATTGAATTATTTCACGTGTTCATATTGTGTGTGATTATTGCTCAGTGACACCAGATGCTGACCCAAGGCTATGTGCTGTACTGTATGTCTCAGAAGAATGTAGACACATTTTCTCCCTTCAGATTCCTCAGTTTCAACAACCAAGATTCAGCTTTTCTCACTTAAAAACACATTTGGGCAAACATAGCTGCTATTTCTGCCATTTTATAACTCTGTGGCATTGTGCAGCGTCATTCCAAACAGCTGACATTATTTTGTAATTTAGTGTTTCTGAGTGTTAAAATCCCTCCTATCCCCCACACTGCTGGCTTTCAAATGTTTGGAGCGGTTTCTACGGTACCTGCAAATACTGCTGCTCTTTTCAAATTTATAGGTGCCCTTTATTGGATTTGTTGCTGTGTGTATGTTGTTCATTAAGACATCAAAATGCTTTACAGTTCATTGCTCTTTTACACTGCCTGCTGGAGCCGGAGCTGTAATTCCAGTTAGTGAGGGATCAGATGGAGGTCACCGCTGGCCTGTGGGGGTTGCCGGCACCACAAGTCCACCGAGCCTCTCCGGACTACATTACAGCTTTTATCCTCACTAATGGGATCTCTTGGTGGGGAATCCCAAGGGTGATGGGGATTAAGATACCTGGCCTCGCTCCCACGCGCCGTTTACCATGTGGGGCGCAGCAAATATGTTGCACATGCCGAGGCTGCTGCAGCAACGTTTATATCTGTAGATACACAAAAAAACCACAGAAATCAATGTTTGGAGGTTGATGCGTCTGCATTCACACCCAAATTGTCAGGGATCTGTCTTGTGTTCACCCTCCAGTTGCAGCATTTCAGCCTTGACCCAGTTGAATCTGACACCGTTTGCAACTCAATGAGAGAGTATCAGATGATGGAGAGCTGGGAGCCGCTCAGGCCGCAGAGACAACACTGAATGTTAACTTTCTACCCTGCTTGACTTAAATGACATAGTTGGATATGCTTTGGAGTTTCCCGGCGTTACAGCCAAAGTAGAAGAAAGAGGACGGAGTGAGAAAACCTGAAGTTGGAGGATGAATAAAGAGTTGAGGGTGGAAAAAGTCCCACGTCTCTTTGTGTAGGCCTCACAAAGAGAGGAGTGAGAAAAAGCTGTGAAGGAGGGGCTGGCTGAGAAAATCTGTCTTTTTATCGAGATATTATAGCAGGCAGTGTTCTGAGCTTGTCTCTGTGCTCCCTTTTGTATTTTAAACCTTCATCACTGGTCACTGGAACTGAGTGTCTGTGTGAGTCACGACTTAACGCTCAATCTGTCTGTCACATGGCGTCTGGGCGACTCTTTAAAAGAAACACAGCTCAGAAACCACATGAAATCAACTCCGCCACCACCTCTGCTGCTGCCTCCACACGCCTTCAGCTTGTTTGTTTCCATGTTATTCATCAAGCTTTTTAAACCTCTGGTGACAAGAGGAAGAGATTTCCTGTGTCCTGTCTTTGATAATGACAACTTGAGCAGCCAGATGTGATAAACCATACTCCGACATTTAGTTAGAATTGATTGCTATTTGTTTTTTCTCCTTGTTATGTGTTGAAACAGCGGTGCTCTTTTCTGCAGCCCTGCTGGAGTCGTACAGACTCACACCACCGTGCAGCAGTAACAACAGCAGCAGCCGCTCTGGTGCTGAGAGCAGCAACAAGGAAAGGTCAGGTGGAGTCCATTGTTATAGAGCTGTCAGGTCTAAGATTTATGGGCAGCAGGTTCACACTGTTTGTGGTGCCTTAACTCACTCACTGTTTCCATATTTTTGTTTTATATACAGGAAGAGAAAGATATGATTTAGATCACTGTGTTCTGCACAGTGTCCGCTGCTTCTGCTTCTCTTCCTGCTGTAAATCTGAAGACACTGCAGCATATAGGGCTGCAAATCACAGTTATTTTCCATCATCGATTAATTTGTCAGTAGTTTTTTCCTTAATTGAGCTGCTTATATAATATCAGAAAAAAGTCACAATAATCCCATCCAAAAAAACATTAAATTTAACAGACAACCAGCAAATCATCACATTGGCAAAGATGTTTGGCATTGATTTGAAAATTATTGTTATCAAAATAGTAATAGTAACTATAAAATAGTAATCATTGAATCAGTGAATCAACTAATGGTTTTAACTCTGTGTACAAGGTAGAGGACCAGGTTTCTTATGTCAGAGCTTCTGCTTTATTACCTCATAGTCACTGGGAATATGACGTGAAATGACCTTGTGTAAGGCACCTACCTTCACACAGCTCTAGTGAAACTCATTATTCCTCTTGGGAGCTGTAATCGGCAGCTGTCAACTGTGAAAATACTGTAACTGTGCTGGAAAAGAGTGCACATTCTTGTTTTTATGGGGTGATTTCGTGCAAAATGCAATAATAGTTATGCATTATGTGCCAAGGGGTAAAAAAAAATCTAAATATTAGGGAACCTAATGACAGCAGAGCTCAAGTTAAAACCTCTGAGGTTTTCATGTGTCCTCGGGGGGTTTGTTGTGGGTGACGAGAGGGCATTTGGGACTTTGGCGGCTGAGTGGAGTTCCTTTGGTTTCTGCGTTGGAGTTGGTGAACCGGCGCCTCTATAAGCTGACGGTCATTCAACACCCTGCCAGGTCATAATTTAACAACACCTTCTGTCTACACGCCCCCTGCATGAGCGCAGTGACAGCAACACATACTGTACGCAGGAAAGAAGATAGTGGAGACATAAAATGGCCTTCACACGATGGGCAACATAACAGAGAAAATATACACACACTAAATTAAAGGTATAGTTCTTATTGAAACCTTTTTTACATTCAACATACTGATCATCACAAACAGTGACCAGCAGTATTTGACTGCCCTCTGTTGCACCTGTAACTACCCAACAGTGTACTGACACACCCTGGAGTACACTTTAGGTGGGAAATTAAACCACTTCAGTTCAGCAAAGTGAAAACTTTCAGCATTTTGCTGAATGAGATTCAATTCCTCATAAAACATTTGCAAAACCTCATTTTGAATGTTTTTTAAGTTGTTTAATGTTTTAATATAAATATAAATCACAAGTCCACTTACTTACAAAAGCTTTCAGTTGTTTATTATGATTATTATTATTTGAATGAACTATCAAACCAAACTGATACACTGCAGTGGAATGTGCTATGAATAACATTAGACCAAACTTTTAACATACGTAAACAAAACCTTCAGCTATTTTGATGAAATCATTTTTAATTTTTTTATATTAAACAGAGTTTTATAAAACACAAACACAATATAGAATAGAATAGAATAGAATAGAATGCCTTTATTATCACAGTACAAATGTACGATGAGATTAGAAAGCCAACTCCAATAGCAGTGCAAAAAACAGTACAATTATCAAAATATATACAATATAAACATAGGACATAAAGTAATAGTACAAAGGTAAGATGCACAGTCCTGAGGAGTATGTACATTTGCAAATAAATATGGTGCTATATACAGTGTTAAATATATATAAATATTGCACATTATATATATATATTGCCCATTTATGGTATGGAATATTACAATATCATGAAACAGATCAACTGAAGGTCAGTAATTGATAATATAGATTTTTTACCCAGCTATGGCTTGTGGTCTTCTTCTTTTCCTCTTTTGTTGATGCTTTTCTACCTGTTACACTACATTACTGCGTCACCAATTCTCAACATGGATTACTGTTCAGCAGGAGAGTGTATCGCATTAAGCCCCATGCTTGCGGTCTAACTGTGCATCCTCATGTGGTGGTAAAACTCAAAGAACAAAACAACAAGGGTATGCTTTCATCAAAACGTTGCCTTTAAAGTACCACTAGTGGTTGAAAACTCTACTAGGTACCTTTAAATGTTGTCACTGCAAAGGATACAGCTGTTTATGAATTGTAAATCGATAGATAGAATAGATAAAGTGTACTTATCCCCAAGTGTCAGTGGGAGCAGGTCTTGGCTGAGTAATGGTGTTACTAATCTGGATCTAGATGGGAGTTGAACGTGAGGACACACAGCTGCAGCCCAGCCTTGTCTGTACTGAGATCAGACTTTGGCCATCTCAGCCGCCTCATGTGCTTCTCTCTCTCTCTCTCTCTCTCTCTCTCTCTCTCTCTCTCTCTCTCTCTCTCGTCGTTGTCACTCGTCCCACTGTCTGCACTGAGCCACCACAGGTCTGTTCTGCCTTGCATGCTTCAGGGAAGAACCAGAACAATTGTTGTAAGATGTCAGCATGTCTAAAGTGGTTATAACAGGTTGTAATTTTTTATCAGGGTTACACGATCAATATTAGTTGTTAAGTTAATGAGTCAGATAAGAGAGGGCAGTGAAAGCAGATGTAAGTGTATTAAAGAAAAGTTGTTTATGAGTCAAGAAAAAAAGGACAGGTGGAGACGACCGAGACATTCATGAACTGTTTTTACTGGGGTTTTTTTCCTGTTATAGAACGTCTCTTTCTAGGTCTCCTCCAACTGGATCCCTGGTGTCAGACACAGTTGATGTTTTTCTCCAAGTTTTCCTTGGCATTGCATGGGGTGTTTTGGATTCTACCGCTTATTATAAACAGACATGCGTTTGCAAAGCTTTTGTGATCATCCAAGATTCTCAGGCACTCATGTCCTGTGGGCTTTTTGTTCATCTGGCTGTGGATAACCTTTAGATACGTTTACAATTAAACAGTTGTCGCTTGGAATGTTTTGTCATAGCTCTGATGTCTTTTTGGAGCTGTAAATCCCTGTGCCATCTCCTGTCTGTTGAATGTATAGACCCCAATCACCCGTGGATTAAATGCTGCTCAGAAACAATAAGCTCCAGCTGAGCAAGGAGCAGAGATGTGCCATGCTGGAATCTAATTATGAGCGTCATTGCTTCATCAATCTGTCCGCAACTGAAAAGAAAACCAGTCGGGGGGGGCAAAGCCCTGAACCTGAGCTTGTGGCTGATCTACATAAAGAGTATTATTCGCAGTAAAATGAACTGCATGGCTTTCAGGGGTCTGTTTTGGACACTGGGAGTGGGGGCTTGTTTCTGTGTGATATGCTATGTTTAAAGGATTAAACTGTGTGTGTGTGTGTGTGTGTGTGTGTGTGTGTGTGTGTGTGTGTGTGTGTGTGTGGGCAGCCCTGAGCACTTGGACAGCTCTGAAGCCCAGATTGTGGCTTCTCTGTTCAAAGAGCACAGGGACAACAAATGGATGGCCTTGTTATTCCCAGGCGAAGAGGAAAAGGCTCCAGTAAAAAGTGCATGGCCAAACCTCAGTGAATTCCTGATGAAGGAAAGAATGCAGCACGAAAAGCCACGTTCTCTTCCTTCTTCTTTTTTTTCAGAAACCATGAAAACCTCCCAGTGCAGTATTTTGGCTTGCTCAGCTCCTCATTCACTTGCACAGCGCTGGCAGAGTTAAGATCATAAAAAGCCCTGTAGTAGATATCTGGGGGGAAAGAGGTGAGCAGTGGAAAAATGGTTTCATTTTACTGAGGGAATGCAGTAACAGCTCAACACATGCACTGATAATTTAGCCCTGGTTAGAAGCCGTAATTAGTTTGTTGGCAGGGTGTGTCTGGCTGAAAAAGACTTGTTTCTCTTTGTTCACAAACACGTTGTTTAGTATATTGCCTAGGAAATGTCTGCTTAGTGAGCCTGACAATGATTATGGACACTGCTGTTGTGTTTTGTTGGAGAGCAGTGTCACCAAATTAATATTGCATGTAACTGTGAGGATTAGCATCTGCTGGATAACAGCAGAGTGAAGGGATCTGGCAGCCCCACAGCTCTGTTTGTCAGAGCTGCATCTGGATCATCTTGTGTTGCTTCATGCAGGGCACCAAGGATGAAAACCACCAGTGCCACAAACGTTGGCTCTGATTAAAGAAATAAAACAAGAAACTCACAAATAAACGCCTAAATTGAATCATCTTAAAGACAATTTTCTAGCCTATTTCTTTTTGTTGTGTTCGTGGGGCTGAGATGTAATGTGCAAACACACACACACACACACACACACACACACACACACACTGCCTGGATTCCACTCCTCAGTTAACAGGCCTCAATGTAGCCGTTATCAAGGCTTCTTTGTTACCTGGCAACTGTGTTGTTCCTGTGGGCGGGTCCTTTCTGAGTTCTCTGGAGCAAAAAACAATGGCGATAACATTCCAGAACATTCTGGAACATTCCAGAACATTCCAGAACATTCCATTTAGGACTCAGGTGCCCCCTCAGTCTTCATTTATTGGAGCATAGAACAGTTTACAACAAAGATATTGTCGCTTTTACATTTTTTTAACTGGGATATTTTGTGACTTTTTTGTTTTTAGAAGTGAAATCTGTGCAAAACATTAAAAGTTATTATTAAGGCAGGTTACAAATGTCATCATAGCCAAAGTACAAAATAAAAAACACATGAATAAGAGTTTTTAAAGTACTAATAAATATTAACCACGCAGACAGCTGTACCAGACACAGTTAGCGACTAGCTGGTTAACACAGTAGAGCAGCTAGCAAGTGAAACAACCTGATATTTTCCCCCAGGAGTTGTTGGAAGAGTTGTTAAGACCTAAAAGAAGAGTAAATACTGGACCTACATTCGTCAGGCAGCCAGTACACAACTTCAAACACATGCTAATGTTGCTCCCTAACTGCTGGATGTTTAACGCTAACTGTTTGCTAACACAACTTCAAAGGTGATAACATGTTTATATGGTGTTTTTAGCTTGTTACGCTCCCACCAAGAGACCAAAAAATAAATGAATGCAGCTTTAAACAACATAATTTTCTTATTAATGTTTGTTAAATCAAATTAGTCCACATTTCATTGAGGAGCATTCTCACGTATGCTACCACTGAAGCTCTATATTCCACTTTGGGAACCAACTTAGTAAAGGCAAAACTGGGCAGTGATAGAACACACATTATATATTATGAATATTTAACAGTTAGACTAATATTCCCTAAGATTTTTCACATTAAGATTGGAGATACTTGTTAAAGGTTCGTGTATACCTCAAATGGGTGTTACTGTATATTTTTTTTAAAGAAATGTAAAGACAAAGCTGGATGAAAAATAGGTTAATTGTGAATAGAGTTCCTCTAAGTCAAGGAAAAGTTAAAAACAACCCTTCAGTGCAGGTAGACAGAGAGTTGACAATAAATCATACACTCACATCCTTAAAGGGTCAAATGAGGATATGCAGGTGGTAGGTGAGAGTATTTCTCATGAGCAAACTATCAATGAGACTCAACTGTCTCTGTGCACGAAGGAGAGACTCACACAGGAGAGTGTCAGCGGGAATGTTCGCTCTGCGGCTGTAAATATTTGTGTCTGTTTACTGAGTCCTTTACAGCAGATTTGTTCCTCCTCTCGAATGACCTAAATGCTTTTTGTCTTCGTCTCCTCCGCGGAAACAGCCTGAAGAAGTTTGATCCATCTCATGTGGTCAGATGGCTTGCAGTTGCCCGTGTTGTGTTTCTGTCACAGCCTCTTTTTGATTTCTCGATATTCAAACCATATTGGTGTGATAAATGATTGAAGGCTGTGCTTTGAGTGGGCCTGTCGACTCACACGTTTGAGTTTTCTACAATGTATAACAGCTGCACAGCTGTCTGTGACTCCAGACCCCTTCACTGCAATTGTCACTGTTGATCCCAGATGGAGAGATACTATTGTTTCTGCCTCACCAACTCAAATCTCACAAGATTTCTAGCATTCCCTCAGTAATTTCTTCCCTCTGGTATCAGTTAAAATTACCCAAATATCTAACCCACATTTGGGTCTTGCCTGTCCTTTCTGAGTTCTTATCAAATATTTTGGCACTGATCTGCTCATCATACTGTGAGGTTGTGTGGGAAATATTTTACAGAGGACAGAATATGTATTTGCTTTTGTTAATTTCCCAATTGGACATCATTGTTTTCAGGGTCGAGATTTGTTGAGGGTCATGATCAACATAACAAGAATAATATTAACGATAAAAAATGAAACTAAAAACAAACGGTAGAGACAAAGATCATAGGGTTTGGTTCTCAGTTGTATCTGGCTCCAATAACAAGTCAGTTTTTCTCCTATTTTTCTTACAGTATTTGCAAATACAGTTGTTCTTTTATTAACACAACATCTGTGGCCGCCATCCTTCTACAGAAAACTTACATTTTGACTAACGTGACAGCAATCTGTGAAGTGACTTAATAGCTATAAGTTGATTTAATTTTGCCTTTTGGGACCATAATTCCTGTTGTAACCATTATATCACTTGATTAAGCCAACAGATGCCTTCTCCTTTCCATAAATCCAAAGAGAGTCCAAAGAGACATTTTAAGGTTGTTGTGGGAGGCCAGAGGTTGGAGCGACAGAAAACTGTTTGGGACAATTTCCATCTGAGCAGCAGCAGATTCCCTCCTACACCCTTCAATCTGCCCAGACTGGTTAAAGATATGAGGAGATACACCCTCCTCTCTCCTGATGGATTTCATCGCAGTCAGTTTGCATTCCTTAGTTCTGTTTTTGCTAACTGTGTTTTTTCCTTTTTTTTACTTTCCTCTTACAGCTCATGCAGCCAAACTGAAATGACATCATGCCGAGAGGAAATCGGACTGAATACGTACCCACAAGGCCCTGCAGGAGAACCAGGGACCAACGGCAGGAGGGGTATCTGCTCCACAGGAGGATGAGATATTTATCAGGAAGGAAAATAAAATAATGTCTGAAAAGGTAATTCCTGGCACAGCTGACACTCTTTGTCAAGTGCTGCAACAACACGTGGACTGAAATGTGGAAAATATCCATTCTGTTTTGACCTGATGATGAGGAGCGATAGAGGACAGACAGATGGGATGGGAGGGCTTTTGATGAAAAGGGACTGGGTGAAGAAGCAATAAATATATCCGGATGGAAAAAAAAAGGGGACATAAAACACTGAAGGCACAGACTGCAGAGGAGAAAGGGGACATTCTTTGTGCTCACAGTCGCCCTCTTAAAGAACTGCTTTTTAAAAAGGCTCCAGTTGCTGAGGCTCCTAGGGTCTGGCCGAGAGCGGGTCAAGAGCTACAGGATTGTTATAAACGGTTCACTCTGCTGTTTTAAGGCTCAGATGGCTTGTTTGAATCTGAAGCCAATTATCAGATTAAAGAGTCCATAGAAAAACCCCTGTGATCCCGTTAATAAATCCCCATTTGCTTACAGAAACTGTCGCTGGGGCCCTCACAGCTTGTCAGCTGAACAGTCACACCAGTCTTGATCCCCCGGCCCACCATGTATGGCATTATAACAGGCCACATCTTTGTTCACCATCCTAATGTTTCAACTTATTTAACTCTAATTTGCACGCGAGGAAACGTACATAAGGGATGAACTCTGCACAATATGGAACCATCACAGGCTTTAACTTGTGCTCAGCGCCACAGCACCATGTCCATAGAAATTTAAGGTATGCCTTCTCACACATACCCAGCGTGAACTCACACATCTGGAATCCTCCAGGCTGAACAAGCTCGGCCCTGACAGCTACCAGTAATGACATATATTAGGGAATCCTGCACAAACACTGAATAATTGTGAAGATAATCAAACACCAGATACACAGACAGCTGGTAACCTGGTGGCTTTCATTTAATTTGTTTTCCCCTCTCGCCTGACAGACTAATAACGCCCTTCCCTGAAAAGTGGTCACATGTTAATGAACATGGCAAGCGTTTCTCCAGCAAGAGGAAAAAGTGGGTCTGTAAGGTATTTTTTATTTTCTTAAATGAATCATCTTGGAAAGTGTGAGTATGGGTCAGGGAAAGTGACTGAGAGTGTTGAAGATTGGGGAGGTCAGGGGTCACTGAGCCTGAAGAGACAGACATGAAGATGAGGAAACACTGCTCACTGTAGTGTTCAGTGTGTTTCCAGAAGTTTTTTTGTGAGGGGGTAATTCGTTTTTTTCCATTTTACTTTTCCGGAAAATTATGTTTGACCACCACCAGTGGTAGTAGTGCCAACAAACAGTGAGCTGCAGTAGTTAACTGCTCTTTTCTGGTCTATTGATTCCAGTTATATCCTCAAGAATAAGACTAATGATTTAGTCCCACAGGTCATCTATTCTGTAGCCCAGTGAGTCTCAACTTCTTTGGCTTGTGACACCTTAGAATGAAGCAATAATGAGGTTATGATCTTAATGTGGAACAGTTCAACCAAAGAGTAATTTATCCTTCTTAGATCGCTTCATTTGAAGGGTTTTAAGAGAAAATAAGATAAACAAATTAGAGAACAGTTGTTATAACATAATTATGTGTTGACTGGATGTGGAAGAATATTAAAGCTGAACCAAGAGACGGAACCAAGAAAAAAATACTGTACTTCATCCAAAATAAATCTCCCTGGTTGGTTGGACAGCTGGTCCACCACTTTGGGTCGGACTCAACAACTATTCCCATGAAAGTTTGTACAGACAATCGTGGGCTCCAGAGGATGGACCAGACTAACTTCTCTATCGCCACCATGAGGTTGATATTTCTAGTATATGTCAGTAACATGTCTGTAAAACTATCTGACGTTCATGTTCCTCTCAGGATGAACTGTAATAATTTCCACCATTAGGTCAGAAATGTTAGATTGTCATTGTGCACATTAGCTAGCATTAAGCACTGCGGAGCCAAAGAACAAGCCTCTCAGAGCCGATAACATGTCTGCAGAGTCTCAGTCTTGTTGTTTAACACACATCCTGTCATCTGGACTGTAAGTTTATGCTTACATCATTCAAGAAAAACAAAAGTTTTTAAAAGTAGTAGCCATTTAATCACAGCCAACAATATAAAAATAGCAGTAAACACATCTTTAAGTCTTTGGCAAGCATGTATTTTCTGTGCAGTGCTGCTCAATAAATCACTCATGCTTACATCTGGCCTGTTCACTAACCAGATGGCCCGCGCAGTCAAAGCCAACGACTGACCTGACGCTCCGTAGGGTGACCAATGAAAGCACCATCCCACCTGGTGTCCATGTACGAATGAGCTCAATTTGTGACGTGGAGCTCATGGTCTGCAGTGCAGCGGGGAAAACATTGCACCATCAAACAGAGGCAGCAGTGTGTCAGTGTCACGGGGTCGATTCTCGGTCCAGGAATTTTCTTTCATCTGGAGTTTCTCCCTGTGTTCAGTTGCGGGACCTTCCAAATGCCAAAGACATGCAAGTCAGACGAATTTATGGTCTAAAATGTGTACTGTGAGTGTCTGTAATACCCCTGTTACTGTTTATTTACACTTTTCCTCCATCCATAAAGGCATGCTGGGAGGTTGTTTCAAGGCTCCAGCCTCTTGTGACCCTTAATAAGCAGGTAAAGTCTGAACAATTGAATGAACTCTGTCAAACAAAATAAATGGTTTCGGAAATGAAAGATATACTACCAACAGCTGCTTTTTAACACTTTTAAGACAGACTTTTCCTTTAAACTGTCAAATATACTGCAGGTGCCTCTTCCGAAAACTGAACCATGAATAAACCTTGAAACACGTGTTAGACAAGAAGCTGTTAATCTACCGTACAACAGATCGGAGACAGGTGGGACACTCAACCCTTCTTCTTACTGTACACATCAATTTACACAGGGTGACAAATTGAGAAAAATTTACAGGAAAGTTTCCATCATGTGTAAGAAGTTTTACTACAGTTTTCTAAAATGCAGACTTTAAAGGAATTGTTTGACTTGGCAAGAGTAAGATTGTATATATGCTACAATATTTACTGAAAAACACACAGAACTTGGAGGAAAAAAGAAATAACGTTGCTGTTTAACTAGTTTATATTGCATTAATAATGTATTTAATACATATGTTTTTTCCATTTTTATTCCACAGAAAATTAATAATAATTATTTTTTAATTAAAGGAATAGTTTAACATGTTGTAAACTATATGTTCATTTTCTCACAGAAAATTAGATGATTTGAGCGTAACATTTGGTTTGTTTAATATGTAAAAAAAAAAAAAAACAGAAGTGTAAAAACTAAAATTTGTGATATTATTTCTTGACCAGGTGCCATCACATTAGTCCTGCACATAACTGCTTTCTGTACGACTTAAACAAACTGGATATAATGTGTTAATTAGTGAGCTTTAGAAGTGCTTGTAAACTGATTTTTTTAACTTTGGATGGAGCCAGGCCCAAAATGTGTAACTATTCCTTTAATAACTGTATCAATCGGTCCTGTATAATTTTACAGTTTGAGAGCAGAAGAGTGAAAAGAAGAGGATGGAAAGAGAGGAATCTACAGAGAAACGAGGGCCAAGTTGCTCAATGCCAAACACACACACACACACACACACACACACACACACACACACACACACACACACACACAGAAAGGAAATCTCCTAAGTTCGCTCTCTCTAGCAGAGAGACAGGCAGCGATACCATCATCACACACAGCGTGCTTACAGAGCTACACATTTACACCTCTCTGGCCTTCTGCCTGCCGCCTTCCTTCCCATCCACTATGATTTCCCTCTATATTTCTAAGGGAATATACCTTACAGTTAATCTGTCAACACTACACTGTTCACCGTGCAGGAACAGAACCAGTTGAAGATTTTATTACAGGGATGAGGAGCAGGTCCGGTAGGTGTTTCCTCTGGGGTGACATTTGCTCTGAGGACAACAGCGGCTACATTGTGCCGACAGCCTGACTTGTGTCCTTGTTGGGAGATTCCTCAGCATTCCTGAAAGCACTGTTGCTGTGACTGGGAGCTCTGTTTCGGCACCCCTGAAGCTTCAACAAACCCCATGGGAGCGACGCTTGCACGGCTTCCCAAATTCCACAGGTTAGCAGAGACCTTAAGTGAGAGATGAAGGTCAGGCAGCAGAGGACGAGGAGGTGAACGCTGCTGCCAACATGCCCCAACAGTCCTCTGCCTGCCAGCTAAGATTTCTGAGTGTAGAGGAGTTGGTCTTCATTTCTAGCTATCATGACTCTTGGCATAGATAATAATTGCTATACAGTAATGCCAGAAACAAGACTTTTCTTGCTTGGGTGTAGCTGTAGGCGGCAGATGAAAGTGCCAAATGCCTGATATGAAGAAGAATATAAACACTTATGATCTGTAACTGAGTCATAAAAGAAAAAACATTCATCAGACATGTTGATTCACTGAACCGAAGATGATGCTGTGAATTAAAGACTGAACAATATGACAGTGTAATGTCTGGTTTTGTACAGACATTCAAGTCCCCAGAGGAGGAATTGTAATGATCTTTGGAGATTTTTCATGCGATATCCTGACAACTATTGGATAGTTTGCCATGAAATGTGACACAGATCTCCACGGTGAATTAAACCATTGAACTTATCCAATAAAACGTCTCAGAGTCTACAGGAGGGATTATCACACAATATTTTACAGACATTTATGGTTTCCAAAGAACAAATCCTAATGACTCTGATGACCCCCAGACTTTCTGTCTAGCGCCACCATGAGGTTGAAGTTGTGATGAACTATTTGATAGATTGCTGTAAAATGTGTTACAGACATTCATGTAAGTGACCACTCAGGATGAACTGTATTGACTTTGGACATTCTTTAACTTTTTATCAGCCACTTTTATCGGGTCAGATATTTTATTTGTCCAATATTTTTTCCATGACCAAATACCTACATTATAGATTACAACATTCCCATCAGCCCCAGCTGTACTCTGTGTTCAGTGCTAATTAGCAAAATCTTAGCAAAAAAAAGTCGCCAAAGCTTCACTGGGGGTTGCGAAGCCTTCTTGAGTTTAAGGCTTGCTGGAAAACTTAAAAAATATACATAGCAGGCCTATAAATCAGTGTTTGGTTCACTTCTGTAAAGAAAATGGTAAATTGTTACATAAATTGTCTGATAGAACTATGGCCAAGCCTCAGGGACAAGAAAACACGCTTAGTAAGTCTGTATGATTGTTAAAAATTATATTCAAAAAATACATAACCAAATGACAGTTACCATGGCTGTAGATGATTTAGCCTAACAAACTTATTTATGCACAAACATTTTCGTAAATATCTCTCTGTCTGTAATTGGTGTAAAGTCTGACTTTGGCCACTCGTTTTGAAGCCTGTATGTTAAAATACAGTATGAAGTATAAAGGGTGAGAATAAGCAGTGAGGGCTTTTATCACACTGTTACTGTGCACCCTCAGACGGGCGGAGGCGGGGCGTTAGGACTGCGAGGCAGGACGCTTCAGAGAGAGTCAACACTTTCTTTTCAGACCAGAGACTTTTATTTGTGGCTCTCTGTGTGAGCTGTGCAGGTTGCAGAAGAGGCGCTGATCGTCCGGACATCCAGAGCGACTCAGCACATGGCGCTTTATTTGTACAGGCTGTAAGTTAAAGCAAGAGCTAGAGTTTTCCTTCTGGAGGACAAGCACGGAGGTAGATAGAGAGAGAGAGAGGAGGGAGAAACTACCTGCCTGTCACTGGGGATGAGGAGGAAAAGCTGGGAAATGATCCTGAAGGACTCGTCTGATGGGGAGGAAAACCTGAGTGGGATGTAAACACGGACCATCGATCTCTAAATCAGGAGGTAATGTATTATCTTTAGATTGGGAAGTGTCACTGCAGGCATCCCACAGGGAAGGGGGGGTTGGGACAGACCACCACTGCTGTATTTGCAAGTCTTTGCATGAATAAAGGTAAGAGCTTTTACAGCCTCATGTATCCAGATGATTATTCAGGACAAATGTTACTTGGTCAAATATTAAATGTGAACTCTGTATGAGGTTTTAGGTGGTTTAGTTGTTTTCTCTCAGTCTGTTTTATACTGTTTCTTTGTCTCAACCATCTTCCCTGTTAATATATAAGGGGAACTGGGGGGTGCAGATGTTATTGGCAGCTGAACTTAAGTTGACTCTGTTGTATATGTGTATCAGATAAGATAAGATCACATTTAGATGCTGAACAGGGTTTTTTATAGGCTTCAGACTTTGGTTCTGGATTCCTTCCATGTGTTACTGAAGAGTAATGTTTCTATATTTCCCCTTATATATATGCAATACAATAACTGTAGAAATATTCATTTGCACTACTTTTTGCTTTCCAAGAATGCACCATAATCTTAAAGTTACTGCGGCATCCCAAAAATCCAAACTCTGCCACCATCTTGCCTCGAGTTATGTGTTGTCACTTTTGCACAGGGATGTCTTCTGGATCATTTCCCTGTGGTTTCCACCAGAACGAGCCATTAAACCCTGAGGAAGAGCTGTGGTTTTTGGGTTGAGAGCTTGACAGTTTTGTCTTAAGAGTCAAACAATGTGTTTCAACACTGAACTGGGCTCTGAAAACAGTTACTGCTTGGCTTTACATCACCAAACACAGCCTGGTTGATACACTGCTTCATCAGCCAATTTACCACTTAGGATCCTCTGTAACTGCCACAGCTGTCATGTATCTGACACGCCAACATTGAAGGAAATTTGTACTTTCCCTGCTTACAGCAACTCCTTTTTGTAACTCTGCCTCCTTTGTAGCTTCATATAAAACAGCACATAGGTGTGTGGACAGGCCCCACCCTGTCCTTTGTTAGGGATAATGCTCTGTTTCGTCGCCGTGCCTTGACTTGTTTCTTTTCACTTTTTACACACCTGCTCTCATCGTGCAATGAGTGCCTCAGGGTCCACAGCCTTTACAAGGGATCAAGTATCTCCTTGTCCTTGCTAATCTGCCCTGAAAGCCCCATGTACACTGGGAAGTAGTTAATGTTTGATGGAAAACAACTTCTTACCCCTGAGCTTCGACAAATATTTGATTGGAGGGTTTTTACTGTAAGCTCCACAGCTCTTGTTCACCTTTTGAGTCGGCTTGTAATGAAGAATGTCTCATAGATCATGTCTAGGAACACATTTTTAAAATGATGTTTCAAGTATTCACACCCTGCATATCTTTCCCTTTTAGAGCATTGACCACTTTATTCTGGCTTCTCAGCTATGTCTGTGGCCGCTTTGCTTTATCTTTAATTAAACTTTTCTTCCTTCAGAATTCGTCTGTAATTTTTGTTCCAAGCAGATATTAAAATGCTTGTGTCCATTAGGCTGAAATCCTATTTTCCTAGTAATCTATATTGTAGGAACAAGTGGTTCATTGTTGCCTTACCACACCAGATGAAACTCAGACAGACGTTGCAACATTAGATTTGGCAAGCTGACCTCACTAGCATAGGCTGTGATTTACAATCAACAATCAACTGTGACAGAGTCCAGATTTATGGGGGATTAGTTTGTTTGGAAATGTTTTCCACTATTGCTTTCTTGACAAACATGTAGGAATTCATGCAATCTCTCAAGCATAAGCGGTTTTTCTCATGTATGTGATTATTTTCTGTGTCACTGCAGTGTTTTCCATGATGGCGCCACGTGAGAGCTCCCTCCTGACTCACCTGCTCCTGCTCCTCCAGCTCCTCCTCCCTCTCACCCTGTCCTTCCTGCACCCTCCTCACCATCCGCCGGTCCACGTCCCCACGCTGGTCCCTCACGCACCGACGCCTCTCATCCGCTCTCGCTTCAGCGCTCAGACGCAGCTGGACTTCACCACTCACTGCAACTCCAGCTGCTTCCACAGAGGAGAGCAGGAGGCCCAGAAGGAGCAGCTCACGGAGAAACTGGCCTTTGAGACTCTGTACGCCGACGGCTCTCGCACTCTCACTACTGTAGATGTGGAGGGCGACGAGGAGCTTGAAGGGGATACTGATCAACCGAAGAGAGGACTGAGAGTGAGGCCCAGGCACAAACGTGTGAGGCGGCAGATCTACGGAGCAGACGGACGTTTCAACATCCAAGGTGACGACTTCCTGTTGGATTACCCTTTCTCCACAGCTGTGCGGATCTCCACCGGCTGCACCGGTGTTCTCGTGTCCCAGCAGCACGTCCTCACGGCTGCCCACTGTGTGCACGATGGGAAGGATTATGTGAAAGGGGCCCGGAAGCTCAGGGTGGGCTTCCTGATTCCTCCGTCCATCAACAGCACCAAAGCCGGCCTCACGTCTGCCAAGAAGCCTCTGGTCCGCTGGGTGAGAGTGAAACGTACCCGTGTACCAAAGGGCTGGATCCAGGGCCCTCAGGAGATCAGCATGGACTTCGATTACGCCCTGCTGGAGCTGCGTTGGCCTCACAGACGTCCCTTCATGCGGCTCTCCGTGGCTCCCTCCTCCGATGACCTGGCAGGGAACCGCATCCACTTCTCTGGTTTTGACAGCGACAGATCTGGGGAGCTGGTGTATAGGTTCTGTCCTGTGGAAGAAGAGTCCAGCGATCTGATATACCAGCACTGCGATGCCCGCCCCGGAGCCAGTGGTTCTGGAGTGTATGGAAGAGTGTGGGACAACAGTTTGGAGCGCTGGGAAAGGAAGGTCATCGGCATTTTCTCTGGACACCAGTGGCTGGAGATAGACGGGGAGAACCGGGATTACAATGTGGCCGTTCGCATTACTCCTCTGAAGTTTGCTCAGATCTGTTACTGGGTGCACGGTAACCGACTAGACTGTGTCCAGGACTGAGCATTACAAAAGCAGGACTAAAAGACAAGGAGGAAGTTTTGAAAGTGTTGTATGAAAAACACAAGATAGCACAAAGTGACTGAAACAAATACAGGGTGAAATGTTTAATTTTCTCTAAAGAAAGAAGAGTGAAACAGGATTAAATCCATAAATAACACCCTTCAGTGATTCACCACTAGAGCAGATCCAGTTATTTCTCTCCTGTGTTTAATTTGCTCCCTTCAACCTCTGGGCCTATTAAACAAATCTGCCTGTGAGATCATCACCACGGCATCCTTTAATATGCCCGCAGTCAGATTTATAACACACTCAGTGTTTCCATAGTATTAACATAAACCTTTTTTTTACAAGAGGGAAAGTGTGTGTACAGAGTGTGTCAGTAGCACCAGATTATTTTCCTTCTGTGGATGACGGCTGTCTATTGACATTTTGCCTTTACAACCATCTTTTAGGATTGTTTGGTATTTTTAAAGCTCTTCCAGGATCAGTTCATGCAGTTTATTGGACACCACTGATGCCTTTCAACATAGTTTCAGCCGACAGTATGCTCTTCTCAACGTGGGCTGGAGAAACATGTTAATTTTATTTTTTTGAAAAATGCTTGATATATTTTAATAAACAGAGATTTATAACAGCGTCTGTGTCAATCGTCTTGACTTGGTTTCAGGAGTGGTGTTGGGGACCCCCGTGTGGTCGTAACAGGCACTGCAGTATCGGTGGACCTGAACACCAGTTTGGTTTAAATGGACTTCAGAGCTGAATAACAAATTAGTTATTACAAGAAATAAATGTCAAGTTTGTTTGGTTCCAACAGATGAAGTCTTACATGAAACTGAACTGAACAAGTTCAAATATTAAAACTTTGCATTTAGGACATTGTGATCGGCATTTAAAAAAATATTTTTAGACATTTTACTGTCAGAATAGTTAGTAGATGATAAAAATGAGTTAGTTTCAGCCATAATTTAATCTGAATCAGGTAGTTTGTGCAGTAAAAACCTTAAATGTAGGACTTTAAAATGGGCACCATCCACCATAATGCTATAATAGGTTATAGGGATTTCATGTGAGGGAAAATAAAGTGAAAAAAAGAGCAGAACCAAATCAGTAGTTTAGTGCTTTTTATTAGAGATAAGGAGACGATACAAAACATCCACCATTCAATATTCAGTCTTAACTCTGACCGCTGGTCTTTCATATACACATCGCTCCCCATCAGACCTTCATAACACCAAAGATTTTAAATCAAGAGGATCCTGGTTTTTAAACAGGTACAAGGAATGTTGTCCGTTTACTACATCAAATGCCATGGTTTTCTGACCCAGAACTGGAAATAAAAAGGAATCACACATGTTTTGGAATTTGCATGTTTAAAAAGAAAGATAAAACAAAACAACAAAAGAAAAATATATATATTTAACCGTGTTCCCCCAGAGAAAGTTTTGTTACATCTTGTGCGATCAAGAGTGAATTAGTTCATACTACACCTAGTCTCAACTACACACTTACAAAACTTAACTAGAAGTTTGGCAAAAAAAATAAATGTAGTTGGAACAATTATTTGTCAGGATTTGATTGTTGGAAAACTAAAGTTTTTTGCCTGTCCCTTTCTCTGCAATCATTCAAATGGAACCTGGAGAGAACAAAACCCCGTCCTTAAACATGAACAATATGTGTATTTTAGTATCATCATCCTTCCTCAGTTGTATCTTAATGTTTTTTTTTTTCTTAGTATGTGTTTTGTTCATATTCTTTATGTTGCGTGAACTGGAATGACAGTCTGCATTTGTGGAATTTATTTATTTTTTTGTCTGTCACTTGACCCAAAACCCACCCACAATATCCCACCCAGAGAGTCCTGCAATTGGTGCTGGTTCTGCTTTTGCCCTTCTCCAAACCACACTGGAATGAACAGCTAAACCCAACAGATGTGTCTGAAAGGCCTCGATCGAAGCCAGAGAGAGGGGAGAGGGAGGGGCAATATTTATATAGGGGATCCTTCCAGGCTGACTACTGACGAGCCGCCAAGCTTTTCTGCCAGGGTGTGCCGGTCTTTGAGGTCTTCCAAACCATTCACCTGCCACTCGTGCTTAATACCTGAAATAAAGTAAAAAAACCATGTTAGAATTACAATGTTGTACAAGTTTTCAGACAAAAATAAATCTCACTGAATCACGTTTATTAACAACATATCCTTTTAGTACGTCTATCTGGTGAAAACTGTCTAATAGCAGCAGGCCATTGTAATATTGTAATAAATGGACAAAATCCTCTCTTGTGGTAATTTAGATTGTCTTTATTATAATAATAATAATAATAATAATAATAATAATAATAATAATCATCATCATCAACATATGAAAAAATATTGACAGATAGAAATCTGGTTCAGTACGCAACGTTTACAAATGTGATGTAGAAACTTGAAGCCACCAGTGCACATACACTGAGAATGGACTTTACAGTGAAGTAGGAGACATGATGGGGTAGAAGACTTAAAAAAAAAAAAAAAAAAAAAAACATATCAGACACATTACTGTTCCAAACAGACCATTTGTATTGTATGGTTTTAATAGAGGTCTGAAGGGGATCTTTAATTAAGCATTACAAGTTCTTAGATCATACGAGTCTGTCCTACATATCCAAATATACAAATAGGTTTTGTAGGTGAGCAGCAACTTTGTGGTGTATATTCTGAACACTTTCTGGTGAAAAGCAGCATTAGCTCTGATATAAATAAAGCATGGAAGCAAACTAATGGCTACCAATGCACAACTAAATGAAAAGGAGTGCAAGATCACAAAATTAGAAAACAGAAGTGAATACTCAGTCTACACCAGTGTTATTGTTCAATGTAACATTTTCCCCCACTGGCCAACTCACTTTTAGATTCTGAAAACATTTTAGCGAATATGGATAGAAAATAAAAGGCATTCATTTTATGGTTATTTAGTATATAGTTTTTGTGTGCACATGTTTATTCCAAGCTCCTGTCTGCTCCTGTGAGCCACCTGTCCACTGCAGACAGTTCAACTGCGCCATGTCTGGACATGACGGCGCATGTTTTTGATAACTGTGCCTTTAAAAACACAAACCCGCTCCGTTGACCTTTCAATGGAACCGCTGGCAAACTGTACAAAGCATACCACTATTGTTGCTTCAATGAAAGCAGAAATCCCCTCTTTCTTTTCGCAGCCTTATACGTTTCCTTTGAGTACCGCAAATATGACAATGTACAGTATTATGGTGAATGACTGTAGGGCGGGAAAGAGCGTGTATAAACTTTTACTTAAAGGAAATAAACAATTTTCCCTATTAATCAATTATTGTTATCAGCTCAAACCTTAATTCAATTAAATATAAATAAATAATAAAAAACTGTAGGTATAAGAGGAGAGAAATAGACTAGGGATGGCTATTTAAAGCGAAAGATTAGGTTTATGTAATGATGGGTTTTTAAGCAGTATTAATGGTCTTGTCCACAAGGGGGCAGCGGAAGAATCTATTAACACAATCAAACAATTTCCTATTTGAATATCCAAAAGACCAGATGCTATGTAAGCATTCATTTGTCATTGTGATTCTGGCCACCTGACACATTTATGTTGAATATTCACTCTCCATTTAGCTCAACAGGCGGCTAAACGGAGAGCGAATATTCACCAGCTAGTTGTGCTGCTGTGTCTGAAAACAACACTCACTATGAGCAGTGAACTAAAATATGCTCATTAAAACCGACTGCAGATTGACAATTCTCGGTGGGTTTGTCACAATACACGGTCATCTGACTCATTGTTAATAGAAAAATACTGATCAGTGCAGCTTTAAGTTAAGGTATGGACTGGGTGTGGTTATAGTTGAAGTTTATGTTTAGGTAAAAATGTTTGCGCCTGCATCTTTGTGATTCTAAAAGTGTTTATCCATCAACAAAACCACTAAATATATATATATATATATATATATATATATATATATCTCTATATCCACACACACACACACCTATTTACCTTCAAATTTTCTCTTGATTGCATCTTTTGAGCTGGCATAGATCATCTTGCTCTTCAAGGGGGCACTTTCTGGAGCCCTGTGAGTGGGAGGAAGAAAGTGATTAAAGCCAAATGTTGTCTTAAGGTTGGTCATAAACCATTTAATGTCTGATAATGGTTGCCCTCACCAGAAGATAAAGACCAGGTCTTCCTTCTTTGTTTCTTTGGTCTCATAGGTGGCGTCATACAGGGCGTAGCGGCAGTCGTCTGGGGGCAGCATCTTCACAAAGTGCTGGTATGGGTCCTGGACGGTGGTTCCCAAGTCACCCAGCAGAATCTCTTTGTCTTCATCAAGAACAATGTTCTTGAGGTCCTTGCTGATGCAGAACAGAATGGCCTTCTTCCTCTTCCTCTTCTCATCCTCGTTCGCCTGAGCCTTACGCACCTTCATGTCATTGAAGACTGCGATAACTTCATCTGTGACTTTCACACCGGAGGCCTGCGGAGAGAACAATCTGTTAACTCAGAGTTTAATGTATTTACAGATTTACATGGCAGCTGCCATCACTGCTACTGGCCATGTTTTCTTCCAAACTAATACGGATTGGTTTTTTTAAATATAGCATTATAGTTATTTGACAGACTTTACAGGGGATCGAGCAACATTGCTAGAACACTGAATTGTTCTTTAATCAATGGATTGATTTGGGCAAATATCATGACACACTGTTAATCTGTTAAATGCTCAAGACGCTTTTTGATTTAAAAAAAAACGACAAACTCACTGGTTTTACCTTCTCAAATGTGAATATTTGCTGTTTTAGCAGACACATAATATTATACTAAATACGTCCTGGTGTTGTACTGCTGGCCAGACCAAAAAAAAAAATAAAAATAAAAAAAGCACTTCACATCTAAACTTGGGCTTTTGGAAATTGTGACACACTGACCCAAATGACTCATTTGGAAAATAATCAACAAACTAATGGATAATTGTTAGCTGCAGTCCTACTCCACAGTGAGGGCTTGAACAGTTGCCATTGTCTAACAGGCTAGAAGTGACGACTCAAGCACAGTAAATGCAGACATGATGAAGCAGAAGGAGGGCCTGAGAGGGCGGCATGTGACTATCACACACACAGAGCAGGAATGCTTCTTACGAGGCCGACTGATAAGTATTGAAATAAAAAGGTGTGGCTGTGACAAACTGTTATAGTGGAGGAAGATTTATGTTGTGTAATGCAAATTGTATTATTACTGTCAGCAGCGTCGGTCCAAATGAAATCAACACTGATCATTCAGTCAGTACAGCCTTTTAATCCCATTTATTATGCATGAGGTCAGACTGTAAGAATACTGAAGGACAGAAATAAAATATGTGGCCAGCATGGCTTGTCCAAAGTCCACCTCGAACATGAATACTAATATGTTCAGCTAACAGGTGTGTCAGCTAAGTCTCTGTGACAGTGACGGGAGCAGAAGGTATAAAACATTACATCTGCGCTCTTTCTGCGAGCAGAGGGAACAGCCATGTATCTCTACCATAAAGATGACCATGTGGGTGAGGGTGCGGTCAGGAATTAAGTGTTTCAGTGCAGGGTTCAGTCACAGACAATGGGGCTTCTGTAGAAATATAGAATACAAGTCACATCGCAGAGTCACAGCTGCTGCATAAACTCAATCAGGTCTTCTGACTCTGTTTAAAGCACTCCATCACAGGAAAATGCAATCTCAGGAGAAGATGGAAGAAAACTGCTAGCTACCAGCAATGTGTCAGTGGGAAAAAAAAAAAAAAGAGACAACAATGAAAAGGAAATAATGGGCAGGAAAGACGGAAAAGGAACCCCACTGCAAAGCAGCAGAGGCAGGCACCGTATGTTTACTTAGGGCGTAAAAGACCTATATGAGATAACCGTGAATTTTAGAGTAATAATTAACCAGCAAACACCCGTACTCACTTCCTTAATCCCATCAATAAAATAATTGTACCAGATATTTACCCCACCCCAACCTTTTCATTGCAGCATTGTCTGTTTCCAAAACATCTGCTGAGGTTAACAAATTTGTATTTTCCCCTTTGCATACGATATGGCACATGACACATTTGTCTCGCTGTGTTCTTCCTCTATGATGACGTTGAGAAATGACGACCATATGCTTTGCATGCCTGACTTTTCCACACAAACACAACATTACATCTTTTAAGTCAATAAAGTACCTTTGTTTCTACTTCTTCCTCCCCACTGCCTTGCTTTGGCCTAATCTGGCAGCTAGTTTATATTCTGTTTATTTTGTTGTTGCAGCCAGTATCACTATGGCGATTACTAGACTCACCTAATCTAATCTTAACCATGGATACTTAAAAAAAAAAAAAAAAAAAAAACAGAAGTCAAGGTTCAAGTGACTCAAGACAAACCTGGTCGGTCTAAGTCTTGAATTCCTTTACACACATTAACAGTTAAGATTACAGGCCTCACACTATTATCACACAGGCCTAATGGGATTATACCCAAACTGACACAAAAAAAACACACACAGCAAAGGGGAAGTGTGCAGCGGTTCACAGCTCAGACTCAGCAATTAAAAAGGCAATACACACATAGCTGGACGTTAACAAAAACTTATATAAAATGCATTATGTGACATTATTGTTTTTGTGTTGCGCTGAAAATAACGCATAATACTTCGTATCGGTATATCTATGGTTCTCTAATGTTTGATGACTGTATTTTAAATAAACAGATTATTCCCTCTTGGTATTGTATAGTAGTCTAATGACGTGATGAGCGTGCAGTGCGTATAAACGGCTGTACGAATTAGATGCGCAACTTAAAAAAAAAAAAAAAAAAAGAGACAACAATGAAAAGGAAATAATGGGCAGGAAAGACGGAAAAGGAACCCCACTGCAAAGCAGCAGAGGCAGGCACCGTATGTTTACTTAGGGCGTAAAAGACCTGTATGAGATAACCGTGAATTTTAGAGTAATAATTAACCAGCAAACACCCGTACTCACTTCCTTAATCCCATCAATAAAATAATTGTACCAGATATTTACCCCACCCCAACCTTTTCATTGCAGCATTGTCTGTTTCCAAAACATCTGCTGAGGTTAACAAATTTGTATTTTCCCCTTTGCATACGATATGGCACATGACACATTTGTCTCGCTGTGTTCTTCCTCTATGATGACGTTGAGAAATGACGACCATATGCTTTGCATGCCTGACTTTTCCACACACAAACACAAAATTACATCTTTTAAGTCAATAAAGTACCTTTGTTTCTACTTCTTCCTCCCCACTGCCTTGCTTTGGCCTAATCTGGCAGCTAGTTTATATTCTGTTTATTTTGTTGTTGCAGCCAGTATCACTATGGCGATTACTAGACTCACCTTATCTAATCTTAACCATGGATACTTAAAAAAAAAAAAAAAAAAAACAGAAGTCAAGGTTCAAGTGACTCAAGACAAACCTGGTCAGTCTAAGTCTTGAATTCCTTTACACACATTAACAGTTAAGATTACAGGCCTCACACTATTATCACACAGGCCTAATGGGATTATACCCAAACTGACACAAAAAAAACACACACAGCAAAGGGGAAGTGTGCAGCGGTTCACAGCTCAGACTCAGCAATTAAAAGGCAATACACACATAGCTGGACGTTAACAAAAACTTATATAAAATGCATTATGTGACATTATTGTTTTTGTGTTGCGCTGTAAATAACGCATAATACTTCGTATCGGTATATCTATGGTTCTCTAATGTTTGATGACTGTATTTTAAATAAACAGATTATTCCCTCTTGGTATTGTATAGTAGTCTAATGACGTGATGAGCGTGCAGTGCGTATAAACGGCTGTACGAATTAGATGCGCAACTTAAAAAAAAAAAAAAAAAAAAAAAAAGGTGCGCAGTACCGACCATGAAGATCCAGAGACAGCGGCCCGTTAGCTTCAGCTAGCGGATCCGACCGGGAGCCACACCGCCGTTACATAATATCACAATTCATTCAAATATCTGAGACACATCAACTTAGACACGGAGGAATGATCACACAGCAAATGGTGGTAAAATGAATCTAACGGCAGATTCGTTGTAATACAGCACCAAACAAAATGGTCTTTGCACCAAATTCAGGGTGGGGCCATGAATGCAGCACACGCACATGTGTGCGCTAGCTTGCTATATAAGGCGAAGCTCGGCTCAATCGGACCGATCGTTGTCAATTCATTCATTTGTGTCCCAGTACAACTCGGAATAAACATACATATTGTCCGTGTAGTGTCCCTGGGAGTGAGCAGTCTCCTGGTCTGGAGATCGCAGTCAACCAGCGTGTGTAACAGTGCTAGCTGCGGAGCCGTGTACAGACAAAGAACGACAAAATCACAGCTAGCGCCATAATGGGTGTCATTTTCTGTCTGTGCTAACGAAGCTAGTTCGGCTAACAATACCGAGAGCTGGTTAGCCCCGGGGCGCTGCTGCACCTGCCAGCGCTGCACTGTTATTCTGTGAGAGCCTCGACGAGCACAGGTGAAATTAACGTGAAAAACACCGCGGAACCGAGTCCGGACACCGACCAGAACCTTTCAGCTGTTTGTCGGCGAAACACGGAGAGATGAGCGAAATGGCGCCAGTTGTTTTGGGCCGTTAGGTATTTTATTTGGTACATTATCAACACTTATATATAAAAATAAAATAAAATGAGCGCCCGGTGGATGCTGTCTGCCTGTGACGAATATAAAACCTTTAAAGTTTAGTGAGCCGCTCCGACACCAGAGCGGTTCGCTCACTAGCACCGGCGCTAGCTGCGGCGGCGGCGGCGGCACAGCGCCGGTTTACCAGCTAACTACGTTTGATGCTAAAAACGAAGACAATCCGGTATAAAACAAACACAAACCTTCTCCAAACCTCACACATCTCAAGATTAAGTCTGTACTCGACCGTAACACCAGCGAGGACACATAACGTGGGGTAAAAGCGCCGTTCAACCTACCATTGCAGTAGCTGGGGGTAGGTCAGCGTCGGGTACAAACTGGACTGTGATGATGAAGTGTTGGTCTCGCTCACACACTCAATACACAACGTGAACGCGCCTATAAGCGCGAGCCTGGCTCGAGGGTAGTGCACGAGCGGGAGCGCCTGTGTGTTCACCCCGAGCGCCCGGCGGTGTTGTTGCTGCGGGGTGTTTACTGTTCACCGACATATCCAAAGACAAAGAGCGCCGCTTGTCCAATGTAATGATTAATTATCTTTAGTTTAATGTTTTTATATATAAATTAAACAGGTGATGTAACAACAGAGACAACAATTAACGTACATTTTAACGTATTATAGACCACTGTTTTTAAACATGACACTAATCGACATCCGTTCGAGGGAAATAATGTTTTGCCTCTTCATTTCTCTTTATATACTTGTTCTTGATATTTTGCATGTTTCTTTTAATAGTTTGATTTCGTTTTTGTGCCGGCGGTAGGCCAGCGTGAACAAATCAAACACACCGACTGGTTAGCGGAGAGCATCATGGGAATGTGTGTTTGTGTAGTATTTGAATAAACCTACAAATCCCCGTAACATCCGATGTTAAACATATAAAGAGATTTAATAGTGCTGCTCGACGCACAACTACCATTAAGATGATGAGTGAAGCTTGTTGATGCTCTGCAGCCACACCTTTTTATTTAGTGGTTATTATTATAACCTGTTTCCAAAAAGAAAACCATTAAAATATATATATTTAATACGTGTTTGTAACCATTGTTGAGTGATTACAGTATCTGAACCTGAACGCATCACCCCGATGGCGTTATGTGTGATCGATAAGTGAGTCCGTCGTGTTTTAACCGACATTCAGCAGCTCGTCGGGCTCAAAGCGGGTTTCAGGCTGGAAGGAAATTCTCCGCCATCCCTCCCTCCTCTCTCTCTCTCTCTCTCTCTCTCTCTCTCCCCCTCCTCCTCCTCCTCCTCCTCCTCCCTCCTCCTCCCCCTCCTCCTCCTCCCTTCGTGCGGTTTTTGTTGGACTCACTTCCAAATATGGAAGCGAACGGTGAACGGCCGCGGTCAGTGCACGCGCCTCGCTCACAGCGCGAGGAGGGTAGGGCCGCGACGCTGATCACCATATAAGGAAACAAGGGACACGAAATTCGCTGTAGCAGATTTTTGTACACGGCATCTCGCGGAGGGGAGAGAGAAAGACACACACACAGAGAGAGAGAGACAGAGAGAGAGAGGGGGGAGATGGAGGGAGGGTCAGGGTGAGGATGAGAGGCAGACTTCCAGGCAGTAGGAAGCGAGGGGCGGAAGATGAGGGACAAGAATGACACAACAAGCAGAGAGCTGAATACACACATTTCTCCGGAGAATAAAAGGATGCTGCCGCTATAATGTCACAGCTGAGGATAGTTCATTCAGAGTGCTGTTTGTTTGTTTGTTTGTTTGTTTGTGGGTTATATAGAGTAACGGCGCCGTGGTTGTAAAAACAAAGCCTTTAAAATTTGACCTACATTCATTATGTGGTGTAACAGCCAATGAAGACAACACTATTTTATATTAAAAACACATGAACTCATGTTGTTAATACCGTCCTCATATAAGATCTCATTGACATACATTACAGACAGTAGCTTTACTCATCCTGCTGTAAATACTATGTACTGTTATTGATCATGCTGCATATATTACATTATATACTGTATAATGGTTCATTGTCTATGTCATAGATTACTGGATTCATGCTGTAGCCCACATATCATTACACATACAGTATAATGGTTCATTGTTTGCAATGTACAAATAGATTATTGATACAGTAGCTACATTTACTCATGATGTATAACTGTTACATACTGTATATTGGTTTATTATTAGAAATCCCATCATACTACACCGGTTTATTATTCATTTTGTACAATAATTCATATTTATAGTATCTAAATGCTCTTTAATACCATTTACAATATGTGGTTAGATGCTCAACTGCTCTTTGTTGTACTGTTACTTTGTACAATGACAATAAAGTTTAATCTGATGCCATCTAATGGGTCAAATATTCAAATCTGAAACAGAACATAGTATTTTTCTAAAATATTAGTGAAATCAGACGTTATATTCAGTGTTTTTTAATCACTGCTTTATCACAAAGCGTTTGTAGTGGTGAACCTGCTGGTAGATCTGTGGTAAAACATCCTATATCCTCTTTTCAGTTTTGTACAACCTCTACATGACTGAGTTTCATCCTTTGGTTCACTTCTTAGAATAAAAGCCAGTTAAAAGGAACAGACAGGAGACGCACATCAACAGTTTCAAGCTCTGTTTATTCCTTATAAAACAGCATTTCTCTAGTCACGGCCACTGTAGCCCTGCAGGAGATGATTACATTAGCCGTTACTACAATATTGCATGCATTTATCCACTTTTGGAACGAGCTGTGTGCAAAGAGCACCAAAGAGGAGGGGAAGTGCAATAGAAAGTGCCTGTAAAACATCCTAACGTTTCCTCCTCTTGTGGAAAGTGTCAGACATGGAATGTGCAAAAACACGGTCAAAAATCATCGATTGATTAAATCTCTCTCCCTCCATATTTCTACACTTCTGTTTTGGCCCCGTACTCTTACAACGTATACCTACAGTATCAAACAATCACTGAGATGAAGACACTGTTAGTCAGCTTTGTGCGTTTCTACTCTGTATTTGAGCACAGGGAATATATATGGTTAGATGCTGAAGTGCAGATAATACTTTCTCTCTTGTGGCATTTCAAAAGGTCTATTTTACAACACTACATGCCATTCCACTGCCAATCCAATATTTCCTGAAAGAATCTGCATTTAATCATATTCAGAGATGTAGGGCACACCTGCAAATAATCAGAGTCCTTTAATCCAATGTCTGATTCATTCTGGGTTGGCCTGAGAAAACCCTGCCTTGGCCACACAAAGGAAAACTAAAACCTAATAAATCCACCTTTTAAATTCCCTGTATGACTGATTTTTGAAAAAAATAAAAAATAAAGCTGATTGATTAAATGGGTGCAAGTAAACGTGGACCTATGCAACAAGTCGGCCCAAATTTATTATTTTTCCTTTCCTGTAATATGGTTTCATTAAATGTTACATAAGAATTATGTGGAAGTAAATCTCTAACCCCGGCACGCAATAGTTTCAAGCTGGATTGATGGCCACGAATACAGTGATTATTTTACCAAAAAGTTTGTCATATTCAAGAAGAAGTTTTACATTGACAAGATTTTCTTATACAGTTACACTTCAGATGACATTAGAACCTTAATAGAGACACACATCACCAATATGAACTCTATAAACTGTATCAGTGATATATCGCAGAGTGTTTTCTTACAGTGCAGCTGATAGCACTGGCTACGAAGGGTCTCATTACGTCAGGAAATAATATACCAACAGGACTACGTGTGAAGGATTCATTTTACAACAACCAAATTTGATCAAAACCTGTTCAATTGGTGCAAACCTCAGAAAACCGAGACGGATATACAAGCAGAAGGGGGGGGGGCAGGTTTTACAGCTTATTAGTAGTGTGCATTCTGCTTGTTATCTGCTACATGTTTATCACTGTATAACAGTGTTTTCTGACTTTGATTGTAGTAATTTCTAAATTTTTGAAGGAACAGAACTCTCCTGTTTACACTGCAGACTTTATTTGAATTTATATTTACTGAGGTTTGAAGTGATAAGAGTACAAGGCCAAAGTATAATTCAAATATTTAAAGCTAACTCTTTGGCTGACTGGTCGCTAGTTTTATTATATTGGGTGTTCAACAATACCTTTGAGTATTCCATTAATGTCTTTGGAGTTGGAAAATGTTGCTGAAATTAAGCTACTTTATATATATATCATTTTTCTAGAAGAGTATATCAAAATCTACAAAGTTGAACATATTTCCATCAAGGAATAAACGGCAAAGCACTTGAAACATACGAGATTCAACTCAACTACCATTACATGCAGTTTACAAAACCTACTGTGCTATATAGAAACTGTGTATCCTCTTCCCCTTTTAAAGTAGTGACAGTTCACTCGTCTGGAAAATGCTAATTTATATCAAATATAAAGCAAAATCGAACAGAATGGAATGTTTTTAAGGCCACAAAGTAAAAAAATATAGCCACAAAGAAATATGTATAAATGTCAAAGCTTTAAAGCCAGAATTTAGTTTAAAGGTAATTATTTAAAGATATAATGCAGAAGCTCTGTTTGAAAAGCACCCTGATTACCCTGTCTGAACAATATACAGCCAAGTAAGATGCATTCAGCTGAAATAGAAAATTTAAGTGTTTTTAAGTTTAAAGGTAAACATTGACTCGTCTATTAAGACCAATTGTAAACTTGTAAAATGACGGCAGTGTAAATTTAAGACATCGAGGATCAATAAGAGGGATTGGGATGGTTTCAATCCCTGACTGAGTGAATCCAGACACCTTTATGAGCCTGAACTTTAACAGGCAGAGTAACGTGCATAATACAGATGCTGGTAAATTGGCATCATATTTTTACCTTGTGCCAATGTGGTTGAGCTGCATGTTTGTTCCAATGGGTGGCATGATAAGGCTTTAGTGCTGAATGTGTGCTTGTGTTGTGCGCTGGTTGCATTGCATCAAGATTATGAAGGTTCAGAGGTCCTTTAACTGGATTTCTTCTGGTCAACAGTGCTTGTACCCCTCGACTTGTTCAACACCACGGTGGCCTGAAAACACATAAAAGGGAAGACAATATGACTGCTTACTCTATCATCATCATCATCATCATCATCATCATCATCATCATCATCAAGTGTTTCTTGCAAAGCTGGCTGACTTCCGTTATTCTGTGTTGTGGTTAAATTCGCTGCAACCTCTCCACCTCACCCGTCACATTTTTAAACCAGCCAGAAAGAGTTCGATAAATTCAAAACCACTTCCGGTTTTGTGTAAGTAAAAAGGAATTAACTTAAGAATGAATGCCAGTGAGGGCTTACGGTAGGGCTTTTAGACTCTGTTAGTTTCATTTTGTATCTGTGTGCTGTTGAAGATTATTTTTAATGTAATGCTTTTTATTTAATTAAAGCTCTACATATTAATTATCAAAAATTATTACAGAATCACAACAATGTTATAGGATCGGTCTAAGTAGGTGTGGCTTAGCGTGACTGGATATGGAGCTGCAGAGGACTACAGACCTCCAAACACCTTCCTTCACCTGCGTTGTTAGACCATGAAGAGGAGCGTAAGGGTTAAATAAACAAATCAGACCTCAACCACATTCTTCGTTTTCACAGGTTTACCAGCTGAAATCCAAACACACACCTCCTACTGTATTGCTCTGCTAGCTACCCACACAGTCAAATACAGTTATATATGATTGGCAAGTCAGCTAGTCCCACTAAATCACACTGGATTGGATAAATTTATGTAACAGTTCAAGATGAGTCACATACATATTTTTAGGTTTAACAGTAAGAGAGGAGAGACATTTTGACACATTTAGCATGTAACCCTGTAAGAGCTAAAAGAACTGACACGGGATTAAAACTGTAAATGTATTCAGAAGATGTAGGACTGTAAAATTAATGGACTTCCACAAGTAGATAATTGTTTCCTATCACATTACCTGTAATAACTTTCAAAGGGCAATAAAATATCAGGCCTGTGTGTCCGCCACCTTCTTTGTGGGTCCGTTGTCCACCTTGTGGCTCATTACTCAATAATGAAGCTTTGAAGACAAATGAAGTAGAAAGGAGCCTTTAAAAAGGTCACTACTAAAAGGAAATTGATTATGGACACACCAGAAAAGCCACATGGTTAACCTGTGATTTCAAACACTCACATGACCAGTGGCCTTTATCTGAGGACAACAACTACTGCTGCTATTCTTGAAAGGACAGAAATGACCCGACCTAAGCCAGTGATCTAAGACAGTTACTGGATGTGTTGAACAGTCTTTTGATTGGCTTCTTGTTTCACTGGCTCTATACAAAGCAAGATCCAAACTAGGGCTGGGACATAGCTGAAAAATGTATCACAATAAAACGGTTCATTTCAGTTCAGTTCTCAACGTTAATGATTGATCATTTTTAATGACCTATTTTTAGTTTGTGGAAACAAGGTTTAATTTACTACTTTTAATTTAATTAATTTTTTTAAGGCACACAGTTAATCATTTATATCTTACAGTATTGTTGCTGATTACTTCTCCGTCTGTCTGCCTGTGGATTGTTTCATGAGATCAACAGATAAATCGTGACTGACGACATGTTGCGTACTCCAAAGGGTGAAACTGTTGGTAGTCTACTGAACAATTTGAAGGGTCTATTGCTGATATATTGCTATAGTTTTATTGTCAAGAAGTGTTCCCTTGTGTTTCTGATGTTGTTACATGATTAAAGTAAAAAAACCTATTGTGGTGAACACATTCTAAACTGAAACTATTACTGTGCTCATATCCAGTATTTGAATGTCACACCGTACATGACTCGATAAACTAGCACTAAACATTTAGTCCTGATTTCTCCTACCCTAGGATAGCTGGATGCCATTCTTGTTCTTCTTCACCTTCTAGTGACTTTTATGGGGCCATGCATTGAAATAAAAGGTTATATTGACATAACTAAAAGCTCTGAAAGCCATATAAGACAGACATCAGCCAACAGTAACTGACCACTGCCACCAGCCCCGTTATCCTCACCTGCTCCAGGACGACACCTGCTGCCTGGTCGATGGCTCCTCCTACAGTCCGGTACCGACCGGAGTAGCGGATGAAGGCCCACGTCAGGATGGACATCATGACCACACCCAGAGTACAGTCACACACCAAGGCGAAGGTGGACAGGCCGATGAAGAGCAACACACCTGACAGCACGTAGAGGAAGCACACCAGTACAAACAGCACTGCAGGTGTCCGGAAGGCGCTGAAGAGATTTTTCGACTTTAACAGCAAAGAGGAAAAACAGATTATTAAAAACCTTTTTCAAATTATATTATTACCAAAAACAGTGATGCATGCAATAACAACATACTACGGTCAATTAAAGTGAAAAAACAGTTTTGTTTTCGTAATAAATGATTCAAATGTTTATTCTAATTCAATATAATTCTTTAAAACAGGCCTGTTAGAGCTGTTTATACAATAGAATAGAATAGTTGTAAATAATATCCTGTTTATGGAACGGTCTCTTGCCTCATTGTGTTTGCTAAATGACTGCCACATTTCCTCCAGCTCCTTTTCCAGCTGTGTTTGGTAACGGTCACAAAACTCTTGTCCGCCCATCTTCTTGGTCGAGGAGAAGGCATGAAGAGCCTCTCTGAAGTTAAAGTGATGCTTTTCCTCCAGAGAGTCAGGAGACACATAGGGCAAGTCTCCCCCACACACCTTAGAAAGGAAAACAAAGAGAAAAGACACTTATGATAGAAAGTCTGAAGTCAGAATTGCATGAAGATTACCAGTCACTTGTTGTTAGAATATAACAGGATTATCCATCCTTGTTCTGTCGACAGCTTTTAGATTTTTCACACGTAAGTGAACCCACCTTCTCCATTTTCTTGTAATACTGATCTTTGGCTGTTGCCACGGCTGCCAGGTTGTTGGCCTCTGCTGTAGCCTGGTGAGACAAACAGGTATATTATATTAGTTATCCCCTAGTTAACAGGAAAACTGTACAGCTTATTTAAAACGTGTGTTTGTCCTGCACGTACCATGAGCATTGTCTTTGGCTGTGGCAAGTCTTCTCCCTGGTAAATCTTGATGTAAGCCTGGTAAGACAAAAAATACAATATCAGATATGAAAAACTTGTTCGGGTTTAGCAGGAAAAATCAGAAGGAGAAGATGTTACCTTGAAGAACTCAAGCAGGCCCCGGCAAGTGACTTTGTTTCCATTTATTTCTTTCTCAGCCAGACGATCCGGGTGTAGCAGTTTAGGAATCAGGCTCTTCAGCTGCTCTCTGAACTCTGGGGCCACATCTGACAAAATAAATATATCAAAACTGAGGACAGCACTCAGTATACCAGGCATTCTGCTAAATACCAACCTTATAAGTAAGAATAGTATAAAAAAGGGGGGGATCTTACCATTAAGCTGTCCCTTAAAAGAAGGGCTGGTAGCAACGTTCAACCCAGGGTGAGGTAACAAGAAGCAGGAAATTTTGGTGAAGCATGAATGAATGTGCTCCCTCACTGTTTGCAGCTCCTCGTGTTGGGCCTCCTTAACCTTTAAAAAACAACAGTACACAAACAAACAAATAATAGTAAGGCGACATCTCAAACTCAGTATTTAATTTGAGCTAAGTGTATTTATTATTCTGAAAAATCAACAACAGAATTGGTACCTGTAATCGTTTATCCAGGAACTCACTGCCTCCTTTAAAGCCGTATGCATATTCATAAGGAAAGCTCCAGTCCCTGATTAGGAACATCAGAGACTGTCGGAGGAAAAGGAAGGTTTTAAATTCAAGAAAACATGTTTTTATTTTACCACAAAAAATAGAGCCAGTAAAACAATCAGATGCATATCAAACAGCAGCAACAAAACTGACCTGAAAGGGCTTCAGGAAGATCTCATCCATGGCGAGACGACCATACTCTGTGAACAACTGTGAGGAGGCAGCCATGATGCAAAATTAGTACTAAGATGCAAAAATCTGAAGAGCAACTGATGTAAAGTAGTAAAATGAATGAAACACCATATTATCAGACACAGGAAAGCTTATTCTAAGACCTTTATATTTCATATCCAACGTTTTAAAAATGAATTAACACTAAATCATATAGTATTAAACTTCATGCCTCACTAACAACATCAAAGTACTAACAGACCTGTAGCTGCTGCAGATCGTCCTCTTGTATGTTCTGTGACAAATTGTAGATCTACAAAAGAGAACCTGTGTAAGCATAAATTATAATGAGGATAATGAGAGACGATTGAATGAGAGTCAGAATCAGTCACCTGTATTGAGCTGGTCATGGTGCTGAGGGCAAAGATGGTGGCACAGTCCTTCACGGTGGACTGATTATCAAAGGCTCCCTGAGTGTCCATCAACACCACTGCCACCTACAGGACAAAATAAAGCATAACACAGACAAGAAAGAATAGTGTTAGAAATGTACCTGTTGAAAAGCTGCTTAATTATTTGTATAAATCTAATATATCCTTGAAATTACAAACAAATCAAAACAAAAGCAGTGTAAAATTATTTTTATCACACATGAAATTATCTGTATTAATGTAAGATGTTGAGTAAATTACAGAATAAATTAGGTATGTTTCTACATTCACTAAAGTCTAATGTTCATCGTTTCTCTTTTTTGAGCAACCCTGTCTAACATGCAGGGCAACAACAAACAGCTATTATAAGAAAATATAATTAGTATAAGTATATTGTTTTCAATTAATTTATTAATTGTTTTATGTATAAAATGTAATAATAATATAATACAATGCTCAGTGCAGTTTCCCACAACCTTCAGATTGATTTAGTCGAACAACAATCAAACCCCACAAAAAATACAATTCACAAATGACATAAAACAGGAAAACAGCCAATAATCACATTTAAAACGCTGGAACTAGAAGTTTGAATTTTTTTCTTGATTAATGACAAAAAAAAAATGTTGATAAATGTTAATCTTTTCTGCACTATAAACATGCAAGTCAGACTAACAAATGAGAGTGTAGTTACAAAGATGAAAAGGTCAATAAGAAGAGAATATGGGAGGAAAATTGAAGAATAAAAATCTGATAATAACCCAAGTGAAATAAAGGCCTTATATAGAAAGTTCTAAATATTAAATACTTACACAGGCCCACACGTGGTACATAAATAAACTCTGTACCTCTGTTCCATCGCTCTTTGTAACAGGGAAAACTTCGCTCCACAGCTGGATGCCGGTTGTCTCTGGTTCTGAACCCCCTCTCCAAGAAAATCCAGTCAGCGGCTCATCATCCTCACCCAGCCAGTTCTCATCACCCTGCAGAAATACAAATTACACTTTCAAGATCAGTCTGGGGCTTCTGTAAACAACTGTGTATAAAAAACCTTCTTCCTTATTCAAAAATTGAAACATGACTCTCATTTCTGAAGAATGCAGCAGCAATTGTTAATAGAAACTCCAGCTGTTCTACATAAATTACAACAACAAAAAGTCCTACGTGGAATGTGGACCTCAGTCAGGTCAAAATGATCCCCACAGTTCACTATATTGACAGCAGTGTGCAGATGTCAAAAAGATTCAGTGGTAGCCAACATTGAGCCTGATGGTGGCCTTACAGCAAAGGTTACCAAAATCAATAAGATTTATCAATGAACCCAGCAAATGCAATGCCAAGGATTAGGTTAGTTATGCAAGATATGTACATAAAACAAACTTGAGTGATTTCACATAGACTCCACTCCTTAATGAAGACAATGACTATATGTTTAATTTCTGTTGACTAAACTTGTTAGTTCACATGTTACAGCAGGGATGGGCGGTCATGTGGAATGACTGCACATTACATAAGTTTTCAAGACTGATAGTTATATTCCAGACTATCACACCTTCAACACAGGAGGATGAACTAGTCAGCATTACCCGCTGTAAAGCAGTCATTAGTTGCCATGATAATATTTCAGCATCAAATAAGTCCTCTTTAGTTAAGTGTTCTCTGAGTACTGTAGACAGATACTGGAGTAAGACATAATGTCTGACACTGAAAGATCATGTTACAGTGTGACTCACCTTTCTGTACATGTAACGGAGCATAAAATCCAGCAGAAAGCTCTTTCCCTTTCTGAAGGCTCCAGCCACTGACAGCACCACCACATGTTTGTCTCGGACCTCAGGTGCCAACAGAACCCGAGACAAAGCCTCCGTGTCCAAACCGAAAGAGTGATCCTCCTTACACACCGTGACGATCTGAACTGGGCCTGGTTCACTCCCCATTCTTAAGAGGTACTGGTCCCTGTGAATATCACAGATAAGAAAACATTGGTTTGATATTAGTACTGGAATATATTAATTAATATGTTAATTTTTTTTATGAATTGTGTCTTTAACTTCACACAAAGTGAAAAATGTCCAAGGTAACAACTAATCGTCCACATCCCTGACAAATATAAATTTACAGTGATATAAAGCATAGAAAAGCAGCAAATCAACACATTTGACACACTGGGAATAGTGAATCTTTAGAGTGTTCCTTTCTTCTGATTATAAAAATAATTGGTAACTACTGGAGTCGGGTTTTTCCTTCTTTTTAAGTTGCTATAAAAACTTAAAACTTCATAATAACTTTCCATGTCTGTCCATCACAAAAACAGAAATCATTCAAAATTAAGTGGTCAGAAGAAAACTGGAAAATGGAATGGAAAAATAATCAATAGATTAATCAATAATGACAACAACCATTAGTTATATGCCTAAAGGTCAAATTCCTTAGACATCACTGTGCTAAAGCCATGCAACTGATCCTCTTTCCAGCCTACAGAAAAATCAGTCATGCACTGATCTTTCCATCAGACACAATATTTGTCTCTGTGTAGAGCCGACTGTGGGAGACTCTTATGGGTGTCACGCTGCTTTGCCTCCAGCTAGTGGATTCAGCATGCTCTCCCATACACTGCTCAGGTTAGCCTCTTCAATGGCCTTCATTGTTGTTGCTTTCTGAGGAAGAGGCCCTCCTCTCCTCCCATGATGAGTAAGTAGACAGGGAGGTGCTTTCATAACAGTTTATCTTTGGTTATAATACCCAAAGCTCGTTCTCTCCTTTCACCAAAAACCCGACACCCCCATAAAGGTGTGGCACCCAGCATTATCATACCAGGCATTTGTGGGAGGTAGGTGTGTTGGACCGAGTTGATGCAATAAAGCAACCAAAAAAAAAAAAAAGTCTGCAGCAAACCCATATTTTATAATCTGCCTGCACTTCGTTGTGAGCACGTACCGCCTGATATCCACTCCATTGTACAGTAGTTTCTCTGTAATGACCGCTGCTCGGTGCTAGCTACTGACAGCGCCGATGGTTACACTGGCACTAAGATCAACAGACCTGTAACGTCAACGTGGATCAATAGCCCACTAAACCCCATACATATTGACGGAATATCATACTAGCTAGTGGCTGTAGCGAACAGCTCATATGTCTCCATGTTCTCAGACAGTAACGTTAAGAGGCTAACTATCTGTTACACAAACGGGAAACGAAGTGTTAAAATAACGATGCAGCAATATTTTTTTTAAAAAGTAGCTACAGTCACAATAACACACCTCTGTGCTTAATGTAATGTTACCTTTGGTGTCTTCAAATGGCTTCAACACAATCTCACCAGAGTCGAGAAACGAAACGTGACTGTTTTTTTATGCTGGCATGAAAACAACTAATGAGAACTTTTTTCCACCACGAAAAACTCGCACACTTCCGCGTTCAGCTCGCGCAACGCCGCACGGGAAATGTAGTCTTGCTGTCATTTCCTGTTTGTGCTTTAGGCTCTCTACGAACTACGTTACCCACATGACAACTCGGCCTCATACCCATGGGAAATTTAGTTTTTAATGTAAAAGTTACGAGTACGGAACTACCGTATAAGTAATGTAAAACAGACGTTAGGTGTTTTGCGTATATTAAAATCATATTTGAAAACTTCCGCGGATGAAAAAGACATCGTAGCTTAGCAACAGGTGTTTGTTTGAGGACATACCATGTAAACGTGCAGCAGACTGTATTTGGGAGGAGGCTGTGGTTGGTACGCCCTCTGATGGTGAAACTCGTACAAACACAAACAAGCTTCCATAGATGATGGAAAACTGCCTTTATAACAAATTGTGATGCAAACAACACGAAACTTCAATTCACAAGAACTGCATGACACATTTTATTTGTTAGATTACAAAATCTGAAGCTTTTGAAAATACATATAATTTACAAACAAATTCAGTGTACCCTGAAATGTAAAGTGGTTTAAATGGCAGTGAGTTCATCTTACATTTCAACTCTAAATCAAAACTTTTCCTGATTTAAGCAGCGTAGCTTATCTTACAATGTCATGTCTACGTTTTCAAATTCAGAGAAAGCTGAAAAACATTCAGGGATGCTGTAACATGACGTCATTTAGATAAAATCAACTCTAACAAACATGATCTGAAGAATGAAGATGGGTGTAAAGAAATGAATTAGAAATAGAATCGGAAGTACGCATATTATTGTAACCGAGTAGTGCTTTCACACTTTTTGAGTGCAATCTACAATCAAAACTACATCATAAATTAAATATACTCTACTTTAAGAAAGACAGCATTTTCTTAGAATAGGCTACAGTAACAATGTTGAGGGGCAAGATATTTGACTGAAGTTTGTTTTGAAAGCTTTATTTCCTCATAAAATAACCCTTCTTATAAAGACAAGATGGTCACCACTTTGAAGAACTGGTTGCTAAGACAAAGTAATATTGAAATGGTAATAGTGTGAATATGAGTCAGTGTATTCCTCGAAAGAGCTATTTTTGTACTTCTCTTGTACAGGTTTTAGTGCTTTATCAATCTTATTCTAACTTGGGAAACATCTTAATGAAGACACAGTAGAGTTGGAAACACTCCTTCCACCCCTGAGAATGAACATAATGTGTTACAAAATCACAGTGGAAAACCTAAAAATCTTACTGCATTGAAGACTATACTCTTTTAATACTTTGATTTTGTCCACATTATTCAGTCTTTGTCCAGGTTATTCATTGTATAGTATGGCATGATGGTAAATTCAGGTTGTACATTGAAAGTGCCTGAATACATGTGAAGCAATGTGATCCATAGTCTTGTTAGTCCATCAAAAAGTTGATTATATATATTTTTACCTAACTACAAAACAATACGCAAGCCTTAGGGCAGTGTCAACATCTCGGGAAGAGGCAGTCGGTTTGCCAAACGTCATAATTTTAAACATAACATAAATCCCCATTTATGTTGGTTTGTTGGGGTATTTGCTTATAGTGGATTGAAGCATTGCATCAGTTGTGACTGTTAAACAGGATATAACATTAATATCCTCCGCCTGCTAGGTCCAGCAGTGACCCAGCAGCCTCCTGGGCCTCAGCATCGAGCTGAAGGATCTCCACGGTCTCCAGGTCCAGCTCGGTGTCACCCGGTAGCACCAGGTACTGGTACTGGTGAGACTGATAATAGTGTAACTCGATGTACCCGCTGTCCGACAGGGGATCCTTCTCCATCTCCTCGCTGACCTCCTCCTGCTGGTAATCAATCGACTCCATGGTGACGAGCTCCTCGTGGTCCGGGGTCAAAGGGCACGGTGGGTTTTCAGAGAAATTTGGGTTATCATTGGTTAAGGTTTGGGGTGAGGGTGAGAGGAGGAGGGTCTGAGAAAGAGGATCTGCATGAGAAACAAAAACAAAAAAGGAAGGAAACGACAGTGTTCAAGCAGAAAATGGGTCATTAATATTGATAACTTGGCTGGTTGAACAACCACTTGTCAGATTCTTCAATGAGCATGTGTGCACATATAGCGCATAGGCTCGGAAATTAAAACGAGGGCACATAAAAAGGGGGCTAAGCTAGGCTATTGCTCGGTTGCCTAGGCAATAGAAGGTTGTTTCCACGGCAACGGAACACAAACACAGGAACAATGTTGCATGCTGAGAAAGCCGCAGAGCAGGAGAAAAGCTGCAGGTAATAAAAGTGTCACAGAGAGCTGTTACTCCATTGATAAAATATTGTAGTCTGAAAGAAATTCATAAAGGGTTGAATATGTAAGTTCTTGTGCTAATAATTAAGTGACGTGAGCCACCATCACTAACCTGAGATCTCCAAAGAGTCGCACACTGCAGGCACCCCAAATTCAGCTCCTTCCAACCTGCACACAACATGGTAAGATAGTTAGAGTAAAGAAATATGTAAATATAGTTGTTTTTCTTACATATACACCTCAGTAAGATATTGTCATTAAAATGCTATAGAGAAAAATGTACTGTATTAACAGAAAAAACAACTCAATCAACACAAGAATACTCAGAAATGCTGAGTGAAGAAATATTATGTGGTGCTGCAACCAATACAAATTCCCATGTAATCAATCAGTTTATCTATAAAAAAACAGAAAACAGTGAAATATGCCCATTGCAATTTTCAAGAGCCAAACAAAAAGTCTTTAAATTGAATGTTTTGTCCAACTAATAGTCCAAAATACAAAAATATTAAAATTAAATTTATAAAAAAAAACCAGTGAAAAGCAGTCAATTCTCACATCAGAAACTGGTCCCAGAAAATGTTTCCTCAGATAAGTGACATAACCGATTATCAAAATAGTTGTGAAGTAATTTCAAGTAATTGATTAACCAACTAATCCTATCACGAACTAATACTTAGTATTGACTTTCTGTCTATTATCTGACAAAGAGTCAGTCAACAAAAATGTATCCACCAAACTCTAACTCCCAGTGTCACAGATTTAAGGAGCTCTTTACTTTTTGTTAATTTAATACCCTATGATAATCAGTTAATTGGAATTCCTGGCAGCTGTTGAGACAAACGTTGAATTTATGGAGTTAGAGATGAATAGAATATGTAAACTGTGTGATTATACTCACAGTGCAGGCTTGTTAATCAGATTGGTGCTGTGATAACTGTGGGTCTTCCTCAGCACCTCGAGGAGTGCCGGCCGATACTCCGGGCACACACACCAAAGCGATCCCTTCCCCACTGACTGAAACAAATATTCAAAACCACTTTGAAACATTCAAACTGCAGCAGCAAAGATGTTTGTTTTAATCAACAATGAGACTATAAGAACTATAGCACATGTGGAGTACATTATAATAATTTCCCTGTAGGGCAGTTAATTGCTGCCTGAATATCTTGTATTTTATTCTCTTTCTTACTCTTTGCACTACGTTCCCATGTGCTGCTGTGCCAATGTAAATTTCCCTGTAGGGGGATCAATAAAGGAACATCTTATCTTATCTGACAGAGCAACACATCTGGATTCAGTGTGTTGCTCAGGGACATTTTAATAGGATGCTTGAACCTCTGTCCTATATTTTAAGCACAATGACTCACTACATGACTTGGTTGCTCTTAATGTGTTGAACGTGAATCACGTCCCCACCTGGCTCTTGTCCCTCTGAATGCGGCGGAAGCTCTTGCTCAGGGACAGGTTGTGTCTAACAGAGTTCCTCCAGCCCCCAGAGGCTGTCCTGTAGTAGGGGAAATTGTTCACAATCCATTCGTAGATGTCCTTCACCGGAAGCCTCTTGCCAGATGAATCTTCTATTGCCATGAAAATCAGACTGCTGAAGGAGTACGGTGGCTTGGACGAGGCAGGAGGAAGAGATTGGGTAAGTGCGGAGGACTCTAGCTGAGGCAGTGGTATCATTTTGGGAAGGGGCTGCAGAGGTAACAGGTCGCCCCTCTGATGCAGCCAGCTGAGGCAGGTCAGGTCATCTTGGTCAGATGTGTTTGCCGGACTGAGACATTGTATGTTTTGTCCTTCGAGACACTGAGATGCTGTGCAATGTGAAAGAGGGGAGGAAGACTGAAAAGACTCTGCTGTTGCTGGAGAAAGTGAGGTAGGGGATGGAGGAAATGAAATAGGTGACAGTGGGAGTGAAACACGGCCATTTAAACAGGTCTGCTGCGGAGACGAGGAGAAAGGCAGGGACACTCCGAAAGTGGTAGGACATGGTGACAAGGGTGGCAGTGTATGAGAGCTGTTCTCCATCTCTCTCCCAGGAGGAAACATCCAGGGTCATGCAGCTGTACCTTTGATGAAAGGGAATGATAAATGTAAATCAGGATTAAAACTGAGCAACTTTGCACTAAGGACTGAAATTAAATATATATAATTATTGTATGGCATGGTATGATGGTAAATTCAGGTTGTGCATTGAAAGTGCCTGAATAGATGTGAAGCAATGTGATCCATAGTCATGTTAGTCCATCAAAAAGTTGATAATATTTATTTTTATATAATCAATTCATATAGCCAATTTCACAAATTTGCACCAAAGGGCTTTACAATCCGTACAGCATACAACACCCTTTGACAGACAGAAACACAATGTATGGGTTCTGTAAAGAGTAGATAGACCATTGACACAGATATAGAAATAATAGTGAAATTACACTGTAATTATCTGTATTGTTGTTTCTGTTTACTGTCTTTTTTGAAGGATTAGAAAAACAAACTATAAAAACTACAGTTCAAAACAGAAACAATAAATAAAACATGCAGGGTAAACTCAGTCAATTAACTCCAGGTTAATTTAAAATACACATCTTTAGATTAAAAAGAGTTGATGGAAAACAGGAAAAAAAGGAAAAAAACTCAACAGGTTGATTTAGTTAAATGTTAGCTATCGGTTCCCCTCTGATGAGCATCCACTAAACGTCCAAAGTCCACTATGTGGACTCTTACCTTACAGTCCCATCTCCAGTTTTAATGAACACAAAGCAGCCACACAGGTGCAGCTCTCTCACAAAGTCATTGTTTTTGGTAGCTATACATACTGAAGGTGCGCTACCATCAATTAAATGCTTATAACAAACTAATAAAACACTTAATGCGTGTAAAATCATATATATATAACGCTCCTACAGTTTGTATGTGATGCCACATGGTCCTACAACGCACTCCAGCAGGCAAATGGCGGAACAATATAAAGTTTCATTTAGTCAAGAAAGCCGCCTTTTCCCCCTCACAGGTAACCCACTCGGTGATGGTAGCTAGTGCTTCAAATGCAAAATATGAACTACTTACTTACCAAATTACCAGAACGATAATCCCGGCACAACCCAGAGCTCCTTATTTGTCCAACAACACGTCGTTCAAAAGTTAAAGGTGATATTTTGGTGTTTAAAACTAGAACCGGAGTCGGACACCTCTCCCACTGTGTTCTGTTGCCGTCCGGGGTTTCCATGGAAACCAAAAGGACGCTTTGCAGTGAGCACGCTCCCAGGCGCGCTCCCGCCGCAGCGTCACACCAAACAACAGTAGTGGTGGTGGTGGGGGTTATTATATAGCATAGTGACTTATGTCATTGTTATATATTATATACTATAGGATAATAACATTTCAGTTTCAGTAGCAGGTCGAGATAGGGTCAGTTCTAACTTTTAATAACTTGTTCAGTGGTTTAATCAATAAAAATGTATATTTTACAAGCTCATCGTGTGTGTGTGAATCTGTTAAATTCCACCACTGTAAATAGCCTAGTGAGGGCTATAATATCTATATAATATAGCTCTAATAATGCATCATTGTTGTCATGTTGTACATCAAGTGTCTGTAACACCGTATACTGCACGTTTACTGCAATGACTTTATAACTAAATATGATAACAGATGACACTAAATGTTACATTTTAAGTAAATGAATTGCAGTTACTTTCAATCTCTGAGAACAACTGTATAACTTTGTAACATATCTGTCTCAGTCATAGACTGCAGGTCAAATATTGAGCTTTAGCACCTTCTTTAAAAATGAAATCTTATTGACATATATCAGTATTTCTCATAAGGAAATTCAGATAAATACATTCCCTACAGAGCTAGCTCTTTGTATAAAACAAAAGACTGATCAAATTGAATGCACAAAGCTAAATATATTTATTTTTTTCTACAAAAAATCCCAACATTGTCATGCTTTGTCAAATGTAGATAAATAAAATGATTCCAGGACTCACAGGAGAAAGAGAGATAATGCAGCAACATTACCAGACCAGAAAAGTGGCACTCGTGTGTAATGTGTGTTACTGTTGGTGTGGTTTGTACTGTGTGGCATAGATACTGGAAACATGTCCAGGGACATTTTAAGAAAGTTAAACTGAATCTGAGTTATTATTGAACAAATCTCACAATGAAAGCCCTTGTTTTCAAAGTTAGGTGGCCAAAAATATGTTATTGTACACTCATAGTAGAAGACAACAATCTTCCAGTGAGACATCTTATGTGTCACACTTTGTGGTTAAATGAATGAAACCATTGCATTATGAACATGTCCATCTGACAAGCTCAACACACGCTGCAATTCAACACTGTCTACATATGTTTTGAGTTTACTGACAAAAGAGCATATAAAGGCAGGTGTACAAACACTCAACAGCCACATTTTTTGGGTCCAATACACTTGGACTTCATGTTATTAAATGCCTCGTGGTCACCTGATCAAGTGAGAGGTTAACCAGTATATAATGATTGGCTGAAAGATTGCAGTAGCCATAGTGATATAAAGGCGGAGTTGAGGTTTGGCACTTGATCCAGTTCCCATGGAGTCAGACGAGAGAGATGTAAGGATCTTTATCTTCAGAGATCGAACCTGTGAACAGAGAGAGAAACATTTTTAAACCTGCAATTCAGGCTAAAACTAATTATATACAAGCTATAAAGCAGACTTGATTAGAGGAAAAGTTAAACATATTCTTATTCATAATAAAGTGTAATAATGACCACATGATAATGCTGAATAATGCTAAAAGCTGATGTATTTAGTTCTTGCACTAGACATCAGTGTATTTATCACACTTAGTGGTTGCAACGTAAAGCCTAAACCAGATGGTTTACACAACTATTATAGGTATTTATATAGTATCATATTTTATATACAGATATTGATTTAATGTTTGTGTGTATTAATACACAGAATACATAAAGAAAAGAGACAGCAGTTTGTTTCTTAATTATTCTCTATTTAAACACTCTGGAAAGGAACATTAAAAAAAAAAAAAAAAACAGAATATGAATATGTAAATATACATACATACTTGTGGACTATAATTAATCATAATTACAAAGGCAATTACATCTGAACTAAAAATATGCCACATGAAGGAAACAAAATACTGCTGTGGATAGCAAATTCATAGTTAATTATGCTTGTGTGGTTTTAAATAACAGTAAATAAATTACAGTTGGTAGGTTGAATATTTTGACACAGAAAACTTCAGATTATTCCAAGCGCACAATTTTGTTCATAAATCATAAATATTCAGTTAATGGTGCAATAATCTCACTCTGGTTCAGACTGAGCAGAAATTCATCAAATTGATTTAGTTCACTGTTTGAGAACAACATTTCTCCAGTTCTTCAGATTTAGAAATATAGTGGATGATAATAAGGATTCAATATACTTACAATGAAGAACATAAGGGCACAAGAGGACCAGGCTAGGGCCACAAAATAACCATCACTGCCAAACAGTAAGCCACACAACACTGTGAAGATCATCCTAGAAGAGAGGCATGAAATATATATATTTATAATGCTCTAAATTACTTCAACATGAATGTATAAAGCAGTTAACATGGACGAGTCTCCACTGAGCTGAATCAGAACCATTTCATCTACATCTGTGTTTTTAGCAGTTAATCGGTTTATTTTTAATACATAAAACGTTTGGTCTAAAACTAATTGTCACAGTGATATACAGCGGGTAAAATAAGTATTGAACACATCACCATTTTTCTCAGTAAATATATTTCTAAAGGTGCTATTGACATGAAATTTTCACCAGATGTCGGCAACAACCCATCCAATCCACACATGCAAAGAAATCAAACCATAGATAAATGACGTTATGTGTAATAATCACTCCCGCCGATAGGGGGGGGGCAAACGGGTCTGTTGTCCCAGGCCCAGGGTAGGGGGGGGCCAGAATTGGGCCCTCATTAAATTATGGAATAATTAAAAAAAAAAAATTAAATAGGCCTATTTGTGGAAAAATTTGTAATATTTGAGTTACATAAAAGCTTTTTATGTTTTCTTCCTAATTGTCCTTGAAAGAGTGGTCAAGAACCCCCCCACCCCCAACACAAAAATGGTTTGGCCACTGATCAAAATTTGGTGTTGTCATTTGATTTGAATTTCAGTATGGTCAAAATGTCTGGTCAGCACAGGTCTGGTGCTCAGAAAAGGAAAGAAAGGAGAAGAAGAGAAGAAGAAAATAGAGGCCTTAGAGATTTTCTAAATAAATATTTAAAAAAAGGTGGTGACGGTGAAGCTGGAACTAGTAAAGTCAACGTAGAGCAAGGTAAGAAACAGCGCAGCCAACATTTACCAGCCTTGTAACGTAACCTAACAAGCCAGCTCTAATGTTAACGTCCATCAGCTTGTATAAAAGCCTGACACAACACGTTATCTCCGACAGAAACAGTTGAGTTCGGTAGCTCCGTCAGAGAGGATGAGACAGAGAGGAGAGAGATCCAGCTGCAGTCAGGTGACAGAGAAAGTGATGCGGTAGGGGCCCGCTGCCCTGCAACGGAGGGACAGAGTCAGGCTACGGGTGCAGGGTGGCCCATCTAAGATTATCTCGTCCTGGGCCCAGGCAAGACTGTCAGCTGGCCTGGTAATAATGTGAAATGACACAGGGAAAAAGTATTGAACAAATGACGAAAGGGAGGTGCAAAAAGGCATGGAAAGCCAAGACACCAGCTGAAATCTATCAGTAATTAGAGAACAATCCTGCCACTTGTCAGAGCAAATTAATATCAGCTGGTTCAGTCCAAACTGATGGCCTATAAAAAGGTGTCTCATCACCAAGGTGTCACACAAGAAACATCTCATGATGGGTAAAACCAAAGAGCTCTCTCAAGACCTTTGAAACCTTATTGTTGCAAAACATACTGATGGCATTGGTTACATAAGGATTTCTAAACTTCTGAATGTTCGAGTGAGCCCTGTTGGGGTCATAATCCGGAAGTGGAAAGAACATCATTTCACCATAAACCGGCCACGACTAGGTGCTCTTTGCAAGATTTCTGACAGAGGAGTGAAAATTAGAAGATTATCAGAAGAGTTGTCCAAGAGCCAAGGACCACTTGTGGAGAGCTTCAGAAAGACCTGAAATTAGCAGGTACAATTGTTTCATAGAAAACAATAAGTAACGCACTCAACCGTCATGGCCTGTATGCACGCTCACCGTGCAAGACAGCATGTTGAAGTACGTTCAAAGTTTGCTGCACAACATTTAGACAAGCCTGTGAAATACTGCGAGAATATAGTCTGGTCAGATGAGATCAAAATTCAACTCTTTGGATGCCGTAATACAAAGCATGTTTGGAGGTCAAATGGCACTGCACATCACCCCAAAAACACCATACCAACAGTGAAGTTTGGAGGTGGGAACATCATGGTGTGGGGCTGTTTTTCAGCATACCGCACTGGCAAACTTCATATAATTGAAGACATTCTTGATAAAAAAATATGCTGCCATCTACCAGGATGATGAAGATGAAATGAGGGTGGACATTTCAGCAAGACAATGATCCCAAACACACAGCCAAGGAAACTCTCAATTGGTTTCAGGGAAAGAAAATAAAGCTGGTAGAATGGCCCAGCCAATCACCTGACTTGAATCCAATAGAAAATCTATGGAAAGAACTAAAGATCAGAGTTCATAGAAGAGTCCCACGGAAACTTCAAGATTTGAAGACTGTTTGTGTGGAAGAATGGGCCAAAATCACACCTGAGCAATGCATGCGACAGTTTCTCCATACAGGAGGCGTCTTAAAGCTGTCATTACCAACAAAGGCTTTTGTACGAAGTATTAAATAAATTTCAGTAAGCGTGTTCAATACTTTTTCCCTGTGTCATTCCATTTTATTACACATAACTTTAATTTCTGAAATTATTTATTTTGGTTTCTTTGCATGTGTGGATTGCATGGGTTGTTACCGACATCTGGTTCAATTTCATGACAATAGCACCTTTAGAAATATATTTACTGAGAAAAATGGTGACGTGTTCAATACTTATTTTACCCGCTGTATGCATCTTGAGTATAATGTCATATTTACCCAACATATTTGTATCCACTGTACGCAATAAGATCGAAAGTAGAGAGGTCGCTGTGTACAGTCAGCAGGTACAAACTCAACAACATCACCAAGACCTCGATGATGACCCACACGAGGGCAGTGCTGGCACACAGTCCAAGGACTTCTGGACTGAACCTTCACACAGAGACAACACACACATTCCTTATTTAACTCATTTGATACAAACACCACCACTACTGAGAGTCCTACAACACATTTGATGACTCACCTTTTCTGAATGCCGAGGGCAATTCCAGCAAGTAAAATGTAGGTGATGAAAGCCATCGCTAGAAGACAAAACGTACATGTATTACATTACACAGGCTTCCCAAAACACTCTGCTATTGATCATTTTGTATTTATAGAAAACTTACTTGGTATGTAAAGATCAGGTGCATTTACATCCTGTCGTGGGGTCAGTGGAGTGTCCCGATGGTAACGGACTTCCCAATCCTACCAGGAACAAACACATATACAGTATGACTCATCCTGTAGAGTCTAACAGGGTTATACGCAAATGATCCTCTCTTTTCACCGTAAGGGTCTACTAAATAAATAACTAAGTTTACATTAAACAATAAAATAGTTTATACAAACGGTTTATGGAAGTTAATTTAAACTTGATTGAAGATTAAAGCTCAATATATGATATTTTATGAGTAAGAATGAAGAAAATAGTATGTATAACATTACACTTAAAATAACCTATTGTGGGACATATGTCTTCTTTCATATGGCTATTATTTTGTTAAAAGGTTTGTTGCCCTTCACATATATATATATATTTGTTACTGCCAACAAGTTCCAGGAAAAGACCAAAACCAACAACACATTAGTCTGTCTATATTTTCCAACTTCTGTATCCTCTTTGTGTACCCAGAAGCCCATCTGTTCCAAATCATGGTGTAAATCTTTTTTTTTTTTTTAATAAAAGGTCACAAATGTATATTTTACACTTTTTTGAATAATATACAAAAGCCAAGCACTGTAGTTTTTAACAAAGATTTTCTAGGAGAAGCCTAAAGGGAGCAATATCTGAACTTCATTAGACAACTCTACGTTGTAAATGACAATGAAATAAGCATGACGCAACATATTACCCAATGCAACAGTGTGGCTCACTAGTGTGTTTTTAAATAGTTTATGAGAACAGAGGACATCTATGGCACAAAGGAAGAAGTTATATCATACTTCGCCTACACAGAAAAAATACTAACTACTACTGAAAAGACTTCAATTCCAGCTATGAGGTACTCTTTGTAGACTAAACATTACAAACAAACCGCAATGGTTGTAAATAATATGTAGTAGTACATACAGTAGTGTAACAGTAATTACTATGTGACTCTGGTCCAGAAAGGAGAGTTTGCACTTTGTATAGTTCGTCCATTATCAGGGCACAGAATGTTTGGAGTGGTGACATTTTATTTGCAATCTGAAAAAGTGCGTGGGAATTAACTGACCTCAATGTGTTTTATATGTGCACAGGCAATCACTGCATTATGATGCTCATAAATAAAGCTGGAGTAGGGATTAAGTGGCTGATTATCTTGTTTACATGGTTTCAGTGTGATAAGTGTGATAAATGGTTGAAATTATGACACCAGTTTCATTATCATGCCGTTTTTAACTATTCAATGTTTTGTGTTGTCCCGTACGCTGATGCAGGACAAAGTCTGATGGGATGAAAGGTTCTGATTACCTGATGTGTGTAAGGGAACATCAGGATCATGAGTTTCTTCAATACATATCTGGTGTCGACAGCAAAGAAGTATTTCAGCTTGTTCACAGACACGTATCTGCTGATCTGAAAGACAAAGGAATTACAAACATTAACTTAACAGATGAGGAGTGACAAAGTAAATAATACATCTGAGTCATAGTCATTTTAAAAAAGGCTGCATCTGCCCTCAGAGTCGCTTTGGCTTCACACCCAGTCTACGTACGTTTAATCACCTGCGTAATGAAGTTGTCAATCCAGAAGATCCAATTACTCTTTCTTTATTCCTGGGTGAGGAACTTACTAACTGTTTTATATTAGAAATCAAGAACAGAAAATGGTCTGCTTGACTAAAAAACCTTTTCACTAAAAATGGTCCTGGAGAGTGACCATGTCAATGAAAGAACACATCTGTGTGGTCCGCTATGTTGAGAATCTTGAAATAATGAACTTGTGAAAGCGAGACTCGCTTTTTTGGGGCTAAACATGTAATAAAATGAAAAAACTTTCACTGAGGAAAATATTTGTTCACAGTAAACTGCTGTACTCATGTTTAGAGCTATTATCTTTTCTCATATATTAAGAGTCTGGCTGTGTCTAAGTCAGTCTGCTTGGAAAACAACTTGGTGAAAATTGTTCTCAATGTGTGTGGGGTGTACTTAAACTTTGACTATGACTGACACATTTTTAAGGGCAGATAAATAGTGGTGCCAACTGCTCAATCTAGGCCTTGACCTTATTCATAGGAAAGTTGGTTAACACCCTGTCCTCCCATTAAAACACATACAGAACCAGCTTTTCCTCACCTCTTTGTTTACAATATCCTTTCCTTGGTTGGCTAATGAGGAGCCGTACATCATTGCAGCATTAGCCATTGGGTCGGCAAACAGGTTGTCCACCCCGGTACCTCCTTGCATGTCATTTGTGGGCGGTCCCATATTGTACCCAGGAGTGTAGTATGCTTGATTGTTCATTGCTGGTGCTGCAGAGCTGGTGTCTTCAAACAGGACAGAATCTGCTGTGGGGGGAGCTGCACGAGCTCTCGGTTTAGCTGTGGAAAAGACAGCACAACAAAGTAAATGGATGCATTTAAATTTATATTAACAAATATTTTTATTATGCACAATAATGATTAACATACACTGAATTCCACCTTAATTTGTTGACACATTAATACTAATGCACTCCCGTCTTCTGTACAGTCTTATTTTTATTTATTTATATTTTTATAACGTACTTTATTCTGGATTTTTGTGTGATTTGTATATTTCTTTGTGATTGTATATTTTAAGCACCATTGCACCAAGACAAATTCCTTGTATGTGTAAAAACCTACCTGGCAATAAATCTGATTCTGATTCTATATTACTTAAGACTTTCCATATCCAGTATTTCCCTGAGCAAGAGAGAAACAATGCTTTTTGATGACTAAGATAACATGAGGAGCGCCTTCACTAATGCTGTTTGTTGAGCTTTTGTAGGAATGTTATTTCATTTCACTCAGGTACTCCAAATATGTTCCCATGTCCATTGTTAAAATTATTATATGAGTGATTGTCAAAATCCTCCAGGGTTTATACTAAACTGCTAGTTTATCAGGTCCCCTAGCTAAAACTAATGCAGTGTAAAAGAGTTAGCAATAAATCCTACCTTCACAAATATATATATGAATAATTTTCTGTTTTTTGTTCAGGATATTTGGGAGAGGTGTTGATTCAACTTCCTTTTGGAGGCTGTAGTTTGTGGTGCTGTTGAATTGTACTGCATTATACTGACAGCTGTTTCTAATATTGTGTCCACCCCACCTATCCATTAGGACTGACATTATAAACCTCATGCAGGTGAGATTCATTCAGGTACAGGTCTATCAGACTACATTAGTTTTAAAGAGGTCTACGTAATAAAGTGGGACATGTGTCATATGACAAGTATGTCGAGCCTTGTGTATCTTGCCTTCCTAAGAAATAAGGAAGTATGTAGGGGTGGACATGGGTGGATATTGTGCCACTGATAACTGATGGTAACTTACTTGCTCGGTACCCATGATGTGGCAACTCCATTGTGACGTTCGCTGACGTTAGCTGAATTAAAAACAATGACACGTTAGCACAGTTTCATCTTATTTAACACTTAATCTCAACAATGAATCGTGGCTGAATTTAAGCAACGTGCTGTTACACCACAGGTTAACAACAACAGTATTAAATTACGTGATATAAGTAACGTTACGTGACTTATCTCGGAGCACTTTTATGCTAATACTTGCTAGCTAACCTTACGTAAAGCTAACCGTACAGTAACCACCGCTGCTGGCAGTTAATGCTAACGCTAGCTACCTTAGCAAGGCGAGCTAAGTTAATAACATTATGTTTTAATACTCGGCGGAACCTCGCGGCTGGTGGCAACATGTGAACAGCAGCATTTTTTTTTTAACAGTCGCACACAACTTGTCTCAAGGATAACGGTGAGATAATGGAGGAAAATAAGCAGCAGGAGAGCACTTACCTACACAGCTAACGATGTTAGCTGGCTACGTGGCTATCGGAGGGCTCGGTCTGATCCCACCCATCCACCCGGGTTGGATGACTTCAGTGTGCCTGCGTGGCAGAACACGGTACCAGACGTAGTACACACAGCCAGTCGGTGCTCGTACCTCCGTGTGGGAAGGTTACTGTGCTTCCTATTTCCTAGCTTCGCTTAACTGTTTGTGGGGAGAGCAGAGTAGGTTAGATACTGTAACATTAACATAAATATCACATAATGTTATATTAGAATATAGATTGACACAAGGGGTACACACTTGTTTTAAAATATGCAGGGGAACTTGATTTACTTTATATTTACATTTACTCTGACTGTTCACTGTCTAGAATAAGGTTTTGCATTCAAATAATGTTATAGAGATAATTATAGATTAAAGGTTAAAGTGCAAGACCACCTAGACTTCTTATACTCATTACAGGTTAATGCATCAGGTCAAAGCACTTCTATTTATTTATCTAAGTAAATTTACTAAAGTAGTCTACTTAAGTCCAGTTGAGATATTTTACTTGACTAATTTCCTTTTGAGCAACTTTATACAACATTGTAGGGAAATAACATTTTACTCTTTTTATCCCATTTGGTTGAAGTTACCTGATACATTGCAGATAAAGATTTAATATATAAAAACATTTTATAGTGTTCTTAAAACTACTATTGTGGTTTAATTAAGCTTTATCTGGACCAGCTGCAGTGCTGCTTTTACTCTTGCTAGTTAAGAACATTTGATTGCTGAAACTAAAACATTTTTACTTAAAATGTTTAATTCAGGACTTCTGCTTGAACTACTATATTGATGTATTGATACTTTTATAATCTGTACTTTTACCATCTCTATTATAATGAAAAGTGCTTCAGAATGAGTACTTTTACTATTACCTCAGTACATTTTACTGCTAATATATCTACACCACTATACTAAATTAAATGTGAAGCTGACTGAAATTATAATTGTATTATGTAATATCTTCCACACTATTTAGGAGTTATCACTAGACTAGACAAACGTACAGTATGTCAACAGTACCAGGACAATCTGAACTGTCTTAGTACATGTAGGCATATTTAAAAAGTGCACTCACAATAAGGATGTACTTAAGCATGAAATAACAAGGCGTGAATAGTAACACCCACTACACCAATTATATGTAAGTGTGGCATGAGGATGCTGTTTGATGCACGTGTGTGTGTGGGTGTGTGTGTGTGGGGGTGGGTGGATGGATGTGGATGAGTTATGTGAATACATGTGGAGACTTCTAGGGTGAGTAAATGCCAATGGAATCTAAACTTCCTCCATCCTCAAAACCCCCCAGAATTTCTTTTTTACTTTTGGAGAAACAATGTGGAGTAAAACAGAAACTTACTCACACTGTCATGGCAAATATACATAGAACATTTTTTTTTTTTTATTCATCAAAATGGGAATTTCTGTTGAACAGACCTTTCCTCCTCGAATAAAATATGAAAGAAACGTCTAGTGAATCAATGAAGGCATAATCAGGGAAAAAAGGTATCCAACATGTTATGACATGTCACAATTAGAGACGCAACAAATGTGTCATCCTTGCATTCTTGATGCTTGAGTCATCTAATGCTCACCTTTACCCTATATTCCCTTCATGTGATACCATTTACCACAAAAAAAACATCCAGCGTGTGTGTCTTCATTACTACAGGGTGTAATATTGTTAACATCTGAAATATGAGACTCGCCAGCCAAATAAGGCAATGAGCAACAGGTATTGTTAAATGTCATGCTCCTGGCAGTTTCAGTTTTTGTTCGCTGTCTCTATTCTCATTCATAAGTTATGAGACCAAAGCCCACAGTTCAATGTCTCAATTTCTATATAGATGAGGATCATCAATTTACCTCTTTTTTTCCTCACAAAAACTTTAGTGATTCTTTAAAAAAAAATAAAAAATTGACAATCCTTATTTCTAAGAGAAGAGTTAGCAGTAATGTGAGACGTTGGTTCAACAGTCAGCAGCTAGGAGAAATAAGCCTTTGCCGGGAACTCTGTCCTTTGGGATTGCAAGGTCAGCAGCTGTTGTGTCAGACTAAGCTTACCAAATCTACAGCATGCGTTTTTTGAAACTGTACTAGCTACTATATTGTGCTGTCAAGTAAAAAATGTCGTTGAAATGGATGGTGAAATAATCAAGCGGCTTTGTGGCAATCTACTGACTCATCTCCACAGGCATGTGTGCACATTGATGTGGTTGGCAAGTGAGAGTGACTGCAAAAAACCTCAGCACAATTAAGCACATGGATCCAGTTTTACCCACACTTTATAATATATTTTATAACCCATCCAATAGTATACATGCAACCTTGAAATTCAGTCATATTTAAGATATCAGTAGCATTTTTGGGCTTTCTTCTGTTTTTCTTATTATAAGATTACTAACAGTTATTAGATCTGACAGCTGGAATGATGAAATGGTGCATTTTACTCTTTTTATGTAAAAGTATTTGTACTAAGGTTGTTAAAAGTATCGATACTTCAATACTTTTCAATAACACTTGTTTAGATCCAATACTACCATTCAATAGTTCAATGGTATTGAAAGTACCAAAGCTATATAAAAAACCCAGATGTACAATCACATTTTCAACCCAAGGCTACACAGATGAATCAACTAGTCCTCATTATTTTTTTATCTATAATTTTTTTTAATAACATTTTTGGGGGCTTTTCTGGCCTTTAAATGATCGTGACAGCTGAAGTGTGACAGGAAGAGTGGGGATGACACACAGCAAAGGGCCACGGTTCAGACTTAAACCAATGGCCGTTGCCAGGTGAGCTGTCAGGGCGCCCTGCTTTTGTACATCTTAAACTAACTTTCACGTTAACATAAGTATTATATTTGAAAGGTAGTACTCTTTAAATGGCAGTTGACATCAGTCACTTAATACAAATGCTTTAATAATTTCAAGATGTTTGTAAGTTAAGAAAAGGATATGATAATGAAAACTTGAAATTTAAAGTATTATATAAAACTATAATATAATAATTTACATTAAGGTAATGATAAAAGATTATTTCATTTCATTGAACTCTTCTATGCTGTTTTGCTAAAGTACTTTTAGCCACAGTTAAAATTACATTGATTACTAACTAAATAAAAATGTTAAGGTATTGTAAATGCAAAACTGTATTACATATGTAATGATAAAAACATTATTTTTGTAATTTTATACATTTTTAACAGTGATAAATTCCCTCCACTCACCTTTTTAAAACTAGTCTATTATCATGTGGAATGATCACATAAAACTGTGTCCTCATCTCCACAGAAAGAAATATTAAAATTAAGTTCAATTTAAATGTTTTTTTTTTTTGTTTTACTTCCACTGGAGGGGGAAAATGTTGTAGCAATTTCAACCACTAACTTACATCAGACTCACCGAGCAGAAAAAACAGCACGTACCGACGGAGAGGTGAGGCGAGGAATCCCGGGTGTTAACTCTCAGGAGGAAACTCTCACCAAATATGGGCAATGACGTCAGGAGTTCGTGAGAGATTCCAGACAACAGTATTTCCCGTAACTGCGGAGGGGCGGGGTGAACCTATAGTGCCAGTTTAAGAGTTTACAACCTCACAATCATTCCCAGACGTTGGCTTCTGGATGTATGACTAAGGATAAGAGGTTGTACTAAAAGTCGCTTTCGGATATTTTAGCCCGATTTGAAAAAAAGCAAGGCGTGATTTTCTTCCTTGTTCCCCCCTTGAAGACGTACCCGTTTGGACTCGACCGTTACCGCAATAAGGTGCGCTTACCCCAAGTTTGAATTGACACACGAGACTCAACCCGAAAGTCATTCAGCGAGACCTCAAGGCTTTACAGCCCCTGCTGGATCCAGTTTTATTTTCTTTTACACAGAAAAGGATGTATCGAAACTTTGGGAATCAAGGGAGAGGCAACCCGGCGTACACCGGCGGTGTCTCTGGGTCACACTCTGCTACCCTGGGAAGCACCAGCTCTTCAACTACACAACAGGAGCAGGTAGGGGAACTTTAATTAATTAATTTAACTAACTTTGTATAAGGCTACAGGTTATCCCACATAAATTGGTAAAATGTAAGCTAAACCTAGGGGGAAAAGTTGTGAATTTCAATATACAATTTAATAAACCTGTAATAGTGTTAATATCATATTATCATAGTTAATTGTAGTGTAGTTATACAAGTGATTATACTGTATGTGTCAGTTATAAAAGTTAAACTGAATATATATTAACATAATCATGATCTGTTTTACTTTACTTACTTTACATTTAGTCCTCAATAACTGGATGTGTTTTGTTATTGATCACATGTTGGTTTTAGGTCTTCTGTTACAGTACTTTTCCTACTTTTTCTTACTTTATCCACATTTTTGAATTTTTTCAGAAATGTACAATGGCTGGCAGTGGTCAGTTTGTACCAAGCCTCAATGCCATCACAACCAACCAGGAACTTCAGTGGCTAGTCCAGCCCTCCCTCTTGCGTCCACCGGGCCCGTCACAATCTTCAGTACCTCCTTACCCAACCCTCTCAGGGGCACGGCCGTTGGGTCCGCTATCCTCCCACTCCCATCTTCTCAGACCGGGGGTCATAAGAGCAGCTGCACACACCACTGCGCCAACAAGGCGCAGGAACGATGAACAGGTAAGATAGTAGTCCTTTAACAACGGAAAATTTATGAAGATAGTGCCAAAAAAAAAATTCTTCTTTGAAGAGACACTGATGATTGTGTATTTGTTGGGTTTGTTGGGAGTCATATTTCCCCTAGAGGGATTGCAGATGGTGAGGTGTGGACAGTACCTCAATCATTTCTGTGTAAGCAGTGTGTAATATCCTGTAATACTCTATGACACAGTCATTTCCTTTAGACTTACACATTACACAAATCCATTTAGAAATAGGGTAACATACCATTATTAATTGACATTATTTAAAAACATTTTCAATTCTTAGGTAATTTAAAAAGGGAAACTTTACTCACCGGGGGTAAACACACACTGTTTATGTTATTTGATGGTGTTTACTTGGAGTCTATGTTGACACAGTGAAATGATTACCTGTGACACACTGCAAAGGTCTGCATTTTGTTAGCAGAGCAATGTTACGTGTCAGGACAAGATAGCACAGATGTTGAAGTGACCCGGTACAACGCAGTTTCAACATTTAAGAACTATCATCATGTTCGTCACCTCTACAGTGTCATTTGTTGGTTTCATCAGGCACATGTTGGCACATATCCTCGTCACAGTTTTGTTGTAGAGTTGTAAATTCATGATACAGGAAGTAGACTGTCATGTGACTCACAGGGGCAAGTCATATTCTGTGACTCACACCTGAGTCACTGCTGGGGTCTGAGCATGAGTCATCGCCCTGAAAGGGCGAGAAGTATTGGATCAACAGTAATTATTCAGTAGGGCGCTGGATGGAGTCAGAGTTAGTGTGCCACAAAAGCTCAGACTAAATCATTCAGCTGCTCTGACTGTGATGACTCAGTGCACACACATGGTGGTAGTGTTTCTCATGTGTCATGTTGCTTATGGTGGACTCAACATGTCTACGTTTGATACGTTTTTGCCCAAAACAAAAAGGTTTCAGAATCCAACTATAGGCATTAAATGGGGTTTAGAGTTTGACTCTTTCATTTCACTGTGTCGGGTTGACCTATTTTATGTATTTTAATCTTCTTTTCCCCTTTTTCTCATCAAAGTTATCCCAGGAAGAGATGGAGAGACGTAGAGTAAGAAGGGAGCGGAATAAACTGGCAGCAGCAAAATGTCGCAATCGCCGCCGGGAGCTGACAGACACACTGCAAAATGTGAGTGAGCATTGTACAAATGTCATAACATTAATGCTTCAAATATTGGTCTCCATCAGGCATGAAATAATTTACACATATGTCTGTCTGTCTCTGCTTTCCCCTGGTGTAGGAGACCGACCAGCTGGAGGATGAGAAGTCACGGTTACAGAAGGAAATAGCTGAACTACAAAAGGAGAGAGATAAGCTTGAGCTGGTCCTGGAGGCTCACCGTCCCATTTGTAAAATAGAGGAGTCTGATTCGGATTCTGACCCAAATCCAACCCATTCCTCTGTGGGAGTCATCAAAATGGAGCCAGAGGATTCCAGGAGACCTGGACCCTCAACCAAACTAACAACAAAGATGGAGAAGCCCAAACCAAAGATAACCATCCCCAGCAAGCCTGTGATATCGCCTGCCTCCGCTGTTGCCATTGAATCAGAGTCGCTCCACACCCCTGTTCTCACATCTACCCCCTCTCTCATGCCCTTCACAGCTAGCATGGTGTTCACCTATCCCTCGGCCCCGTTGGACACCAACGCCTCCATCACATCCCATGCTACATCACAGCAAGGAAACATCCCACAGTCTCATGCCCCGCAGCCCTGTGGGGTTGCTCATCGCCGCAGCAGCAGCAGTGGTGACCAATCGGATCACTCCCTGCACTCCCCAACCATTCTCACTCTGTGATTGGCGGCCCCTGTCATCCTGGCAGAACACTAATGTTAATTTCCATGCAGTCGTAGTGTGTGTGTGTGCGTGTGTGGGTGTGTTTGTGTGTGTGTGTGTGTGTGACAAACAGGATCTCTGGGAAACGTGACAAAATGAAAATGATGATTGTGATAACCATTTCAAAATTCGCTACGTGCCTCTGCTTGATTTAATTTATTTAGAAAGTTGATTTTGTACTTAGATGATATGCAATTAGTGGCATTATCAAGATATGAATGTTACACTCTTTAGTTTTGATATATATGTAAAATCTTGAAATTTCTCATTTTGATGCTATCAGATAGAATGAGTGTTTGAGGTTTATTATGGAAACATTGCATGCAGAATATATTCTATGAAGAATTACTATACAAGATTTCTAGAAATAAAACTAATAATATATTAATAGTGATAATTAATTACATGTTGCATTTAATGACATGTTACATTGTTACGTCATGTTATGTAACACTTATAGTTATATATGTCCTCACAAAGGGAAATAGTACTTTTTCAAATAAATGGTCCTTATTTTTATATGACTCTTTTAAGAATCCTAATATTGTCTATGCAAATTATTGACCACTAAGGCTGGCCCCTAGGAGTTAATATAGATTATGTAATCATGTATTTATTTTTGAGAGTGTAATATATTTTTGGTAATGTTTTCTCTGACGAACGGACTGTTCTGGTGGGCAGTGCCTTAATTTTTTTGTCAAAGCTGTACTACTTCACAGATAATAAAGAACTTTTCATAACTGTGTGACGGTGTAATATTATTGGTGAAAAACAAACAACAGGAGGAAATGATTAAGATGAAATGCAGATTAAAAACAACAGATTCAGTTGAGAAAGATTTTGTAAAGTGAACACTGAGATACCAGAATAACCCAAACTGGAGCATAAATACTGTAGGACTGAAAGGAGTATTTGATTAGAAGATGAATCAGTAACTAATTTACTATTAATCAAGCAAAGAGAATTGAGTATTATCGAGGGTTGCAGCTTCTCTATCTGTGTTTTATATCACTTTCTGTTAACTTTCTGTTTGGACAGTTGGGCGGAAAAAAACAAGCAATTTGAAGACATAACCTCTGACTCTTAGAAATCACAAAGGGTATATTTCATTTCTTTGGATATTTAATAGATTAAACGATTGATCGACGAAATAAAGAGGATGTAATCACAAACAGCAGTCTTTCCCTGACACTCATTAAAAGGGTTGGATGACTGCAATGTTTACTGACAAACTCTAATGACGCGCTCTGTGCCCCTCATCTGTGAACACTGTGTTCTCTGTTACTCCATTTCCAAAAAATGAAGCGGATCTCTTGCTAATACATACATGGCTCAAAGGGCATTGGATTGCTCTGCTGAAATGGGGTTAGAGAGAGAAATAGAGATGGAACGAGAGTCAGATTGAGAGCTGGAGAGCACGAGGGAGGAGAAAAATCTGTGTGTATGCTGCTGTCAAAGGACGTTTGTGCATCACTAAGTGGGTAAAAGCATTACTGCTCTCTTCAGCTCTCCAGACTGTGCAAATGGGGATCCAAAAATAAAACTGATGAACATCCATAAAGTCTGTCTGTATGACACGAAGGGAACATCAATCAAGTGCAGTCGGTTCCGACATGAAGGTCAAAACAACAAGTGCAGAAATCAATCCATCATTCTGTGTCATGTAAATGTGAATGCTTGTTTCTGTAAAGTCGAATACACAAAGAAAGGTCAGAACAGCACAAAGTGTCATACCCACTGTATTTAAAGCTCTTCAATGCACTACGAGCATAGCCCACCAATAAACAGCTAACAACAAAATAAATCTTTTCTAATCCATGTGCATTATCTATGATTTAAACTGAAATCTGTTAGTAATGCAAGTTAATACAGATAAATCAAGATAAAGAAGGGTCAAAGTTAAGATTATCCCTAATGTTACAGGGTAAATACAAAGCATGAGTTACAGAAGACGAAGCTGACCAACTTAAACTCTGTGATATGCTAATTAAACATCAACAACAACAATGTAATAAAAAAAAGTAATACAAGTGAATTTAAACAGCTTGGGTTGAATAGAATAGAATAGAAATCATTCAAACTTGTAGACCTTCCAGTTTGATACAAAGAGTTTCCAGTTGGATTTAAAAAAGTGACAGAACTTCAGTTCAGCTCTGAGTGAGGTCCAAGGACATCTATCACCTCTGATCCAAACCCCTTTAACAAGTGTGCTGGCTCTGCCCCGGCAATAGCACATGTACATTATGCACAGCAGCCCCACCCACAGTAAACCTGAAGGGCCTTCACAGCAGACTGGTTAACAGGCCTGTACAAATTGTGACAATCATCATGCACATATGGCACTCCAATCCTGTCCTGAGGAAGAGAGTGCATAAAATATTACACATTATTGGGCATCTAGCAAAAAGCAAATATCAAATAGTTTCATATTTTTCTTTTATCACAACTCATCTATTTCAGTGCTATTGGAATTCAGTGGACTAAATATGGCTCAAAACTGGATTGAAATGAATCTTTAGATCTGTGATTTAAAGATCCATGATAACGCTGTCCAGTGCAATAGAAAAAAGGCTTCTACCAGTGTAGGCTAGTCCAGTGCATGAGATAAATTTATATATGTGACCCAGTTTTTTGGTCCCATTTTTTTTTTTTTTCAACAACAGACCACTGAAAAAGGAGAATTTCCCAAAAACAGAAGAGTCATTAGAAAAAACACTGTAAAATTTAGATACATTATCATCTGGCAAACATCTATTAAATGTCTTTGTAAAGTCCTGAAAATGTCTATGGTTGTAGAATCTTTGTCAAGTCAAAACCTAGTGGCACACAAAACCGTTGCAGCATTCAGAAGGCTCTAATGCTTTTGCACCAATTAAATTCGTATTGTCTGACAAAGCCTCTGTGTCTCCATTCTGTCAATCACATCACCCCTACTCTACAGGTTCCTTATTTGAACGGGAGAAGCCCTGACTGCGGACATTAAACCTATCATCAGTCATCAGGTGAGCACACCAGGTGAAGCTGGTCCGGGCTTCCCACGCTGCCTGTGCTTGAGCTTCCGTCCCCCAGGTCCCGGGCCACCATGCAGGGCAGGTTGAGCTCGGTGGACCCTCCGGGGCTGGAGTCGCTCCTGCTAACACACTCCTCCTCCAGGACCAGGCAAAGCTCCTTCAGGTCCAAATTCTCCTTCACCAGTCCGTCCTGCATGCGCTCCAGGTCTGCGAGCTTTTTCAAGTAACCGCCCAGGTCCTCCCGCATCACTTTGGCTGCGTGATGCCCGAACAGCTGCCATTCCCGCGCCAGCTTCTTCACTTTGAGCCGGTCGTCGTCCAGGAAGCAGCACAGGTCCCGCAGCTCCACGTTTTCCTCCTGCAGGCGCTGATTGATGACTTTCAGTTCCCTGATTTCAAGGAGGTGTCCCTGCAGCTGTTTATTTACCTCTTTTATCAGCCGTCCTCGCTGGATGAGAGCTGATATTTTATCCGTCTCCTCTTTACGCAGCCGGCTCACCAGCTCCTCTTTGGAGCACGCCAGCAAATCCTCGTCAGACATCTTTGACAGTTCTCTATTTATTATCTCACCTTCGCTTCCCATTTTCTATTAAAAAACCTAGACGTATAGAGGGTACCTGAGAATCTATTAAAAGCGCTGAGATATAGCTGGGTGCTTCAATGCTTAACACTCAGTCATCACATCCTCGTCTTCTGCACCCAGTGTGTTCCAGATGTCATGTGTGCAAATCACGACAGCACCGGAGGCCAAATCATGGCAGAAACATGTGATATCTTTATTTAGATGGCTTTTTTCAAGAAGCGGGGACTTCGGTCCGATTTTGTGCTGAACCCAGTGGTTGCTCTCCGTGGATAATGCCTTAAGGAGGTCGTGTATGAAAATGCACCGCAGTTCCACCGTTAATGTCAATCTGTCATCCTCTCAACAGCAGGCTGTGTTTTCCAAAGGCCTCCAAGAAAACATCTGTCCTTGTTTTACCTCCTCTCGCAGTATTTTGAAGGCAACAGTCGCCCTGGGGGCTTTTCTGTACTGTATGTACAAAGGCCCGATCGATCCACGGGTGTTTAATCCAGCAGCCTCGGATGCACACCCTGCAGATGTTGTGATTTTTACGTCGCTGGCATCGTCTCATCAGGCTGTGCTCCGCTCGCCTCGGCTGAATGAACTCCGTTCCCCGGTTGGTTGGAGGATGAGTCCGTACGGTGCAGCAGGTTTTTTTTTAGATGTATTAATTTATTTTTAAAAAGGATTCATTCTTTAGATAAAAAACAAAATAAATCACAATCCAATCTCGCCCTCTATCCGCTCAAAATAAGTGCATCATCTCTGCTCATCCTCTTGGGCTGGACTGTTACCACAACAATGTCCGCCTCCGCCACTTTCACGGCTGTGACTCCGTTTAGCGGAGAGTGTGAAGCTCAAGGAGGCTACTGCCAGAGGTAGTCTGTGCAGTCTTCAAAATAAAAGCATCGATTTAGGGAATTTTACTACAAGAAGTGAGGCGGTATTGGAAAATATGTTTTGTGGGACTTTATTTTCACACAATATAGATTTCTTACACGTCACATTGATGGCGTGTTACTTGTGTTCCAATGCAATCGTGTTCCTCAACAACACTGGTTTTATTTTGAGTGATTTTCCCGGAAGTTGTACTTTTTATAACGACTGCTACTTTGACAGTGTCGGTGAGATTGTAATCAGGAATATTTGTGGTTTCCTCTGAGGTTTCCAGTGACTCTTCGCATACCATAGGCCTACAGTACGTATGGGCTGACCGTAAATGGCAAAACTGAATCGATCTGCTCAACGATCCAACTGAACCGATTCAGCTACATTATGAAAAAACAAGATGTGAGGTTGAAGATCTGCTCCATGCGCTCTGTCAGTGAGGGTCTTGTGCGCCCCCATTTGGATTCAGAAACATATTTTTTTTACCCGTACCGTGCTATGAAACCAAAACAACATGGATAAGCGCAATTCACAAAGGAAATGAGTAGGAAAGGCCTGTGTGAAGCCACTTCCTCTGGGGGTTTCTGTTCATTGGAATGAACTCATCGTCACACAAACTAAAGATATATGCCTATATTAATTTTCTATCCCCACACCCTTGCAAAACATGAGAAATACATCAATAAGCCATATATGCCTTTGGGGTTCACTACAGAGGAAGATGTACAGTACAGAGTATAGTCGTATCACGAGTGACTCCTGGTTGTACTCGTTTCTTTTCAAAGAACACTGGCGGAAAGTGTGACTGCAGGCTTTTTTCCATGGGTTTATGCTGAGGCATTCAGCCACATCCTTCCGCCCTCTGTCCCACCTCCATTGTTTCACTGAGGCCATAACAATGTAGGGTGTTAACCGTGTAAGGGGGAGCTGGGGATGGAATCAGGGTGTCATGTGAGGTTAGAAACGAGAGTGTTGATGTGCAGCGAGACATGCGACAAAAAGACATGTTGACTGAGTCGTTTTCCCTTATGTTGTGATTTTGAAGGACACATGCAGAAACACAGAAAGGGAGGGCGAGGACAGGGATTTGCAGGGATTTATTTAGATTAATCGCCGGAGGAAAAAGAGAGCAGATTGTGTACACGCAGCAAGCACAGCACATAGGGGGCCGCGGTGCTCAGACAGAGGCCTATCTCTGATCTGACACATTTTAAAACAACTAAGAGCACAAATGAAAGGACATAGATCAACAATAGGCTACTGTCTGGCTGCTAAATGCACAGTTGTAATTTGAATATTCAGTATTTCATCTGGCCATTGATGGTTTTCTAACTTAAAATGAATGGTGTGTTGGTGTTGAGTGATGAGACTTAAAAGTAAAGCGATGTATAGGTAGGTCCCAAGTATGGAGACTGTTATTGGGTTAATAATCCGGCCCTTATGATGTGAAGCCACTCAAGTGTAAGCCTACCCAGTTAGCAAGAAATATCAGGTACCGTGTTGGGATTGGCCAATAGGATTAAATACAGGTAAATACTTTCTCACGTTCGGCCCTGAGTGCAGTATAGCCAGTGGTTATAGGTTCTGGGCCCCATGTCAGCATGCTGCTATGTAAGCAACCCCTTCCTTTCAGCTTTAGGTTCGGGTTCATTTATAAGTGGGGTGACAGGGGTAATAAAACAATCTGAGGTAAACATGTGGCCTACATTTGTATCAATTCTGCAAATGATGAAACTGGTCATCATGCTTTCCATAATAATGGAATTCAAACAAAGAAGACTACTGTAGCCTGTCCCTAATTAAAAACCCCAAAACACTGCCCCTTACTGCTTTATCTATCTCTGGTTGTTAATTGTGTATAGGCAACTTTGTCTGCACCCGCATATTCATTGATCTTCATTTAAACACATTCGATATGGAACTGTGGCACGTTCTACACACAGTGGATTAGATAGGGTTAACACACGTCTGCTCCGGCTCTACTGTAACTGGAACAGGTACATCAACAGTCGCACACTCGACCATTGCTACATTGTTGCGATGATGGAACGTTGGAACGTTCAGCGTTACAGTGTAACGTATGAGGCAACAACAGGAAAAGGAAAAGGAATGGAACGCAGATACATAAGAAGTGTGAACTCAACTAACTGAGAATCTCTAACAGGAGAGCGGCAATAGAGCAAAAATACATTACCGGTGTGACTGTTTCAGAATAAAAGCATACTTTCTGAAAAAAAAAATAATCACACACAATCCTTCAAAACACATTTACATTCTGAGCAACATGTGGTATTAATGATTTGTATACACGGATGCAGGGTTTGGTTTACCACACACACATTGTCTTCTATTACAGTCCACGAAATATACTGAATGTTAGAACATTATTCTAATTCGTACTTAAACAATACAAGAACATTTAATATAAAACATATAATGCCCGTAAATAAAATAAGATAATAAGATAAAAGATTCAAATTAAATCATTTTAAGTACAATAAATATGTATTTTTTGTTCTGAGGAGATAGCTAGTGTAAGAGACATAACAGTGCACGTTAAGAGCCTTTCCTGTGACGTAACAAAAACGGAAACTCGTGTTCCCTGACTGCTGTTGTTGACACTGCGCACCCTTAGCAATAAGCTACCATTTGGTGGATGTTCGTGTTTCAAAGAACGTGCGTTGATTAGTCGATTATGTCGTCATATTAATTTGTGCTTAATTTGCCGTTTCGTTGTCCGGTTGTCAGTTTAAACTCCGCCAACCCTGCTAACTTTGCGCCGTAGCTAGCATAGCAGGCTAGCTGTTAATGGAGGAAGTTAGCTAATTAGGACGCCATGGAAAGAAAATCTAAGTTCAGCCATTAGAAGTCAACTGTATACTTGTCACGTCAGGTTTTATTGTAGCTTGGTTTTTGAAGCTGGTTGGGACAACACTTAAAGCAAGGTATAACGTTACTCTGTTGGCATTTTTAATGGTGTGGAGCTAATTTAATATGATGTTAATGGCTACTTAAGATAAACAAATGTTGCTTTTACTTCTTTGCCTCCAATCAGATGGCAGTGGAGCTGGATGTGTTCGTGGGAAACACCACTATCATGGATGAGGAGGTTTACCAGCTCTGGTTGGATGGATACACAGGTATGGATCACACCATGTATTTATGTCTCTTCACACAATGTGCTCCAGGGGACTGTGGACATAGGGTTAGATGCTCAGTAGGAGTCCTGGATGATTGGAGTTATTTTACAAAGATGCACACTAATGTGAGATGTATTGGAGTTTGGTTAAATACATTAATAAAAGTATTGAAAAAGATAGGAAATTTAGAAAAAAAGATATTTAGTTTTTCTACTGTTTGCCATTTTTATTTTAAAATTCATGAAAGTGACTTTTACCTTTTCGGTCCTCTATAAGCTGATCAAATGAACCAATCTGGCAACATCCCTCTTTGGTTGTAAGGGGTGGTAATAGACACTGAGTAAGTTTTTTTTTAAAGGGTTACAAGCCTAAAGATTGGGAGCTTCTAATACACTAAATGTCCGACAGCAATGGAAAACACACAATGAAGCCAATAATGAGCACACCCATATTGCAGCATTTACATCCACATCCTGTACATTTGTAGACGTCAGTGTGACGTATGATGGGGAAGCACACATTACTGCTGCTGTATGTTCACACCACACCAGTAGCTTTGCTAATTGTTATTACACATAACTTCATCCATACTTGGATCACCAAGCTTGTCTGACTTATCCAACAGTGAATGATGCAGTGAAGGTACGGATGGAAGGAGGAGTGATGGAGGAGTGTGAGGCAAGTGCAGATGTTCTGCTGAGTGACACCATGGACCAGTACAGGACTTTCCAGATGTGTGAACGTCTGCTGCACAGTCCAGCCAAACTAGCCAACCAGCTACTGTTCCAGATCCCACCAAATCGACAAGCCATCCTCATAGAGAGGTGGAGTAATGATGTTCTCATTAATTCTCCTTCAGTTATCTGATGTGTTTTCAGTGTCTGATTTGAATGAGTATTACATTTATCTCATTGTCAACATTTAATCAAGGAAAGGTTTTTACTCTCTTTATCCCCTTTTACACTCGACAAAAAACCCACTAACATCTGACTTTTGCCTCCAGTGAAAAAGGGTAACAATCAAAGAGGCATTGCTCCCAGCCCAGGGCAAGTAACAAATGCTGCTTTCTACTGTTCACTAACCCTGTTTTCTGGCATGTGCGTGACATAAAAAAAGAAGAAAAAGAAAGGCAAAACTGTCTGCTGGCGAGATGTTAGGAGTCAATTGCCTATTTTTAGCAGGTTTACCGTCTTTAAAAAACACCTTCATAGATGAGCTAATTTTGGTGTAAGAAGGGTAAAATGTGGATTCCTCTTAACCAGGTTATTCTCCTCTCAAGGAAGATGTTACCACAGTGTGACATACTAAATGACGATATGTTCTATAAGTTTCTTTTCTTCCCATCGGTTTTTCCTTGTGTAGATACTATGCCTTTGATGATGCGTTCGTCAGAGAGGTCTTAGGAAAGAAACTCTCCAAAGGAACTAAGAAAGACTTGGACGATATCGGTGCCAAGACAGGTGTGACTCTGAAGAGCTGCAGACGGCAGGTATGTACATTCTGAATTCTGAACACCACAATGATTCATCTGTATTATCAGTTTTTAAATGGTCTGTGGTCACTATTTAGTATTTTATGCTTTCTTTGCTCATTTCTGTAGTGAAATTGGTCCTAATCTGACCTCCAGTTTGGCTATTGTTTATTATAGTTACTTTATATTTGTTTCGAGTTTCAGCAATAAACTGAATCTCTGACACTGTTAACATTTTCAGTCAACATCTTTTATTGTGCAACATTTCTCTAGCAGTGGGTTCAGTTTATTAGTTGTGACGAGGCAGCTGCAGCTGAATGTCTGCAGAGTAAGCACTCTGGCAGGTTTTATACAAGTCATGTTTTTTAGTACTTTAGTAAACCCTGAGTCATGTGTTTAATTTCAGTTTGACAACTTCAAACGTGTTTTCAAAGTTGTGGAAGAGCTGAAGGGACCCCTGGTGGAGAACATACGTCAGCATTTCCTTCTCTCTGACAAGCTTGCAAGGTAATCAGTGAGGAGAACAGAGTAGACGCCTTCCTTCCTCAGTTTTATTTTCCAAAACATTGCTGTTACTTCATATCTGATTTATTGTAGGTTTTATGATGAATTACGTCATAGGTTTGTTTTGTTAACTAACATTAACAAAACAACACCAGAAAAGATCAGTGTTCAGGATATTAAAAGTTTTATTTTATTGTCTTGTACTGTTTTCTTTGTTAGCTCTTATAATGCCTTCTTTGTTTGTTTTAGGGATTATGCTGCCATCGTCTTCTTTGCCAACAATCGGTTTGAGACTGGGAAAAGAAAGCTGCAATATCTTACTTTCCAGGACTTTGCTTTTTGTGCTGGGCAGCTTATCAACAACTGGACCGTTGGTGCCGTTGGTGAGCCATTATTCTTGTTTCCTTTGGCGGACTCCTGCCATTTTTATCTGAGACGTAAGAGACATACACAGCATTTAAATCAGTTATGTAACTGATTGATTAATCAACTGGAATTATGTTAATGTCTCTTAGTTTGATGTTTACAGAGTGACAAAATATTTGTGTTCAATCCAAGAAAAACATATATTATAGATAAATAAATATATATATATATATATATAGTAAAAACATTTGAAACTGTGAGACTAAGTATGCGTAGGAACAAGAGGTATTCTGTTTATGGTTGGTTGTTATGAATAAGAACAATCAGAGCCTCCTTCAGTGAGACCTACTGACCACCAGAGGTCCTTCAGGTTTTGCAGATCCTCATTAAAATGAAGATGAATTTGTCACCAATTAGATAATTATAAGTTAAAAATGTTAATTGGGTTAGAGTTTGAGTAATGCCATAATAACTGAATAATTGTAAGAAAAAGAATAATCAGTGATAATAGTAATAAGAAAAAACATCCTTTAAACTGATTTGTCTGAGTTTTCTTTGTAGATAATATGGTGGAAGACATGGACGTGGATCTCGATAAAGAGTTTTTACAAGAGCTGAAAGAGCTGAAGATTTTAATCACTGACAAAGATCTGCTGGATCAACACAAAAGGTAACAGAAACACAGTGAAACCTACAAATTTTTTGCTGATGACTGAAAAACAGACTGGATTTTAATTATAATTTTATCCACAATCTCTTTTACAATTTATCTTTTTCCATTCTCTTCATTTGGTTCAGTCTGGTCTGCACAGCTCTCAGAGGAAAAACTAAAGCTTTTAATGAGATGGAGGCTAATTTCAAGGTGAGAAGCATTTTTTGTAATATCCTAAATGTAATCAGTCAGTAACTTCTGCAATGGAAGGAAATATAAGTTTTAAATGTAATTATATTTCTCTTTTTTTAGAATCTTTCCAGAGGCCTCATTAATATCGCTGCAAAGTTAACCAACACAAAAGATGTCAGAGATTTCTTCATTGATCTTGTGGAAAAGGTTTGTACGTTTTATAAAAGTGTTTAAAGGAAAGACAAATCATTCAGCCAGTTTTTCTGAGGCCAGCTTTAGAGTCTGCCTTTGAGACGGTGTGATGTAACGTCTCCTCCCCTCCTTTTTCTCCCCCAGTTTATTGAGCCGTGTCGTTCGGACAGATGGACAGCAGCGGATATGAAACTCTACCTCACTCACTACACCAACTCTGCACACATACTTGACACATTCAAGTGAGTTAATGTGCTTTTATTCTGCAAAGCTTATCAAGTAAAGCATATCACCAACTTTGCTTAAGTTATCAGAGGCCATCCGGGGGCAACTCATGCTAAGAATTCAGTCATGGGAAAACTAACCAGTAATTGAATAATGACATACACTCTGGCAGTCATTAAATGCTGCTCGAGCATAAAGTCGTATGTTAAAATCCTCTTTAATATTGACGTCTCTGTTCTACCAGTGGGTGTCACCCTATCTCGCCCCTGATTTCTTAAACTGTAGTTACCTTGTTTCTCATGCAAACACTCTGGAATGTAGTTAAGGGTTTACACAGCCCTGCACCACTACATGCTTAACAAAGAGATATTCATAAAAAGAAACATAGACACACCCCCCCCCCCATTCCTCTCAGTGGACAAAGATTGCCTCATTTACTCTCTTCACCCAGATTTCACAACAGTTTGTCATAAGACTTACAGTACCTCTTTGCACCATTCACTTACAGTTTGTTCTCTTTCTGTTTTCTGACCCTCAGACATCAGGTTGTGTGGGACAGATACATGGGCGTCATCAAAAGCTGTATCTTCAAAATGTATCACGACTGAAGTGTTTTCTTTGCGGCTCGCCCCTTTCTCTCTCCCCCCGGCACTTCCCTCAGTTTGTTTTCTGTCTGTTCCCCCCGCTGAAGCCGTTATCTTAGCCCCTCGGTTTTTGCTTTCTCTGTTTTGTTTCATCAGCGGCGATGAATTCTGCTTCTCAAGCCCCATTATCGCTTTCAGCCTCCCTGTTTGCACTTCTAGTTGTCCTCGCAGTGTCTGTAAATTTGGTTTGTAAATAAAATGAACACATTTACATCAATTCTGTTTTATGTTATCGTTTTATCTGCTGTGTTATATGGGAGAGATGTTATCATTAACCCGTTCCAGGGACAAGATTTACTGATCTTTAGAGCACTCGATGGAGATTAGAGACAGCGAGAGAGGAGATATAAAACACAGCTAAAGTGAAGATGGCACATTTGTAAAGCCCTGTTTCAGCAGTCTGCACTCAGTATAGAGCATAAACTGTGTTAGTGTTTAGATGTTAAATATCGCCAGCAGATTACATGTGTCATGAATTGAGACCTCTTCCAGTGTGTATGGGGTGTTTGTGTGTGGTCATGGCAATAAGGGACCAACCAGGGGGGGCACAGTTGGTCCAGCTAGGGGGTTGTCAGTGTGACTTTTAACAACATCCCCCGTAATGACAGCTGCCATGTCTGCCACCCCCCACAAAGACAGGGCAGATAAACAATCTGAGGCTGAGAAAAGGTGTGAACCAAAACTATGGAGATTTACTTGGAAAAAACATGAGAAAATACAGTAATTGCTCCTGTAATTTAAAACAATAGCATGATTGCGCTCTAAAAATATGAAGATTAGTGTCTACTAAAGAATATTTGGTTGTAAACTTTAATGCAGGCCATCATTTTGTAATGGTGTTATATTTCTTACAGTATCTTGGAATGAAGCCTGCAATTATAGTAATGTGGCTGTTGCTCGTTTAATTTTAAAGGGGCTTTTATTTAGTGAGAAGAGAAAGGGTGACCTCAAAGTTTGACACTAAGTTGAGTCAGAGTTGAACTAATGTAGACTAACGTGCGTTAAGCAATATCTTATCCAGTTTGCAACATAACAGACTACAAATTTTGCAACAAAAAAGCTGGAAATGATTCCACGTGGAGAAATGGATTAGTCATGCACGAACAGAGAAGAGCAAAGTTGGTGTATCGGTCAAGAATAATGAGTTGAATATTGAAAAACTGTTTATTTTTCTGTATTTTATCCCAGAAAAACGCCACCGCTTCATTCTGCAGAATAAGATGACAAATTTTCCAAACAAGTCTCCGCACTCTCTCGCTCTCGGTCTTCCACTCTCTAATTTTTGTCCACATTCCATTAACTTCTCTTTCCCCGGCTATAAATATCCTGCATGTCAGATTGGACGGGAGCGAGGGCTTTAGTCGCTTTATGGAAAAAAAAAAAAGGGAAAAAGATGGGGGAGGTAAGTATAGATAGATGGGGGGTAAGTGGGAAAAAGGAGGGAGGAAAGGGTGGGAGAGCTTGGAGCTTTTGTGGGGTTTAGTTTAAATGAAACCAGGTGTGTTGTGGGACCAGCAAGAGGGGGCATTTTGTAAGAAGATGGGGGGGGGGGGCAAGTGTGTGAATCTGTGAGTTGTTCCGCCTGCGATTTGGACGGATTTGGAATTTTGGTATTTGGGCCGCAGACCAGGAATTTGCATCCTGGGGGGTCAGGGAGAGGGGGTTCGGAGAGTGGAGGATGGCAGTGCAGGGGGCCAGAGGGGAGGGAAGTGGGGGGGTAAGAATGGGCTGTCCCTCTCTCCTCCCTCTCTCTCTCTACTCTCCGTCTCTTGCTCTCTCCCTCCCTCCCTTTGCATGTGTTCAGCTGCTCCAGCTGTCGGTCTCCCCACTCACTCTCTCAGGGTCATACAGGCAGGAGTTTAAGGGACCACTTCTGTACGCCAGCTCAGCCGGGACGACTGCAGCCAGCAGAAGGACACGCTGGTCAGAGGGACACGCAGACACAGAAGACCCATTTGAAAAGATTCATCTGTGAGTTTTCCTCTGTTTCTCTAATGTCTGATATCCATGTTATAAGAGATTTGTGTCTAATAGAGAACTGGTGGATGACTTATTATGTTTACGAGACTTTTTAGGGAGGAGTAATGGAGGTGAGATGTGCCACTTACACTCTTTTGTGGTACAGGCCATACACGTCACGGCTACACCACTGCTCTGCTCTCCCCGCTACACTTGGCTCCTTACGAGAGCCAAGATAACGTGGCCCACGGTCTGTCTAGTTTTCTTCTTGGCTCTGTGTTTCAGAGACTGTAATAGGGGGGTAGACAGGAAGAGAGGCAATGACTCATAGGACATGTTTTATTGTACAGTATGTTGCAAAATTCTTCCACCTCATCCCAGTTGTCCAACATTTAAAGTCAGTGTCACAATCTCGGTGTGGTTACTCGAGGGGAAAACTAAAGGAAAACAATCTGTGGGAAGTTCTAAGTAAGAGAAGCAGGTGGCAGCTACAGGAACATATACACACAAAACACTCTTAGAAACCTCTCGGTTGCTGCCTTACTAATATTTGACAGCGTATTTAATCACTGTTTATACAGTATAATCCTAATAGCTAACATGTGACAGCTCTACCGTCACTGTAATGACTCAGGTGGGATTATAAAAGCAACAGGAAGCAGTGCTGTTCCCCTGAGAGCCGCCCATCATTTTGTGGCACACTGTATGCATACTATAATACATCACAGCTCTTAAACACCCTTTACACAGGGAGGCAGAGCAGCATCACCACTGGGAGAACAGCTCAGGAGGGACTTGGTACAGTTACACAGTGTGAATTCCTCCTGAAGGCCACAATCCATCACTGACTGTGGAGTTTCCCTGAGCAGGAGTTGTGTAAGCTGCTGCTGTGTGTGAGACGGTGACCCCCTGGTTGTGGATTTGCAGGTTCAGTGCTACAACAGTACCAGAGCTCAGCTGGAGCTCGCTGGGCCACCGTGTTCTTAGGCTGCTCCATGCACAACCGAGCAGAACAACACAAAGGTCACTGTGTATACACTACAACACATGACTATCCTGCAGTGTACACTCCGTGCGTGTGTGTGTGGTCCAACTGTGTGTTTTTCCTGGTCCCCATGTGGTCACTTTTATAATCTGCCTGACATTTTGCGTGTTAAATTGTGCTGACTATGTGAATTTAAAAATGGGTCAGCTTGCTGTTACTGAGGCCAAAGCGAGTCCCAAGTGGTACTTTTTTTTATATCCTGAGAGGTATTGTTAATATTATACACAACAGGTGTTACAGCAGTAATATTTTGAGGTTTTGACTTGGGATGATCGATTAATCTGGAGATTATTTTATCCATGAATTATTTAATTTAGTAAATGTCAAAATAGTAAAAATGTCTTGTTTTGTCTGTCCAGCAGTCCACAACCAAAATATATTTCATTTTCTAACATATATGACAAGGAAAAGCAGCAAATCTTCCCTATTTATGAAGCTTGAACTACAAACATTTAGGATTTTAGAAATTCAGAAATTGATCAGAAATTATTTATCAAAATAGTTACTGATTATCTTTCATGGCGATGTGGTATTACAGTCAACCTGTCAGTGGAAGTCAAAACCCAGACGATGACTTCCTGCACTTGGGCCACATGTTCTGACATCTCCTACACAATGAGGAGAGAGGGTTAGGGGAGCAGTGGCTGGAGGTTTGGCACCAGCTATCCTCTTATGTGAATCCATGGGGGGTTTCCCAGAACCTGATACTCTGGGAACCACTGCCGTGGCAGGGCATCCCAGCTGGGAACTGGCGCCCACATCCTTGCCACTTGCATTCCAGAGGTCCACCGCCACTTGATCTCCAGCAGTAGCAGGGCAACACCCATGCATCCCCACTGCCCGCACTCAGTAGCCAGCGAGTGACTGGACCCCGGACTGATGGTCAGTTTGTTTTTGGGTGGTTTTGATTCACATTCTTGCTGGTTGTAAGTGGCTGCTGGGCCAATTCGGAGAGGTCACGTACTGTGGCCGTCTGATTGCTTAGTGGTATGTATTACCGTCTGTGCTTACGGGGTGAAGGCACGTTTTGCTGCTTTTCACCACACAAAGGTCACAAATCACCTGTGATGTCATCCATGAAGTATTTGAGGGTGTCCACGTCAGCCTGTGGCCTTCTGTTTGTCTCAACATGAAATAAAACAATAAGCAATGCCTGCAAATGTGGCCTCTGGAGTTCACATCAGAGCGTGTGTGTGAGTGTCCATGCACGTAGACAGGCAGTGATTATAACTTTCCTGTCATGTATTTTAACTGGAACTCACTGACTTTGCACATGACTTAGATTTTCTTTTTAACTCCTTGAATCGGCCTGCCTTAGCTCAGTTTTTGGTCTGTGGGAGCTGGAATAGGTGATTTGTTTATGTTTAGAGTCAGCTTAAACACTTATAGCTTCCCCCCAGGAACATTAACTGAAGGATCATTGTGTCTCTGCTGGGAGAAAAGCCCAGTCCACCAGAATACTCAGCAAACATAATTCACTATAAATCTACCTCAAAAATACACTACACTGTACAGAACCTGGTAGAAAAGACCAGCGAGGGGAGAAGTACTTAGATCCTTTGTTTTAGTAAAGGTAGCAGTACTACAGTCCCAAATTCTACTTAAGAAACAGTGCAATTGTATTACCAGTAAAATGTACTTGTAGTATCCAAAGTAAAAATACTCTTTATGCCTAATGGCCTCTTTCATAGTGTTAAAATATGTGCTTTACTCTTATTTTAGGTCTAGTAGGTGGCTCAGACAGTATGCTTGGTTTGGTTAATTTGGTTGCTCAATAGGCATGCGCATCATTTAACAGGATTACTGGGCTTCCATAGGAATACTCGCCTAACATTTGGCCTTTTTTTTTTACTGAGTATTAATAACTTTCTAAAATGTAGTGAAGTACAAGTATAAAGTACCTTAAAATGTACTTAGTTTCTTTCCACCACTGACAAAGACCAACACAGCATCCCCACAGGAGATTCTTTGTCACAGAGACAAATTAACTTGAAGCTTATCTCAGAAACTGAGGCAGCTGAACAGGAGATGCTTTAAAATATGCAAGTAATAGCCAGGATTTATGTCAGATGCTGCTCTGATACACAGTAAACCGAACCTCTGGAGGCAGCGCTCAGCGAGACTATCATTCCAGTGAGTTGTAGTCTGCCAGTCTGCAGACACAGAGGGCTTTCTGTAATATGAAAGTATTTCTGTGATGTTGACTTTGTTATTTTCAGCAGAAGGATGGAGTACGTCACAATGTTTATGTTTTTACCTGGCAGAGTGATTCATTCCATTTATTCCTGCTGCGTTCAAGGGGAAACTGTTTGGTTGACAAACAGTGAACCAAGTCCAAGAAGCTAACTGTTTGTGTTCTGACTGACTACTTAAAAATTGGCTCCAGCGCTTTTGCTTCGAGTTGATTTATCCATTTCAGCTGTGGGAACGGCTTCTAGCACCAGTGTGTTTTGAGACTGAATTGAACCATTTTGTGAGTTTCTAATATTGCCTTTTTATGTCCTCTCTCTCTCTCTCTCTCTCTCTCTCTCTCTCTCTCTCTCTCTCTCTCTCTCTCTCTCTCTCTCTCTCTCTCTCTCTCTCTCTCTCTCTCTCTCCCCGAAATACAGATATCACTTCTTGGCTGCTCTGTACATCACAAAGTCTTCGGCCTCTCATCTTTAAAGCAGCACTACCTGTCTGATAGCTGTGTCTGTGTGTGTGTGTGTGTGTGTGTGTGTGTGCATGTTTTGTGTGTGTTCCTGTCCCGTCTCCCACAAATTAGTGCATTAGTATGCAGGGCGCTTGTGTGTCAATCTTGTGCGTGTGCATATGTGTGTCTGTGCTCCTCCGCAGTGCTATTTCACAGCCGCCTACAGAAAGTGACACCTACACGGTAAGGATGGACGAATCTCTCTCCCTCCTCCTCTTCTCTTCTCCTCTCTTCCTCCTTTCTTTTTCTTTGCATCTCCTTTTTCTTTCTTCCATATTATATATATATATATATATATCACACCTCTCAGTTGATGTTACTTCTCTTTTGTGTGTGGAAATTTTGGGCTCAAATCCTTCTCTTCTCTCTTTTTTTTCTTTCCTCATCTTCTTCTTGTTTAATATTCCACAGCAGTATTCCCTTTTCCAACATTTTATAGCAGTCATAGCTGGGGGTAATTTTAGGTATAATTCCATGTTTTTTTAGGCCACACTTTTTCTTTCCATGCTGCTCACAGAAATATTTTTTTTCCAGAATGATAATGGCCCTTTTTCCAAACATTGGCCTTATTTGTTTTTGAAGTGACATTGGCTTAAGGAGAGTAGTTAAAAATGTCACAAATACTTTAACAGCAGCCGACTTCTTCTTTTTGGCCCAGCACTCTTACATGAATACAGGAAACAAGTTTCTCTATCCTCTGCTTCTTTTTTGCATGTCCCACTACTGGGGATTTATTATGTATTATGAATATATTATGCAACTACTTGGCTCACTGGGACTGTTCACATCTTTCTTTCCATCACTTTCTCAAATTTCCTTTCTCCCTCTGCTGCTCTTTGTAGGAATGCACAGATGGGTATCATTGGGACCCTCAGACTGAGCACTGCAAAGGTAATTTCATTTATTCCACCTCACCACCTAACTCTTATGTACAGTAACAGTTTTGATCATGCCGTTGTTCTCCTGTTGCTGATTTGGTCCTAATTACGTTCTCTGTATCTTCCATCAGACATAAACGAGTGTGAGACCATTCCAGATGCCTGCAAAGGGGAAATGAAGTGCTTCAACCACTATGGAGGATACCTGTGCCTTCCCCGCTCTGCGTCAGTCATCCCAGCCCCAGAGCCCCCTATCACGCCCGCTGTGACCAACCCCTGTCCTCCGGGATACGAGCCGCAGGGAGACAGCTGTGTGGGTGGGTGTCTGGTTTGTAGGTCTGGGGGGCTTGAGGTGGACAGGTGGCCACAGGATGAGTGATCATTAGGCATGTTTGTGTGTGTGAGTAATTGTGTAAATTTATTGTCAGTGGCCACAGATTGTGAGGGACAGGTGGCTGTAGCAGGTGTTGGGACTGGAGGCAGCATGTTGGTGCAATCTGTGTGGGTGTGAGTGAGTAGAGTCCACGGGGGGCAGACAGACAGTGTAGGAATTCGGACAATTTCACACGAGAACAGCTGCTGTGTTTTAAGAACTGGACTTGCAGCGAGAAACCTACTCGTGCTGGAGGGCGGCGAGGTGTTCATCAGCCTGCATGAGACAGCAAACATGATTCAACATGATGTGATATTTTCAGCTGTCGGGTGCAAATGAGGGGAATAGAGTCGCTATCGTCTGCCCTCCAACAGTCACACTGTATCTTCCTGTCATGCTGAATTATGATGCGTTTGCTCACAATAGCCACATTTTGACATGTGTGTGCTTGTTTCACTTTCACGCAGACATCGATGAGTGTGAGCGAGATGAACATGACTGCCAGCCCAGCCAGCAGTGTATCAACGCACTGGGAGCCTACACCTGTCAGTGTCCGGATGGTTACCGCAAGGTTGGCACAGAGTGTATTGGTGAGATAATTTATTCTTTAACGAGTGTAGCTAAGCAGGCTTAAATATGGCAACTCAGAGCGATGCTTTGCCACATGGCCCGGGGTAAAGTTGGATAGTGATCTTAATAGCCAGTAGGAATGTGAATATCCCTCGTCTGACTCTGTTTCTCTCTCTCAGACATCGATGAGTGCAGGTACAGGTACTGCCAACATCGCTGTGTCAATGTTCCCGGTTCCTTCTCTTGTCAGTGTGAACCTGGTTTCCAGCTGGCAGGAAACAACCGGTCTTGCATCGGTGAGTGACGCCCTCTGCAGCTGATTATGAGATTTAATTGTCGTAGCTACAGCCTCTGAAATCAGCACATTGTACTGATAGCTTCCAATCAATGTTGATCTTACAGATTTATTTGCTATTGTCAAGTGCTTGACAAAAATTAAAGCCTTTAAAAACATCTTTTACACATTAGTCCGTTTACAGCTCTGGGGGAAAACTACTGCATATGTGACAACAGTTGTAAAAAGCCTTTTGTGGCTCCAGAGGAAGCTGCGTGGAGTCTAATAAATTGCCTCAAGTGATGTCACTTGACTGATTCAGACTAAACTTTCAGTGGTTGAGTTGCAATGTGGGTAATTTAGGTGCCAGGTTTTGACAAGGAAGAAGAATGTGTGGAATAATAAAAGACATTAGCTCGGGTTTTGCTGGATCGATTTTGATCCCTAAAACTGTCCATCATGTGTCCGACAATGTTCCAGTAGTCAATGCTAAATCAGTGGATTACACATTAAGGCATTTTTCATGATTACACATTCGTGAGTACAGAGGTAACAGTTAAGAAAAAGAAAAATGTATTTATTAAGAGTTAAATTTTCAGAAAGTTAGGTAATTGCAACAACTGCCACTACATATTGATTCAATATTGCTAAATTCTAGTTGGTGCACCTAACATGACCTTTTCCCAATGCAGCCTGCCTCACTTTAAACCAGCGGTAAAAAAAAAATCTCTCATGTGAAGAAACTAAAACAGTTTCAACTTTGGCAGAAAACTGTGTTCCCATGTTGAACCCCTTCACTCACAGCAACAAGCTGATTGAGAAAATGTGTTTTCACAGCCTTCAAATGTATTGGGAGCTATCATTCTGATTTCTGTCTTCAGTTTGAGTTTTTTTATCCAGTAAAATTTTTTGGGTGTGCATGCTGTTTGAAATTAGTCATACAGTATTTAAAGGTCCAGTGTGTAACATTTACAAGGATCTATTGGCAGAAATGGAATACAATATTCATAGATATGTTTTTATTGGTGTATGAGAATCTTTTTTATTTCCTTAGAATGAGCCGTTTTTATCTACAGATGCCACGGGTCCTCTTCTATAGAGCCCATATTGAACTGCCATGTTTCTACAGTAGCTCAGAATGGACAAACCAAACACTGGCTTTAGCTATGGCCTTTTAAATTTTTTGCGAGTTTTTTAGTTTCTCCTACAAGCTTGGAAGGCAAACAGTATTCAGTTGGTTTCAATCCTACACAATGGTCCTTTAAGTTCACACTATAAAATCTGTCTTTCCTCCTTTCAGATGTGAATGAATGTGACATGGGTGCCCCCTGCTCTCAGAGGTGTTACAACACGTACGGCACCTTCCTGTGTCGCTGCGACCAGGGCTATGAGCTGGGGCCTGATGGCTTTGCTTGTAACGGTAAGAGTCCCACTCTGTCTGTAAAGAGTAATAGTGTAAGCTCTCCTTTACTGTGATGCCAGTCTGCTCTGTTTTCTGTTCCTGTTCTCCCTTTAATTGGCGCTATTAATAAAACCTGAACTTTTAACTTAACAGACATTGATGAGTGCAGCTACTCTAGTTACCTGTGCCAGTACCAGTGTGTCAACGAACCAGGGAAGTTCTCCTGTGTGTGCCCAGAAGGATACCAGCTGCAAGGCACCAGACTATGCCAGGGTAAGCACACCCGCCTCCATTTCCTCCCAAAACGAACACCTACCTCTGTGCTTTCAGAGTCACAAATGCTGCTCTGAGTCAATACTTATTCATTCTTTGGCAGCAGCTCTATTCTTGTCCTGTTGCTGTTTGATTGAACATCATGAGCTGTTTCTCTTCTTCAGATATAAATGAATGTGAAACAGGTGAACACCAGTGTACCGACACACAGACCTGTGTGAATATCCACGGACGATACCAGTGTGTGGACGCAAACCGGTGCCAAGACCCTTATGTACAAGTGTCTGACAAGTGAGTGACACCTCATGAAAGCTTGTGTGTGTTCATACACAAACACACACTTTCACACACCTTTTCCCAATTACTAAACTATGTGCTGGCCATCAGCTGAGAATATAATCAGCCCCTGTATTGAGTATGGCTCAAAGTGCGAGATTACCCCAATTACTTTTTCCACATATGAGTCCAACTTGCAACCTTTTCTTTTGAGCATGCTCCAGTGCAATAAGAAAACTATCACAGACTGAACAAGTGTTGGATTGGTAACAGGTGTGGGTCACTATTAACATATCCAAGATGATTTAGTAATATAAAATGTGTTTTAGAAAAACATGAGGGGAAAAAATGGCTACTGTTCAATATTTATTTAAAATTTAGGAGAACTCTAAGTCATATTACTCCCTCTGCTGGCTGATTTATGAACTACTCTTAATGTTTTTCTGGCCCAGATATCACTACAATTTCCTGTGCGCCTCTCAAAGTGAACTCTCACCCTTACTTTACTCCTTTGTGTGTGTGTCCAGCCGCTGTGTGTGTCCCGTCAACAAGCCCGTCTGTCGAGATCTGCCTTTCTCTATCGTACACCGCTACATGAGCATCACCTCCGAGCGCTCCGTCCCCTCCGACATCTTCCAGATTCAGGCCACCAGCGTCTCTCCAGGGGCTTACAACACCTTCCGCATCCGCTCCGGTGACGAAAACGGAGACTTCTACATCAGGGTGAGTACTGTTACAGAGCATGGAGAGCTGTATGATTGTTTGCTCAAGTTATCAATACAACTGCTGACAAAACCTGTAATCAGAGACCTTGTGAAGTTCCCTGATTACAAGAAACAGTTCTGTCACCCACCACATTCATTCATTCATTCATATCAGTGCATCATAACAAATTATTCCTGATATAATGGACACATTATATATATATATATATATGTACATATATACATATATTGATATATTGTTTCCTTTATCACTGAATGTGGTGGGTCAGACTGATTTATGAGTGTCAGGAGAGCTTCAGTGTCACAAGTTGCTGTAGATGTTGTTGCATGTACTGGTAGGTTGATTATTGTTACATCTGAGCCAAGTCAAACAAGCTGTTTCCCATCTTTGTAACTTAATTTAACTTCTGCCCATAGCTGTATATGAACTTCACACAGAAGTTGTATCTCTGCTGTATAAATGTGCTCAGTAATGTTTGTTTGATCTTCTCCAGCAAATCAATAATATCAGTGCCATGCTGGTCCTGGCCCGCGCTGTGTCGGGGCCCAGAGAGTACACGTTGGACCTGGAGATGGTGTCAGTTAACCCCCTGCTCAGCTACCAGGGCAGCTACCAAACCAGCTCCGCCCTCAGACTCTCCATCTACGTTGGGCCGTACACCTTTTAAAGAAGGAGAGAGAGAGAGAGAGAGAGAGAGAGAGCTGGGGAAGAAACACAGATGCAAAAAAGGAAAATGAAGCTGTAAAACAAAAGTGGTCGATGCAGTTCAACCAGTCACTGTGATGTTACAATCTTAGCATTTCGTAATTAGTCGTCCAAAGAAAGCCACACATTTCTGTCAGCCCACCATATTACATGTAGAAGAATATACATACAGTATACATATACAATAGTGTCTCAGATAAATTACAGCCTTAAAAGAATTAGTCCAGTCAGTTTAGTTCCCTTGTGTTTCTTATCATGTTTACTGTTATTTTGTACTTAGTACCTATCTGACAGCATCATTCTGTGGTCGATGTCTATAAAAAAAGGGATTTTACTCTGAAGATATCTTTTCTTCACATCTGTTCAGGGTGATAACAAGTCTGTGTGGCATATTTTCTGTCTGCCTTCAGGTGCAATGATTCATGCTCAGCGTCACTAGATTAATCTGTTTTCACCAGTTTACATCCTTATCTTCGGTTCTGCTCTGTTTGTCACTTTATTCCTTCGGCCCTGTTTCCTGTTGACAGACGTGATTCAGTAACCACTCAGATCAGACCTCAGCATCCACGCCCCTCCTTCACCCTCCACTGTCCATTCCTATGTTCAAGCTCTCCATCACTGCTTTTTTATTGGTTTGTCACATTGCTGATTTTGTTGTACTTTTTTTTTTGTCTAAGATTTAAACCCAAATAAAACAATATACCTTGAAAAAGATTAGTTTCATTCTTATGGGCAATATCCATCCATCTGGACCCTTTATATTAATGTTCGTTAGAGCTGAAATAATTAGCTGATTTATGGACAGGAAATTCATTTTCAAACAAAAATGCTGAAGAATTTGCTGTTTTCCTCTGTTTTATATCAATATAAACTGTATATCTTTGTGTTTTAGACTGTTGATCGCCTTAAGAAAGCTTTGTGAGAACCTCACCTCCAGCTCTGGGACATTGCTATAGACATGGCCTGCTCAGTTGTCCAAACATCAGTGTTTGTCTAGTTCCACCAGTTCATTATTTCCCTTTGTTACCTAAGAAACAAGTGGTTTCAACATGAAGTCGTGTGTAAGAGAAGAGGCAAGTCTACAGGGTAACTGGTGTTTGGTTTAGTTCCAGCATCCCAGAACCACCCCCTTCTTTATCTGCACCCACACACTCAACAACGCAGCCCTCCCTACGTGGCAAAATATATTTGCTTCTTTCTGTATCATCATCGGCCAACATCATCATGATTTCTGTCCTAAAATGCTTTCCGTGGCAGGAATCTCTTACCTAAAACCATTCAACCAATCATATCAGTTACATAAAAAACAGACAGAAAGATCACTGCCCCATTTAGTTTTCTCTCTTCTTCACTAATAAATGTTTTATATCTGCTTTTCTACTGTTTTTATATCAGGAAGAAGCTGATTAAATCTTGTATCAACTTCCTAACAGCCTTAAATTAGAGAGGAAAGGCAGCAAATGCCTGCAGTTTAAAGAAGCAAGACTGAAGCTCTGCGGCCTTCTGTTCTATTTTTACCATCACAGCACTTCACTTGTGTGCTAACTGATTCTCCTGACCCACAAAAAAAAAAAAAAAACTAAGGAAAAAGAGAGAGAGGGAGAAAAAGAGAGAGGGGAAAGCCCTTATTTCACAGTCCACTGCTGTTTGCTCCGCCCAGTCCTACACACAAACACACCACACACACACCTCCCATCTGTCCTCACTGGGGGGTGATGACTCACACACACAGCCCTGTTTTATGTAATCGGAGACGGTGTTCAGCCACCAGGAGGCAGCAGATCACACAGATCTCCTCTCACAACAGCAGTCCAGGAATAGCGTCAACCTGAGGAGAGAGTGTTGGTTTTATAACCTAATTGACTAGTGAGCCTACATTTTTCTCCCGTTTTCCATGAACTCATATACCTGTGGGAGGAAAAAGTGATGGCAACTTTGTCTACTTTTCACAAACGGTGTACAATACAGCATACTATTTCTCAGCTCTGAAATATGTTGTAGCACAGACTTTTCTTGCATAACTTGGCATCATCTGATGATGGAGAACAAAGATGACAGAGCCTGGTGATGGTGTTAAAGAGTGCAGTAGGGTAGGAGGTGTGTGTGTGTGTGTGTGTGTGTGTGTGTCACATTCGGGGAGGGAAGTGGTCCCCTGGAATTTCCTGTTGGCATTCGGAAAGAAAGAAAACCAGACTGAAGCAGGATGACGCCGTCCTGGATAGATTACTGAATGGACCTACTGGGCACAGGCTCGAGGGGCCAAAGGTCTCCACCTGCTAAATGTTACTTAAAGGCACACAAACTGACTACAAAGAGATGCAAAAATGACCGTAAAGAGATGCAACATGACTAAAAATAAACGCAAAACAAACAGAATGATTCACAAAATTACATGAAAAATAGGCACAAACCAAACAGAAAGAGGCGCAGTTGGCTAAAAAAGATGCAAAATGACTAAAAACAAACGCAAAACAAAAAGAATGATTCATAAAATGACTAAAAATAAACGCAAAACAAAAAGAATGATTCACAAAATGACTAAAAATAGACGCAAACAGACCACAAACAAATGCAAAATGACTAAAAATAAACGCAAAACTACTAAATATAGACGCAAGACACTACTAGTTTGTAGTAATTTTGTGTGCGTTTCAGTCTGTGTGTCTTGCTGGTTTATAGCAGGGGTGGGGGGGCTTTTACAATGTCTGTGCCGAGGTACCCATTGTCTCATGATCCGTCCATGGACTTTGTATTAGCACAGTGGGCACAGAGGAGAGTGTGTGTGTGTTTGTACGAGTGTGTGAATGTAGTAATGTAATCTGCATGCTTCTGCTTGTCAGTGTTTGTGTGTGTGTGTGTGTGTGTGTGTGTGTGTGTGTGTGTGTGTGTGTGTTTTGTGTGGGTGTTTACATAGGAGAGCATGTGTTTGAGAGTGGCATTGCCCACACAGACGAGTGGGAGGAGTGTTTTGGGTGGCAGAGGGGAGTGCTGGAGCGCCAGGGCCTCATTTTTTTTTGGCACCTTTGGTCTGGTATGATCTAATTTCTGGGCAAGCCGTGCCCTGTAGGCCGCAGTGGGGGATGGCGTGGGACCGGAAGTGGAGAAACGAAAGGGCCATATGGGCAGAGTGCGCACTCTAGTAGTACGATGGAACAAACCTGGTGAACAGAAAAGACACCTTTCCATGTTATACAATCCTGTCCCTCAGCCATGATGGAGGAGCAATCTGTCCCCCAGGTCTAACGCTTTGATCTACTCCTATTGCATTACAAAAAGCTCTCAAAAACCTCCCCCCTCCACTACACCACAATGCAGGTATTATATTTATGAATGAAAGAGCGAGGTGGAGTGTCATTTCCCTCCACCCACAACCTCGGAGCAATGAGATTAGTTCATTAACGAAAAGAGCGGGCAGTGGAATCTGTAGGACATCAAAACCAGGCTGCACAATACAAAGAGGGCCGGGTGATTAGGGAGTGTAAATTAGTGAGGGCATGAGACAGGAAATGGCTCTCTCTTCAGGATATTTGCATACAGTATATAGATATATAGGGAGAGGGTGATCAGAGGGGGCGGACAATTACCCAATACTACATAAGCAATCACATCAGTGACTAATACAAAAAACAAGACAACCAACAACCCTGATACATCTGAGACTGTATCCAGTGCCTGCTGGCCTTTACAGACCTGTTGTTACATTTAATTTGTTCCAAACTCAAATATTTTCCATGTAAAAAAATAAAGACATATAAAGATACTGAACTTTTGGTCATGAAATCCTCTTGTACAGTGATTCCCAACTACAGAAGCAACTTCGGCAGTTTCCAGAGTAGATCAGCTAATCTGGAAAAATGTTGTCCACATATTTGTGTTTAAGAGGAAAATAAACAAAGCAAAGTGGTGCAAAGGTGATCTTGAGTATATTTATTGTCCCAATAAGCAATAAACCACCACTTACAACAGACTAACACGCCTCCTTCAACCAGGGTGTCAAAATAGATACAAAAGTGACGGATAAATACAACATTACAACTGGTTAAATAACCAGTCTCTTTCTCTCCACGTAATAAAAAACAAAGAAGGGATTATACCAAACACAACAATTCCAGGATCACAATGACTTGAAAAAAAATAAAAATACTGTAACAATATCCACTTTTATAGATTTGATTAATTAATAATCATTTGAAATGAACACATTTGAAATACAGCTGGTTGTTGTTAAAGGGCTAGTTGAGCTCATCTGACATCAGACAAACCAAAAAAAAAAGGTCGGGTACCACAGATCCAGGAAACCAACCTGATGATGACGTTTGATTAAAGGTTATAATTCATCAAGAGGGGACAATGAATGTTTAAACGTTCATGGCAATCCATCCAACAGGCTGTTGTTGAGACATCTCACTCAAAACCGTGAATGTGAGGAAAAGTCAGGGACCTACAAAGATTTATCTTCTGGGGACCATGAATGTTGGTGCAAATGTTACACATGTTAATAGTTAAATAAAACAGAAGGCATTGACATTTAAATGTACCAGGACAAAATGAGCTTTGATTGGATTTTCTGTTTTTTAGAAATAATTCCTTTTGGGAAATTAACATTCAGTCAGACCACAAGTGACCTCTGCATATCACACAGGAGCTTACATGAGATACACTCGCTAAATTCTCCCCCCCCCCTCTGCAATACAACAGGAGTAATTTCGTGTTAGCTCTGGAAATAATTAGCTTATCAGTCTGGTCCAATTACAGGTTCAATTGCTGGGCATGTTCATTACCTCGGGTCAGTGTAATCTCCTACCAACACCCTGGGAATTTAGTGCCGGGTACCGTAGCAAGCAGGATATTGGGTCACATGTCAGTGATTAACAACAGTGTAATTAAAAATATGACAGTGCAGGTTTCTGAGAGGATGACTGCACATACAACATGTGATCTGTTCCCCATGTGGAGATTCAGGTGCAAACAAAAAGCACTCGGACAACATGTTTATCCATCTTTGTCTTTCGAACAAACAAAACTTGAGCTGACATGCTGGATTACATGAGAGCCTTGGACGGATTTATATAAAGCTCTAAGCTAGACCTTCTTCATGCCTACTCTACCTTCAATTTCTTTACTCATTGCGTAAATGTGGTTACCAAGAAACGACAACGTGTTGCTATGGGTGTGTGGGTGTATAGCGGCAAAAGGGACCTATGCTGAAAAGACATTCAGCCCTGAGAAAAATAACAGAAATGAAAAACTTAAAGGTATGTGAGCGGCAGGGAGCACAAGCTGAAGAGGAATTTTGTGAATCACAAAACACAAGCTGATGGTGAAACAGATATTTGGGCTGTGTCTTTTTATGTGAAAAACTGGCTGCTGGATGGAAAAAAAACCTCCCCAACTCACTGTGTATTCACCAGACAGTCTGCAGAGCAATTTCATCCCAGTAAAAGTGACAGTGGTGGAAGAAGAAGAATGCAATGATGTTAAAATACATCATCCTCTTTAACAGCTCATAAAACATACTTAACATCACTTCATCAGCATGATACTGCACGACTGTTCACAACGAATTAAACATGATTTTGAAGCAATGACATGTTGCCGTTGTCCACTGCAGACAGTGTCACCAGCTGTAAAGTCTGGTTAAACCTATTACAAAGAGTTTTTAACTGGTTATGTAATAGGCTCGATGTAACACTGATGCCTCTATCGGATCTCTAATAAGTCAATTAAGAATTATTTTGTTGGATTATTATTGGTTTAAGAACTTATGTTAAAAGTTTGACCTTTCTTTGTTAATTACTTTTTGGCAGACAAAAGGAATTTTTTGTTTTAGCTGTTTCTCCAGATACAGCAGTTGAGTCTACGGGACTTCAAACAATGATAAAGTAACGCTAATGTCAGCAAAACACAAACCTAAAAAGTACAGCAGCAAACTGTGTTTAACAGATGTTTAAATATCTCATTATGGAGCAGTATGTACCTCATTTATATTCTCATATATAGTATAATAATACAGCATTATTATTATTGGTGTATCAACATGTAAGAAAGCATTTATGTTATATCTGATCATTTAATCATCTTAACATACTGTTAGTTTAATGGATTATATTTTATAACCTGATCATATGTTCTGTCTGTCCGTACCGCTTTGGGATAAATGTAGTGGAGTGAACAAAACAGTATTTCATAGATGAAATGTACTTAGTTACATTCCACCACTGTCCACAGGACTCTTTACATCTGCCCAATAACACTTTACAACCTCTCCTAAAATAGATAAAAACACAACAAACCTCTAATACCCACAACAGTATTACAATGACCTGCTTAACATAAGTGTTTTATTAACAAACCAGTTGTATAATATCTAATAAAATGCTGTATTCCTGAAAAAAAAGAGGCTTGTCTATAACCTGTTACCTGTTTTTTAGCTTGTTGACACTATACAGGTCCTGTTTGTGTTTTAATGTATTTTTGGAGCGCTATAGATAGACAGCAGGCCTCAACGGAAAGAAATGAACGAACCAGAGCTGACAAGTAATTGACCCCATCCATTCATGAATCAGCCCAGAATGAATGAATCAGTAAATTGCTCGGGACTGCAGACAACATAGAAGGGGAGAACGAAATGAAGTGAACTGTTATGTGAGGGGAAGCACATGATGGGTATCAAAACGTCAGGCCAATAGAGATGTATTTTGAGTGAGGACAGCGAGGAAAAGGAGGACAAATGGACCCAGTCTAAGAAAAGAACAAGGTACGAATGTGGTTTATTGGCTGATATGAAGCCCATTCTGCACATCTGTTCCTCCCTCACTCTTATCAACCCACTCTCTGCTTTTGTTATGCAACACCTCACTCTACCTGCTCATCTTGAACATATGTCTGGGTGATATACATAAAAAATTAACACTTGAGCTAACGCCAAATGTAAAATGTATCCGTACATCGGGTCCAGCGTCTTTGTCTTTTGATCTGTGTTTGACCTTTTGTCTGAAAATGAGAGTTAATTGAGGGGAGCGAGACACACAGAGAGAGAAATGGGGAGAGAAAAGGTAGAGAGGGAGTCTCAATGAAAGATCTGCTGCTAGGAGGTCTCTCGTGATGTAACACATCTACATCATGTCACCATGGCAACCCCGCATCAGCACCAACTCACTGTGGGGAGAAAGAGTCAGTGTCTGTGCTGGTATGTCACAGTACAGTACTCTGGGAGAAAAAGTCTCTGCATGTGTCCACAGAAAAGAAATATGGGTATAAATTACTAGATAATAGGAATATAAATGTTATATAAAAATATATAATCAACAAAATTAAATATCAAACAAACACATTCCAAAATAAAACAAGTAAGGTTTTTCTTGTATTCAAAAGTAAAAGTGATAGAGTGATAAAAGTTACCTTAAAAACTGCATCTTAATTGTACTGATACAGATCTTATCCTTGAGCACATTCACATGTTCAGTCTCTTATAGTGTAATAAAGTCTCTTGTGCCAACTCCATCCTCAATAGAAATATCTTGGCTATTTACCGAGTTATTGTCCCTATGTTCTCCTGTGAGTCTAAGTATAATCCAGGGACCTTGGGGAGACAGAGAACTCTGTACACAACTAAAGAGCTGTAGTGAAAAACTTCTGCCCCCTGTTCTGTGCCCTGGCTGCTAAAAATAAACTGGATATTGAAAAGTGAAGAGAAAAGGTATACAAGGCTACTGGCTCACAAAGCCACTCCGAGAGAGGGAGGTAGGGAGTGTTGAATAAAGGCGGGAGGTGAGGAGCAGGAGTGCGGGTGGAGCTGTGTGTGTGGGTGTTTGTGTGGTTCATATTCACAGGTTTGCGTCCGTCTGTCGACAGATCTGACAAGCTTCATATCAGACAGAGTGATATGTAGCCAGAAGTTGTTTGTGTGAACAGAGCAGCAGATAGCATGCATGTTCAAATATTGCATTATGATTACACAAGGGAACAAGTTATTAAGTCTACAGCCTAAAAATGACATTAAAATGTTATTTTCTGAGTCTTTGTGGTGCTGTTGATATATTTAGAGATACAATTTGAAGCAAAACTAATAAATCTTACATTTTCTATATCACTTATCCTGTTCATTAGGAGGCTGGAGCCTGTCCCAGCATGCATTGGGTAAGAGAAAGAGACAGATTTAAGGGGTTGTGAGATGATTAAAAGGAAAGAAAAAATATACTCTTGACATATAAAGTTATGCTTTCATGTTTTCCTTGAGACTTTTTACTTATAAATCACTGGATACTTTTATATTTTCAGGACCCTAAAGAAATATTGAAATAGAATGAGGGAGATTGTCTTTGGTCCTCAGTTTCAAGGGGTTACAAATCAAAAAGGTTGCAACCACTGACCGAGAGTTACAACATCACATAACCCAGATGTCTCCAGAGTGTGGAAGGAGCACCCAGAGGTCAAAATAATCTCCCCTGAAGTCATTCTGCAGTGATATCATAGTGGCCTGAGACCATGTGTACCACTTAACCATTACTGGATCTTAATAGCATGCAATCTCAAATTCTCTCATTTCCCCTGATTTCCTGTTCCTATGAGAAATAAAGGAAAAGAAAGCCTCACAACAAATTGAACAAGCAAACAAACAAAGGACAGAAAATCTTCTGCTTACAACATAAAATACGGACACAAATCTCTTGATATAAAAGTACATCAACTTTTAATCAGCCTCTAAAAATGTTGCAAGCTGTACTTTTTTTGTTGTATTAATAAAATTTTTTGAGCTGATTTTTCCAAGATGCTTGTAGCTCTTTGATGAAGTTATGTAATGAAACTTTAAGAATTTAAACCAGTCAATGTGGGGTCCTGGTGGTTAAAACTCACATAACAGTATCTCTGGTTCGGATCCAGCTCATCTTTTTCTCCCCAATTTTGGACATTCAATATTGAAATCACTTTATTTATTTGTTAGTTTATCTAACAGAAACAAGCCAGATTAACATTGTTACAGGGAGACAGATGTATTGTACAGTATATAGGATGACTAGTTCAAACTAATTTGCAGCCCCCAACTCAGGATAGCCTTTTAAATTCAGGTTAAACAACAGATTCAGGATAAAAACAACAACAGGACAGATTGTGTAGACATGTTTATGCATGTTTTTTTTTTGTGTCTGTATATAACTGTGTATACATTCACATATAGATGTTTGTACACAGTATCGAGCTGTATAATATGTATGTGATAATCAATCTGCTCAGGTTTAAGTATGTGATTAATATGATTTTACACACTAATGTCCATCTTTCAGCTCTCCAGTCGCCCCTCTCTACCTCTCTGTGTCCCTAAATTTCTATCTTTTTTTCCCTCAACTCTCCTCTTTACTCCACATCCTCTCTCTCGCTCCTGCTTCGATGCAGGAGTGGGAGGTGTTGCTAGGCGACAGATTAGCTCCTTCCTTTCAAGAAGCAGAGCGCAGACCTTGACTCTGGGTGTAAAAATAAACAGAAAAAAGAAAAGAGACAGTCTTTAGAGGGAAAAAGGACAAGTATCTTTCACCTCTGGCACCAAAACCACACTTTTTGTTTACCCTGAAATACCCCCCCCCCACCCCCCCTCAGCCTCTTTTATTACCCCCTCATCTTCTGCACTCTTCAATCTGAAGTGGTCCAAAATAAATGCACTTATTTATAGCTGCAATTTACATTTAAGATAAACACAATCTATCTCTCATCATCTGTAAACGTGTTGACATTTTATCTGTTAAAAAAACTTCATTCTGTGATGGAGCTGTTGCACAGACTGATGATCTATCCTCTCTGTTCCCTGTGATGTGATGACTAAGGTTGTGGAGGAACATGCTGCTCGTCCCTCATCCGCAGTTTCAGTCTGCCAACAACTGAAGCTGTGAAAGTCACACCTGTTGGCCACTGCTGCTGAAAAATGTGTATGAGTGTGTGTGTGTGTGTGTGTGTGTGTGTGTGTAGAGAAAGAGCCAGAATACTCCTGCGCTTTGTACATCTGCTCAGTGTGTGTGTGTGTGTGTGTGTGTGTGTGTGTGTGTGTGTGTGTGTGTGTGTGTGTGTCTGTGTGTGTGGAGGATAGTGACAGAGAGTAAGTGTTGGTGAATGAGTGTGTAATTGTGTGAATAACTGAGTAAGTGACTGAGTGAGGGGGGCAGTGAGAGATTTAAACAGTGAAATGTGAGAGGTTGAGCAAGGTAATATCTGGGTGAATGTGTGAGACGGTGAAGGTGCAAGTGAGTGATAAAGTGAATAGGGATAAGTGAGAACGTGTGTGATTGTGTGACAAATCTCAGTAAACAGGAGAAGTTATGAGTGAGTGACTGAACCATTGAGCAACTAAGTGAGTTAGTGAAATGAGCTTGAGTAAAGGTAAAGTATTTGCGAGTGAGCGACTGAATCTGAGTGAATGAATGAGCAAGTAAATGAGTGACTGTGAAGATAACAGAGAACGTGAGGGACTGTGTTTGAAATCTGTATGAATGGATGAAGGCAGCAATTAAATCGATGAATGTGTGTCAAAAAAGAGAAATAAAAATGTGTGTGTGAGCGATCGAATGAATGAGTGAAAAAGTAAATATAAAGTGGATGAGAGCGTGAGATATCGAGTGAGTGAGTGAGTGAAAGAACAAATGCAAGCAAAAGTGCATGACTAATGAGTAAGCAGGTGAATCTGTGAATGAGTGAATAGGTGAGTGAATGAGTGAGTAGGTTAGAAGTTGCCGTTGTGAAGTTCTGCAGCTATATTTTTGCTTTTATAGAGATAAACTGGCAGTGTTTGATTCAGACTTTTCTCTGTTTTTCCAAAATCTAAATGTTAGCATGCTAACACGCTAACATAGTGAAGATGGTAAATATTAATTTACACTGAATTACATTGTCACAAGTACATTGTCATTTTGAGCATGTTATAAAATGCCCTGCTGGGCCTAAACACAGTCCAACTGAGCCGTTAACATGGCTGTAGACAGTTTCATCCATTACTGACTGTTAGCTCGCTAATGTGACCAAGCGGCACCTTTGTGGTTGAAAAATGAAGCCAACGAAGAAGTGCTAAAAACTGCAGTTCCTCAAATGAACAATGGATGAAATATAACCGGTTATATGGACACAGCTAATGGCAGAGGCGAAGAGAACCAAGAGAACAACAGAGGAAGCGAAGAAGAGAACAGGAGAGAGAAACCACTGGACACCATAATAAAACTGTGGTATTGGACCCTAAAACTGGGGGAGCCAAATCACAACAAAAAACAAAGGTTACACAGTGTTACTTTAAGTCTTAAAGTTATGGATAATTAAGGCATGCCCCCCCCATTCAAAATGTAAGTACCCCTGTGAGTGAGTGACTGAGTGAACAAATTAATGTGTGAGCAAGTGACAAAGTGAGTTATTGAGTGAAAAATGAATGAGCGAGTCCCCGACTTAATGGGCCTGGATGAGTGGATCCTAAAGAGCGTTATAAGACTAAATGAGTCTCCACATGAATATTGAGACAAACAGGAGTTTCTGGCACAAAGACGGCCCACTAATTGGATTCATTTGAGTCCATTTGCTGTCAGGGAGACGAGGCACTCATCCCTCCGACCCCTCGCTCTTCACCCATCCGCCTCTCAACAGCCATGTTCCTCTCTGCCACCCACCTATGATACCAACACAACCCCGTCTCATAATGGCAGGGATTATCATGACAACCGCAACAATGGCAGCGCTTGAGACAAGAGAGTGTGTGGGACACTGGGACAGCTTAAGTACCTACGAGACTGCTGGGTGAAAAAAACAAACAACTTTGAGTGTTTTTGTTCTGGGAGCTCCTGCATAAAGATGTGCGCTATTTTTGCCCAGAGAAAGTCTGCCAGTGCTGTGTGTGTTTTTTTTTTCTTTAAGGCAATCTCTAAAAACACTACATCTTGAAGAAAGTGATGTGTGCTTAGTAAAAAAAAATCCAGAGAAAATGATGTTCACATGTACAACAGCAGACTCAGAGTTGTGCTCAGTTGTCAATCAATTAATCCTGTAAATCAATTAATCCTGAAAACCATTGATCTGCTTGAAAATGCTCATATTATTTATTAGGTGAATGCAGAGGAATGTCGTTGTTATTCAGTGAACCACGGTGCGTACACTGGGTTTCACAATGTATGAATATAAATATATATTTATGATATATATTTGTAAATTGTGGTAATTTTACATAATTGTCTTTAGAAGATTAGTTCCTACCAATATTATAATAGTTAACTCACACTAAACAATGTTGTATAGCTCACCTGGCGTCCCCATGTACTAAGGGTGAGTCCTTGCTGCAGCGGCCAGGGGTTTGACTCCTACCTGCGTCCTCCCCTCCCTCCCTCTCTTATGTCAACCTTCAGCTGCCCTCTCCAATTAAAGGAAAAAGCCTCAAAATCAGTTTGTCAATTATCAAGTATCAATTTGTCCATATGTTAACACAACAAGTATGAAGAAGCATTGGTGCATAGTGTTTATTTAGATTTAATTATTCAGTTACCTTCTTCAAGTTTGTATTGTAATCACTATTCTGAACGTCTTAAATCTTGCCCCTGACAAATGCCCCCCATATTATAATAAAACAGTCTGATAAAACTAATACTTAAACTAATAAAACTTAGACTAAAACTAAACATTTTTAAACAATAAAACTAAACCAAAATGAGCAAATCCACTCTGGAGACTACCTGAAACTAAACTGAATTGACAACAAAAATTTAAAACCAAATTTGATTACAAACTAATGAAAAATACAATAATATATACTTTATTGTCCTTTACAGGAAATTTGTGACCGCAGTCTGTACATGCATACATAGATACGAAGAACAGAGAAAAACACATATGGACACTGCAAAATAACAACAGGAGTAAACACTTAATACAGTACATTTAGCAAATTAACCACACCCTGTCTTGTACACCAACTCACGGCTGTTAACAGGATGCTTTGTTTAAAGATGCTATGGCAGAAGGTACAAAGCTCCTGCCATAGCGAGCACGTTTACAGGCCACTGTCTTGTATCTGCGTCGGGATGGCAGCAGTTCGAAGAAGGAGTTGAGGGGGTGGCTAGGGTCGTGTGCTATACTGTGTGCTCTATGTGTAATGGCTATATTGTTCAGGTCTGAGAGGTTGGGAGTGGGGAGACCAATGATTTTGGAGGCTTGATGTGTGATGCGTGTCAGTATGTTTCTATTCAAGACAGTTAACATGTTATAGAAGCAGGTTGAACAGTAGAGGATGACAGGTTGGACTATGCTTTTATAGAGTAGTAGCAGAAGTTGGGGGGCAACAGAAAGTGCATTGAGTTTGCGTATGACAGAGAGTCTTTGTTGGCAGTGTTTGTGGATGTCCTTGGTGTGATGATTGAAGTTCAGTTTATTGTCCAGGATTAGTCCGAGGTATTTGATGGGCTCCACAATCTCCACGGATTCACTGTTTTTAATTGTGGGGTTATGGGTGAGGTTGTGTGCTGAGCTGTGGATGCTGGAGGTGTTGATGATCAGTTCTTTTGTTTTCTTAACATTGAGTTCTAGATGATTGTTTGTGCACCATTGTGTGAAGTGAGAAATGGAGTCCTGGTAGCTTAGAACAGAGTTATTGTCATTAAGGAATGAAAGTATGGCAGTGTCATCAGAGTATTTAATATATGTGGTGACAGGTGAGGGGCTGGTGCAGTCATTGGTATACAGGGTGAACAGAAACGGGCTCAGGACACAGCCTTGTGGGGCTCCCGTGTTGGTGATGATGCTGGAGGATATAGTAGTGCCCACTCTGACTGTCTGTGGTCTGTCGCTGAGGAAACTGTGAACCCAGTGAATGAGGAGTGGAGGGATGTTGAGGTGGTGAAGTTTCCTGATCATCTGATGAAGCTGGATAGTGTTAAAAGCAGAACTGAAATCTATGAAGAGGATTCTGGCAAAGTTACTGGGTGATTCTAGGTGCTGTAGGAGGGCGTGAAGGAGACATGCCACAGCATCCTCAGTCCCCCTTCTGGCCTTGTAGGCAAACTGATACGGGTCCAGATGTGGTTCAACAAATGGGTGGATGATATTAAGTATCAGTTTTTCAAGACATTTCATGATGATTGAAGTAAGTGCAACTGGCTGGTAGTTATTAAGTTCTGAGGGGCGGGGGTTTTTTAGGTACTGGTATGATAGTGGATGTTTTCCAGAGGGTAGGTACTGAAGCAGTCCTGTAGGATTCCCAGAAGATGTCATGGAGGATTGGGGAGAGCTCTGTGGCGCAGCCTCTGAGCACCCTGGCCTGGATGCCGTCAGGTCCCTGAGCCTTGCCTGGCTTACACCTGCTCAGCTGCCGGCATACATCGTCCACAGTGAATGGCGCCTGGTGTGTTGTCTCCGGGATTGGCAGGGTTTCCAGCAGAGTCTCGCAGTCCTCAGAGCAGTCGATTGCGTCAAACCTGGTGTAAAAACTGTTCAGGTCGTCTGCGAATGAGGTTGGATCATTTATTGTTGACAGTGTGGGTTTAGGTTTCGGGTCCCAGCCCGTGAGAGTCCTTACTTTTTGAAAACCTTGTTTTGTGTTCATGGTACTGAATTCCTGTTCCAATTTCTGTCTATAGTTGAGTTTTGCTGTGATAATGTGTTTTTAACTCATGGACCTGAGTGAGGCCCAGTCCTGTCGTTTAAAGGCTTTGCGTTTTTCCCTGAAACTATGGTTTAGGTGGTTGGTGATCCAGGGTTTAGAGTTTGGAAACCTCTTACAGATCCTTACTGGTATTGTTGTTGAGATGCAGAAATTAATATAGTCAGTAAGAGCAGAAACCCTCTCTTCCAGGTTGCCCTCAAAAACGTCCCAGTCTGTGCAGGCCAGAGAGCCCTGTAGTCGTGCAATGGCATCCTCCGACCAGGATGCCATTGCACTCTTCAGGCTCTGTGAGGCTGCACTTCTGCACAGCGCTGCTTTGAGCTAAATGCTAACAGCATTCTAACATGCTGATGCTAAGCATGTTTAGCATGCTAACATTTGATAATTAAATTAAACACATGGGACATGGGAATGTTGTTAGTTTTGTGTTGGGCAAAAGTTAGACCTGATGATGGTTGTTACAGTTCAGTTTGCATCAATTCATTGAATATTTGTTGAGATGTTTCAGTCTGGACCAAATTAGGTGGTGGAGCGACAGACGGACATTCATCCCTATAAATATTGCCAAACTCTACTATTCTTATCTTTCCAACAGCTCGAACAAATCATCCAATATTCTATCTCCTCATACTTTGAATATATTGTGATAAACTGTCTACAGTTAGTGCTGTCATTATTAAACTGGCTTCCTGTAAAATTTAAGATTTAACATAAAATCCTTAATTAATAAAATTACACACTCAAAAGGTCCATGCCAACAAACCTTCAAAGTTGAAGACTCGTGGTGACCAAGAGTTTTCTGTGCTGACTCTCAGGGACAGTCTCCTTCTGGAAATCAGCAAACTCTGTTGACTGTTTTTTAAATGTCATCAAAACCGAGATCACCTGGTTGACTCCTGCCACCATCACCATCCAAAGCATCTCATGTTAAAATCTGCAAGACAAGATGGGTCAAAATCTAGCAAAAGAGCACAAAGAAACACGGATAAAGATGATGAAACTATAACAAATAAAGATGAGAATGGTTTCCTCTCTGGCACCGAGCATCCTTGTGGCCAAGATCCAAATTAATTATATTAAGGTAAGTGTCAATCCATTGGGATTTGGTAATCGTGTGCAGAGATTTCTTACATAAAGCAAACAATTTTTGGCAGCTTTAAAGCCCATTAGGACAATATATCTTTTCTAAGATGATAATTTAAGAGCTGAAACTTCATTTGAGAGCGACATGATGTGGGAGGACGAGTATAACAACACCCAGCACATATGATTGAGAGCCCTGAAGTTAATAAATCAGTAAAAGGGGCTTTAGGAAATGGTCAGTAATAATGAATATGTGGTTTAGTAAATTAAACAAATCATGTACAAACACTGGCATGGTCCTTTAAGTATAAAGAGAGTTGGAATCTAAATAATTCACAATCAAATTAATTTGTGGTTGATGGCGACAACCTGCAAGGTCAAACACCGGAGGACAGTAATGTTGTAGTCAGTCATCTTTGGAAAGTAAGACTTTTTGTAGTTAAAGATTGTTGTTTGTCATTAATTACTTTAATGAGGGCCAATGTGAGACAAAGCCACAGACTTGCTTATAGGCTAGTTAATGATGCAGGAGACTTAAATGTGTCTGTTCAACTTAATGTTCTTTTTTTGTACGAGAAACGAGAATGCTGGAGTAGTTATGTTGAAGAATCTGAACATTTTACTAGTGCTAATGACACCAAGATGCAGTACGTGTAGAGAACAATTCGTTACCTTGTGGCAGCTGCAGAAATCGAAACTTGAAGATACAAGCACTCTGGGTACTCTTTCAGTCAAACTACTGGTGAGGGGTGGAAGATTTCTGTAAACAAAAGCAACCGGGGGAAGGAAATGCCATAATGCAGCATGAGCTTGTTCCTGAGGAAAACGTCAGGGACCTGAGAGTTTGATGCTTTCTTGAATGAGGCTCTAAGAGACATTAGTGGTGTGGGTTGAGATGGTAAACAACCTTTTCACTGTAGCAAGTATAACATTGAATCATTACCTCCCCTGTGCATGCATAAATGTAACAACGAACCAATAAAACAAGGAATCAGACTGTAAAAGACACACTTGTACCACAAGTGGCTGTGTTTCCTGAACTCGCAGGAAAAGAACATGTGAAGAAATAAAATTGAAAGAAAAAAAGAGATTTATTAACACAAAGCAGTGAGAGACAGGCTCGGTGCTGAAACAGTGTAACGTGAAAGGAAACAAGTGCAACTTGTATGAAAATGTCAGGCAGAACTACTGTATCTTAGACTTAAACAGGGAGGCTTTCTGGGTACTGGTACATTTGTTTAAAGAATATACTGTAACATCAATGTTTAAAGGTTAAATATATGAGGTTTAAAAGCAAACAACTACTTACTATGTAAAGATATAGTGGAGCAATGACGTCACATTCCCTCTGTGTGTATTGTCCTTGAGCTGCTCTGTGCTTTGTTTATATGACCAAGACGGACACGTGTGCATGTTAGTGTATGTGAGTCCCGCAGTGTGAAACTGTTGGCTTTGAGATTGAGACAGCGTTTTTTTCGTTTTCTTTTGACCAAACCCGAGTTGGAGATTGATGCGACAGTGGAAGGCCAATAAGGACAGCTTTGGTGTGTTTTAATGTGTTTGTCTGTCCAGTTTGAATGAGTTATGATGATCTGCAGGGTAAAATTAATGTTTTTGTCAATGGAGCCTTGTGGCGAGCGATGGAGATATAATAACTGATTTCTGGTCTATTTCAGTAGGTATCCTTTCTATAATGTTGTCGGACAACAATCTGAGCCTGTCAGTGGCAAGAACAAACTCTTTTAGTGGATGTACTTTGTTGGGTGCGTTTGTCCACAAGGATTACGTTGCTGCCTTTCACAAATATTTCCACATCACAATTCACTTTGTAAATTAAGGATTTATTTAGAACTAGACCAGTGTTGGTTATTGTTCACTATTGGTGAGTTTTATTTTGTTTCTGTCCAGTTAAAGTCTGTTTTATGATTGTCTGAAGTTGTGTTAATGGAGTCTGGAAGGTATTGCCACTTCCAAGAGCACTTGATGTTTTCTCTGATGAAATAAATCTAAATCTGAAGATGTCAATGTAGGCAGACAACAAACCTTTGTTTGGTAACTCTCAGTGACCAGCCACACCAATAAAAACGATTAAAAAAAGATAATAAATATAAATATGAAGAGGTAGTTCCTCCATCTGTATATTTAAGGTATCAGTAAATGCACTTGGATGAGGCAGGTAGACAGTGACAGAACAAATGTAAATAATGCAAATATTGCACAATTAAATGTTAAATAGTTAAACAGTAGGAGACATACGTGTACAGTATATATGTATAAAGTGTAGCATAAGCAGCAGTTTACTGTCACATAAAGCAGCTGAACCTCACAACTGAGAAGATGGAACCAGACAATAATTTAAATGATTCATAGATTAGCAAAATAATTGCTGGTTTCTTTTCTGTTGACTGACTTAATGATTAATCAATATTCTCAGCTTTAATTGAGATTTAAGGTGATTTATAAAGAAAGTTTTGTCCACTATAAATAAACATTTTGTTTTCTTGTTTTAAATTAGTTAAGCAGACCTGTTCTCATTTTTGTGGGGTTTTTTTGTCTGTATAATTTCTAAATGAATTAAAAATATACTTCTCAAAATTGTCCCAAAGGCAGATAAAACCAAATTACTCTGAACTCATGATATCTCACAGTTCCTCACCTTTAGGCACTCACCTTAACGCTGTACTTCAGTCGTCAAACTTCTTTCATCACGTCCGGAAGGAAGAATCGTATCTGGATGATCTTTGACACCAGACTCCTGCAACAGGGCCACATCAGACCAAACCAAAGGTAGTTAGATGCACCTGAAACAAAGAGCATGAGTCAACGTTTCAGGTTCAGTTTAAAAAAGATTTGAACAATTATGTCGTCTCTGAGTGAACTGCACTAATGAATGAGTGTGACGCTACATCCACAATAGCCAAAAGCAGAACTGATGTCACTGCGCGGACACGTTTTGGTCCCCACTTTAGCAACAGACTGGTGCGTGATGTGTTTCTCTCTGCTCATCCATGTGATGTGCAGAAGACAAACTCATATATCTTGTTTCTATGGCGTAAAGACCTTGAGTGAAGCTAATTTAAACTGTATAGACTGAAAGTGAGGACTAGAAACAAAAAAAGCCAGTTAATCGCCACTGTACCTCTGGGTGCAGCTGTCATTCATTTCCATCTACAGTCTGCTACCTCTGGGTCATTACCAAACAGGAACCAGTGGTGAAAATACAACTATGGTTGAGTCATCTAACTAGAAAACGAAAGAATAAGAGACAAAAACAGACACAGAGGCAGACCCAACAGCACCTCGGCAAGAAATGCAGAATAAAAACCAGACACACAGAAGGACTGAAACAAGTGAAGCTGAAGGTCCCCATCAAGCTGCAGGATGATTCATCAATGAGTTATCCTCTGCATATTGACAAATATCAAAATAGGTAAGCAGAGGGCCAAGTAATCAATATAAAAAATGTGTTTAATGGGACTTGTATTGTTGACTTTACATCAGTCTCCATTCATCTAGATGAAGATAATACATCTGTGTCCTTCAGAAATGTTTTGTCGATGTGGAATTAACTCAAGGGTCAGTGCACACACACACACACACACACACACACACACACACACACACACACACACACACACACACACGGCATTGACTTATATTGATTACTCTGAGACTTACCCATAACCACCACATGTCTAACCCAAACTATAATCTTAATCTTAACCATAAACAGTCTTGGCCCTAGAAATGTGATGACTTACGTTGTGGTGACTTTAGTGTTGGCACTGTTTCACCAAAAGGGAAGCCAGATTTAACAGATCGATGTCCCAACAACATGAGTATTACACATTTTCACACACACACACACACACACACACACACACACACACACACACACACACACACACACACACACATCAAAAGAGATTTTAGATCACCTTGTGACTGCAAATCAAGTCCTGCTGCGGAACATTTTCTCCATTTAGTTTGCAAAGGAACATATTTGCCACCATTCACCAAACCCATCTCCCTCCCTCCCTCGGGTCTCTTCACACAAAAACCGGAAAATAATTAAAGAAATAAAACAAATATGTTCGCGCTCTGTCCGGATGAAACATCTGTGTGTGTGTGTGTGTGAATGGACAGTGGCGCACATCCAGGTCTGCTCCACATGTGAAGCACATACTACAGAGCTATTCTGGGGGCTAAAAGTGAAATCTCCTCTCTATAAATAGGACGATCGGGGCTGGATGCGGGGGCGCGCCTCTCAGTCCTTGTGTCGGTCACCTGCGAGATCTATTTATAGACACAGCGTCGCTTTACCTCACAGGCGACTGGCGACAGGTTTTTTGCGGGTTGCGTAAGACCGGCTGCTGTTGCGCGCGGCAAATTATTCATAAATGTCATTCATTAAACCGACTTCACTGCTCATGAAGCTTTTGAAGATCGTCCTTGGTTTTAAACAGACAGAGAACAAAGCGCAGAGCCTGACGCACACACACACACGTCATTAAACAGTTAAATGATAAGATTCATTCTGGAAACTGCTGTGATGGTTGCTGGTGTTTGATGGTCTAAACTGGTCTTTGAGGGTCATATACTGGTGTCTTACTGGTGTCGGGTCGCTGGTCCTGCGCTCATTGTTTTATCAATTACCTCCTGTTAATTGTTATCTCAGACTTGCACACACAGGATGAAGACAAAAATATACACATGGCATTATAGCCTATATATAACAAAAACCCGTTCACAAAATGCTACAGATTGCCTCCTAACAGGAGAATATGTAATTGCAGTAAAGGCGCGGAAGGTGCGCAGCATTAATGTCCGACACACTAACGAATACGGGAGGCCACCGGCAGATTTTGTGCAGGTTTATGCATTCATTACTGTTCTCAGCCGCTCGGGAGTCCATTCATAAAAGGCGACGGAGGGAAGCAGCGATGTGATAAACAGCCTCAGCATCCATGTCCGCCTCCTGTACCAGCAGCTCGGTGACTGAGCGTGTTGCCTTTCAGCTCTGCGGTACAGCCGAGCACCGTCAGTCTCACATGATTAACGTGTTGACAGTGAAAATCTGGTCGAAGTGAGTTGGTGAATCGCACCTAACGAACACCTGCCGTGTTTACTGACAGGTCCGGGGCGAACAGGCAGTGACGGGTAGCCTACCTCAGGTGCCAGACATATAAACACAGAGACCTCTTTCGTATGCAACTCAGCCCCCCCGCCACCACTCCTCTCCTTCCCCTCCCTCCTTCACCCCCCCTCCTCCAATACACCGGAGTCCGGTGACTCCGTTTACGTTTTACGCTTGCTCCGCCCCTTACTCGGTTTTGTCCAAATCGGGCTTTTTGCGTCGCCGGAGCTCCCGATTTCAGCCCGACGTCATCAGCGAGTAGAGGGAAGAGCTGACGTCGAGCGAGAGTCACCGAAAGGAGAGGGCACGGGAGAGGGAGGGGGGAGAGCTTCACCATTGCAAACACTGATATGAGACATATCTATCCCCCTCGGCCCCCCCTTCTTCTTCACCCCCCTCCCTCCGTTTTACGTCGGTGTTGGTGCGTTGGGAGCCCCCCTACTCCGGCGGAGTCCCAGACTATATAAGTGACCCGCGAGCAGAGTCCCTCAACCAGATTTACGGGATCCGGACTTCTGTGAGAGAGACGGCTACCACGGCCGCCGATTCACCTGCACTCCGAGAGGGGGGACAGACATTCAGCAGCCAGCCAGCCATCCGAGCTGGACGCTGTGGCGGAGCTAAGCAGACCGAGACAGGACAGGAGAAGGTTTTTAAACCTTTCTCTGGGAAAAAACAAAAATAGCTGAGATGAGAGTCCAATAACACCTTAAGAGCTTTCCCACTTCTACAACCTGTCTCTTAACACATCTCGGAGACGGGGCAGCCCGAGGCGCGGCGTTAAACAGCACTCCGCTCACAAACTCTCCAACTCACATCCGGAGGAATTTTGATAGTTCACCGCAACAACCAGCCACAATGTACCGCTCAACCAAAGGAGCCTCCAAGGCTCGACGGGACCAGATCAACGCCGAGATCCGGAACCTAAAGGACTTGTTGCCCATATCCGATGCAGATAAAGCGCGGCTCTCATACCTGCACATCATGTCACTCGCCTGCATGTACACCAGGAAATCCGTCTTCTTCACTCAAGGTAAGAATGAATTCACTCTGAATTAAAAACGACCTGTTGATGAATCTGCGGCACAGACAGCCCGCTCACAGTAGTGGAATCAACAAGTGTTTTAGTGGCACCGCATGCAATTGTCTTCATATAAATGTCATTTTCAGATAGGCTGTAGATCTGTGGGTCTTTAATTGATCGACAATAATCGATGTGGAAGCTGATAACGGCGTTAAACAGCAGGTTTTATCGCTGTCCATGGTACTGAAATGCTTTAGCTCAGAAATACGGCCGCGCTGCTGTCCGTGGTGCTGAAACACACTGCGGCCACTGTGGGTTTTTTTTTTCTTCCTCCCATTGCGGAAATCAGATATGTTCATTGTTATTAGATTCAGCTTTATTAACACATTTGGCACCTTTTCTGTTCTTCACACAGGAGCGGGAACTGCTGCTAGTCTCGAGGAGAGCGCAGGGTTTCTGTCTTTCCACGAACTGTCGGAGTTGATGCAGGCGCTGCCGGGGTTTCTGATGCTGCTGACTGGGGAAGGGAAGCTCCTGTACCTGTCAGACAGCGTCTCCGACCACCTCGGACACTCCATGGTGAGTCTACACATAACCAAAAAATTAATTTTAGTAAAGGAATACTCTACTTTGGGCTTTATGAATAACGTCTTTGTTTGTAAATTTTTTAGGTGGATCTTGTGGCACAGGGGGACAGCGTGTATGATATAATCGACGCCTCAGACCACTTCATCATGAGGACCAACCTGTCAACCTCTACATCACTTGAGATGGGTAAGACAAAACGTCCACATTAAATTCACAAGTTCGATTTATTTTTTTTCTTCCTCCACCTAATGCAGACAGATTTTTAATAAACCTCTTCTCATCCTCTCCTCCACAGACCGTCTCTTTCGCTGTCGTTTCAACACCTCCAAGTCCGTGCGGAGGCAGAGTGCTGGGAACAAGCTGGTTCTGATCCGAGCTCGCTGCCTCTCCCCCCCAATCACTACTCCTGCTGCCGGGTCCTACTGGACCTCTAACCCTGTCTGGGTGTGTTTCTGCTCCCCACTGGAGCCCCACCCGACCCGCTCCGGCCCCGGGGCAGAGAGGGAGTCGACCTCCGCCCCTCCCCTGGCTGACACCAACTTGTTCCTGGCGTGCTTCTACTCGCAGCATGGCCGAGACTTGAGGCTGCAGACTGCGCAGGACAGGTGAGTTCACACAAATAGCAGATCGTCACCTACACCTGTTGCTTTAATATGAAGTTATCTGTTTATAAGATAACTAAATTGGTAAAAACATTATCCTCCTGACGTATCACCACCCACTCTCTCCTGCAGTGTGAGCGCCTATCTTGGCTTTGATGTGACAGCTTTACGCTCTCGCTCTTGGTACAGCCTCCTCCACCCACAGGATCTGTCACATGCCTCCGCTCAGCACCGCAGCCTATGTAAGTATACTCTTCACACATACCTACCAGTTACAACCATCCATGCCCACACAGTTACACACACATTGTGCCCACTGGCACATCCACGCAGAGAAAAACACTATGATGATTAATAGGATTACAAACCGATGCCAACTTGTGCTGTGACTGTTGTTCAACAGTGAGAGAAGGAGGAGAGGGCAGAGCTGAAATGGTGGTGCGTGTGCAAGCTCTGGACCAGTCGTGGGTTTGGCTCTACATGGTACTTCAACTGCAGCCTGGAGAAATCCCCATCAGCAGCAACAACTACATCATCAGGTATTTACTCCCTTTTTTCACACCACTCATCAGTTTGGAGACAAAAATAAAGAGAAATTCAAGCAAAAACAACAAACTAACTCCCTGTTTCTCCTTCTCTCTCTCAGTGACTCTGAGGCCTGGTCAGTGCGTCAGCAGCTGGGCTCAGAGCAGACCCAGCTGACCCTGGTTCTGAGTGCTGGTACATCTCAGCAGGAGGGTCTGAGCCTCCAGTCTCCAGAAACCCTGTCAAGCCCAGACCAGGTCTTCACCCCAGGCAGCAGCGGCCTGTCTGCCCAGTCCTTTGACTTCAGCACTGCTGGCTGCAGTGTAGGCTCTTCTGATGAACCAGGGAGCTCTGCTGCTGAGGCCATGCAGCTGGAGGGTGACCCTCGCTCCAGTATCTCCTCTCTGGAGGAAGAAAGCTTCTTTCAGCAGCATCCTACTGAAAGCCCCTCAGCTGCCTCCTCCCCGACTCCAGTCACTGTCGAAACAGTAGCAGACTTAGACTTTTTAACCCAGAACATTCTCCTGCCGCCCTCCTTCCAGCTCGACCCTCCACTGCCAGCTCTCCCCCTGCCCCTCCCCCCAGTCCCCACCTCACAAGCTCAACAGACCAAAGAGTTTGTGTGCACACCACCCTATACTCCCCAGATCGGCGGGGCTAGCTTCCCATTCGGTGAACCCCTCTTCAGCTTCGACCCCACTGGCACTACCACTCCTCCGCCCTCTGCTACAACAACCACCGCGACCACCTCACTGGCCCCTGCAGCTTCCTCCACTGCCCCACCAACTACCGCCTCCAGCCCTGCTCCCCCCACCACCCTGTCTACCAAGCTCCCCCTCGCACTACCTACTCCATCCACTGACTTCCTCTTCTCCGTCGACCCCTGCAGTGGCTCCCTGTATGAGAAACTGCCCCCCACGCCCGACAGCCCTGGAGATGGCGACTGCACAGTGATGACCCTGCCCGAGGTTCGGGGTCCTCTGTATGTAGATGTACCACTGGGGCCCCTCCAGTGTCCCCCTGAGGGCCTCCTCACCCCTGAGGCATCCCCCGGTAAACAGCCCTGCCTCTCCTTCTTCTCCCTAGAGAGAGAGAGGGAGAAGGAGAGGGCAGAAATCTCCCTCTTAGCTCAGCATATCAGCTCACTGGCAGAGGGATTCTACCTGGATCCACTCTTGTCCAAACTCTCTCCCCCCTCCATGTCACCCTCATCCTCCCCTCCCTCCCCCTTCCTGTCTCCCACTATAGAAACTGCTGATGTTGATTCAGTCCACATGCTTAGGGAGTTTTATCCCATCAAAGCATGGAGAGGTCTGGACATTCCCATGTTCCTCGACGATGATGATTCTCTGTTTGAAGAGAGCATCCTAGAAACCCTTCTCCAAGACGACTTCGCTCCTCCTCAGCCCACCGGCCTCTCCTCTCCCTCCCCTTCGACCTCCCCTATGCCCAATCCCTCTAGCCCAACCTCTTCTCAAACCCCAGTATACTGGCGCCAACCCTCCCAGTTTGAGGGAATGGGCCACTTCTGTAGCGTCCAATCGGCGCAATGTAACTCCATGGCTGGGTGCGGCGTGACTGTGGCTGCTGAGGCTGGGGCAAATATGGAAGGGGAGGGGCTAGCGGAGGAAGCAATGGAGATTGAGGTGGTGTCATCTCCTGTGTCCTCTTGCTCCTCCATCCCAGCTTCCCCTCCCCTCATCCTCACTGCCTCCCCCAGCCCCGCCACCTCCACACCCATCGCCTCACCCACGCCCGCTGTGTCTTGCACTCAGTCCCTCCTGGAGGAACTGGCCGTCCTGGAACCCATGTTTGGGGCAGGTGCCTCGATCGCCCCTGGCTTAGGGCAACAACCTGAGTTGTATCAACTCCAATGTCATCCATCGCCACAGTGCTTCCACAAAGGTGAGAATCTGTCTCTGTTTTCTCTTCTTAAATGAGATGAAAAACCTATTTCTGAAAACTCACCACTAACTTCCTTTTTTCTCTCTTTTCTATTTTTTGTCTTTCAGATGGGAGTGGAAGTGTTCCTCCGTTCTAAAATAAGTCTGTGACTTACTTCATTAAGTATGGCATATTGTCATATTTTGTGGAGCCCCTTTTACTGAAAAGTAAAAAATAATTAAGTGTATAAATATACATAATGTATATACAACTTAAGGACTTTAACTCCTACATGTGTCCTAAGAACAAAGATTGGCTTTATATTTTTGTTCAGTCATTAATCTGTATACTACTACAAAACTGGTGCAACATTTACATGATGGTGCAACCACATGGACTCATAACTGACTGGGTTTTGAGTCCATGTGGTGTCTTTCAGCTTCTCTGTAACATGAGCTTCAGATATGATCAGACAGAGAAACCTCTCTGAACTTGTAAGCGCTGTTTAACTTCCAGACGCGCATTTGTATTCACTCGTAGTGAAAAATCTGTTGTGAACAAAAAACAAACAAAATATTTCTTGCTACTTCAATAAGGAGATGAATTATAGCACTTTTGCCTGACATGCAGCAACGCAAACCCAAATCTCAAATGTATTGGAAGTCAAATGTTTACAATTTTTTTACATCCTTAAATGACCACTATCTGTACATCAAATTACAAAAGATTTCTTTTTGATAAGAACTCTTCTATCCAGTCTTCAGAGGCAGTACAGCTCTGATTTGAAAGCACTCTTCCTCACAGCCTGAAGGGCTACATCAAAACATAAATAGTAATCAACTTTAAACCTGAGATACTTTGAGCTTTGAGTTTGCGGCTTCAAACCTTTAACATTTCTTATTTATCTCTCCATCTAAAAATCTTGTGTATCAATGTGATGTGCAAACAAAAAAGAAAACACATGAAGAGATCCTGGCATGTGAAGATCTCAAGAATGTTGAAGGTGTCCATTGCTTTACAAGATGTAACACCAAACAAGATATTTGTCTGGAAGTTTGCCGGAGCTCTGATCATGCCACAAATCCACTGCTACGTTGTACTGTACATTAGACTCTGAATGTGGGCTCTACAGGTCCCCCCCGGCCTGAGGGCAGTCGGCTGGATATTGTTGCAGCATCAATATTTGCAATGCTGGCAGCTTATAGCAGCTCCTGCGTGCCTGAAATGGCCATGACCTGCTGAACTCTGAACTCTTTATCATGTCCATTCAACATGGACATTTACATCGTTGCTCCACTGGAGTGCGGTGTAGTGAGGCACAATTGACTATGTGAATGAGCGATTCTTCTTTTTTGAGAGGGGTTAGAATACAAAAGTTTTGTTTTAAAAAATGAAAATAGGGATGGGGTGCTATTTCTATTCAGTTACCAAGCGACACGGGTTGAGAATGGTACTATTCCCATGGTGTCGACATGCTCACGTAGAGTTGTCTACGGTCAAGTAAAGGATTGATTCCTACGTTCTAGCTATTAAAGGCTAAGTTAATATACATGTGTAAAATTACTATATTGTATGTGTGATATTTGAAAAAGATGTTATTGCATATGCATTATGTCTGTGGATATAGGCATATGTTCTTTTCAGAAAGGTTGTACACATTTGTACATTTGTATGAAACTGTTCTTGGTCTGTATATATATATAAGAAAGAGATTTTTATTGTATAAGATGGAATATATTCTGAACATCTTACTTACTGCAGAATGGACATTGTGGACCAGTGTTCTATTGTGTTGCTTATAAGTGTATTTGGTTGTCATACAAATGCATTTATATTAAAGTGCACTTAATGCAGCTGATGCTTTTGTGTCGTCATAGTCAAGCCCCTTGTTCCTCCCTCAGCCTCATCATCATCACCATCATCATCACCATCATCATCATCATCATCCCACCATCCCTGCCTCTTTTCCTCTCCCTCCCATACACTGTCCTCCATTTCTTCCCCTGGAGCGAGTTTCGCTCAGCAACAGCACTGACGCACACACATGACGAGACAGAATGAGACACTATCTGACTCAGACTGACGCACACTCTTGGCATCAAGGTTTTTGTGTTTGCGCATGTGCACACACAGTTGGCCTCCCACTTATGATGATGCACGCACACACATAATAGTAGGCATATGACCCCCCCACCACCACCCCTCTTTACAAATCACAGTAGCCCACATTCACTCGGTGTACCTGCAACTCCATCAGCGCTCGACGTGGCGTAAGACTCCATATATAGGCATTCCTGCTCAAGAGCTCTGACTGAAGCAGCCTCCCATCTATTCTCAGCCTCCATTCAGAAGGATCAGAGAGGGGAGGGCTGGAGAGAGGGGGGAGACAAAGAAAGAGTGAGGGGAGGCTAAAATTAGAGGTACAGTAAAGACGGATGTGGGGCAAAGCGATGCTCTTTCGCCACAGGATGGAAAGGTGAACATAATCAAAATCATACAAAAAACACATGGATAGCCCATTTTCACTAAATCATTATAGATAAAAGACAGAAGATTTTATGAACTGAGGGCATATATAATATCTTTTCTGCCAACTCATCACCTGTGCCAGATGCCAGATAATACAGAATCTATTATATGTAATGAGGCAAAGACAGAAACATTATAATGGTTTTCTGCAGGCGAACATTTTGTTCCATCACTGGCTGCTGCAGTGTCTGTGGTGGACTGAAGATGAGCAGTGGACAAAGAGCTGCACAGCCGACTGCTGCTATCTTCTGGCAAACACAAGTACTGCACCAGAGAGGAGGATACTGTATGCAGAGTGAGAAGATGTTATCAAAAGGTTATGACGAGGGCAGATGTAAGGACACAGGGTAGGGCCGGGTGATCTGTTTGAGTCATTAGTAGAATATTGAAGGATAGGTTCACATTAAGTCCAACATGCTCATATGTACACTGCTAAGAGTTATTAGTTGGCTCAAATGTTCCTCCTCTCCAGGGTGGCTTTGAAGACATCATTCCTTCTTTGTATTTTCCCCAGACAATGTTTCCTTTCTAAGCTGTGGATCAATAATCAATAATAGTAATATTCATAAAATAAATAATAATAATAATAATAAACTCAGACACCAATGGCAGCGAGCTACCATGACCATCTGAAGCAAATTGGGGTTCATATGGAGACTTAAACAGGACGGGAGGAGATGATTAATGGACAACCTCCTCTACCTCCTGAGCCACCGGCCCAGACTGGTGCACTGGAAGACACCCAGATTCAGCCAAACTTCAGACGAGAGAGAATGAACAATTACAGCAACGATAAAACTTTGAATGTACAGTTAATGTGTGACGTTAAACTTCAATAAGAATATTTTCTGATATGTGGATTTATATCATAAAACAGCAAATGCAGGAAAACTCCCATATAAAAACAGTCACACCTGACCACTGATGATCCAGGAAGTGTAGTGTGCAATCCTTTTTTAAATTTGACAAAATAGTGAGAAATGCCAAACAAAAAGATCCCTGAGGCAACACAAAATGCTAGTTTAATCTGAAAACCCAAAACTTACAATTATGTTAAATTATGTTCCCTTTTCAAATGTTTATAGAATATGTTTGCTAACACTGTATGATTCATAATATGCATGTTTGCTCTTAAATTCACTACTTTCCTGATTTTTGACCTGTGGAGAGTTTTGATGGTTACATGGATGTTGCTTTAGGCCCCCCTCCACTCAAAAATATGTTTTTCTTCTTGTTCCCACAGTTGGATGTTTCAGCTTCACTGTGCAGAATGATGTATGAGCAGAGTTTGACACTATAAGGATGTTTTCACATTCATCTGCTGAAAGTGGAGTGTTTCTCTGTGCTCATTGAAAATCTGATTTTTAATGGCCTACAAGCAGGATTTGTGATCTCAGAAATAGTTTGGAAGTCTCTCCTAGTCCAGTATTCAACTTCCCAGACTTCTTTCATCCCTTTGTACTTTTCAGCCAAACCTTCAGACTTATATACTTAATATTTATTGTTAATTAATGACATTTGTAAAACGAAATCCCTTTGCTTTCAAAACTAGTTGTTTGTTGCTGGTCACAACCAGTTGAGTCAACATGTTTTTTTGTGGCCGTAACAGGGTCATTTTATCTCCTCCTTAGGTCTTAATTTTTAATGTCATTGTCTGACTGGTGACGCATGTCTTGAGTAGTTCAAGGTGCTCATCAGTCAAACTAATCTCTGTAGTCCTCTGATTGAATGATTCAGCTTGTGTGTGTGTGTGTGTGTGTGTGTGTGTGTGTGTGTGTGTTTGTGATGCCACCCATATATCTGATGAAAGTCGGACAGACAGAAACATTGTAATTCAATAAATATTTCAGCAGTAAGCGAGACAGTGCAGGGATTTTTCTCCTTATTTTCAAGTTGCATATTCCTTTAACGCACCTGTCTAACTCTCAGGTGTGCAGAGGTTTTTTTTCAAAATATTTTGGAAAATGTTAAACAGCACATCTTCACATCAGAGAAGCAGTAACCAGGTAATCATTGGTACTTCACGGTAAATGACTTAATTGTTCTAAAATGGTTGACAGTTTCCTGTCTATTGACTTAGTGATCGACTGTTTAAACACTAGTTCAATCTCTGTGCATTACATGAGACCAAACCTTCTATATGTGTAAAACAAAACTTGACATTATAATTCCACTCAACAATATTTGAGTTACCGACTGACCATTAGTCCATGTGACTTTTGCAATAATTCATGTGATGAACCCTTTAGATCACAGATTGATAAGAAGTGTGTCAAGTGTGCAAGAAACCATCTGCACAACCTGACAGAAAGCCAAATCGCTTCCAGAAGTGTTAATAATAGATAATAACATCAAAGAGACTGCATGTACAAAACCTTCCAAGACAGAGCAATTACATTTTCATTAGCTTGGCTCAGAGGAAATGAAACGCTCGGGGTCATAAATATTTTCAATATTCGAGTGGATGCTTTTGTTGCAAAAATGTAGATGAAGTAACATCTCTTAAATAATTCTAAAATACAAAAAACAAAACAATTTGTTGTAAAGAAATATCTTATTATCAGCTGTGAATAAGGACACAAGAGAGAAAAAAATATATTACATAACAACTGTTTATTAAGATCAGACACGTACAACGTTAACAGTGTTTTTTTTTTTAAGAATGTGGATCATTTATAGAGTCAATAGAAACAGGAATGGGGGCGTTAATATTAGATGTTGCAGGTCTTCATTTCCTTTTGCCCGCTTCAACTGCAGCAGCTGCAGCGGCTTCTGCATCAGCTTTCAACTTCAACTCTCTCTGCTCCAAGAAGATTTTGTACTCATCAGCTGAGAGACTGAAGAAGAGGAGGAGGAGGGGGAAAAAGAAGAAAAATGTATATTCACTCAGTTTATATTCAACAGGGTTAATAAATCATTAACACTGTTAAAACGCCAAAATGTTAAGGACGGTGTTCCTTGCATCCCTACATCACTTTAGTAGTTTGGTGATTTAAAATGTAATAAAATTGGACAAATGTGGATTGAAAACAGCAGATCGCGATATTTCCAGTGGACATGGTGATGTTTAATAGCAGAAAATCCTTCAGCTATCTGCAACATTAACTTTAAACATCAGTCTCCCAGAACCAAAGAGCAATGTCTTCTTTCTGGACTCACCACAGTGCAACAGTGTTCAACAACCATCCAGGGAGAAATCCATTGTAAAAGAGGCTGAGATACCAATTCCTCCACTGACAATACTCTCAATAAATCATAATGCTCTGCAGCCGCAAGACATGTTAGGTTTTAAGTAAGGGGGAGAAAGGGATTCTGGGAAAAGTACAATATCATTAACTGAAATAATGCGGCAGGTTGAGGGAGTGTGATTGTGGAAGAGAACTGAGCTGAAACAGTTCATGGCAAAATAAAAGGAATAAATGATAAATATCTGAAAGTATGAGAGTAAACACAGGTGGATGTTAAGATGCAAAGCCCCTCACGGGTAAGCAAGTGGGGGGGATGTCACATCTGTGTAATCCAAAGCAGCTGATACAAAAGCACGATGTACAATCTTTGTTAAGCCTATAGCATTCAATTTCTGTTGAATCTCTGTGTCCCAAATCCATACTACATACTGATTGAACACAATATATACCATATACTGTTTTATACTAGCAGGACATTGTGCAACATGTGTTACATATTGTTATTATTGTACCACTTTACCAGTGTGAACACTACATCCTGCTTTACACCACTACTGTGTCAGAGCTCCTTTCATTATTTTATTTTGAAAGGTTTTTTGTTGTTAATTAGATGTCTCACAGTACAGGTCCAGACAGGATACACGGGATAGAGGTGGGATGGCATGCAACAAAAGGTCCCTGGCTGGAATCAAACCAGGGACATTGTTATTATGTAGTACGCATCTTAAACCACAAGAACCAGCAGGATGCCAAGACAGAGCTGCTGATTGAATTTTTGAGACTGTAATTCCTGATGGTGTTGCACTGCTTGTTATTGTCGGGTGCTCATGTTATTATTCATGTTATTTTGTATAAAGAGAGTCAGGCTGCAAAACAAAAAAATGACCTCTGCAACACAATATGAATTTATTACAACTGCACCATAAACTAAAGACAGACACATAGGGAGAAAGACAAATACTTAGAGTATCTTATTAAGGTGGGTGGCAAATTGCATCGTTAAAACTAAACTGGGACCATACACAAAATCGAAATATATACTGAATAATGCCCGAGCATATAAAGTACACTGGTGGTACAGTAGATACTATATGATGATGTTAAGTATTACGATTGTAAGGTACTGGATCGGAACGGCAAAGATTAACACATAAATATAAAAAAAAACAAAAAACAACAAACAAACAAATACATAATACCTTGCACACTTTTTTAACCCTGTACACCCTCCCAAGTTTTCAAAGCTTGTTGGACCACCAGACTATAAATGGGAACCAAGAACCGATTCTAGCTGAAAACCGGTTAACAATTTTTCTCAATTATATTTTTTAATTTCTTTTTACATGTTTGAAATAAAACAAAAATCTAGCCTAAACATGCACCGTGAAGCTGTATTACACTGGGAAAAAAGTATGTACATTTGACAAAGAAATACTGAATAGGCGTCAGTACTGAAAGATACTCAATATTAAAGACTTGAGGGATCATAAATAGATGTGATGGGGACGTCCCAACCTTTGACTGAGCACTTTGACTTTACAACAGTTTTTGCTGTTTTTACTGAATTATACACTGTTGCTGAATGTGGTCACTGTGGTCACTTTACTGTTACCTTATCCGCCCTCTACTGGCTGTTAAGAGGCACAGCAGCATCTACAGATGACACCAGGGTCATTCACTTGTTTTCTTTGTAATTCTGCTGAAATATGTATGAAGCTTTATGTTTGTGACACTGTGTGTTTGGTTTTAAAGAACTACATAAAACGTCAGGACAGCTTACGGGTGGGCGGCTGTGGCTCAGAGGAAGAGCCGGTCGTTCCTTAATCGGAAGGTTGTGGGTTCGATCCCCGGCGATTGGGGTTTGATCCTGGTGCCACATGTCGAAGTATCCTTGAGCAAGATACTGAACACCAAATTGCTCCCGATCGGTGTGTGAATGTGTATGTATGTATTAGTTTCAGTTCGATGGACTTTGCCATCACTGTGTGAATGTGTGTGAAAGGGTGAATGTGCCACGTAGTGTAAAAGCGCTTTGAGTGGTCGGAAGACTAGAAAGGCGCAATGACTACACTGCTTACATGCACACAGGTCAGGTTTATGGTGACCTGAGGTCAATACAATGACATTATAAGTGCACAGGATCAGGACTTACTCGTTGACGATCTTGATGCCCAGCGAACGAGCAGAGCCGACAATGGATTTGACAACGTATTCTAGAGAGGCGTTCCTTATTTTGAAGCACTCGTCCTGGGCTTTCACCTGGGCAATCTCATACACTGCCCTCACCGACACCATCCCTGCTGTCTCGTGGCCTTCACACAAAAAAAGAGACTCGAGAGTGTGAATACACAATACAAAGGAGGAAAAATTCAATAAACGTACAGAGAAGAGTTTGGCACAAAAGAGGACAAAGTGGGGGTATGTGTGTGTGTTGGAGACAGTGTAGAGGTGGTATTAGAAGTCAACAGCTGAAACCAGGCTGGAGATAGCTTTAAGCATTAAAGGTAGAAATTCATAATTCTCTTTTCATAACACACCACCTTTGCCACTTCCTTCCTCCGCTGCAGTTCCCCCACGTCATGAATATAACATCAATCACAGCAAAGCTCAAAACTGAGTCCAGGGAGAGACGTGTGTCCATTACAGGATGGGCTCAGCGGGTGCAGATTGGAGTGAGAGCGGACACATGAGTGCAGCAGCACATCTCACCTGTCTTTCCAGCGCCTTTCGCGATGCCCGCTGCTTGCTTGAGGAAGTAAGACACCGTGGGCTGGCCGATCTTCAGGTCATAGGTTCTGTCAGGCTGAGGAGACAGAAGAAGAATCCAAGTTAAAACCTACAATCAAAAGGTGGAGGTGTGAACATGTGATTTCCATGAGATTATAATCTCAGCCAAGCATGAGCTTCAACCTGGATTAAAGTACTGAGCTCATGATTTCCTCAGCACACCACCACCGCTGCAAAGAAATGAATGCACAGACTATAAAAACAAACGTTTTTTCATTCATTCAACTAAATGGCAAAGTTGGCAGATTTACCATAAAAATTCATAGTAATTTTTGAAACAATTGGACCTGGATTTTAGATAGAAGTTGACAAAAGCATGCTCATCATTTCTGGCCGACGACCAGCTGAAATAACAACTGTTGCTGGCAGTTTCCATCAGCTGCTGCAGCTGGCTAATTGAGCTAACATTAGCTAGCTCTACAAGTCTGAAAATGCCTCTCAGGCTGACTTTTTATTGTAGTGAATATACAGAACACGTGAACTTGATTACTAAGTAAAAATGTATTCTTATAGAGTACAGCTATACAAAATGTGGTGTTTTTAATTTTTTTTTTTTTGATAGATTAGCTACACGCGATCCAGTACGTTGTTCGTAGTCAGATGATTCTGATAATGCTCGAAATTCAGAATGAGGCAGTAAGTGAGAGTCTGAATGGATGAGATGGGAAGATGAAAGCTAATTATTGTTTACTCAATGTGTCGTTCCAGTCAACATGTGTGTGAAATCTGGAATCAGCCAAATTCATTTTGAGGTCACAATCATTTTTGACCTTTGACTCAAAAGTGTGAACTGTATGTGACTGGTTCAATTCGGCAATTTCAACATGATGAGTTAAAGGCTGTTTATATAACTCATTATTCATCTATATGGTTTTAATTTAATGAATGGATTGATAAACCTCCAAAGGTTGAATATAAAAAGAAACATCATTGAAAATGTGTCCTCAATGATAACTACAGCTCTGACCCAACATACTGTACATCAGTTTTCAGGCACTTGATAATAAATGAAATGAAACACGAGCACAGACACAAGTAATGAGGTTTTCCTGTGTTTTGAAACGTTCAACAGATTCTAATTGAAATTCAAAACTGAAGTATCAACATACTGTAGCTTGGACCTAGAGACTGAGTTCCCATAAAAAATTCAAGGCAGACAGCTGAGTTAAATGCCAAAAAGGTAAAAAGACTTTATAATCGAGGCTACATAATTAACGCTCAGACGAATGTGTAACGACCGCTCACTAGTCTTCCTCGGGGTCTTCAATGAAGCAGTGGACAGTTTTTGGGGAGAATCATTTCCTCTCGTCTACAGTATTTGAGGTTCCCTGTTAATCAGTACCTCCTTTTTTTTTTTGTCCCTCTCAGATTCAAGTAGTGCTTCCTTCCATTGTATTCATACCTTGGGCCTAATTCATTCCTGTGTTCAGTACAATAGTTACTATCTAACTACTAACAGAAACTATAAAATAACAACAACAACCACTGTTTTTATTATTACTGTCCCACCTGTAAACAATTATTTATTATCATTTTCAATTCAATTATCATCATTTTGTCTTTTATTGCAACCGTTTGTATTAATATGAGAACACAACAAGCTGTGAACATAACTCTGATATACTGCTGCCTTATAAAGTTGATATGGTGAAGGTGTTAGGAAAGAGCTGCCTATTTACATATCCAGTAGATATGGAGCAACATTAGCATTCATCAGTAGTCGTGTTTCTGGTCACCTGATAAAACTAAGTCACTAAATATCTGTCTGCTGTTTGGTGGTGGACAGGTAGCAGACAGTAGGTATTTTACTGCTGCAGCAGGAAACAAATGGTGATGAGATCAGTGACAGTGAACCAAAAAAGTAAAATTGAGAATTGTGCAACCAAAACAACTGCAGCGTTTATAATTCTGATAATAAATGATGAGTGAACGCTCATCTTTAACATTGAAGTAACCTAAGACATTTTGCATGAAGTGTTTACATTATTTTGTCCACCCCCTGCGTCTCCAACTGTGTGCTGCTGCACATCTGCTCTCCAGCCTCATTTGCTCGCCCTTTGCATCCTCCCCTCGGGACAAAAATAAAAATAATCTCTTCAGCCTCGCTGAGTTATTCTGAACCTTTTCTTTTAATTCAGACTCATTCCCTGGTCGCAGACGTTTATTTATTAAAATCTGACACATAGATTCAATTAATAAATCATCTGAAGAAAATTTACTTTAGATTATCTGTTATCTGTCACATAAAAAACAAACAAACAAACACAGGGCAATAAACTGTAGGCTGAGCTGAGAAGATACCACAGAGCAGGTGATTTGTCATCTGAGACGTGTTATCTAACAGTAGTGACCTTTCGACAGAGGGAACAGAATTTTTCTCTATCTGCAGGAAGCCTATCGGTTGCAAAGGTCCAATGTGTCGCTGTTGTTTCCTCTTCTATTGTTATAAGACGAAACACAAACATTTACTGCACCAGGCTTTTCCTGCAAAATGACAAAGTGAAAAATACGCAGACAGATAGAAGTGGAGTGATGGTGTAGGAACAAGTATGGGAGCAGCAAAAAAAAAAAATAAAATAAAGAATAGTTCAATATTTTGAACTTTCATGCCGAGAGTTGGATCAGATGCGATTAGCTTAGCTTAGCACAAAGACTGAAAACAGAGGGAAACAGCTAGCCTGCTCTCTAAATGTAAACATAATCCGCTATATCTCGTTTCCTTAACATTTACACAAATTCTCTTGACACATTGTTGCACTGCACTGAGCCACTTTTTACCAGGAAATAGTTCCAGCACATAACTCCCTGTATAACCACAACCTGTAATTTTTATTGACGACAATTTCAGTTTGCTGGTCTGTTGGTTCACTGATGGATAGACTGCCATGAAACACGGTGAAGATGTTCGTGTCCCCCTTCAGGATGAATTTAATAACTTTGATTATTCTCGTTTCATCTACTTTCATCATTAGGTCAACATTTTAATGTGTTTAATATTTATTTATGATGAAACACCTGCTAAATGAATGGCACTCCCATTAACCTCTGCTCTACTTTATGTTTAGTGCTAATTAAACATCAGCATGTTAGCTTTGTCAGCACATTAGCATGCTGACATTAGCATTTAGCTGAAAGCACTGTACAGCCTCACAGAGCCGCGAGCATGGCTGTAGACTCTTAATCTTGTGATATGTCTGTTTGTGTATGGATTAAACAAATGAGATACATAATGTTAATCAGTGCTGGTAGGCAGATTTTTTCAAACTTTAAACAGAGCCAGCCTGGTTGGTTCCCCCCCCCCGTGTTTCCAGTCTTTATGCTAAGCTAATATCCCCCCGGCTCTAACAGCTTAGTTAACACACAGATATGAGAGTGGTATCGATCCTCCCATCTAATTCTCTGCAAGACCAGGAATAAGTGGATTTCCCAAAATGTCAAACTGTTCTTTTAAAGTAAGATGAAGGGCACTGTGATGTGCTCAAAGCTGTCGACAAGGCTGAAATGAAAGTCGAGCTGAGAAACATCAATCTCAGAGGCTGCAACATGTTGCATGAACACGTGAAACAGTGTAGAGTATACATAGTACAATCCAAACAGAACGAGCACTAAAACCCACCAGCAGATGGCAGTGATGGGCAGCAGCGAGGCCCCAGATGTGATGGCAGAGCAGTTGCTGGATATTGCATGTCAAAATAAATGCACGCCTTTTAAAGGATTAGGCTTTCCCTTCTTACATCATAAACCTCATTACAACAGACATTTATTCAGCAGAAAGGACGCAACTCCTGATTTGAACTAACACAAAGAGGTGGGAGGGGGTTGTGACGAGTCACACAAAATGTGGTTGTGTAAAATAAAAAATAAAAGTCATAACACTGATTTTCTGAGTAATTCACATTACTTGTATGCACTTAATGCTTCTTGACTCCAAGTTCCTCTGGGTATTGCTTCATTAATGAATGCAAATGGAAAGGCTTACTTCGATGGTGGAGTATGAATAATGGAAGTGCTCTGGTAATGTTATGCAGCTAGTGGAATTAACCACAATCGTGGGTGGGAGGGAGGGAGGGATGAGTGTTAAGTGTAAAGGGTCAGGGATGGGTTAGACAACGTGCATTACAGACAAACCTTCACATTGATCTTGACTGGGAGAGGGATGCCCTCCTTCAGCTCCTTGGTTTGCTCATTGAAGTCCTTGCAGAACTGTCCGATGGCGATTCCTTTCTGGATGGGAAAGGAGAGAAATAAACATGGAAAAATTATGGAGGTTCGTTTTAAAATGTATGAGAAGTCTGAGCTCGCAAAACATTCAAACGTCACTCGTGTCACATTGTGCTGCCAGAATACAGATGCCTGGGCTGCTGTCAGTCAATCAAAACATCAGAGAGGTCTGAATATATTTGCACACACGAACGGTTCAGGGAACAGGCGTGTCACGGTATATATATGGAACGAGAGAGAGTGTTCCTACGCAATGAGATTTTTACACTTCATACTAGTTATTCTTATTATATTCAGACAGAGATGCATCGGTTTGTGTGTGTGGGTGCATGTGTGTGTTTGTGCGCAGCCCTCTGTTGTTGCAGACAAAGTGTGTGTCTGTCAGTCGAGCTATGACTGAATGCATGTTGGTGCCCAGAGCCACAGAAACCCAGTGATGAATGAGCCTCCCATTTTCCAGCTCCTGCAAGGCCAACCAGAACGAAAGCAAAATGGATGGGTGACATTAAGTCAACACCGGGCCAACACTGCTCCATTGCGCCATTCTTCTTTGAAACTGAATTCAGTGGAAAAGACTAATAAAGAATCTAATTATTACTGCTGAAATTTTTACTGACCTTCACCCGCCATCCTTCCCAAAGGCAACACACTGATTGAAATGTTCATTTCACAAATGAGGGGGAAGGAAAAAAAAAAGGGTTTTATACAGTTTAATGGAGTTGCGAGCTTCTATTGCACCACGACAGAGCAGAGCACAGCTTTCAGATTCTAATAATGGATCTGATGAAAAGTCAGTCATCCTGAGACATTCTCCAATGACAGGACGGGGAAGACATTTATTTGAACTTAACGGAGCAGAAAGTTCTGTGAACATCATTTCCACTAAAGGCTTCAAAAGCACCTGATGAATGCTAATCACTCGCTCTCGATCTAGACAAGCCCATCACTTCATTAGTGTCTAAAATGCTACTCATTACTCACTGGTGTTTCTATGCATCCTCTGACACAACAACAACAAACCAATTGAAATTTCCACACATCACATCATGAGGTTATTGTTTCAGAGCTGACGGGTGCTATGTGAATTACAATATCCTATTAATGAAATGAAACACAGCTACGTCCCCAGAGTCCTCACTAGGCTCTACCTTCCCTCCTCTCCCGTGCTTATTAATAGTAATCCCATGTCAACATCACTACCTTCTACCCGTGCCCTTCCCTCCCCGCGCCTCCGATAAAACAACATAGCACGGGTAAACAAGCGGGGAGGGAGCAATGAAGGAAAGTCTAATTAAATATGGATTAGTATAAAGGCTGTGATGTTGGGTATGAGTCAAAGCAAACCCTCGGGCTCTGCCTCACGCATTCAGCTCCCGCTCCTTTCCTTCTGTTCAGCCCATGTCGGATAATGATCTCTCCCACCGATTCAGATGGCCCTTTCAGGCCACACAATGCCATGAAAGGGCCTCCCTGACCAGCCAGAGATAATGCCTGATGCTTCTAAAATGTGCTTAAGCACGGATGGCGAGACATTATGCAGACAGAGGAGTGACTGTTCTAAAGATAGACAGAGGAAAATACTTCACATGGCCTCTCTGACCAGACAGTCAGTGCTAAAAGGGGCTTGAACAAACATGAAAAAAAAGGCTAAAGAGTAGCAAATAAGAAAAAAATAGACTGCCCTGAGGATGACTTGTGCATAGCAGACAGTGTACTTTGAGTTCCGCACACAATTAAGAATGCACCAGAGACAGGTAATCATACTTTAATTAAGGTGTTTCACAAGAGTCCAAGAATCTCAGCTTCTGAAAATGACAGAGTGAGCAAGTTTTATTTTGGCCTCGGGCTATGTAATAGTTTAACTGCAGTAATTACAACGATTGAACCATGTTGGTAATTGCAATCACAAATATAACAGAGGGCTGGCGTGCCATGAGAGCAAGTTTCAAGGTTGGCTCCTCTAACTTCGCATGACATTTATCAGAGGGAGAGAACTGGAACAGTAACATTCATGCCCTGGCCAAATCGCTAACCCTGCTCACTGCATCTGAGCATCTAATCATCCTCGAGTCCGAGCTGCTGGATAAATCCTCTCTCTTCCACCATGACTGATTAGAGCCGGGTGCTCTCCAGTATAAAATGGCTGCAGCCCATCACCCAAGGCGGGGCCTTCCACGCCGGCTGTGGACGAGGACATTCAGTCGCACATCTTCAAAGACTTCTGAGATCCTGGGCACCGGGATTAAACGCTAATCTACGAAGATATTTCTCGCCATCAAATCCAGCAGCGACAGCGGTGAGTAATTGCTATATGATCCATTCAAGATCAGCGTGGCAGAGTCTCATTACTCATAATTATGGGAGCAATTAGGCATTTGCAATTAAAATCTGAGAAGTGTCCATTTGATTTGACCCTTCCACCATATTCTCTGCAGTCTTTTTTGACACTCCCTCTGTGTTAATGTGATTGGCCTTTCAGCTTCACTAACTCTTTTTAACAAGATGTAGCACTGGTGTGGCAGGATGGTGTGTATGTGTGTGCGTGGGGATGGGAGGAGAGATGGGAATGGGAAAGAGAAAGACAGCTGAGGTGTATTAAAGTTGTCAGAATGTGGCCAGTGATTGTGGTCAATATTTGAACAATGAGAGGGGGTTTGTTTGACCGAGGTGAACAACGGGAGGGAAGAAAAGCGAAGGCCGCAGGAGGTCCTCATGAATATGGGCGAGTGTGTGAGTATGTTTATGTATGAATACTTCAGCCTCATTTCAATCTGACAAGACTATCAGTTCAAGAGTGGATATGTGTGCATATTAAGCTGCCAAGGACTGCTGACGACGAGGAAGTGTTCACTGTGTGTGGTCGCAGGTGTTTCTGCATCCTGAGAGAACAGGATAAAAAAAAAAACGAAATGAGAAAAAAGAGGAAAAGGGGGAGGAGGAGGAGGAGAGAGGAAAAGATGGAGGTAGATGAGAAAGAGAGGGAGAGTAGGTCAAGAGAACTATTGTGCTTATGGAAGCGTGGCAAACATGGAGATAAAGGACACAGACGCAGGATAAGGCCTTGGGGCATGAGGCAGGATTAATTGCCCCTGGCACACAAGGCCACTCAATAAATTGCCCCGGGCGGTCGAGCCAGAGGAGGGCTGCGACACGGCGACGAAGGTGTTACAGTGGAGAGAGGCTGGTGGGAGGGGAGGTTAATTAAACTCTTCAGTGTGAAACACTCTCATTCATTACCTTCATTACCTTGTTCATTTAATCTGCTCCGCTGTTGGCATTTTATCACATCCAGCCCCTTTGTAGCGTCATACAGCTGATTAGGTTTCATGTTGAACCCTCAGCTGCATGAGGGGGTAACTGAGAGCGAGAGCGGCAGGTCAGTTTAGGTCCAACAGACCCATCCGCACACGGCAAACAGCACAAAATAAATTGAGTTCACGCTGGACATGCATTTTACTTGATTTTCCACCCTGGAATCAGTGGATTAGTCTTAAAAGTGGAAAATGAAAACGATTTTCACCCTCAGTCTCCAGTGAACTGTGCTGAGGCCAATATACAGCCCTGCATAAAAGCGCTGAGGAGCGCTGCTCAAACGGGCATGAGTGCCGAACTGACGGAGCGAACCAAATTCAGGGACTCATCTTTATAACAACAAAAACAAGCCAAAACTTCTCAGCAGCGTTTTTTCCTGTCTGAATCTTTTGCTTAAAATAGACCCAGCCTTCACTTTTGGTACCTGGCACCAGAAGAAGAATTTGCTGTTTGAGGGCATGGTGAAAGCAAGCAAGCAAGCAGGCGGGCGAAGGTGGAACAAAATGGATTGCATCACGACAAAACATCCCATTTTCAACTCCATTAGGTCTCCCTCACAGTCTTGACAGTGTTGTGCTTTTTGCCACTTCACATGATTAATCACGTGTGGAGGCTGCAGCAGAAACACAGGAGCCTGAACTGCAGGCAGCTGAGGCTCCACGCTGGAGATGACTGAACAATCACAAGATACAGTACGCTGACAAGTGGAGGAGAGAAACACAAAGAGAGCGAGTCAGTTGCTGGAATAAAGTCAGACTGCAAAGACAATGTTTTAACAAAGCATTTGTTGTGTTTGTGGAGAGATAATAGTAAATTTTGTACACTAAAAGGAGTTTTATAAACTCCACTGACTGTACACATCACCATCTGCTTACAGAGAGGAGAACTACTGCATGTGAGAAACGTTGTATAAAGCCTTCTGTGAGTAACCTGCCTCAAGTGATGTCACTTGTGATGTCAGTGTCAGTTGGGTTTGCATACGACAAGTTTGAAAATTAATCAAATCTGGGGGTGTGGAGTTAGAGAGACATGAGCTTAACAGACTTCTGCAGCCGGCTCCTCTCTACTTGACAAATGCTCAAGGCTACATTAGCAACTGTTGGCGGTGGAGTTGCATTGTCAGTGATGTAAGTTTTGAGAAGGAAGAGGAATGAATGGAATATAAAAAAAAATAAAAAAAGATATCTCTGGTTCTGCTGCATCAATTTAGATCCATTTTTATGGGTCCAATAATTACAGGAGTGCAACACTAAATCGATGGAGTACTGTTTTAATTCATGCCTCACACTCTGAGATGACACTAAGTGCCAAGAGAAGGGAGGTGAAGGGAGTGAGTTCTCCATGTTTGCCATGTTTGTGGAGGTCAGCCTCGGGTCTGATGCGGAGTACGGCTCACTGTTGATGCCTTTAGCATTCTTGGACAGTCTGTAACCCCATGTGTCCTTCCAAAACTTCCCCAATCATGTCTAAAGTAAAAAGTGATGACTGCACAGTACTGTGGACAGCCTGCCCGCCTGGCTGCCCCTCGCCCTCCTCTGCTATTCTCACTATTCTGTCCTGTCCTTTTCCCTGCCTCGCCCCCCCTCCCCCCCTCTGAAAGTGAGCCAGTGTGCAGAATGACCTTCAACCACACCCACAGGGAACACACAAAAAAAAGACAACAGGAGAATAGTAGCAGGATGGAGGAGAGAATAGGGTAAACAAGAGGAGAGGGTGACAGAAAGGCAGCAGAAAGAAGGAGAAAAGGGGTGAAGAAGAGCAAAAAAAAAAAAGACAAACCCACGCAGAAGTGAGGAAAATGGAAAATCTCTCTTCTCTTGGAAGCCAGCAGAGCGCAGAGCTGAATCTGACAAGAAAGATGACTCTCCATCCCCTTTCTCACCAGTCTGATTAAACCTCTCACTCTAAAATGAACCCGGCACGCTGAGAGCCACAGAAACGAGGGAGTGGAGGACTTGAGTCTTTGCTAAAGGTGCACACTGGAAGATACAGATTCACTTGAAGGAGCAGGACCTTGTAGACAAGGTGACGCAAGGAAATTCCATATAAATAGCGCCAGTGGCGGACAAAGGAACCAAAATTAAATTCCTGAATGAGGAAAGCAGCCAGCCTTCTTCTAAAACTGTTTCCAAAAAGAATTTTTGGCTAGATCCGTCTCAGAAATTCCCAATCCTTCTGTTTAAGTATGCAGTAAGCCGGCTGTAATGAGTTAATCTACAACAGAGGGATGATTTCCTTGTGTGACTAAGACAGTAAGTAGACAGAAGGAGGACTAATTAAAGTTGTAACATCTGCCTTCTGAGCTCTAAATGTGTCTACAGGCTACAAGCATCTTTCGCTCCACTTCCTCTCTCTTATTTCAAGCGAGGAAGGGTAAATAAGGAATCAGCCTGCTCCCAAACAATGCAACTAAATCTTCTGCAAGTGGCATCATCATGATTACCATAACCAATGAATATACTGTATGCAACTTGGCTGCTCTCAAGCACTATTCACAGCATCTTCCAGCTCAACTTCCACAGCTTGATGGTTGAGGAGGAGAGGAGGAGAAACCGAGGAGGGTGGGAGGTCTGGACTGGAGCACGTAACATGCTTACAAATTAACACCACAACCAAACTCGGACAGCGTTGAGTGAGTTTCTCTCCCTCGTCCTCCCCTCCGTGTTGCAGCGCTCTGCCTGCCTCCTCTCTCAGCATGAGCCATCTTCTCGGTTGGATCAGTCTGCGGTCTCCACTTTAACGATTCCGCGTCGCCGCTGATGCCGCCGCCGCTCCACTTCTGACCGACTTCCCCAGCTGGAGCCCGACCGAGCAGCAGCAGCAGCAGCAGCAGCAGCTGCCCCCCTGAACGGCTCTCTGCCCCCGCTGCTGTGTCAAAAGATAAACCCGACACCAGCAGAAAACCGACACTGCGGGAGGTGACAGATCCAGAACCAGATCGAGCCCTCTGCAACAAAAACCGCGGAGCCCCATCGGAGAATATCGGCCACGCCAGATCTGCACGGAGGGGGGAAATCTTGATAAGTGTGAACCGGGGTTTCTTTTTTTTTTTTGTTCCTACAAACTCGGATGTGCTTGATGTGGCAGTGGCGGTGACTTTCCCCTCTTCCAGCCCTCGAGATGAGCCTTCTCCCGGAACCTGCCTGTGTACAAACAGCCGGACTGTGGGAATAGGACTTTATCACCGAGCCCGGCTCATCAACGACAATAAAAGAGACTTTATTGGTCACCGACGGAGCTTGTACTTGGTGGGAGAAAAAAAAAAAAAAACGCATATTACTCGCTATAAATCAAGCCAGGAGGATCGAGCCCAAGTGCAAGACGAATGGTTTGGGTAACTAAAGCTTCACTTTACTAGCATACATGCACGGATAAACCCACAATAGGCTACCTGCTGTTAATAGGGCAGTTATGAAACAGGTGTTGCAGAGAAGCGGTTTAATAGAGATTGTTAAATTGCCAGAGGACGCAAGGCATCGTACAAAAGCACTGCATGCTGGGACAGAAAATTATAACCACGAATTTTATAAATCAGAAAAAAACAACAAACATGATAACTGTGAAAAAAAAACCCTCAGGCAACACTTTGGCTGCTACCTGGCAAATCAACAGATGTTTTAGTCATGTGGCTTTAAGTCTGGGGAGGGGATTTATTCAGCAGTGCATTATCAGGGATTGCACAGTGCCTGCCTTTCTATTAATTAATTAGTTTGCACATAATGACATAGATGTTGTCCTGATGCCCTTGGTGCTCCAGTGGCACCTGTGATAACTTGTGAAGGATTCTCGTCTTTGATATAATTTTGAGCTCCATGAGGTGTGTTTACGGAGATAAACTGTGGGTGTACACAAATTAATCTTTGCTCTACATGGATTTCTGTCCACCTGGAAATCACCCAGTATTAATAGAAAACAAAGGCAAGTGGCAAACCCCACCCCTTTGCTTTATCTCTGGCAGTGGGAGTGAGCCTTTTTGGATGATTGTTTAGACACTGGTGCAGATGGAGGCATGTTCATTGGTGTCACACATGGTAAGCTTAAAAACGAGAAGTGGGAGAAAAAAAAAAGAACTAATATTTCACCTGCACACTATTACATGCCATTACTCATCGTGCTCACAGCGAAATAGGTTACCTCACCTTGTCAAGAGCAGTGTCACTTCCCAGACAGGGAAATGATGAATTTGGTCATTATTGATGAGCTGAGTGGACACACAGGCTGTCATCCTGGTCCCTCACTCAGGACAGAATAAATTACACAGCGTTGACAGGGAGTCAAAACACAAACACGGGCTGACAGGGAGATTTCCAGGGTGAAATTTAAGGCGCAGGTGGAATAACTGAAGAGGCACAACCTCGAGGAAACGCCAGCTGCAACATGGGCTGTAAACTTCTCCACCCCCCCACCTTCCCTGCAGAGTAGGTTTGTTCCCTGACAAAGAAAAAACAAATTTAAATTCCAATATCCTCTCAATCTGCGGCTTGGTGAAATTCATTCAATTTTGGGGGAATGATAATCAAGTTGCAGTGTGTGGTGAGACAAAGGCTTCATAGACAATCAGATATTACGAATGCTGGCATGATCCACGCCTGTCCTCCCACCATGCCTCAGAGCGGATTAATCAGTCCAGATCGTTCCTTTCCTCATCTCTTTGATTTATCTGTTTCAGAACAAACCCTAATGTCTGTGATATTTCAATACCGCCGGTGATGAATACATTTGGATTCATCCAGGCCAAGCTGGCTCATGAAATGCACGTCTTCATATAAGTGGGTGGAAGTCACTTTGTATCTGCATTTGAGTCTTTTCCTCTTCATCACTTTCACCCCTTCTCCCCCTAAGCTTATTTATGAACTATTACCATCATGCAGTAACACTTTATTAGGCATGTAGACAGCCAAGAGGCCTATTAATCTTTCACTTGCAGTCGTATGCTCATTCTGCCTCCGCACACACAATCTCAAACCCCCTTTTTTACCCAGTGGAGTTCCTCAGCCCTTTTCAATGATTCAAACAGCACAGAGGAGATGGCTAAGCTCCTGTTAGTCTTACAGTGAGGGAAGTGATGCGTCTTCCATCGGAAAGATATCAATACACACTTTCCACTGGCAGACTTTTCTCAGAGGCCACAATCATGCTGACAATCTCTCGCTCGATCACGCTCAACTGTTGCCATTACGACACATCTGAGCTGGTAATGATTTTATATTATAATGTCATCGATCCAGTTGAGGGGTTGACAACACCCCCCCCCCCCACACTGAGGGGTGCTGAGCAGATAACAGACAGTCCACTGGTCTGTGCTTTGCTTTACAGCTAAATACGATAAAGAGATGTCAGTTCGATTACACTGTAAAGTCAATGATCATTTCTCAAGCTATGTCAATAATGAGGTTAATACTGTCCATGGCTGAGATATGAGCTGCAACAAAGAAATATGAACCCACATATTCAGCCAAATTAGCATTGCCTGCATGCACTCAGCCAGACGTACACAGTGTGTACACAAAGACACGAGTCAAACGCGTCTCTAAACAAATAGCAAGTTATCAATATTCATCTGAAATGAGAGGGGAATTTGCGATGATTAAAGACTGCAGCACAGTGTGAGAATAAACATGGCAGACTATAGAGGCAAAGAAAAGACTTTGACAGGGCACCTAGCTGCGCCTGAACACAATTAATTAATAATGAATAAGATGAGTACAAAAAAGAACAGCAACAACAACAAATAGCAAAAAGTAAAGGCAAAGAACTTGGGAAAAATCTGAGAATCAAAAAGAAGCACAGTTAGGACCTTTATGGAAAATGAAGACTATTTAATTCAAAGAGCTGCAGAGTAAAAAAAAAAAAAACACAATTTAACAGGCTTCTCAGCTTGAACAGCCAGGATAGATGTAGCTCTGGCCAAAGATGAAGGGCGCACACTGCTTACTAGGCAGCCAATGTCTTTAACCATAGCAACAAGCATAAAACTATTTTACATGTGGTTTGAGTTTTTGGCTGAAAAAAAAACAAGCATGTTCTTATCCTTCAGAACTGTCAGTTTCACTGGGGACAGATGGCACTGTGTGCCACGATGTGAGCAGAGTTTTAATTCCGTCGTAACAGATTTATCACTGTGCATATGTGTATGTCTCTTTCAGGCATGGTGCCCACGCCCCAGGTGTGCGTATCAACCCTGGTCACGGTGAGCACGATGGCAGTGGTGGACCTCTACCTGCTGGAACAGAGCATGCTGGGAGCTCGGGGTCTTCCAGGACCTAGTGTGTGGCAGTATGCGGCAGTGTTGCTAGGTGATGTGGGCTTCCTGCTCGCGCTGCGCTTTGTGTCAGCCGGCGTGGTGTCAGAGGCGCGGTCGCCACGCCGTGGTTTTGCCAACGCCCTCTGGTTCCTTTTCCTGTCCTTGCTCCAGCTCAAGCTCTTCTTCGTTTGCCATAACTACAGGCAGGAGCGCCGGCCGCCTGACCCGCTGGCCAGGAAGACCCTGACGCTGCTCCTATCCATCTGTCTGCCATCCCTGTTTCTTATCCTGACGGGAGCTGACCACATGACCCCGCAGCGCAGGAAACAGGAGGTGCGGGGCCGGCTCCTGTGGGTGGTGGTGGACCTGCTGGATGTGCTGGACCTGCAGGCGGGGCTGTGGGAAGCCCAAGGAGGGGCTGCAGCAGGGACTGGAGGCGTTGTTGAGCAGAGGCTGCCCATCTGGGCCGAGGGCCTGGTCTTCTTTTACTGCTACGCCCTCCTGCTGCTGCTGCCTTGTGTGGCCCTTACAGAGCTGGGGGCCACCGGCCTGCCAGGACAGAGGGGGCCTCGTAAGGAGGCTTTGTACCCCTGGCTCAGCTTGGTTACTATCAATATCTTCACCCTGGCCCTGAGGGGCACAGGCATGCTGTGGTACAGGGACTCACGTGTATCCACTGTGTTCCTGGGGAAGAACCTGTTGGCTCTGGCTGTGAAGCTGAGCTCAGCCTGGGAGAAACACAAGCAGGAGGGCAGTGCTGCAGGAGCTGGGACTGTGGCTGGAGCAGAACCAGGAGACTCGACCTTGCCAAGCCAGAGCTCAGGGCAGGGAGAGGGCCAGGCCCAGGGGAAAGCTCCTCCCTCTCATTATCACACACTGTCTCGCTCCCAAAGCCACACTCTCTCCCATGTCAGCCTGGAGCCTACAGAGACACCCTTAGGACCCTCTTTCATCTCCCATGAACTCTAGAGAGTCACTCTGAATATGCGCGCATGCACAAAAGCATGTACCCACACCCAAAACTCGGACCAGCCAGGCCAGTATCACATCCAAACAGATATTGAATTTCAGTATAACGGTGATGGGTATAATGCAAAACTGTGTAAATGCATTTGGCAAGCTTGGCTTTCGGCACATTTTGTTGTGCTAAGAATAACTCAAAATGCATTGCTGTGATTTGTGGGACTGTATTTTTAAATTGAACACTGTGAACACATTCATCAGACTGTACAGAATATTCAAGAAACTGGAAAGAAAAGTGGAAATCGAATAGTGGTTATTCCCTTTTTTAATCAGGGCGCGACTGTCCAAACTGCCACAGGATTTAATTTGTTGCATTCAGACACCTTTGAGGTTTTCTGTTTACAGGAAAAATCATCTGTGGTTTAATTGTTAAATTTGAGTTCAGTTCTTGTGGTTTGTGGGGAGGGGATCAATGTTCTTCTGCCATCCAAAATACAGACTTTGACCTTTAGTGTACATTTTCTCTGTCACTTTAGAGGGAATCTTCACAGAGAAAAGTTTAATACAGAGGGGTGATGATTTATTTTCCCCCTTCAGTACCACAGAGACATGATTCAAAAGCCATCTACCAGTAAAACTCACTCTACACACAGTGCTCCAGTATTTCAATGTAGAGTCTATCCCTGGGAGTTCAAACCTTTCTGGCTTGTGTCCCTTTAAATCAAAGTCTACTCACAATCCCAAGTGATGTTCCTGTCTTAGATTTTTCTTATTTCAATATGTTTCAGAGGCCTGAAGTGGTAAAGCTACCCACTTTTTCCACAATAAAACAAGGTTAGAGAAGAGTCAGAAAAACATAACAAACATAATATGGGTAGTGGATGTTTTCTCCTCATATCTAATCTTTTTATGTCATGGCCTCCCAGATTCATCCATGCAAGTGTCCTGCCAGATTTTCATTCAAACCAAAAGAAAACACCGGCTGACATTACTTAATAGTTGCCTGGCAGGAAATATTAATCAGTGAAATACTGTGGTGTTTGGTTGGAGTGAAAACCTGCAGACTCATGGGGTCATGGTCCACCATCTCTGCCAAACTGGGTTTTTTGTCTTTTACTTGATTTAGATGCAGAATTTGATCATCAGCTGGACTTGAATTTAGAGATGTGTATTGTACCTTCGCATATATTTCACGACCACTTTTTCTGTTGATGTTAAAACCATCCAGTAGTGCTTTTAGCACAGCAAAATGTGCATGACTCATGATGCCAACTACTTATGAAAAACACTGTTTTCATAAATAAAAACTTTCAATGGTAGGGCTTTAAGATGGGCAATATCATCTTAATCCTATAACATACACAACAGTACAGGTCTATTTTAGTACATTGTTTACAAAGACAGAATACCAATGTAAGTAATCCCTTTACAGTTTCACAACACATTCAAAATTCATGTTTTGCTGTCTTCTGTCATTGGTGCTTGTTTCAGAGTCTCTGTTAGTTATTTTCAAAAAGAAGAAGAGAACAAAAGCTGCCTGTCTCTCTCAAATCCCTTTTTTCACTTTAGATGATGAAAGAGTTAAAACCATTTAATTCCATTTGAATTACAGAGCTTTTCATTCACTGATTTGTTCAGATGTGGGTTTTGTAGTATTTGGACATCATGGGATTATGGGTCAAAGCTGCAGCAGGGGCGGATCAAGAGGGGTGGCATGGAGGAGGGACAGCGGCCACCTCTAAAAATTGCCTGGCCACCGGAGCTGTCCTCCCAGTTTGGTGTAAAATGCTGTCAAATTTAACACATTAATTTAGATTAATTTGAAAAATAATGTGTTAGAAAACTGAAATTAACACAATGATCTGTTATGGCCAAATTGTAGACCAATTGTTAGGCTCTAGTTTAGTTAAAAAATACATGTATTTGGGAAAATGTTTATAGATTTGGAAATAAAACAATTTATTGATTTCTAATGCAAGCCTCAGATATTTATATTCAATGCTTTACCAATGTGCCACAGTAAATTTATGTTTTTGAGTTAAAATATCTTCATCTCCAAGCAAATGTTGATATATGTGATTGTTTGCGATGAAATCATCACATGAATATTCCATGGAAATACATGAAAAGTTTTCTAGATCCGCCCCTGAGCAGCAGGTGTAGAGGATATACAGTACAGTTAAGTGCCTTGTTTCCTCACGGAGGTACGAGCCTCTGAGTCGTCATGAGGCAGACACGTTATGTGTTACCACGTGGGGACTTGGACATATTACCATGTGTGTACTGTGAAGTTATTCCCCAGCTGTTGTCACCTACACCTCCAGGACAGAGTGCAAACTAATAAAGTGTTTCATACTTGTCTAGTGTTGACAGTTCATTGGCTATTATGTAGGAGCGTTATTGGCAGCCTGTCACCCATTTATAGGGGAAAAAACAGGCGAAGTCTGTCGTAATTATTCAAGGCCAAGAGGCTTCATGGACAAATAACTGCCTGATACTTTCAAAATCTAGTTTATATTAAAGTCAATCAACTCCCATTCTGCAGTCACAGAAAATTGGTGTTTTTATGGGTTTTTTTCATACTGGAACTGGTGAAGTGAATGGAAGCCCCCCCCCCACATATTTACGCTAGAAAAGCAAGCTCTTTGCCTCATGGAGCAGCACCCTGACAAAAGCCCGTCATTTATCACAATTATGCCAGCGGCCCCATCAGCTCGGATCCTCTCCCGGTAATCCTTGAGTGTGCTGTCGTGTTGCCTGCCTTTAATGCTGAAAGAGAGAGAAGTCTTGATGTGATGGGGTGTGCATGTCAAGGGGTGTAGTAAGTGTGTGTGATGTTTTTCAGAGTGAATTCGCTCTTTTGCTCACAGCGGCTGTGAATGCACCCGTCGGCCTCTCCTCTGAGCTTTAATGGTCCTATTAATTGAAATTGAGACTATTTGTCAAAATGCATGCGGTTATTCTCACTGCTTTATGCTTGATTTACAGGCTATATTCACAGGATGTATTAAGACTAATGTACACACTCAGCCACAAAAAAGAAATTCAGTTAAAGTTTCAGTGGGGAATTTCTCTCTGGTTTAGAGAGACTTTTAAGGAAAAGCCACACAGGGATAACCAGTGTAGTAGACAGCATCCACTTCTCGCCTACCATCTTTCTATCATCTCCGTCTCCCTGCTCACTTTACATTTCAAACACATGCATTCTGGATGCACTCCTTTGTTGGGCAACCTCTCATATTTCTATTATACTAAAAGCAGTGACTGCATAGGCAGCAGCCTCTGCAAATGACTACCTCCTAGAATTTGTTACACCTGTTAAGCTCTAGATACAATGCTCAGCATTTTCCCGCAGCTCCCGCAGACTCTCATAACCTGCTCCTGGAGAAAAGTGCATGAGCCACTCTCCTATTTTCTTTCTTCTTTTGCTGCTCTCTCCCCTGCTCTCTATTCTTCCCCTCCATTCGCCTGTGCTAATTTCACTCTAGTCTGTAATTATTCTCCTGTACCAAAGCTGTCAGTTTCCCTTTTTTGTCTCCCGTTCCTTCTTTTATTTCTCTCGTTTGTTCAAATTTGCCCCGCAGCCGACAGGCAGCCTACCTCTCTGCACTTCCCCTGTCAAGGGTGGTTAGTCAGAGGCGAGTGGAAAAAACCGAGGAGGAGAGGTTGGCTAAGATTAAAGGGCCGGGGCCACTGCCTAAAGCAGAGTGGCTGCCGACTGCCATTTATTTATCGTTTGCTACACACGGTGTGAGCTTGATGGAGCATGGGAGCCGAGAGAGACAAACGCACACAACGTGCTGCCCCAACAACAATGACATCCCAAACAGTTCAAAAGGAGGCACCTTTAGACAAACATATGGCTTTGTTTTGCTTGGTTGAGCTCCTGGTTAAAACCCATCTCACCTCATTACCCCTGACGCAGCGACAGCTACAGTGTGCCTACAAGCTCACACCCACCCTTCTGGCAGAAGGAGCCACATTTAACAGACAGATGTCTAAATCATTCATCATAGCACACCCCATCAGCACCACAGCTTTTGGAGAGAACTTCAAAGTATATTCTATGAGAAAGAAATGATGCAAAAGACTCTGGGTCTCTTATGATATGCAATGCAATACTGGAGACAAACGCATACTAATAGTGGTCTCAGATGTTGGGGTGACATGTGGCTGAAACAGGAGTTAAGCACCGGTCAATTACCTGATGCTCAAATTAAATGAAATACAGAACTAGAATTTAAACATTTAGACGATTAATCAGTTAGCTGATTGAATTAATTGTTAACTAATATCATTAAGGCTTAATAGCTCAGTTATTTGACAAACCCACTTTCAGGTTCTCAAACATGAGGATTTGCTGCTTTTCTCTATTTTACATCTTTGTAAATTAGAGGTCTTAAGCAGATCTACAAACAAGTAGATCTTAACCTGAACTGACTATACTGAATCAACATTGTCACTGACTGAATCAGTAGCTTTTAACAGTGCAGCTCCATTTACTAGTGACTGACAACACCACCGTCAGCTCAGCTGTGATTGACAGTACGTTACTTCCTCGTTAAATGCATTTTAGTAAAAGCCACAGAGACCATCATAAATCTGATAACTGCGCTATTAACTTTATGTACATTGCTTATATGGGCTATACTGATCTGAACTGAACTTGACAGCCTGAACTAGCAACAGACTGAACGTAGTACTGAACAGCCGTATGAGAGGTTCACTTACTGTTGAACGTACTGAAAGGCATTTGAATGGTGAAGAGTTGGTTGATTGTTTTTATTAATGGATAAAAGGTCCAGTGTATAACATTTAGGAAGATCTATTGGCAGAGAATAATATGTATAAGTATGTTTTCATTTCTGAATGGCGATGTCAAGGAGTCACTGGTTATGAATTTTTAAAATTAATTAAATGAATTAAAAACAGCAAAGTGATGAACAACTGTTTTGCGTAGTGAACAGAGGTGGAAGAAGTACTCAGATCTTATACTTAAAGGGAGTAAATCAAACAATACCACAGAGCAGAAATACAATAAATGTAGTGGAGAACAAAGTAGTGGACTAGAACTATAAAGTCAAGTACAAGTACCTCTAATTTAAATACAGTACTTTGGTATTTCCCCACACTGGAATGAATTATGTTTTTAATCAGACTGTTGGTCTGACAGAAAATCCAATTTGGGCTGTGGGAAATTGTGAGTGGCTATTTCTCACTATTTTCTGACATTTTATAGTATAAATAATTAATTGATCAATCAAAAAAAATGAGTTCATAATATGAAGAGATAATTTACAAAAACAGATAGAAGAAATTTTTGAATAAACCAATACCGGTTTGATTTAAATGCCCTGGAGAAAAAAAACCAACATGATAGGAAAATAAATCAAACAGAGATAACGGTTTATGCAAATGAATCCGTTCATATATTGCACCTACAGCTGAGTTTATGAAATCACAAACAAGAATAGTAGAAAAGCTAAATTGTGGAGGCTAAAGGGAAAATAAATATAAGGGAAAAAAAGGTTTCAAACAACAGACACATATAACTAACACAAAAGACAGAATATTGTGAGAAACAAGTGTTCAAAGGTGACATGCACCATACAAACAAAGACAGGCAGTAAAGACCACTCTGCATCCTTGTTGAATTTGGTAAAAAAAAACAACAACACTATTCTTACTTTATGTGTTATATTGAGCTGTCAAACATTTCAGATTCTTCAAAATGATCAAATTCCAACCACTGAAACTTTGGGAAAGGAGACTGGTTTTTTTTTAGGGTAAAAACACCCAAAAATACCACACACGCCCACTGATGCAGACATAGAAGCACTCATGCCACTGTGACAGGTTTTATATGATGTGAGAGACACTGAAGGTTGTTCAAAATGTATGATTGCTGTTTGGAGTTCTTATGTATGCCTATTGGAAGCTGTCATTAAAAATATGCCCTCTCTCTGCCTGGCAAGTAATGCAATCCTGCTATAAAAAAAACGTGTTAGCATGCAATGTTGTAAGTGTACAGTCCTTTCGGTTATGCACAATTAAGAACATTTGAAAAAATAAAAGTCAATTTTCAGTACGTTTTGGGGGCAGGATGTGCTATTCAATGACCTTCCAGAGACTTGGCGAATTTCCTCATTCTCAGCTTCGGCTCAGAGGTCTCAAGTGTAGCTGAGGGGAAGGAAGATTTAGCTGAGCATTAAATGTGATCAGTAAAAAATATTAAAATCAATTATACATCTAACCGGTAAACAGTGCAGGGAGGGTAAAAATGGGTTATTACAGTCTCTTCACTTGGCAGGAGTTAAAATCCTGGCTGCTGCAGGAATAAAAAGAGGCTGAAATGGGATGAGATTAAAGCATAGATACTCCTCTTTGTTATTGGATAAAAATGTCTGGATGTTTCCCAACTGTAGGAGGAATCATTACTGTACTACTCACTGTATTATTTATTTAAAAGCTAAGTCACTGTCAAATATCAGTCCAAAGGCTCTGACAAGGTTTGGTAAACCTGCGTTAATACTGTGTACTCTGAGAGCAGCAAATACTAATTGTAAACACAAATCTGATACATCATTACCTTTTAAGCTGATAAAGCAAACAATTGACTATTTACACATCCAGCAGTTACAAAGCAACATTAGTATTCATTTGTAGTCATGTTTCTGGATTTCACAACGTTCACTCTCCTTTTAGCTCTGTTTTGGTCTCTACCAACTCCAGAAAATTCTGCCTCTCGGAGCATCGAGCTGCTAACTGCTCCACTGTGTTCACCAGCTACTTCCTAACTGCGTCTGTCTGCTGCTGAGAGCTGAAAGTAACACAATAAGACCACTGAGAGAGAACTAAAACAATGAGTTTAAAAGACACTGAAATTCTGTAGAGCTGAAAAGAGCTGAAGAGTTGGGTGATTGTTTTTATTATTGGATAAAAGGTCCAGTATATAACATTTAGGAAGATCTATTGGCAGAGAATAATATGTATAAGTATGTTTTCATTTCTGTATCATACCCTGAGAATAAGAATCGTTGTGTATTTTGCTACATTAGAATGAGCCTTTCATATCTACAGACGCCACGGGTGATTTCTCACTATTTTATAACCTTTTCTAGACCAAAAGATTGATTCATTAGACAAAATAATAATCAGTAAATTAATCAGAAAAGACAATATGTGTTAATTGCAGTAGATGTGCAGAGCAACATAGAGAAAGCTCAAACAAAACAGTGGAGAAATGTGTCTAAAATGACTTAAAACTACAGTAATCTACAGTAATTCTGAGAACTAAATCCAAGTCCCAGTCAGGCAGGGGGTTCAGGTTTCCAGTAATGAACAGACTTTACGGTACAGTTTATGTTGTGCAGCTGGTGACAGCAGAGTACATCATTTTGAACAGAACCATAAAGTAATGGCACTGTTACTGTCGATGTCATATAAGAGAAATGTGATATTTTCACATCATTTAACTCCTTTCTGACATTTGCTTTTTCCCGGTGTTATTAATCATATATAGCTCTTTTCCATTCTCCTCTCTGAGTGTCGTCATTAAGTCACATAGATGGATGAACTGTGAGAATTGATCTGATTTCTAAGTGTGCAACAGCATCCAAGACTGATGAGCACTGTCCATTAAAGAGGCTAACGGGATCTCATTTGTATGTACAGAACAAGCCGCAAGATTGCTTTCATTCAATCTCGCAAAGGACAATCAAACTTAAACAGCTGAATGGCCATTAAAGTGCGAGCAGATTGTGCCTTTATAGTGTAAAATAAAACTGAAATTTTACAAGAAAGATTTAAAAACAACACACTTGTGAGATCAGAAGCAAAAGAGGAGGTTAATGAACGGACCATCAGGATTGAACAGTTAAGTTACAGATGAATGATTTTATTTACAGCGAAAAATAATTCAGCCTCAGTTATTTTTATCCACCGACTCCAAACCGTCTTTGTTCATTGCTCAATATTTGAGGACTGCTGACTTATTTTATTACTGTACCAAGCCAATACATAAATTTATCTAGTTGGAATTGGCATCTGGTGTGAGAAAGTTGTAGTGGCGCATCCCTGAGCAATAAAAAACAGCACCACCTCAGCTGTCTCTCTGGAGCAATTGAAGCAGAGAAAAGTATACAAGAATTTAAGACAAAACCTTCACAGGTTCAATCCCATTTCATCAGCAGGGTTGTAAAGAGTGAGGCTAATGTATGTGGACAGCTGCTGTGGATGGAGGTGTCGGTGTCTTTGGCCTGGAAACTGTGAGAAAATAGTCGCAGACTGAGGCAGAGGGTGGCACCCACCTGCACAATGGAGCTGTGCGACTAGAATAAGAATTGGAATATGAATAGAGCTGTGGAAGGAGACGGAGGAGGTGGTGGGGATGTATGGTGAGGTGACTGAGGAGAGAAAGGCAACTATGTGATTGGCAAAGAGAAAATAGAGAAAGATCAGGTTGTCTCTCAGTTAATGAGAGCTGTGTGCGGAAGGTCAGTTGGTAAAATGAAGCCCTGCTCCTGCAATTAAGTTAATACTCCTGATTACTCGGAGCGAAGAGATAGAACAAGAAGAGGAATTGCAAGTAATTTTACCTGTCCCAAGATAGGGCCTAGCGGGGGTCCAGGGGCAGCTTGTCCTGACCTCACTATAGCCCGGATTACATGGCTTGCATCGAATTTCTTCACAGCCTTGGCTGCCTTCGAGATCTTTGACATCCTGGTCTGTCTGGAAATCCTTAAATCTGCCTCCAAGTCAGCTGAGAATGCACCCACTGAAAACAAACGGAGAGAAAAACAAACAAATTAGCCTTTTAAGAATACACAACTGCAACAAATCATTTACACGCTGGGCTCATTAAAACATCATACACTCAAATCAATACCGATACCCGCAGGCAAAACCCATGCCTTTCCATTCTGCTGTAATTAAAAAAATCTTTGCCTTCGATCGGCGCAGTGAGAGCCACTTTCCTGGAGGTGTTTGCGGTGTGGATCAGCAGCCGAGTGAGATGCTTGCAACGTTGAAGATCCTGAGAGGAGGCCGGATTTAAAACTTCTCTCTGAAAAATCATGGGGTGCATGCCAAAACGCCTCAACGGCCTCACCTCGGTTTTAAATGTGTCACCACTAAACTCCCTGTGCCGCAGCAGAGCTTTCTCTGCATCGGTGAAGGTCAAGTGTCAAGGACGGAGGAGGGATAAGTAACAATACATGGAGGAGGGGTGGAAGTGTCATTCCCATATCTGAATGCAAAGAGGGGTCGGCTTTTTCATTCCACCTTAAAATGCATTTACCAAATTAGGAGTCAATTAGTGGAGTGTGGAGAATGGCCTGAACTCCTGTCTTCTCTTTGGGGAGGCAGAACACATAAAAGCAGCCCTATAATCCTCTGCTGGAATAAAAGTGATACTGACACAGCTGTAAAAAAAAAAAAAAAAAAAAAAGAAGATCAATGACTGGAGCCAAGGGACAAATACAAGTTTTAAGGTTGAGCCTTGTGATTCAGGGGAACCCTGCATTCAATAAAAATAAGTACTTGAGGGGGAAGAAGAGGTCCAGCAATGATTCATTGTAGGCAACAGAGGGTATCCAATTAGATCAACAGAAGAGACAGTACCAAAAAGATATATGGGACCACATGCTGCTCTAGACCAACAAACGGGGAGAAACTGCTCCCAAGAAAAGTTGTGATTCTATCTGCGCTGCTGATTATCCAGCTGCCGTTAAAGTGCAACCACCATGAGGCAATATTTGTAAGGGTGTTAAGGTGATACGCATACTGCAGAAAGAGTCCCAAATAGAATCCATTTAGTTTGAATTCCCTCAATAGCTGTCATTACAATGTAACTCACATACGCTGCTACTTTACAGAGGTCAATTTCACGCTACTGACCTAATGTGTTCAGCTACTTCATTGTAGAAAAATCGTGTTGCAGTTCAGATCAATTTTGGAGCCAGTTAGAAAATGCAGGGAGCAGTATGCATTAAATCTGAAGTGAGAAACCCCACTTCTGTTATCAAACAGTGACAGAAAGACTCATGAATCCTTAACTGGCGAGCTGCAGAAAAACAACTAAAACAGCAGTCTGAGGGGGAAAGAAAAGTGCTACAAAAAATATCCACCAATAAAACGACATACTGTACATCCAGAGAGACGAGGCTTAACTGGAGTTTTGTGATTGTGAGAGAAAAAACAATTAGGAACAGCATCAAATGTTGGGTCTAATTCCAATTTGGGGCAAAGGGAATAACAGTACTGAGAGTGGGGAAATGACAGCGTCATGCTTTAATGCACCGCAACTCCAATCTCTGTTGGAGTATGAATAATAAAACCGCAGTTCCTTCGCAAAATGAAATCACTCATCAGAAGGCTAAGCAGTTAACACTGAAGAAGAACTGACCTACATAAGGCATCACAACTGCACTGACAGTACGTTTCACGCAGCTGAATTTACATTAGATTCAAAGAATAAAGCAGCTTTAACTGTGCAGCGGCAGGAAGCACGGTTCAAGGCAGTACAATAAGCCTCAATCACAGCTCAGTTAATGTTTTGCTGTGAATAATCAAATCAAAGCCGCAGTAATTTAAAAGGAACAGACACAATTTTGAGCTGCTCTTTAGGCTGAATATTACATTCCTACGGCAATTACTGGCAACAGCCTCCCCGATAACGAGGAGTACACAGAAAGAGCAATTTGTTTGCGCTGTGTTGAGTTACAGCGTAAAAGCACTTTGTTAAAACACGGTTGATAAATGACATGCCACAAAGCCAGCATTTAAATTACCACCTAATAAAAAGGAAGGTGAGGTGAGCCTTAATGGGGCAAAAACCCACCGCAAATGTTGGATCATTCTCCAAAATGCTCCAATTTGCTGTTGCACCCAACAGTGTCATTCCTACTCCTGACATTTCCAGTTAAATGCATTAGGATTTGGCATCAAGTGTCTGGCTATCAACTGTAATTTCTTCTTAATAAATCGCTAATCACCACCAAAATCCAACCGCTAAATCAAAACTAGTTTTTTTTGGCCTGAAATCTGGACACTTTCACTCCTCTCTCTCCTGCAGCCTGTCAGAGGAACTACTTGGGATGGAAACACTGTGGCTTTGACAGAGGTAAACATGTCAATAAAACTGAGCACACAGGAGAAAAGCAGGAGAAAAATCCCACCTGTCACGATAATCTGCAGGGCTACATAAACTGTTGCGAAAAGATCTGAAATTACACTTCCCATGTAAAAACTCATTACATTTCTTTATCTCCTATTCATTATAATGTCTCTGAAGTTTTTCTGAAGATTTTCACAGAATAGCAACAGCAGCTTTTGTGGTGTGTTTCAGCATAATTAAAGCTGACTGCACTTCAAGGCTACAGCTGACTTTGATTAAAGAAATTAATCAGTTTGCTATTAAAAATGTGGGTTTAATTGCACTGGTGAAGCCCACCGCGGTTTATTGTTTAGGCTATTAGGCTCTCTTTAGTCTTCATTAAAGAGACAAGCCAAACAGTAGCCAACATCAATGAATTCTCTAAATCTGTCTTTATTTACAAGTCAAGGTTACAGATATTGATCTCCTATAAAATGACATTCTTGAAAAATGGAGAAAGGGTCTTTAAAAAGGTAACTGTGGTTTGAAGTCCCTCCTCAGTATAAATAATACTGTCATTGTATCAGCCTAGAGGAAATCGTGTCTTCTTCTTCTCTTTATATCATCCATATCTTTTTACTGCAGTCTGATGAAATAAAGGCTGAATACTAATTGATTTCTCAGTGGGATCGGGCTTTGTACCTATAACAAAACAGAATCTAATCTGGTTCAATAACCTTTGTTACACTTTATCTGCCTTTTCATCGTCATAGCTCTGCTAAATTAGAAGGGAATGAGTGAAGAAAATGAAGTCAAATATTTTCTACTAACAGGGATTCTATGCTGCCACAAGATTTAAACATTATTATCTTATTAAAGAAACACAGACAGAGATTCATTTGGAGTGTAAATACACCATTAACCTGGAAACTGTGCTTCAGAAAAGGCTGTTTCACATTTTATTTCTATCAGAGCACCTTTATGTTGTTGGTTTATGTTTCTATTCAGCTATTCCCCTCTATCCATCCTAAACCATCTTTGTAAAGACTTGTGCCTGCCAGACTAGAGCTAGTATTACTGCAGCGCGCTTGCTCAAGTTTTAATACAAACACTTTCACAAACAGTTATTTCAGCTCATGTGGTGTCAGAGGAAGTTATGGCTTATTGGAAACCTGGATGTAAGCTTATCATTGCTACGGCAATTCATGATCCCCAGAAGATGAATCCTACTGACTGTGGTAATACCCAAATTTTTCTTCTAGCGCCAACAGGAGGTTGATATTTGCAGTTTCTTATTACTTCTAATACTTTGATTTATTACCAAATAGCTGCAAAACTGATGACATTCCCATCCACTTTTTCTAATATGCTTGTGTATGATGGTGAATATTACTCATGATGAGCATGTTACCATGTCGACCTTAAACGTTTAGCTTGAAGTACCACTAAAGCATGTATAATAAAACGTAAAGGCTAGACTATTTTTAAAAGTAGAGAGCTATATGACAATATATACCACGAGACAATATATAGGTGCATACCCTCTGGGATTGTGTCATACCATTTAGGCCTTTCTCTTTATTTCTGGATATATATAGGTCATTTTGAGCAATGTTACAAATCATTAAAAAAAAAAATGCGATAACATGGTATGTAGAGATTAGCAGATAGTTCCAACCCTAATAAGGGTTTTAGTTGATATAATAAATGTATACCTCTATCTTAAGTTATGTTTCAAATGTGTGATCCATTACTTGATACCAGTTTCTTGTCCTGAGGTTCTAATTTTGTGATACTCTGATAAGAACTGAAGTATTCTTATTCGGGCCTCATCACTCAGTTTTAACACTAAAACCCATTCTGTTTCCATCTCTTTAAACAGATAAAAACCTGTCACAGTCCTTCTCCAAACAGAAACCATGATTAGTATTCTTTGAAATGACAAGGAAAGGGACTGAATTCATTCTTATCTTCCAGCGACACTAAAACCAGCTCTAACAATTGGTTTTATTCAACTCTTAGTGTGGCAGTCCATCTAGTGGTGGCATTCACCTTTACATTTGATGTAAGACATTCAGCTGAAAGATTCATCCAGATTATAAGATAGCGATATACTTCAGTCAGATGTGGGTGACTTCTGAGATACCCCTGTCAACATTACACAACCTTGCCACCGAACAAATTTAAGATGAGCAGGAAGAAAGGCCCTGGAGACAAGCTGAAGTCCCTGGATACTAATAGACAAAGAGCACTGGGATATTAAAATTATAATAGCAATTTCATGTTTCTGCCCATCTTTGCAGAAAGGTTTGAATACCATTAGAGCCACAATAAATGACTGATGTCCTTGAATACATGAGATGAGCAAATCTCTGTTAACAGCACAATAAACCAGACAGGAAGGACCTTCACTGGCAGCAGGGAACTCTGGGATGCAGTATTTGTTTAGATGGCACCACGTTATGAATTAGGAGCTACAGATTAACTGTAATCGATGAGCCTAATGCAATGACCGAACAGAACAAATGTACTGGGCTGTGATCATTAGGTGAGCCCACATGAGACGCTCACGATGAGATTAAGAGATAACGTCAGATATAAAGTTATAGAGAGCCAGTCATATGCCAATGCTGTTCCACTACATTAGTATTCATACCATCAAACTCCGGCCCTGGAGCTATTGATTGCTGAATGCCAAGTCCTAAAGGCCAGTCAAATAAAACGAAGAACTCAAGAAGAGTCTGATTGATCCCACAAGACTGAAAAAAAGGGAACTTGCATGACCTGATTTAACCCAGGTCTGAACCGAAAGGTCTCCTCCCTCCGAGTCAATCTGTGCATTTCAGAAATAAACAACTTATCGTTTCCACACTTTCAGGAATAAACTAATTCTGCATCAAATGTTCTGACGTAACACCAGATCTCATTAGGCTTAAACGAGCAGTAAGCTGCATGAGCTGTTTCGTATCAAATTTTCAGTGTGCAATTATCTCGGAGAAATATATTCTGACGAAGGCATTCCACTTTAAATTCATTTCTTACTTTTATCTGATGTTCTTACTGTGCAGAGAGACATTTAATTTGTGCCAAAGAATATTCTTCAGAAACGAAAGGAGAACTTTTTCAGTGTTCAACACGTTCTACAATCCAAATCATCATCAAACAATGCCTTGTTTCACTCTTACTGCACACTCAACGGACCTCTGTCTGCCATTAGTGCTGTCCAACCTGAGTAATAATGGATCTTTGAGACTGTGTTTTTACAATAAACAAATAAAAGGATCTGTTCATAATAAAGAATAATGACCTAAATATTTACTAAACAGCACATTTTAATGTTAAAAAAAACTATGCAACAGCCAAACTGTTCCTGAACAACATCAAACATATCTCTGGCTTTCCTGTGCTGCAGGTTCTAGTGGCTTTAGTGTTTACATTCACTACGCAGACAACAGAAGGTACGTCTGTCAACCTACTTTTGGTCTTACACCCTCCGGCTCCAATTAAACAAAATCCTTATGCTACAAAATTAGAGCTGAAACTACTGTTGTTTCTATTAGCGACTAATCTACCAACCATTTTGGGGCATTTATAAACTGTTTAGTCTATAAAACATTAGAAAACTTCACTGTCATAATTTCTCAGAAGCTAAGATGATATCTTCAAATTGCTGGTTTTGTTCAACCAAACAGTCCAAATCCTCACAGTCAAGAAGTTGGAATCATCAAAGGTTTTGGCATTTTAGCTTGAAAAATGAAAGGTTAATCAATTATCAAGATAGTTCATAATTTTTTAGGCAATTAACTAATCAAATAATAAACTAAGAGTTGGCATAATATTAATTAGAACTGTACAGTAAAAGCTTTCGTTTCTCAGTTTTATAGCCCAAAACCCATCACAATACAATGTCTGATTTCAGTCTTCACATACAGAAGACTCAACTGATTGCTCATTCTTGGTGCCTACATAACACATAATTACTTCTGTCCACATGCTTCTGTACTTTTGACTCATGGTGTGCTTAGGCTTCTTATTTCCAGTCATGGGAAATCTAAACGCTATAGTACACACTGATATTTTTTGGGGCAGCAGTGTGCTTTCAACAGTCTTCTTGCACAGAACCATCGATGCTTCATTCCCATCAAACACCTCTGGTATGTGCGAACACCAACTGTGAGCTCACTAATGCTCTTGTGGTTGAACAGGAGCAAATCCCTGCAGCCATGTTTTCTAAAATGCTGTAGAAAGTCTTCCCTGAACAGTGGAGGCCGTTTACAGCTAAATATGAACTCCCATGGTTTCTGGAATGAGACGTTCAGTCATAGTCACATATGGGTGTAATGTTCGGTGTCCATATACTTGTGGCCACACATCATTGCATCAGTTCACTTGTCTTCTTGTTGCTAAGCAGTCACCGCGCAATATAAGACAAGTTAATGAGAGCAGCTGTTTTGTGTGTGAAAAATGGACTAGTGAAGCAGCACATACCCACAACGCCCACCCCGGCAGTCTGGGTTCAAACCGGGACCTTGTACTTGAATAGTGATGACTCCCAATCTAAACTTCCTGCATGTATCATCTCTGCTTGCCTGTATTCAAATCCCAGGGAGGCCGTTTTCTTTACTGGCTCCTCTGAATTACATTTCCCTCTCCCCATCACGTTTGAATGGCAAACTGCCTGTATTCTGAATAAATCTAAAAAAGCTGAAAAACAACAGCAACAAAGCATGAGCAGCAGAAATGGTACTTGATAAACATAGAAAAGGGAAAACAGCCCGCAGTTCAGCTCATCTTCTGATACATTCTGCAGGCGGGCAGCATGTTTTTTATGTTGTGGCTACATACATTTTCCAGTATTTGAGCACAAAGCACATGAAAACCACAGACTGACGTGCATTTAAAAAAAAGGCTAAAGTTACATAAGAGGCTCAACTTCAACTTTTATCTTCCGATTCACAACAGGATGTATTAAGTTTTAAGCCTGGATCCATGATTTATATGGTCTGGATGTACAAAAAGGAGGGGAAAAAAAGACATTTTCATCCCACACAACATCACCAGATGTCTTTAAAATTGTGGATGATATTCAGCAACAACACTCAAACAAGCAATGCAAAGGGAGGAAGAGGAGGAAAAAGCAATGCAGTCAAAGATTTAGATGATTACAGGAAAAGCATCAAAGCCATCTATACGCAACCTGTGGATGCACAGGGATCTGACATTATAAAATCCAGTCTCAAAATTGCAGCTCAGAAACTGCAAGTGGAGTGTGACTGCAGCCAGAATGTGACAGTAAACCCTCTGAACTCTGGAGCCATCTGCCTCCCCTGGGTCTGAGCTCCCGCTGCTGCTGCTGGACCTCACATTCAGAATATCGGAGAAGTATGATTAATATATAAACAGTGCGGGTGGGCGGTTATTGAACAGGAGATGGACACCAGAATTAACAAACTTGAATCGATGCAGCTACAAGGAACCTGGACAGAAGCTAGATCTCGATTTTGCAGCTAGAAAATGACTCAGCTATTTTATAACACTATGGGCTGGATTTTTTTCTGTCTCTCTGCCACATTTTTAAACTATTTCAGCGTGTACCAGTGGTTTCCAGCATTGCGGTCGGGACCCGCAGGGGTGGTCCCTGGTGGAAAAAGAAAAAGAAACAAAACTGTAGCTCTCCAGACGTAGCTTTTTTTAAACACTACTGAACACTGAAAACCACTCAAACATGATGAGGGGTCCCAAGCAAAAAAGAAAAAAAGGTGAGGATCTAAATAATACAGATTTGGCTAATTAACGTCTCCCCAAAAAGGTTTTGGGTCTTGTTCAAAGGTGTCATTTTTAATGAGCTTTTAACGTACGGGATATCCAACGAGTTATACGTTCTGTGGTCGTACTGGATGACGGTGGCTACAAACCACCAGACACAGAAGAAACTGAACGCAACCAGCTTCTTCATGGTTTCTAAAAGTCCAACTGTTTGTTGGTTTGAACATCCAGATTCAGCCAAATAAACACATTTGAAATTAAATTTGCACAGTTCTCACTGAGCAGCTATTTATCTTTATTTGGGTTGTTGTTTCTGGTGGTGGTTACAAAAATAACCCTACTTAGCTAAGCCTCACTGTTCTTCAACAACAGTTTAATTTAGCTGCATTAACTTAGACCCGCAAACAAACATATAGTGAAACAATAATTAGGTATCAACTGGCAGGTTTATGGTGTGATTGACTCTAGTAGGTTTCTATACTGGGGGCCACAGAGTCATTCTAAGGGGGACACACACAACCAGGAGGGAAAGTTTTTCCCAGCAGATATTTTGACTTATCTAATAACATCATTCATTGCTGCACTGCATTGTAATAACTGCTGGATTGAAGCCATTGTTAATGTTATTAGTTCCGTCTTTGCTTTTCCTGCTATGACAAGTCTAATTGTCTGCTGTGAAAAATGTCTGTGAATCTGATTAATTTGGGAACAATTCAAAAACAACAGTGCTTCTTCTGAATCTTGATAGTCTTGATAGGCTTAAGTTGTTAAGACTTGAGTTCAATATAGCAGAAGAGCCTTGTTGAGTCTTTTGTGTCTACAAACAGGTGCTGGGATTCTTTTTAACATTAAACATTTATTAGAAGACAAACAATGAAAGTAAAGGTTCCTTGGGTAATTTATTAAGAGCTTAACACTTAAGTAATCTGCTTATTGATGACTGTGTGGTTGTGCTTTAATTAGATTCGATAAGCAAACGACTCCACAACTGTCACCAGATTTTGATTCAAGCATTGCTGAATCCTGTTTTTACACAGTTGGGCCACACAAAGTTGAAACCAATTTAAAAAAAAGGACAAACAAGAACATAAATGAGAATTAGTTATGATTTGAGAAATGTCTCAATTCATGTAGGACCACTGCTATACACAGCTGACTTGGAAATATGTGTTTTTATAAATGGGAAACATACATTATCTATCATTTTTTGAACTGATGACAAACATGAACAGAAACATACAGTTCAAGTGAAACGTTATGATGGTATTTAAATAAAATGTGAGTCTGATGGTGAGCTGAGAGACACAATGAAGAGCAGGAAGAGGTCTCAGGTGTGTTAAATTTGGTGTTATCGCTCTCATACTCTCTCATACTGGTCACTGGAAGTTCAACATGGCACCTCATGGCAAAGAACTCTCTGAGGATCTGAAAAAAAGAATTGTTGCTCTACATAAACATGGCCTAGGCTATAAGAAGAGTGCCAACACCCTGAAACTGAGCTGCAGCACGGTGGCCAAGACCATACAGCGGTTTAACAGGACAGGTTCCACTCAGAACATCCCTCGCCATGGTCTAACAAAGAAGTTGAGCGCACGTGCTCAGCGTCATATCCAGAGGTTGGCTTTGGAAAATAGACGTATGAGTGCTGCCAGCATTGCTGCAGAGGTTGGGGGGTGGGGGGTCAGCCTGTCAGTGCCCAGACCATACGCCACACACTGCATCAGGTTGGTCTGCATGGCTGTCGTCCCAGAAGGAAGCCTCTTCTGAAGATGATGTACAAGAAAGCCCGCAAACAGTTTGCTGAAGACAAGCAGACTAAGGACATGGATTACTGGAACCATGAACCTTAGTCTGATGAGACCAAGATAAACTTATTTGGTTCAGATGGTGTCAAGCATGTGTGGCGGCAACCAGGTGATGAGTACAAAGACAAGTGTGTCTTGCCTACAGTCAAGCATGGTGGTGGGAGTGTGATGGTCTGGGGCTGCATGAGTGCCGCCGGCACTGGGGACCTACAGTTCATTGAGGGAACCATGATCATCGCTAAAGAAGCTGAGGGTAAAGGTGATGGACTGGCCAAGCATGTCTCCAGACCTAAACCCTATTGAGCATCTGTGGGGCATCGTCAAACGGAAGGTGGAGGAGCACAAGGTCTCTAATATCCGCCAGCTCTGTGATGTCGTCATAGAGGAGTGGAAGAGGATTCCAGTGGCAACCTGTGAAGCTCTGGTGAACTCCATGTCCGAGAGGGTTAAGGCAGTGATGGCAGATAATGGTGGCCACACAAAATATTGACACTTTAGACACAATTTGGACATTTTCACTTAGAGGTGTACTCACTTTTGTTGCCAGTGGTTTAGACATTAATGGCTGTGTGCTGAGTTATTTTGAGGGGACAGTAAATTTATTATTATAGTTATAGAAGCTGTACACTGACTACTTTACATTGTATCAAAGTGTCATTTCTTCAATGTTGTCCCACGAAAAGATATAATGCATATTTGCAGAAATGTGAGGGGTGTGCTCACTTTTGTGAATCAATCAATCTCTCTCTCTCTCTCATATATATATATATATATATATATATATATATTTTCATCTTCAGGCAACATACAGCCCAGTGAACAGGTGTCCCACATTTACACTGGCTCTAGTTTTTAAAAGTCAAATCAGTGCTTGACAGATTCTAAAACCTGTTTTCATCCAATGGTTGTCCCAACAGGGATAGTTGGAGTCACCTCAAAGTTACAAACTATGCAGATTAAAGTGAAATGTGATGGAGACTAACCACAAAGACTGGGAAACTACTTGCTACCACTAGCTGGAGGAAGACAACACTTAACACCATGAGAACTGTGAAACTTCAGCTTCCTTTAATACTAAATAATGTATTTAGGATTTAGCTGGAGTTTCAAATAAAATATATTTGTGAGTCCTTCACATCCTTACTAACGTGACCCACAACACCATTTGGTTTCTGGCCTCCCTGTATGTAACTATAAACCAGCCTTAAAGCCCTGAACGTCCTCCAACCATAGCAACGCCTCTGATGGGAGTTGTGAGTTTTCCTCCTGAACACCATGAATGAATGTTTCCTTTAAGGACCCGATTAATCCATCAAACCACGTGACGAGTAACCACTGCAAGACTGATACAATGTGCGACAAGTATCTTTAAAATACTGACACACACACACACACACACACAGTCTCACACACACACACAAACAGTCACAAACAGTCACACACACACACAGTCTCTCACACAGTCTCACACACACACGTCACACACACACATCACACACACACACAGTCACACAGTCACACACAGTCACACACACACATCACACACACACACACAGTCACACACACACACACACACACACAGTCTCACACACTCACACACACAGTCTCACACACACACACACACACACACACACACACACACACACGGTCACACACACGGTCTCACACACTCACACACACACACACACACAGTCACACACACACACACACACACACACACACACACACACAGTCACACACACACACACACACACACACACACACACACACACACACACACACACACACACACACGGTCTCACACACTCACGGTCACACACACGGTCTCACACACTCACACACACACACACACACACACACACACAGTCTCACACACAGTCTCACACACACACACACACACACACACACACACACACATCCACAAAACACACAACACACACACACACACACACACACACACAGTCTCCACACACACACACACACACACACACACACACACACACACACACACACACACACACACACACGGTCACATTGAACAGCACGAAGCTACTCGCTCTCTACCTGCATTTATACTCGGACTATCCCAATAAACAGCTTAAAACCTTCACAACAGCTCAACCAGGAAGGCGTTAAAGAGTAAATAAACCGATACAACCCACGGTGGTATCGTACCTGTCACTTGTCCTGTACCTTCACGCCGTTAGCAGCATCCTTCAGGGCGCAGACATGTTGGATTAGTGAGCACAGCCGGTAGTTTGCTGCTGTTTACCACCGTGCTGCCCCCTGCCGGTGTGGAGGAGCAGCAGCTGCAGCATCTGTGAGGAGGCCCTGAGCTGAGGGCTTTGCTCCAGGGCACTTCAGCAGGTTATGTGGCTGTTGACACTCAACCTTCCTCTTATTTGTACAACATACATTCAGTTCGGGACAGTCAGCCACGTAGTTAATATAAGGCCCATCTAATGTCTGTTTAAATGGCATCCCAGTTGTCATGGAAATGTATGTGTAAATATAATTGTTGTTTATCTTTTCCCCCCATTTTGTCCCCATGTTTCATTCCTCTGAGCACAATGTGGACACTTATCACACGTGCTTCCATCATCAGCTTGTTTTAAATCTTCATTAACGAATGAGTGACATATTCAAGACTTAATGTTTTTAATGGTTGTGCTACTCCATCAGATGTTAATATTATAGATGTCATGAGTATTTCACACATTATGCAAATTAAACATCACACCAGCAGTTGGTCTCCGTTGAACTTACTGTTGCTAGTAGCAACCGTTACTGGAACAGTTAGCAGTTACAGGTTACACCCGCCATTTTGACAGATACGTAACCAAACATATTTTTTGTTTCACATATTTTTTTTAATGCGTTGAACTCGATTTCCTGCACTCAGTTTACAGTCAACCATGTTAGCTGTTACACTAGCAGTCTGAGGATGATGTGGCGGTAGCAGCAGCTGCTGATATACTGTTGAGCTTTTCACGCTTACTCTTCTGTGTGTATGTTTTTTCACTGTGTACTAGGTCTACTTCATATTGTGGATGTTCACTGGTGACAGCATACTTGGTTTCTTCCTGTCTTAAGGGAGTAATCTGACCAGCTTTTTGTTGTTGTTTCCTTACTAATATATGTTTACAATACCTTTGGTCTGTTATATTAACTATAATAACTGTCACTGATGTTGTTTCCCAATACTGTTGTTTCATAATTGTTTCCAGTGAAAACATTCATTGTGTGTTTAGCAGTAAGAGCTCCATTTAGTAGCTATTCTGGGAATCTCGATCACATGACCTTCATCAGTCATAGATCTACAGCTCCCTGACAACTGTACAGACAGACATCTTCTGATAAGGTCCATGTATTTAAGCTTCAGAATAGGTCCTAAATGGACCTTGTGGTGAGCTGTTTTTTTGTTCTTTAAAAGGTGAAGAATGAACTTTGATCCTGAAATTATTGTTATTTTAGCACAGACATGTCATTCTGAACCCACGCTAAGAAGTGATCATATCAGACTGGTAATAAGATAAAAAAAAACGGACCAGTTTCCTTCTGTAACTTAAAGTCAAATTTAAGTTCAGTGTGATGTTGTTACCTCGCTCTGGGGAACTTCTGTGAATAAAAAATGAATTCATGTTGTTACACTGCCAGATAATCTTCCCCCTGTGACCTGGACCAGAATAATCCTGTAATTAATTCTGTTACATTTCCATAATGAGATAGTGAGCATTAGAGGCAGCATTTCCATTAATGGTTATGGAAACAAGGCCAACATTGTTGGCTATATATAAATTGTTTTTCAGCTGATTGGCACCGAATTTCAAGCTGATGCAGAAACAGTATGTGGTTCAAATCTGAGGAATGTTTGTATTAACTTAATCCAAAAGAAAAATGTATATTATAAAGATATTTCTCTCTAGTATTTTCATTTAAGTAATTATTTTACCACAGCTCAGACTTCACCTACAGGATCTCCCTCGGTGGATTAACTTGTTAAACTCATCTGAAACATATACAATATTGCTTTGAGCAAATAACCTGCTGGCATCATTCATTATTTTATTCTCATTAAAATAATGAATGTAATAAATACACAAAATCAGAAATATAACTGAAAAAAAAAAAACTTTTTATTAAAATATTTTATTTGGAATTAATTCCGAAGTTATTTACATAAACACTATTTCAAGTTTCCTTTGTGGTGTTGTCCACTTTTACAGATTTAGGTGATTAATAATTGTGAAGTATTATATAAAACTTAAAATAACCAAGCCAAATGAACCAGTATACAAACTATCTCACCATACAAGTGCATACAAGTGACACAAAAATGTTTTAAAAAATGTAAATTATTTTAAATTAAAGTGTGAAGGGTGAAATTCAAACTGTAAATATGAAACATAGTTTACTTTCTCCTCTGAGTTGAACAATAAAGGTACAAAGTGGCTCCAGTAAAGAATGTTTCTGATTTCAGGTGTAATCATTAAAATATGCAGTTCAACTATACAAAGTAAATTCACAGTATGTTTGATATGTTCGGTCACACATATTTTAAGGCATTTTAAGATGTTTAATAAATAATCTGCTATTCTAAAATGTTTACCATTAAAAACACAGTCAGGTATTCACAGATCGGTTGCTGGAGTTGGTCACTTTCTGCAGGCCAGCAGCGCTCATATTTAGGGAATGCTCATTGGGAAAAAATTCCCCCAACAGGAATGACAGGAGGCTCTGTTATGAAAGATAGGGCGAGAAAGTCAAAACAAGATTTGCATGCTATAATAAATAAAACATGAAAATTAGATGCAATAAACACGCAATGGTGACAGAAAGTAAACACTGAGATACTCACATATACAAGCGTTTTGTTTTCTTCACTGTCCTGGAAAATATTAAAAACAGACTCCATGTCCGTCTTTTTCAGGACAAGATAGTTTGAATCTACAGAGAACATAAAAAAATACATTTCAGATGGATTATAGACTAAAAATAACTTCTACAAGTGCAGAGAGGTGTCACCTACATCTGGCATTGATTAGGTTGTGCGCTCTGTCCTTGGTCTCGTTCTTCCCCTCACTGGTGCGAGGAGGACGAGGAGAAAGAGGTGCTGCTGGTTGAAACTCCGGCCATTGTTTGTCACGCATAGTGTCGATATACGAGGCCATCTGCACTTCTGTTGGGTTCATCTTGTTCAGGAAAGAGTTCACTTTTCTGGAGGAAAATACAACACAACCAGAAGTCATTAACAGAGAAGAAAAATCTGGAATCTGATTGGACGTCACACCAAACTTACTTTTTCAAGATTGGCATAACAGGTTTCAAAATGGCATCAAATATGTTTATGAGGATGGAGTTTCCTGTTAAGACAAACAATGTGTTAGTTTATCTTCAAGAACATCCTAAAAAAGGACCACATTAGTGTTTTTGCATGTTTCAGCTTACTTGTCACCACCATTTTGTGCTTGTTTGTACAGCTTATCGGTCAATGAGAACGGTTGGGCAAAGATTGTAAAGCCCTCTCCCTCCGAGGGAAATTTGTTTGCTATATAGATAAAATTGACTTGACAAGATGATTCTCCATAATTTTAGCACCATTAAAGACCATTTGACATAACAGTCATTTTATTAAATGTCAGTATTACAAATATTGATTAATGCAGGTTCAACAGGACTGCCAGTAATTTCCTCAAGTTTATGAAGTGTTCAGTTTTTTAAATGCTTTCTTCCAACCTTCCAGTAAGACACTGGTTTTAGTTTATTTCAGTACAATGTGAAGCTTTTATATGTTGTAGTTTGCTTGAGATAGCTAACTAATCACAGTGAAGGTTATTTTTTTGTCAAGGTTGTTATTGTTATTGTTTCCTGACGAGGTTTCTTGGATGAGTGGTGAAACATTTTACAAACCAAACATCAAATCCAGTTACCTTTCCCTGAAGCATTTGAGATATCCTTCAACCTGTCCTGGCAGCTACATAGACAGCTTCAGTGCATGAAGTTACCAATCTAACAAAATCCTTTTCATCACATCAGTGTTTGCTTTTTGTCTCTCTTCCCATTTGACAGCAGGGCCTGTGAATACGATGGTGTTTGACTGTCAACTGTCCAACCCGGATTGTCAGAGCTCATCACAAGCACCTGAATGCACCACCCAAAAGACTCCTCCTAACAGCCCATACGTTCACCTTAGAAATACCACACAATGATTAATGGGTAGACTACATGTTCCCTGCAAAGGATTGGCTTTGTCAGTATCAAGTCCCTACAGGTTGATTTTCTTAGAGCACTGAAATGAAATAAAACAACTTGCTGCCTTGAAATGATTGAATGCTTTCATTAATCTAAAAAGCTGCAATATGTTTAAAAAAGTACACGTGATTTCAAGTAAATAGACAACAACATACAAAAACACTGGTATGATCCTGAAGCTGTTAATGCTGTGAACAATCCCCTCTGAGTGTGAACTCTGAACGAACCGGATATTTCTTTCAGCAGATCAAATATGGCTTTTGTTGCTTCTAGCTGCTCCCAGTTGACTTGGGTCTTCTGACACTGGGAGTCCTCCACTCTTGGCAAAGTGCCCTGGTCCTTCCCTTTGGTCTTATTCGCTCCACCTGACATCTTGAAACATGTTTTCTCCTTTTTATTTGACCTTGCACTGAAATGAAGCCACGACAGGCTTTCCGCACTCTCCCCCTGCTCGCCTCCATGGTGGCTGCAGTGTGGCGTGGATTCTGAATCGGGCGGGTCTTCATCACCAGTGGTTTTTGTGGAGGCCAAAGACTCTTGTGACCTGGATCGGGTCAGTCCTTTGAAAATCATTTTAAAGTGAGTGGTTAAGGGATTATCAGAGTCTTCAGTTTTGTCCTGAGAGCAGTTTTCGTTTGCAGACTGCGGCTCGGTTTTGGTTTCTGCTTCCTCAGGCGGTTCTGAAGAAGGATCGCATTGGGAGATAACAATAGTTGGGATTGTAGGACCGGGAACATCATTGGCCTTCCCAGTAGAGGTTCCACATTTTTCTAAAGTCAGGGCTGTGGATTCTAGATGTAAAGATGACATTGTGATTTCTTTCGGGGCTTCTGTCTGAGGACTTGAGTTCTGCAAAGGAAAACAAAACAATCAGGTTATGACAGCTGACCCTGAGGCACCACCCTTTTTAATACACAGTGGAAGACACCAGCAACTAAACAAATCCATATATATTGCTTCAGGAAGACATTTTTAAAAGCAGCACAACATGTCTCCTGTAGTCTGAGAAAATAACCCTGATGTCATGGTCAGCTTGAATCTTCACATTTAAGTCTGTGTTACAAACATGTGATGAAGACTTTGAAAGATATCAAAGGATATCCACGACCCTGGTTGCTTAGAACTTGGGTCTTATTTCCATAGTTTTGGTCATTGTTTGATTGGTTATGATGTTATGATAAAGTCGTTAAGAGATCGGGGAACATTACTCCAACCAACAGGCCAAGAAATATGAGGAGTCAGGCCATCAGACAGGTTGTAAACCAGCCAATACTATTTATGCCTCAACACTGGTGACAGCCGTAGCCGGAGGCATTATGTTTTCAGGTTGTCTGTCCCATTCTCGTGAATGTGATATCTCTTGAACAACTGGAGGGAACTTCATTACATCTAGCACAAACTTCAAGGTCACTGTAACCTCACAAAACAAGTGTTTTGGCCAGAACTCAAGAATGAATATCCTAATTATCACATAATTTCACACAAATGTCTGACAGGATAAAATGATGACATTTTATATCCAAAAAGTCAGAGATCAACTTCACTGCAATATCATAATGTTCTGAAAAAACACTTTTCTGGGCATTATTCAGTGCCATAACTCAGATAGAAGGGAAGACTGTGACCATATTTCACATGTTGTCGGATACTGAATTGACAACACTAATCTTTGGTGCCCACCCTGGTGATTGTAAAGATCTTCCATGCTGCCGGTTTGAAGAAGTTCGTGAAGAGTCTACGTTTTTAGATTTTGTAGCTTCTTTGCAGCAACGTCCATATTTGAAGCATTTAAAGCATTGTCTACTGTCTGTGTTCAGAATCAGCTTTATTGGCCGAGCACATCTACAAGGATTTTACTTTGTTCTTTGTTTTTCTCACACACACACACACACACACACACACACACACACACACACACACACACACACACACACACACACACACACACACACACACACACACACACACACACACACACACACACACACACACACACACAGCAGTATTAAATCCCATCAAAGTTTTCACTACATACTGTATATTGTAAGTGTCTGGATAGATATGGCTGTAAACTGCACCCTGACTGGCTGACTGAGGTATACAACCACAGGGCAGTAATTCTAGTTTTGGAGTGAAAACCAAAACCGAGTGATGTCTGTAATAATCCCTCACTGCAGAGGGACATGTGCACACGAACATGATAAGTAGGTCAAAGTTGAACCAGGATCTGTGAAGTGTGAAGGAAGGATGTTTACACTGAACAGTTTCAGTAACAATTTTACCATTCGTCCTGGTTCTCTTAAGTGTGTTTAACCAGGGACTTTGTTTACACCCCTGCCTGATAGTCTCACTGTGTTCTTCCCCCATCTGAAAATGTTTTAACTTACTTTTACCAACAGGAATGATTAAAAATACAGAAGTCAAAATGAAAAGGACAGAAGTAACACAGAGGTTGTAATAAATCAGAATTATTCTTTAACATGTCAACTTGATAAAAAGCAGTCTGGTGGAACTTTACCTCTTCTTCCTCTTGGCCTGGAGTGAGGAAGTACGCCAACCCGCTCAGAAGGCCCCACACGCCTCCATAATGTTCCTCCTCATTCAGCAGCTTGTCAAGAGGGCAGAGGAACTGAAAAACCGGTTGAGTGTGGCCAATCAGATCATCAGAGACTAATTCCTGGATTAGAAAACAACAAAATGTTGACTCATGACATTTTTCAAGTGTTTATCTGTCAATACATGCTTCAAGTTTTATCTGGTGTCTTTCACCTGAAGGAAGTGCTCCACTGATACTCTGGCCTCTTCTTTGACCTCATCGTTGACCTCTGACTCCTCCAGCACCAGGATCATAGGCAAGCTGGTCGAGTCCTAAAAAAGGGGCAAAAAGTAAAAACAAATGCGTTTTATGACGAGAAAGATTCAAGATTTTATTTTACTCTATTATGGTTTACACTCGTTCTGTCACCGTCCTTGTCCTTCACACTTCACAGCCTGTCATCAAATACAGACGCGAGCAGTGTTCAGTTCAATCTGCAACTTCACCTCTAGCATGCACTAAATACTACACACTGGTCCTTTAACAGTGTTTAGAAACCATGCTGATGTTGACTTCTGAAAAAGGTTTTCAAACTGTATTCCATATGACTGCAATTCAATTTTGTGGTACACAAGTTGAATTCCAGACTCGTGACGCAAAAGTTGTGGTTTGTTTTCACAACAATGCTTCCCTCTGACTCGCGCTGAACAGAAAACACTCTTTTCTCTCAAGTCAAAGGAAAATACTTTCACTCAACATTATAGCCTCCAGGAAAGTTAAGATGGCTTTTACCTGCCATCTGTTGCGGAAGTAAATAACATCCATGTATGTCTTCCTGATGTCCCACTGTAGGTTCTCAGGGCTGTCCTTCTCCTCCAGGTGAAGAGTGAAGGTTAGCTCCTCATCCTCCCAGTCGGCCTGCAACACAGTTAACTCCCCCTCAAACACCCTGCTCAAACATTAACATAACATCCAAGGACAAGCTTGTACAGAGCCTCAGCAGGCAGATAACAAGCCTCCAGGACATTCCACAGTGTCACTGATATTTATAACTCACATGAGGGATACTGACAGCCCATCGGCCAACACACCACATCTCATATGACAGCTTGAATTCCATCATGTCCTCTTGGACACTTGTCAGGTAGTTCTCCAGATCGCTGTCCTCCTGATGGTGTTTGGCGAAAAAAAGCGACAATGAATCTGTCGTGTTTCACAAATTGTCCTCTTCAGTTTGAAATATATTGCGTTATGTGAAGCAGACTCACCCTGTCAGAGTCCTGCTGGCTCTGAATGGAGCCCTCCCTGCTGCTGACATCTTCCTCGTTGGGCACGTCTCCCTGGATCGACATGAGCCTATTCATCAGCTCCTGCTCCATCTTCTTCATCCTCTTCTTCTTGGCCTTCTTGGTCTTCATCTTGTCCACGAATTTGGACCATCCTTCTTTTAACTTGTTCCCTGAAAATAAAAAATTTAAAAAACACATTAAAAGTTAGAGAAAATTCCAAAACTTATATCATCAGTATTTTACCTTTTACGTCTCTTGTACCTGTTCAATTTATTGTGCACACCATAGCACTGACAAAACACTAATTCCCTTTCAAATATTCTCAGCAATGAACGTGGAGTATTCAATCCAATAGTCAACCTTGACCTTGATCTCTGCCTTAAAGTCCCCCTCCATACAAATATGTTTTTCTTCTTGTTCATACAGTTGGATGTTTGAGCTTCACTGTGCAGAATGATGGATGTGCAGAGTTTGACACTAGAAGGATATTTTCACATTCATCTGCTGAAAGTGGAAAGTTTATCTGTGCTCATTGATAATCTGATTTTAAGGGGTGAGCCTACGAACGTGGTTTGTCACATGACAAATAGTTCGGAAGTCAATTCAAGTAGGAGACAGACTTTAGAAATGAACTAGATTTGCATGTTCATAGATTCTGTCATTTTTAATGAGGTAGAAGGAGTAGATAACTAAAGGATTTTAATGTGGAAACATAGCTTTTTTCAGAAAAAACATGTCTTAATACATGTCTGGAGGGGATCTGTAACAATTTGACTGTAAATCTGCATTTTTTTCTGCATTGTGAGGAAGCGTAAGATCAATGTGGTTGGAAATTTTGTGAGAAAAACTATTCACCAGATACAATCTGCATTTCATTAGGCAGGTAAGCACTCAAAGCACGATTAGTAATCTAACTTTCAATGTTATAGTCACTGTTATGGCCTAACTGAATAAATATCCCATCATACTTAAATGTTTCTTACACATTATGACAATTGATGATGTTTATTCAGAACGTATGATGTGATCATTACAGAAAATATACATATTTATCAGATCACAGTGTTCATTATCACAGTATAATTAATGCTTATTCAGTCATCATTCTGGATTTAGATTGGATTTTTTGCAATATAAGAGATAGGAGTCGGTTGAAGACAGCACAGAAATGATTTGGCATTCAGCTTGCCATTTGTCTAATTAGCTGCCTGGACCAAAAAATAAGAGAAACAGGGAATTAATTATCTGCTAAAAAGCAGGCTGGTAAAGAAAATGAAAATGTCACGTAGCTAACAACACATTGCTATTCATCAAACTGTTGTACAAGATGTTATGTAAGCGCAGTTTTCTATTCTCTTAACACCCACAAACTACTCCATCTGCCTCTCTCATTTCTCTGTCATCCTCATCTGAAATGGTTTCTCACTCACTACTGAAAGCCAGGTTGGAATCACAAGTACTGCTCCTACAGTGTCCCAGAGCTTTGAATTAAACAAACCTCTTTATTACAACAATCACTAAACACACCTTTCCTTTTGGCCTTGATCCTGGTGCTGGTTGAAATCCCGGCTCCCTCCAAGCTCCTAGAAATCCCGAAAAAAAAAACAACAACCACAAAACCAGGTCGGTTCCAATTTCAAAACACAGACGGTGGCTCTTGCAGTCACTGCTTTGAGGCTCACTGTGTAGGTCAAGCCAACAGGGTGCAAAAGATGACAGCCACTCACACTTGACTGCCCTCGCCTTCACCCTCCTGTGAAGCCAGCGAGGTCTGATCCAGGTCTGATCCGCACAGCTCCTCCACAGAGCCTTTGGGGGTCACGCTGTCGAGCTGGCTCACCACCAGCTGGTTCAGGTTGTCGGGGTCGGACAGCCATGTCACCAACAAGCCCAAACCTGGGGAAAAAACAGCAAACACCATAATGCTACAACTCCGTTTCACACAACACGAACACACTCTAGAAAAGGAAACAAAATCCATCTATCAGAACCTCTAAAGCTCACCAATTAACACGTTATATAGAGAATATTTCCCAAAATGTCAAAATAAAGCTATCACTTTAAAGTTGGCCTTTTGAGCTCTAATGTCTCCTGTAGTTGAGAATAAGTGGGAGACATTTTTAAAAAGTGAAGGCAAGTAAATGTGTTCATGTTCATGTGATCAAGATTGCTAAGTTTAATTACAACGTTCTGGATCAAGATCTGGATTATCGTTTTTACTGTAAAGTAAAGCCCTCTATCATTTTCCAACTGTTTCAAATTATGCAGATAATTTTTAAGTACATCACTTATTGTAACGGTGCTACATGCATAATTACAAAAACCTACTGCTCAGCAAGACTCCCACCATATAAAACATTGTATCTGTTACTAAAAATGACAAAACCCTAAAGGGAATTGGCAAATCACAGTGGAAAGCGCTTTCCTTTTATGTAACCCAAAAATCCATGTCCTAAGCTCTACAATGCCACTGACAATAAGGGATTACATACAATTCACACTTGTAAAAGTAGTCCTGGGAGGCTTAGCCCTTATGTAAGAGAGAGAGAGGGAGAGAGAGAGAGAGAGAGAGAGAGAGAGAAAGAAATTTAAGGCGTTCTTACCCTTTACAGCAACGATCTCATTTAAGGCACAGCGGTTGACTTCTTGGCCCCAGAGAGATTTGGGGAAAAGGTTACGTACCAGAACATCAGAAAACTCTCGGAGAACTGCAATCTCCTCTGCTCTGGAAGTGAACAAGAGCTGTCTGAAACAAAGCAAAAGAGAAGAGATTAGTAGATCATAGATATGCATCACCACATATCTCCACATAATCGCTTCATCTAAATCTTAAATCTGAGGGGATGTACAACCACGAGGATGTCACTGCAGGTATGATCTTCTAAAATAAAGTTAATTATTCATAGGTGATAAAAAAAATATGGAGGTATTTATAGAGTTCAGACATTACTGAGTGCAAAGAGTAACCAAAGCAGCGTGACGTCTTGGAGTCATTTAAAGAGAAAGTAGGTGTAAAGTCTCACCTGTCAGACTGCTTCGCATTATGCAAGTGTTGGGTCAAAATCCGAATGGAGCCCACGACCGCCTGGCAAACATCAAAGTTTTTTGCTCTCTCAATGATCCGGTCGATTACGAAGTCGACTTCCCTGCTGAGCACCTGGTGCAGAGGCTGGTGCTCACACAGCTCGGGAACGTCGTACCAAGGCAGGACCAGCTGAGCGTAGGCGCACTCAAACACTGAGGAGAGCAGTCACAAAGGAAATTCACATTAACACCAAGCTCCCACGCTCACCTCCTCCCTGAACATCAAACTCAAAGACTGCAGTGACTTTAAAGCTTTAAAACTCTTTTTTTCCCCCCCCTCTTTTTTTAAGTCCTGTTCATTTGAAAACTGAGCAGAAATATCCGTGACAGGATTTTCCTCTGAGCGAGAGGAGCTGATGGTGAGATGAAGACAGATCTATTCATCAGTGAACACACTGAACACACTGAACATGTTTTATTTACAGCAACGAAACTTTATATATGTATCATGTAGAGACAAGCTGAATGTGCTGATGCAGGGCTTTCACAAGGTATATCATTTATGTCCGTACACTATAAAACATTTATTTTAAAGATATTTTTAAAACTGAATTATTCATATTTAACAGATTTTCAATGAAAAGGGCAAAAGTACAAGTTGGAATAAAAATCACTTTACATGTAAACAGACTATTATAGTTTCATATCTTATATTCTTCTGATGTATTTCTGTATATAAATAGTGAAACAATATCTTTCACAACTTAAAACTGTTCTATAATAATATTTTAAATAATTATGACTAAGGATTTGTTTGACTAAAGAAAGTTTTTAAAAGGCGCTTTTTTTTATTCATTTTTAATGTATTTTTTTTATTCCTGACAGCCCTATATGTTGTTAAATTAACCAAATGAGAAGTAACACTTACAGCTGAGTTTGTGCTGAAAATAATGAGACCATGCATGCGGGTACGGACAGTTTTAAAAGGTGTTAAACAATGACAAAAAATAATGCGGAAAAATGTGGCAAAAAATGAACCAAAGCTGGACTCCAGATGGTTAACAGCTCATGTATTTGACTGCGAGCGCTATATTTAGGACTGAACACATGAAGTGCTTTTAAGGCCAAATCATGGCATAAAGTTTTACAATTCCATAGTTTTTCAGCAGTTTTGAAGGTCTGAGATGAAGCTAAAGATATATAAACATAGATAACATGTATACAGCCACTCTTATAAAAGAAACCTGATATCTTTTGGCTCCACACAAACTCAAATAATAAACACAGCACAACAACAGTTGCAAAGCAAACACGAGTGATAATGAAGTATGAAAACCAGTTATCTTATTTCCTGTTTAACACATCACAGCCATACACAACCCATCTATTGAGAGAGGGTGTGCTTTTCATCTTTTTTTTCTTTCTTTCCCTAAAGCCCCCCCTCACGTCATGTAACATGAGCTCGAGCTGCAGCTGTGTCTATGCAAAACTGTCCTTTTTTCAACTGTGTCAGATCAAAACAGCTTAAATTCGCTGACAAAACACCCCGAACTCAAGAGCAGAACCTCTGATTTCTAACTTTCAGTTACAGTACGTTTCTAACCTGCAAAGACACGTGTTTACACCGCTTAAAAACAAGCCTCACCTTGTTGTAGAGACCTCTTCACATGTGGATACTGAGAATTCAGAGGTCCGGCCTGCTCGCTGCTCCCTTCATCAGTCAAGTCACAAAACAAGTTTTCCTGGACAGTTTCCTGGAAAACACAGAACTGTGAGGCTACTACCAGGGATTGAGCAGATTGAGAACATAGTATAAACTGTAAGAGTTAGTGCTGACCTCTAGGTGACTGGGAGGTATGTGATGAGTGAAAACAAGTTCCTCAGGCCTCAGTGAGGGAAAAAAAAGCACCTCAGTCTATGAGTGAGAATATTTCAATATCTGACTAGTTATACTAAACTCACAGTAGCTGTAACCTGGCAAACACACATTACATTACCGACTTACACTATGATAAAGACACTACTACTTTAACAGTCTTACTATGAGCAGACTTACCTCACTTATTAACATATGTAAGGGAGGAAAGGCCATTTAAAGTGGTACAATATGATTCACACGCTCACATTATTGATGTTTAACACAGACTCAGTTGTGATCGTGCAACACTCGCTCGTATTAAAGCAACTCGTTCCCGCATTAAAGGACAATAATGCAACATGTATTAAATACCTGGAGAGGATTTTCCTTCGTCTCCTCATCAGTCTGAGTGCTGCTCTCTCGTCCACTGTTCCCGAATAACAGCGGGGTAAAAAAACAAAAGAGGAAACATAAAATGTACTGTGTCACTGTGCGACCGCAGTCTGAAAAATACCACACCAAGCCGAGGGTTATGGCGATGGAGAAACGACATAGATACATCTTCTTTTCTTCACTAGAGGCTCCTTTCGCTCGTATCTCGCACTTTGAGCCGATGTGTGTTGCACATAGTCGGAGCTGGTTTGTTCACCCGCATCTTTAGCGCCGAGGGAAAAACAGAGCCGCTTGTTTCCTCAAACGACGAAGTGAAATCAAACGGCGGAAAGATACGAACTTTACTAAAGCTGGTTGACAAGAGCTGTGATTGGCTGCGGCCCGTCAGCGCGTGCGTCTGCTATTGATTATGACAGGATGCCATCTACAGGTCCCAGCTTTACCTGACAGCGTCGATCTGTCTGTCTGTCTGTCTGTCTGTCTCACTGTCTGTCTGTCTGTCTGTCTGACTGTCTGACTGTCTGTCTGTCTGTCTGTCTATCTAGCTATCCTAAAGTACTTAATGTCTCAAAAGTACTGGTTCTGCAGTGAAATGGCCCCTGTGGCTGATTATATTATATTATATTATATTATATTATATTATATCATAAATACTGATGCAATAATGTGTAAGTGGGAGTGGCCAGGGGGCTGTGAGATGATTAATGAGGTACAACAAAATAAAAACATAAATTCTGCCACAAAAATGTATATTCATTATTCTCTGATCTTGTTTGTTTTGTTTTGGGGGTTTTCTTTGTAAAATCATTGCTGGTTTGACCTTTACGGGCCGCAAACACTTATTTAAATTAAAGAAGTTTAGATTTGAAATCATTCAACTTTCAACAAATCTACAACTCTACACTTGAATTCAAAGACACTTGACACTTTGTAAAAGGTCTCAAAAAGTTTGGGGACCATTGGTTAAATCTTTAATACTAATAACACTTACTATTTGTATTTTAGCATCTCATCTGTGTTTTTAATCTGAAATGTACCTAGTAACTAGATGTTAAATAAATAAAAAGAGTAAAAAATACAATATTTCCCTCTGAAATATAGTGGAGTAGAAATATAAAGTAGCAGAAAATTGAAATACTCAGGTCGAGTTAAAGTACCTCAAAGTACTCCAGTAATTGTTACTTTATAGAGGCTGACTGACAGGCCATACACAGACGTTTTCCTTCTTCCATTGTAACTCACAAAGACATCAACAACCTATTAAAAATAATTTAAAAAAAAACTGAGAACAGGTGAAATTAGTAAGGGAATGGATAATAATATGGGTGGCATTTAAAGTTGTCCTGATTGAGATAATAATAACAGACAGTAATCAGTTCATGAAGGCCTGTATGTTACAGATTTACTTCATGTTTATATTTACTGAATAATCCTCCCAGAACCACCATCATCCACTGGACAGATAATTAAACTTAATCAATAAATACCTTACCTACCATTACATTAAATAAGTTTTAATAAGATTGATTTTGGTACAGAACAGTTTTTTACCCTCTAAATGATACAAATGTTGAAGATGATGTAATAGTGATAATAATACTAGTTGCTGAAGCTGTTTGGAAAGATGCATTAGCTCTAAATATTACTGACGTTATAAAGTCTTGAAAGTCTTTAAAGCCGATAATTTAAGGTAGCAGTAACCAGTTAATGCCACACGGTGGCACTGACGCTGCTCTTCATCTGTATACAGAGCGGAAGTGAAGCCAAACACCTTTTGATTTGGAGGAACATGATGATATGGTTTTATCTGAATATTATTGATCTCGTACTATCAATCAAAACACAGGAACATATGAATGTGCTTCGCTGTTGCCTTTAAACTAGTAACAGACCTTTAATGAGAACCTTTAATTTTAATTAAGAATAGCTGACTGGTACTAATAAATCGGATCAATAAAGCCAATACTACCACCACGTATTCTGTGCTCTATATTTAATAGAGGGCTTCATGTTAACTCACACTGCCTTTAACCAGTTATTTATTTATTTCTAAGTCATCTCCCTCATGAGGGGAAACCACTGAGGTCATGACCTGCTGGAGCTGTGACGTAATTCAGTCTAGCAGCTGAAATTATGCAACAGGCTGCCTGACAGAAGGTTTTTAATGTGAAGGGTAGCTTCAGTGATCCGTACACCTCCATGTGGATACACACACTGACTGTCTGAGAGTGGGCCACAGCTGGGAAGGAATGTAACTAAGTACATTTACTCAACAATATGAGAGTACTTTAACTTAATATTTCCATTTTACTTAATACTTCACTACAATTCATATATTAGTCTAGTTATTAATTCCACTACATTCATTTGACAGCTATATGTAATAAATTAAGATTATAAAACACGTGAGTTAATTAAATATGTTGCATTGTTATAGATTAAACTACCAGACAGTTTATAAAATAATACAAACTAGCTCCACTGTCACTGACTAAAACCGACTCACACATGAATGCATCAGTAATATTAATCTAATAATATAGCATAACTAATTTTTCTGCACTGAATATTTAGTTACTTACTGATACTTTGAGTATATTTTCGTTAATGCATGTTTTTACTTGCATTATTTTCTACAGTGGTGCTACTTTTACTTCAGTGATGGAAACTTCTTCCACCGGTGAGCCACAACATCTCATCCTCAAACACAAAGGTTGTAGCAGGAGGGCTGAAACATTTACTACAATTTAATTTGAATGTTTTTTTTACCAGGCTGACTTGAAAATAATACTCTCTCTGACCTCTTTGGGTCCTCTTTGTGTCCCCTTTTCAGCCCCTTTCTGTTTAGTTATCCGAAGGCTTTTATAGGGAAAGCTGACATTTAAAATCTGTTGAAATATCTTACAGACACTCAAAACTTTGCATGACCAGAACATATTTTAAGGAGTTACTGTCGCCAAATACTGAGAAATATGAATTAATTCAAACACACAATTAGGAAAATTGCAACTACCAACAAAATAAACATAGTTTTCCACAGTGAAAATATAAAGACTACACTTGTCTGACTTGTTACCCGTGTGACCTCAAGGAGGCGCGGCGTATCTAAAGCCTACAGACAGACACACAGTGTGTTAATGGCTGTGATCCCTGTTGCTTCTGATTCATTAATCCCTGTTAAAAGTTGTAATGGAGCCGCATGCTGAATGAAGGATTAACCATGTGCTACCTGCTGAGAGGGGCTTTTGGGGATGGAGTGGTCAAAACAGTATTAAAACTGATTTTCTTAGGTCGGCGGTTACGTCCAAGACTTTCTGAATTGCTGAAAGGAGATTAGACTATGTCCAGCTGAGTAAATCATGTAATCTGATAGTGTTGCTAAAATGAGGCTATGTCCTCCATTCAAGATCAGCCTGGGTTCAGTGTCCAAGACACACTCATTGTGTCTACGTACTTGCTAAGCAGAGTGCTTTTAAAGTTCACAGGATGAACACATCCAGACATGCACATTATCTGTAGCTGGTTAATTTTACTCTTATTTAAATATGTAGAGGACATTTTGGGAGTTAATCATTTTGGATGTTTAACCTCCATAAGTAAAGACTTATGGGGAAAATACCAAACAGAGACCTCTCTAGTGTCAGAAATAAACTTTTGATGAACTGCTGGACTAACATTTTAGACCCTAACTTATTCTCATATACTCAAATTATGTAGTCACACTTTCAATAAGAGTAATTAAAGCTGCAGGGAGAGAAAGCTCATGGAGGATTTCTGTGATGTTAAATGCCTGCAGCAGACAGAGAACTTAACTGTTCTGTTTTCCAAGTCACTGCTAATAAGAATTTCAGACCACACGTCAAATAGCCTCTTAATTGAAATGGTGTCTTAATATTTTTTATCCTGACGTGGATAGATAATGTTCCCTGGGGGCAGCAGCTCTTATGAAAATGGCTGAAGACTGATCAAAGCTGCCAAGTGGCCCTGTGACCTCAGAGTCTGCATACAGTCCATAACACAAAGTGACAGCATATTCTTAGATATCAGTGTGTCAGAGGTGGTGTTAAATGCACGCCGCTGCAGACACTGAAGATGTCAAATACAGTACTTAGTGTAGAGTTGTTTTGATACAATGGCAGCACTAAGACGAAGATTACAATCTGCTATTAGAAATGGAAAGGCCAGTACACACAAGTTGCCAGCAAGTGCACTATGTCCTGTCCTGTGTAGGGTACAATCACATGCATCTTAACAGCTGGCAAGATCATGTATCAGGAGGAATTACATTTATGACGCTGCTTAAAATACGCATCAACACAAGCCTAAAACTCAACTATGAACGCATCCAGGGGCCTTTTGCTGTAATAAATATCTAGAATATGGAATAATGTTTTTACACTTTGACAGATCTAGAGCATACTTGACTGCGATAGAAAATAAGGAACAGGTTTGTCATATTGCTCAATGGTCAGACAGCTCAAGGTTAAAGTCCTCAGTCACAACAGTTGGGGTTGGATGAGGCTTGGCAGGAGATGAAAGTATATTTAGAGGGTTGGAATAATCCACCTCACTGCAGGTAGCGCTGGTTCTTTCCTGCACAAAATCACTTGTGCAAACGTTCTACTGAACTATCAATATAATGTTAAACAACACGGGTAAAAGCTACTGACTTCCGGCGTATCACTTCTATGCAAGCATGCCTTGGCTGAAATATTGTCTGCAGGTCAACTTTCTCAGCTGATTTTGGCTTGCCACCAACTACAACCTGGGTGACCTCTGCAACTCTAAGTTTACGTTTGACACAAGAGGTTGCCAAACTGCTTCCTGAAGCAAGACTCTTGGTTACACTCTGGCTGTACTGATGGCTATACCCTTCATATATGACAGAACATTTCAAAACCAGGCAGGAGATTCATTCAGTAGGCTGTGTTTATTTCTCGTTTTCCAGTAAGGTTCCTGTGTTCAGGGAATGACATTCTGGTGAGGGGGCAAAACAAAACAGAAAAAAGCATGGGCCAAGAGAAGAGTGCATAACAGATTCCCCCAGTACAACTAGTAGAAAATACTAGTTGGTCCCTATAAATATAGCGCTGCATTTAAGTCCTTTCCAAAATGTACAAGATATGTTACAGTTGAACTTCACAACATGAACAGTGGACATACAAAACTATTTAAATGACTTTCTTAAGCTCATCATACAAGACAAGCACGAAGGCGCCACCCATGCCTCTGAGCACATTTGACCAGGCTCCCTTGAAGAAGGCCTTGGAGCCCTCATCACGTGCGATCTTCTTCCAGCAGTCAATGGTGCCGGTGTACATGATGTCAGCTGAGGGGGGAAAACAGAACAACAATGATGTCACACCTTTATTCTAGTAACACAGGAGCAAAAACAGGATGTTATACTTTGATTTATGTTGGGCTGTTGTTACCTCCTTTGCGTCCAGACTGCATCATCATACGACGACGGACGGTGTCGAAGGGATAGGACACAAGACCAGCGACGGCGGTCACAGACTGAGCGATCATCCAGCTGACAACAATGTGTGTGTTCTTTGGGTCTGGAAGCATGCCTGTGGGAAAAATATCGATTAGGAAAGTTAACTTGAGTCTTAAAGGAAAGGAAGTCCACTGAGACAAGATAGATCAAGCTTTAAAAACACCTGACAATGACTCACCCTTTGCGGTGTCGTAGACACCAAAGTAGGCAGCTCTGTAGATGATGATACCCTGTACTGAAACGCTGAAGCCCTGGTACAGACCCTTGATGCCATCAGACTTGGTGATCTTCACCAAGCAGTCTCCCAGGCCTTTAAACTCACGCCCCTGTCCGGCTTTGCCGACATCAGCAGCCAGACGTGTTCTGGCGAAGTCGAGGGGGTAGACAAAACAGAGAGACGTGGCTCCGGCGGCACCACCAGACGCCAGGTTACCTGCAAAGTATCTCCAGAACTGAGTATGCTTGTCCACACCGTCGAGGAAAACTTTCTTGTACTTGTCCTTGAAAGCAAAGTTGAGGGCCTGAGTGGGGAAGTATCGGATGACGTTGGCAAGGTTCCCTCTCCAGAATGAGAGGAAGCCCTGCTCTTTGGGGATACGGACGACACAGTCGACAATGCCCTTGTACTGCTTGTCGACTGAAATCTGTTTACTGGCATGTTGTACCTGTAATGAAAGCAGACACACGGCAGCGCATTAGAGACAATAAATTGAAGAAGGCAGGAGAAGCAGATCAAGCCTGAAATTTCTATTTGTTCAGTGTTATGGAGCATCTGTCTTTAATCTATTAACCTTCTAACGGGCATACTCAGTGAGGACACAAATTCCCATGATTCTCATGTGTCTGTCTGACAGACACATTTGTATCCATGTGCCAGAGTACAACTCTGATGGCATCAATTCAACAATTCACAGCCCCACCTCCTCCTCCTCCTGCTGCTTAGTGCAGGCTCAATGCAGCAGAGGAGTGCCATGGCGCAAACCTTGCTCTGACCTTGCCTGCTTGTTGCCAAGCCAAACTTAAGTCCTGTCATGGGAGATGAGTACTTTTGAAGCCCAAACTCATAGTAGATAGCCATGCCTGCCTTTTATAACACTGGGCAAGGCTGCAGCTTGCTGGCCGGTGCATTACGTAACAGGTCTGATGCCCCTCGATTGTGCTCATTCATCTGTTCCTACACCAATCTCTGACAGAGTTGCTCTAACTCACTATGTTTCCACTCCACTTTCTACTCTTTAACAATGCAGCATCTTTACATTATTCCCACAATCACAACATCTAATCACATCTAGTTAAATGCACCCTCCATCGTTTAGAAGTCACTAAAACATCAGCAAGAAAATGCTGCAAACTAACAGCCGCAGTTGTGCGTCGCAGACCCGAGCAGGAAGCATCTAATTAACAGATGTGTCTAATTAAAGTGCCATCAGGAATGACGCTTACCTGGAGGAGAAGCTTGACTCTCTCGATGGGGGCTACAGCTGTTTTGGAGATGGCAGCGGCAATACCACCAGCCAGGAAATCCTTGGCGAAGGAAATAGCTGTCTCATTCATCTTCAGATGTTATCAGACCAGCGTCCCGCTTACTTTAGTCGGTGGGGTTTGCCTGTGGAGTTGAAATGGCCGACTCCTATCTGGAAGAGAGGGGATTTAAGAAGAACCCCGTGAACTTCGACTCTCGCGTCTCATTGGTCGGCTGTGGGACTGGCGGGCGGGGCCAACAGATGTCCTTTGATTCAGATTTGGTGCGCTCCATCATCACTCAAGTACATCATGGCAACAAGTGTCCGAGAAGAAGGAAAGTTCACTGAATAAGTTGTTTATATATTCAGGTTGAATCGGTCTCAGCAGAGCTTAGACTGCTGTTAAAGTAAGTTTTGGATCAGTTGGATTAAGGGTGTATCAGATGCCACATTTAAAGCACCTGAGGCCTAAAGGCTATGGTGGGTAAAGGTCATCCCATCTGTTAATATCCTTCGGCTGTCACTCAGTTTCCCACAGTATGGAAAAAGAGGAGGATGACTGAATCAGCTGACTGATGCCATGCAAACCCAGTGCCAGCAGATACAAGTCTTACCATAAGTGTTGCCTGTTATCACAAATTGCCACTTGACGCAAGAATATTCATTGGAAACAAGTTGTGTTTATCCTACAGGACAAAGTTGAGTCATTGACTGAAGTAAGTTAGCCTCAGCAATGTGGTTTCATCTGCAGACTCAGGCTGTCTGCGGTGGGCAGAACAGTTAGCAGGAAGTTGTAATGCAGTTATGGTTAAACAGTTCTTTACTCTGGTTAAGATTATTATGTGACTTGTGATTTAAAGTATAACCACTACACCTCTGTAATAAAAAAAACTATTAACTATTTAGGGGCAAATACGTAGAGACCAACTCATTTTTTAGCCTTTGGGGCAGCCTCTGGCACTGTATCACTCCACTGGAAGGGCACACTAGAGGGCACTTAATCACATTTTCTTACACATTGGCCCACTGTAGAGGGCGCTTTATCATGTTTTATCTACCATAGCGGCATCCAAGAGGGAACCTTTGCTGTGATTTCCCCCCCAACATGGGAGAACTAGTGGACCACTAGAGCCACCATAGTGTCCACTAATGGCCTGAAGGTTAGGTCAATAAATACAGAATATAATCTATGTAGTCCACATTTACAAAAACATACAAAATAAATAAATAAAAATAAAATAAAAATGGGTCAGTGAAATTTTAATGTTCTAAGCACATTTTCTTCCATCACAATCCATGTTAGCACTTGTATATGATTGTCCATAACCAGACTTATGAAACATCACAATTTAACATTCATTGTACAATAAAAACACATTCTATACAAGTTAAGTAAAACAGCATTCGCAGCTATTTGAATAAACTATGGCCCTATTTGATGTCAATGACACAAGTACTGACATAAGCCTCAAAATAAATAGTGAATGCTCAAGGCACATAATATTTTTGTTAAAAAAAAGAGTCATGGAAAGACATTGTGGGTGAGTGAACAATTCATAAACGAATAATACTGTCAGATAAAATAACAACTTTGTGTGAAAGAGGTAGACCATTGCCGACGGGACATAATGTTAATAACTTGTATGAAGACATGAAACCTGAATGTTATGTAATTATTACAGACACAAGACTCTGAAGTATTTTAGGCCGGCAAATAACTCGCTTTGCTGGTCAAGTGTGGTCAGCAGTCAATATTCATCCACAAAGTGAAGTTTCACCAGCGGTTTCCAAAAGACGACTCCCCTGATCCAAAGTTCCTGTTTTTCAAGTAGCGCTTCGCCTCTTCCAGCTCGTACGGCCCGAGGCTCTGGTCCACCCCCGGCGCAAGTCTGTAGCTCAGAGGTGAGACGATGTACCCGTTGCGGTAAAGGCAAACCTGCTTACACATCTCAAAGCAGGTGAAAAGAAGGCCAAAGTACGGGATAATCTGTGGATGACAAGAGGTTGAGATCAGTGTATTCCTCCACTTTTATTCACTGACCTCAATCATGATTAAAAGCCTTAATCCACACAGAGAACATTGTTGTCTGGTTTGCCTAAAGTGTGCTTTATTTGTTTTCTACTACTTGTTACTTTATTTTCATTCAGCTGCTCAAAACAAGAGCTTTCCATTTGTAAAACAACATACAACGATCATGACATTTGCAGCTGAAATAGGAGAGTGGAGCATGCTGTTCCAGAGACAGACTGCTCACCTTGCTTGTGATATTCACACTATGAATTACACACTGAACATTGCTTTCCATGCCTTGCCCCCACTTCCTCACTCTCCCTTTCACGTAGGCTGTGGGGCACAATTCTCCAACTGTCGTAAAGTCACTCATGTTCCCAAGCTCGTGCACTCTCACTTTTATGTAACACGAGTACACCCGTACTCCATCCTTATGATGGATAGAGAGAACAGTGTGGCTGAGATAATGATGAATTAATATATAAGTGAACTGTACCTTTATTGTGTTGGCAGTGAGGCCGTTCCACAGTGAGAGGACGCCCTTGTTTTTCACAACCTGTATGAAACAGTCAATCATTCCACTGAAATGGACATCGACTCCACCAAGATGAGGCAGACGGGCACTCTGCGCCTGATAAAAGATTGAAAGTGAAAATAAACAGCAGTGAATCAGCAGCGTGTCATGATGTGTCTGTAAAGTAATAACCAGAAAGGTGACGCATGACAAGACAGGACAATATCAGCAGCGCTTTGCTAATAAGCAGCGCAGTGAGGGAAAGCTGACACTCCTGCTCTATTTAGGACTGTTCTGTGATCACTGGGTGCCTTATTAACTCTGATATCTGCCAAATCTACTGATTTCATCAACTTCTCTTTTGAACTTTTATACAAATTAACCTGCACGTTTCTTTTCTTTATACCCCTTAAGTATATTAAAGCTCATGAGACTCAGTCACACTGCGTCCTGTGCTCTTTTGTTACCCACACTGACAACTATGCAGGCTGACTGTCATGTGACAGAGGAAATGTATCAAAAGTTTCATAGTTCCCAAAGGGAACACGCAGCCTTAAGGTCATAAGACTATTCAAACAGCTTCATTTGTAGAGGAAACATCAAGCTAGCCCGTGAGTTAAACAATACTTAGCTTAAATCATTACCCTAAGCTCCTGCAAACATCCTCAGCTGTTTCCCAACCATCCATTCTCTGACTTCAATGTTTAACTCTGAGACAGAGACAAGAGCTGAATCCCTAAATTAAATAATTATGTGACATTGTTCTTTATTGTAAGGTGAATTGGTTGTGATGGTTTGATGGACTACAGACACACACACACACACACACACACACACACACACACACACACACACACACACACACACACACACACACACACACACACACACACACACACACTCCGTTCGCCTACTGTCTGATACGTCTATCTTTAGAGAACTTATCTATAGCTTCTGCATACCCGGGACACATTCACATTCCCAGCTGCTGTTGAACCTTGTGGTAGCTATTAATAGGCTGATAAAATCAAATGTAATATTCTGTCCTTTGAAGCGCCATTGTTCTCCATGTGTCCTTCCTAACATGCAGAAAGTATCTCAAACATAATTTAAGGTAAATGTGCTGCAGACCAATGTGCTTTCTTATGACAAAGGTGTTTTCATAATGTCCTGACTCTATAAATAGCCATAGGTTCAATCATTTTAAAGGTCAATAAGAAAAACTAAGAGTGGTCTTTAAATACTTAAACTTTCTATGTTCCCAAACAGAGACCAAGTGAGGTTAAACCTAATTTGGGTAGACTCCCACTGCCCCCTTATGGATAAAAGGTGGTAATGCAGCGAATATACAGAACCTACTACACTGTAAACTTTTTCTTTTTACACCAAGTTTAACTGGAGGTGATTTTTAATGGATTTAACCTAATCTCCCTTTAAAAGTACATTAAAATTACTAACTTAGCTGGCAAATTATTAGACCAGTGGACTTAGTTAAACACTGATGTTTGCTGTACTTCTCACTTCTCCTGAAACCATAACCTGCATACAGAAAGGGAAGTGCTCTTGTGGTAAATTACCTGCATCTTCCGCTTTACAGTTTCAAAAGGGTAGGAGAGGGTTTGGGCCACTGCCGCTGTCAGACAGCCATTAATGAAGTTCTGGAGGGGAGTGAAACGAAAAGGAGGCTCCTGCCACAGCTTGTCCAAGTTCATGTAGACTGCATAGCACCCGATGGAAAAGGGAAAAGCACCTGTAGACAAGTGAACATGTAGAGTTACAGTTAAACTTATCATTAATGAACTTTGGAGAGCAAAAAATGTATTCTGTAGAATGAACATCATCATTTCTTTGAATCAGTCAGCTCATGTAAATACTAACTTGCTCAGTGTAATAAGTGAAAAGCATTAATGTCTAATATCTTAACACCACCCATTAGAAATTAATTAGTTTGTATGAATATGCAAACGCACCCAGGAAAGTGAGAGAAAAGCCCCTGTAGAGAGCGAGCAGTCCTTCGCTCCTGTAGATCTTTGAGAGAGTGTGAGCTACGCCAATGTACGTGGGCTGTCTGCAGTTTTGAACGATGAGTCTGGTTTCTGCCACCTCCAGAGGGTACGTGGTCAGGGCGGCAGCAACACCCGCCAGTCCACCGGCCAATATGGCTCTCCACTGAGAGATGAAGCCCACTTCGTCCATGTGAAGGTGGACTATCCTGGACACAGAGGATGGCAAAATGAATAACATTTAATTGTCTTTTTTCTGGTTTTACATTATAAAGCTAAAACAAAAAGGTGGTTCAAGCTTTTCAAATGTGAGAATTTGCTGCTTTATTTTGTATATTATTATATATTTGTAAATAAGTTGTTTTATTTGACCAAAAGTCCAAAACCAAAAAGGATTTAATTTACAATTATATATATAAAAAAGGGGAACAAATGCTCACAGAGGCAGAATATTTAGATTCTTTTCTCAGTAAATGACTTTTGATAAAGTAACAATTGATTTTATGTCTCTTAAATGACTAATTGTTTCAGCCTTGAATTGAATATCTTTGAGTTTGGTACTGTTGGTTGGAGGGAACAAGACATTTTAAGATGTCACCTTGGGTTCAAGAAAATTGGGATGGGCATTTATCACCATTTCTAAGCATTTTATCTGTAAAATGATTAATGAATTATTAAAAACATATATTTCATCACCAACAAACCACACAGTATAGTCAATAATCCCAATAATTATTAGTTGCAGCCCTAGTTCCGTGTATAGATAAGCAGGTTCTTTATTGATAATACCTCCATGATTACTCTTTTGTGTTCTTTATATGTGCAACTTAATAAACATTAACTATGTCAGAACATTTTCAAGGTCGTGTTTAAGTCATCTACACTTAAGGAGCAAATGAATAACTCAGGCCATGTGTGAGTGAAGAGGTCATAAAGGGACACGGTGTACAGTACAGGACAGTGGTTTGTGGTGTTTACACACACATACGTGTCCTGAAGCATGAGAGGCTGCTGCAGCCTACAGACAGTAGATACTGTATTTATGACTGCACATTGGATTACTGTTGTCATGGCTGAGGCTCCTCTCTGCCCTGTGTGTTTATGTCTCAGACATGCTGCCTGTGTGTTTTGCCCTGCAGTAACCCAGCAGCAGGTTCATCTGTGTGCCCTGAGTTCAGCCTCACAGGCAGTACCTCCCCTCAGGAGTACAGGTTGACGACACAATCATACATAATCTACGTATAAACATACTTTTATTTATATGTTAGGCCTGCAACTAACTAATTACATTAATGTATAATTTTTACTGTTTAAACAATAATAATTTCTTTAATAGAATGTCAGAAAACTGTAAATAAATAAATAAATAATGGCCATCACAGCTTAAGAGCTCAGAGCGTAAGTTGTTCAGCATGTTCAGCTTTTTTGTCAAATCTACACTCCAGAATCAAAGGTTATTCCATTTACTATCATATAAGTCAGAGAAAACTGTCAATTATTTACGTTTGGGAAGCTGGAACTGGCATCTTTATGCTTTAAAAAATTACTTAAATGGTTGGGCTATTATCAGATTTAGAGGAAAAACTACTGGAAAAAATAAAAATATCCAACCTAATCATTCATGTCACTTCAGAAGCAAGAAACAACCAGCAATGAACTGTTGGTTTTCTTTGACTTTTTCAATAGTAAATGAAATATCTTTGCGTTTTGGGCAAAAGAAGACATCTGGGGCTTAAACTAAACTAACTATCTGATCAAATCAGAAAGCTAATTGGCAGATCAATCAGCAATGACAATAATAGTTATTGGCCTTAAATAATTACCTGGAACGAATAACACATAATGTATTGTGCTCTGGGAACACAGACTACCTGTGGGCCAACACTCAGGGCGAAGACTACCTGTGGGCCAACACTCAGGGCGAAGACTACCTGTGGGCCAACACTCAGGGCGAAGACTACCTGTGGGCCAACACTCAGGGCGAAGACTACCTGTGGGCCAACACTCAGGGCGAAGACTACCTGTGGGCCAACACTCAGGGCGAAGACTACCTGTGGGACAACACTCAGGGCGAAGACTACCTGCGGGACAACACTCAGGGCGAAGACTACCTGCGGGACAACACTCAGGGCGAAGACAACACCTGTCACTTTAAAAATCGACTGAGCAAATCCAGCCTTCTGATTGGCTGACAAAAGAAGGTGCGGTGACACGTAAAACAGGAAGTACATGTTTAGCTAGAAGTAAACAGACGGTTTCAACGACTCCCTTTTCTTTATAAATCATAATAAACAACTTTAAATGAACGTTGTGATCACGTTGTCCTTTCCCTCTAAGTTAATATGTATTTATATCGATATATTTCACACTGTTCACCACACAAACTTGATATGTCAACGTCAGCTGACCGAGTTGGCTAACAAGCTAATTTAGCATAAACTCTGGGTCAAAGTCAGATGGAAACAACCACAAGAGTTGTTTTACTGAGCCCAAACAATGTGAGACTGTAACAACAGGTCAGATGTACCTACTTCCTGTATGTTGTGAGGTGAACTGCGGTGTAAGGGAACAACCGCAGACAAGAGGCGAGATTTCCTTTCCAAAATCCTCGAAGTCCCTCATTCTGGTAGATGAGCAGGAAACTCTGCCAGAAACCGCTCTTACAGTGAAAAGTCCCCACCTGACTTTTAATTTTAACCACCTCCAAAGGCGACGTGGCTGTTTTACTGAAAAACCCGGCGAAACCGACACACATGAAGCTCTGAGACCTCGTCAGTCTGTCGTCCTTTTTCACTGAGGCCATCACTTACTGGGCCCTCCGCTGAGCTGTCTGCTTCCTGCGATGATTTCAGTTTTCTCCGAGGGACAGGAAAGGATTTGTTTTTGCAGGTTAGACATCTAAATATAGAGGACGAGGAGGTATCCGTCTCCCGTCCTGGCCAGCGGTGTTATGTGACAGTGCTGGAGGTGAGCTGGACTGACTGCTCAGTGAGACTAGAGGGCGCTCTTTGACCTGGTTTCAAAGCTCAGTACAGTGTGTTCAGATGTGTCCTTAACCACACCCTTTATTCAAGTAGGAACATATATTTATCCTATACTATACTATATTGCTGTATTATAGCCTAATGTTAAACTATATTACTACATTACACTTTTTATATTATATTCTATATCCCATTCTATATTTTATTACACTATATATCTTACAGATACTTTACTTTGCTGACTTTGCAGCTACTAATCACACCATTATGTCACATATATATGTTATATATATATATTTATTGCCTTGTAATTTTGAGTTTAATTGTTTTTGTATAGTTTTTGTTACTCCTATCTTATAATAATATACCCTTATAAGTATTCGAAGTATTAACAGCAACATATAAAACTACTCATGCAGAAGGGCCCTAACCACAGTATTATATTAATATGCATAATTAACATTAATATATTATGCTAATGTATATTATTACTGATCCATTAATATGTAAGCAACACTTTAATCTTGTAGGTGGATGAACAGGAGCTAATTTTAAGTTTAAAATTAATTTATATATTATTGAGTTGTTTATTTCATCCTGTTATCATAAATAATTTAATGAAGCACAGTTACAAGTAGAGTGTTTACTTCTCAACTATAGTGCAGTAGAAGTATTAAGTGGCATAAAATAGAATTAATTAAAATCCAATTACCTTAAGTTGTAGTTAAGTCCAGTATTTAGGTAAATGTACGTAGTTACTTTCCACTACTGCCTTTAAATAAAGTCACATAATACATAACCAAAACCTGATTTATAAATGTGTATAACAACTTTTAAACTTTTCACTTAAGATGAGTATTTCCTTTGTGCAAATAGTATTAATTAAGATCCATTTTCAACTGTTTAAAGGTGTATTATAGTTTAAGTACTTGCAGTTTTGTATTTTGACTTTTCTTTCTGTACATTCATTTGTTATCAACCTGGGGCACGCCGAGTATCAGTGCCATAGTGTAAAAGAGGTTGTCAAACCTGCAGTTAAGTCAAGTCAGTATCATTACTGGGTCACAGACATCTCACTGAAAGATTTATCAGTTTTGTCATGGTATTTTACTTACTTTATTTTGGTATTTCACTGAATACAGTTGTAGAAATTATACATTGAGTGTTTCCATTTTTATTTCAAGAAAAGATTGTACTTTTTACCTTAATGTATTCAGAAACCTGATGACTGTAACACTATATGGATTTGTTTCACCAGAAACCACACCCAAAAAACTTTGTGTTTAAGGTCACAACGGCATAAATGCATTGTGGGTGGAGAGATAGCAGTGGAGGAACTGAAACTTGTGGTCAGTGCAGTGAATATATTATCTTTGCTGCTGAATTTATTCCAGGAAATAAGACAAAAATAACAGTGAAGTAGTTTGAATGGTTGAATCAAACCATTCTTCATACTTTTTATATTTTCAGCTGATCTCTTGAGGAACCACTTTGGGAACCACACAACATTGGTGGGGTGACTTTGTCTCAATAGGTGGCGCAATACTCCTACTTTTTGATTTGTCTTTATGGCAGCTGGGGGTGAAACAACAGGTAGAGGTAAGATTTGGGTTATAAACTGCCCAACTGCAAGAACACAAGTATGTTTTTGAAAGCTAAGTAACAGTAAAAATAACAATTTTTCTTTCAGATTTTCATGTATTTATTATTTATCAAAGGAGAGGTTTTGGTGGTTTAAAGCAAACATTATTGTGATATCTTCTTTTCTTTGTTTTTGTTTTGACATCTGCAGTGACACTGTCAACATGTTTCCAGGTAATTCATTATATTTTCTTTATTATACCAAGAAGATCATTCAGGTCTGATTTACTGTACAACAACACTGGACGAGCTAAAGAGCAGCTTCAGCAACAGACTCATTCAACCCTGCTGCTCTAAGGAACGATACAGAAAATCCTTCCCCCCCACTGTTATAAGACTCTATAACTCATCTGCCTCTGTCGGATCCACAATTACAGAACTGGACTAAATCTACTTGTGGAACATATACTTCATATCATATGTGATATGTGTTAATATAAACCATGTTGATATTATATATCATATTTATACAATATATTATTATTATATTAATAAAATTATATTATTATAATAATAATAATAATTATTATTATATAACAATAATAATAATATATTATTTATTGTATGTATATCTTCTTGTATAGTCAAGTATACATATGCTATATATCATATCATATCTCGTGTATATATATGTGTGTGTACATATTATATATACATATATATATATATATATATATATATATATATAATACATATATATATATATATAATACATATTATATTATTATACATTTTATTATCTATCTATCTATCTATCTATCTATCTATCTATCTATCTATCTATCTATCTATCTATCTATCTATCTATCTATCTATCTGTATAACTGTATACATCAGCAGGCATTTGGTGTCTTTTTTCAGCACCATGTTTGTTTTCTCCTTGTCTTGGCTTGCCAGGAGCGCCTCCCTCCCCTGCTGGGCTGACAACCACAGATGCATGCGTGGAGCCCACTTTCTGTCTGCGGCTGGACCACTTGGCTCCTTCACAAAGGCTTTCTGGAATAACAGAGCCAACCAGAGGAAATGACAGCATGATCACAAGAGGTTTCCCTCACTCCCTCTAAAGCTGCCTACTGGGGGTCGAAAAGGGTGTGTGTCATTGGGATACTGGCAGAGGTGAAAGCTAATTTTGATGCAGTGGAAATAACTGCAGTAATAGTTCAGAAACAAGTGCAGAACTTATTGCTGCCCTGAGATGTGCAGACACTGAAGTTATAGTTCATATTAGCTATTCAGGCAACCAAGCCACGCTTTTAAAGTTCAGGGTTATTTGAATCCAGCATATCAATGCAATTGTGAAACCCAGGGTGATAGGCTGGTAGGAGGAAATGGAGTAATTTACTTCAAAACTGTGCACCAGCTGAAGAATTTAGAAGTAGAAATATATTTTCTTGCTCTCCAGAGCAATAAAAGACACCACTTTGTAAATGTTTTGAAAACCCTTTGATCTCACTGTCATATATGTGTGGTTTGTAATGCATGAGATACTGGGATGTGTTTCTAGTACGATAAGTGGTGTGATGTGGCTGTATCTTATCAATTAATGCTTCAGCAATCAAACAGGACACCACCAAGAATCTGCTGCCACTCTGTCTCCTCTGCTGTCCTTCCTCTGGCCCTCGCATTGCCTTTAACCCAACAGTATTTCTATAGAATACACATAGAGCACTGCCTCCTTCCTGTATGTATATCCCCCTCCCGAATGAGTGCTTCCTCCATGCAGCAAAGTAGTGCGGGAGCAGCCTGTATGCCTTTGTGTCTCTGGGACTGGCACGTAGCAGTAGGTGCAGGCTGGCTGAGGCATTGTCATTCTCTGGATGTCATATGCAAGTCAACCCTTGATCTCCCACTTTGAAGTGCATTGCTGCAGGACCCGAGAGAGCAGCCTGTGTGTATCTGACTTGAGCCCACAGGAGTCAGCAGAGGGCGCCTGATACCAGGGAGGCTGCACTGAGACCTGGGTCGCTGTCATCCTCACAGACTGGTGCAATAAAATTCTCACCTCATTATCTGAGACAGTCACATCACAGGCTTGTGTTGGCAGGGGAGGGGAAAGGGAAGAAAGGGGTGGGGGTGGGGAACAGGCTAGGATGGGTGACACCAAAGTCTGTCTGTATGTCTTTTTTTTTAAGGGTCGGGGGTGCGGTGGTGAGAAAAATCAGGCATAAGTACAATTCACTGGGGCACCATGTCGACACCTCTACCAACAAGGCTCAGGCCAACTGCCGCACTCCCCGGCTCACTTAACAGGAATGGGAGACTTGTTATGCATAGGAGCCTAATTCTGAATTAATGGTTGCTGTGATGGGTTAACCTGTGAAAGGTTGTCAAGGTTTGTTAGAAAGAGTAAATGCAGTTTTGCACCTCATTACTGGGAACAGTCTTTATTACAACAAACACTAAAACTACATTAATCTGTATAAATTGTAAAATATGCTGTAAATGTGTGTAGCCTTAGGGAATTCATTTGTGATGACCCTATTTGCGGTGACATTTTCAAATTAAAAGAACAGCTGGGGATTACCAAATCAGACACATTTTTGATTTTAAAACACAATTTAATTTGGAATTTGTGGAAAAATGTCATATTGTTTTGTGTGATTTCTATTTGCCTTGTAAAGCTTTAACAAGGAATGATGCATTACCTATTTAGTCAGGATGTAGATGACCAGGAGGCCCATTGTCTGTAAGGATGCAGAGGAGAACTTCTGGCAGCTGGTGCCCCCTTATCTTCCCATGTACAACCAATAAATCAATATCAAATCTAAGGAACAGGAAGCCAGATGGCCTTCCCACAACCCACAAGGGCCAGGGTGCTCTCAGGGCCTCCTCGGCTACTGTACCACCGGTGCATGCAGCAGTCCTTTGAAGACATACACATTCAACAAGCAGCTCAATGAATGACTAAAGGGAACAAATAAGCTGTTACGACTCTGCTCAAATCAGTGTTTGTGTTTCCATCCACATCAAAGGCCTCAGTCTGTTTGATATGCAGCCCCCACACCTTGATCCGAGCCATGTACAGGTAGAGGGGAGGAGCAGCCCATTGAGAAGAGAGAGGGTCATGTGGCTGCTGCTTCTCTCAGCCCTGGCTCGAGGGTAGTTGACCCAGACGAAGGGTCTGGTGGTGTCTCTTGTTCCCCAGGGAGCTATTGCTCCTTACACCCATCACTAGACACATTATTTATTGGGTGGCCTATTGATTACATGCTTTTAAGGAATATTCACAGGAATGTGGAGCAGTAATTACAAAATAGAAAACGTCTTGCATTTAAAGATTAAAGTTAGTACAACATTAACTGAAGTGGAGAGTTGTGTAGTAACTGATGGCTGGCTGGGAGTAAGGCCAGTGAGGTCTGTTGCCTAAATACATCCCGCCAGACTCATCTTGATTTCTGTGTAGGCCAGGGGTCAGGTTAAACAGTAGTTTGATTGAATGGCTGTTCACAGGCCAGTGTGAAATGCCAGCTCTATTGCAATGTGGGAGTGGGAAGGAGGGGGTTTCTCTGGCCTTTGTGTGGCCCGCGGTCTTAGAGCACGGACCCCATTGTTAGAGGCTGACCAGCCAGCCCCTCAGACTCTCCTTTGCCCTGCTTTGTCTCGAGCAGCGTGACCATTTCCTTCATCCAGGTCAGGGCAGGGTCGTGACTTTGGACACCAGTCTTCCCTGTCTGTCTGCTCAGCCTGCGTACTCATAAATGCATACAATGCGGAGACAGATGCACTGTTGTCACAGGTCAGGGTTAAAAATGTGATTGTGTCAGACCAGGTTTCAGCCTTTTTTTAACTAAGAGGATGCAGCAAAAACATCAGGTGCAATGAAACCAAAACGATACCTACAGCATTAACATGTTTAAATGACATGGTTGTTTTCTTCTTAAATTGATACATCTCACTTGTGTCTTTGTGAGTGTGTAAAACACAGTACCACAGAGTGGAGATAACCTCTTTACTGCCCTGAAGTGTCCAAGTTATGCAACTGTGGAGGTTTAGAAAGGTGGACAGTACCCTCCTTCTGTCCTGAGGCTGGACCTGCCTTATCATGGCCTGGTCATCATGGTGATAAGAAGAGGAAAGGCCAAAGGGCCATAAGAAACAGTGTGCATGGTCCAGGTCAACAGTGTGAGGAGGCTGAACTCAAAGGGGAGGGAAGGCGAACAAGAATATTATCTGATAAGAATCACCAAGGTCTTTTGATCTCAGAGGGGCTGATCCTGGGCTACAGGGTATCATGCTGGGTGGACGAGCAGAACGACACGGCAGGTACAAACAAGCGAGCCCTTGAAGATGGGGCTAAGCATATTTACACAGGGAAGACTGGAAAGACTCTCCTGATGCGCACACACACACACACACACACACACACACACACACACACACACACACACACACACACACACACACACACACACACACACACACACACACAAACATACAAGCTTGTTGTCCTCAGGATTTCACACTATAGTAGCATTCCTAACATGTTCAGGTATACTATTTTAACCAGAAAGCACAAATAGTGCCTAATTTTCTGATAAAATTAAGTGACCAGCCAATTTCTGGATAATAATATAATAAAAACAGACAACTGTTTTATGATGCAGAAGATTTTAAGATATGCCATGATCAGGTAATACATCCAAACCCCACAACTGAGCCCAGTGAAGAGAAGCTTGAATGTCACAGTGTGGTCTGAGGGGTTTCTTCTCATAAGTCACTGATTAAAAGCCGTCATGTGGAGGCCAGACAGGACCTGGGGCAGCAGTGCAAGCTGTGGCCTGGACCAAATGCCTCGCTGTCTTGCCCAGGGCAAGATGGAGGAGGGATTTTCTTTGCCTGGAGTGGCCAGAGGGGGGGTTAGCAAGCTGCTGCTGACTTAAAGTGTCCTTGGTTTCCCCATAGCAACAGTTAAAAACAAAAGAGCAGATACACATGTAGTTGTAACTAAATCCTTTCTCTTGTTTATAGAACGAGGCCCAGTGATGTGTAGGAGTTTAAAGTTAAAGGAGCAGTTTTGTTTTAATCGTTGAGAAATTCCAAAAGACCAACACTAACATATATATACAGTAGCTTATTCATCTGTGCCATAGACTTGCATTGTTGTGCATAAACACATAAATGTTGCACTGTTCATAATAATGAATGTGGACACTAAAGTTTCTTTAGAGTCGATCCAACATACACCTTCCTGCTCCAGTAAACACTCACCAGAACACCAAATGTTTATTAACTGAAAAAAGTCCCCAATAAATGCACAATTTACTCCTGTTTGAGTTCACAGGAGTTTAATGTTCGATATTAACTACATTGCCCATTTATTTTGAGAAATTATTTAGCCCCTTTTAAAAATGAAAGTGTGTATTCGTGACCAGTTTTAAAGATTTACATCTTCAGTAAGAAGGAATGGGTTTGAGGCCACAGACAGGTTGAGTCAGAAAGTATTGAGAGATGGACTAATGTTCGGTTGGTTTTGGTCTTTTCATGGAATTTGTTGACCGTAATAATAATATAGAATATTTAATGGGTTTATTTTTTAAGACGAAGCCACAGAGCTCTGCTTTTAACACAGGCTTTTTTTTTTTTTTATGTACGAGCCAACTGGAGGAACATCACCCTTTAGACAAACTGCCCCAAGTTTCTCCTCACAACTTGAAAATAAGGATTATTCTTTAATTTGACTTTAGTTCACATCAAGCCAACACAATGACAGCAAGGTATCAGCAACCTGTTACATCCACGCTCCAATTAAAAGAATTAAGATGTAAGGATCCTTCATTATCAGCTCTCTCTGAAGGACATCAAAGGCTCTGGTGGAGTGAGAGTGCAGCTGCCCTGACGGTGTGAGTTTCTCCTCTCTCACTCCAGAGGAACTTGTTTGTGTTGAGGATGTTTACTGATCCCAGGAAAGACAAACAGCCTCTTTCTTGTTTGTAGGTACTGCAGCTAAAACAGGACTGTGGGTCAATTCTGTGTGTGTGTGTGTGTGTGTGTGTGTGTGTGTGTGTGTGTGTGTGTGTGTGTGTGTGTGTGTGTGTGTGTGCGAGAGCGAGACAGAGCTTCAGGATGTGTTGTATTGTTGGGTCAGTGTTTATCTTTGTCTCTGCGTTTTCACCTCACTTCCAAGTTTCCCATCAGAAGCTGACCAGATTAAAATGCAGTGAAATACAATCAGACAGAAAAAACATCCAAGGCATGTCAAAAGCTGCAGCTACACACACCAGATGTCTGCAAAATATCCTAAATATGTACAATCATTGGAATTTATGATTATGTTATGATAAATGAGGACTTTAGCATAATATTAAACTAATTCTAATTGATTTTGTAATCAATCGACAACAAGTAGCCATTAAACTCTGGATTTCTGAGCAATTTCACCCAATTCAGATATGATACCTCATCTAAACACATGGTGTCACTCTTTCTCATCTATGCTGATAGACAGTGGAGGAAGTCCTCAAACCTTTCTCCAGCTACTAGTTACTCAGTCCACATTAATCACTTACATCATGCTGTCATGTTGTAAACAATGTTTTTGTCATAAAACTTCTAACTCTGACGTCACCATAAAACATAAACGCTTCATGTGATTTGATTGGACAGTTCTCCAGACTTTTTAGGTCTATTTTGTCATATAATCTGATTATAAATGGCGATATAAACAGTTTCAGAATGATGTATATTACACTAAAGTTGAATAATATAGAGCTTTTCCTGAATCCAAAAGTAAATGAGGCTAATTGGTGATTTGTTATTTTGGGTTATTTAAATTTAATTGTCCTTTAAAAATCCTTCCATGGCAAAAACATTCAAGCTTCTTTTGCTTTTGGTACATTTGTGGGTATTGGGTGTATGTCAGTGAATACAGTATGTGCATTACTTCATTTAGGTTAGAGGTTAAGATGTGTGGAAATCACTTTTTAATAGAAATGATATCTATTATTCCTATATTTGTGTCTTTTGGACCCCCTCGAAAATGAGATGCTGCATCTCAAGGGGCTACCTTTTCAATAAATTAATCCTGTAATTCAATTAACACTGATATCAAAACGTAGCTTCACTTCCTGACTGTCTTATGAAATACAGACCAATTGACGTCTGTATCGTCACAATGGAGTGTCTCAGCCTGTGAGCTTGTATCAGCAAATGTCACTTTGTATTGAGGTTTCCTACCACAGCTATAAATCCTGGGGGAAACAGGCTTTCACAGAGACGTTTTATGGCACAGAGACTTCCCTTCCATTCTGCAGGGGGTATGGCGCTTTACACCGTGTGTTCATGTGTCACAGTCCTTTTAACTGGCACAGTCCCCAAACTAGCAATATTTTTCTATTCAGCATCATCCAGGTGTTCACTTACAGATGTTTTGATTAGACAATAAGTCTGGAATGTGGACTAGTATTAAGAAAAAGGATGACGATATAAACTAATTCAAATGTTTTCATTTGTGTTCAGTGTGGCTTAAAATCAGTGGTGGATAAAAGTATTTAGATATTTTACTGAAGTATGTGTAGCAATACCAAAGTGTAAAAATACTCTGTTACAAGTAAAAGTCCTGCATTCAAAATCATAATCAAGTAAAAGTACAAAAGTATAATGTTAACATTAAAATGACTGGAAGCACTCCCTATGCAGAATGGTCCATTTAAGAATGATGTATATTATTTTACTGGATTCACTTTAATGTTGCAGCTAAAGAGCTAATTATAATTAATTTATATACTACTGGGTAAATTAACATATAATAATATATCATCATTTGTTTGTTGGTTTATATTTTGAATTAATAATAAAAATGTATAAAATCACTAGTAAATGAAACCTATAAAATAAATGTAGTGGAGTAAAAAGTATAATATCTGCCTCCAAAATGTAGTAAGTATAAAGTAGTATAAAATAAAGTACCTCAAACTTGTACTTAAGTCAGCTACAGTACTTGAGTGAATGTACTTTCCTGAGCTGATTACAATTATACAGTCATATAAACACTGACACTCTGACAACATTGCTTGTTATGTCCAACAAACAGTTTTCACATTCATCTGCTCAAAAAGGGAGAGTTTCTCTGAGCTCATTGAAAATCTGATTTAAAGGGGCGGGGCCTGTAAGCAGCATTTGTGACGTCACAGATAGTTTGTAGGTCCGTCCTGGTCCAGTGTGCAACTTATAGGTGAGAGTGATATAGAGACCTATAACCACCAGTGCACATACACTGACAATGGACTTTACAGTGAAGAAGGAGACATCTTGTGTCCAGAAGGAAAACTTCAGAAATGAAATAAATGTATATATTTGATAGATTCTGTCTTTATGTTTGTTTCGTGGGAAAAAAATATATCAAACACACTTTATTGTTCCAAGCAGACAATTTGTACATATGTCTTAATACATTGAAGGGATCTTTAAGTAAAGTATCTAAACGAAGAAATACTATGTTGAGTTTGGGCTAGATAGACAAAAACATACTACTGAATTTTATTTAATAGTTTATTTATAACACTACTTTTCTTATACTTTTCAATGCAACCATTCCCTATAATACAATATCTGTAAGTATTTTATCAGTACATTTACATTAAAAATAAATCATTTTACATTTAAATCTGTATGTTAGATACATGCACACATATTTTATTGTTCTGTGTTTGTAAGACAATATAGTTTATTTAATGGTACACTGTAAGGTATGTGTTATTTGACAGAGGGTGGATACAGTACATACCTTACACACAGTCACAGTGTCTGTGTACACCTGCATGCACCTCTTCCTGTGCTCACCGTGTGTTTGCTCGAAACTGGGACCGTCGCCCAGCCTCCGCCTGTGGGTTGAACTAACACCTGGGACGGGCGGCGATAACTCCGCCACAGCAATGCGGTAAAAAAAAAAAAGAGAAACAATAAATGTTCTGCGGTGTAGCTGCTGTCCAGTGTATCCGGGCTGTTTTAAACTCGGTATTACTGACTGAGTTCACACGGTGGTCTCTTTGTTTCAGCTAGCCGTCATACGTTAGCTGCTTCCGGGGGAGAACAACCTTCACACAGGTAAGACGAGTTTCGGTCTCGACTTGAGCAAATTATGTTCCTTTGTTTGAACCGACCTCGAGTAAAGCTGTGTTAGACTTTTAGGGGGAACACCAGGGGCCTGTATTTATTGGTAAAATGTGGGTGTATTGGAACATTTATTCATTCGTTGGCAGAAAAGTGAGTTTCCGTGGTCAAGGTGTGCAGCAGTCAGCGCTTTCTCGGCAGGTTGTGAGCTGAAGGTGAACCAGCTTTAACTGCTGTATTAACCAGGATACCGTCGGTGTGACTGATGAACCTATGAAGTCTAACTTTTATTACCCCTTCTGTCATTTGGATCTGTCACATTGGTGTAGTGATTAGGAGCAAACCAACAGCCATGAGCCTGACAAGAGTGGGGAGGGAGGGAGGGAGGGGAGACCAGTGAGTTATTTATGGTCCCAGTGACAACACACATCCAGGCAGGCAGGGCTGGAAAGTGATTACAAATGTCCTTGTTACTGTTATTGAGTAGCTTTTTTAGCTCAGATGGTGACTCTGTGGAGAGCTGATGGATTGGTTTGTACCTTTGTGTATTAATTTTGAGGGGAACTAAGTTGATGTGTGCTTGAGGTTTTTTCCATTTAATGTTGCTTTATACTTGTATATTAATATACATATATCTCCACTAGGGTTATTTGATTGGTGTAGTTACTGGTTACGTTGCTGCTAAATCATTTAACATACAATGCTAAATACAAAATATGATCAGTTTATAAAATATGATGCATCTTCATAGATTATAGTAGTGCTATATGGTAAACACATAATATCGGGATTATTTTGACAGTATTGCGATATGATTCACAATTAATGCGAGCATCTCTGAAATAACTATTAAAATCATGATTCTGTGAAATCCTTTGGGGTCTGTACCAAACAAACATGTTTTCTTACATTTAAAGAACAACATTTATAGGCCAGAGCATCTCTGCAGCACAACAGTACTTCATTATAATGCTGTTTTGCTTCATCAGTAATATTACAATACAGCCATTCTGTACATTGAGTTCTTTTATTTTTACTTAAAGGATTTGAGTACTTCTTTCCCCACTGGTCAAGATGCAAAAGTGGCCTTATTTAGTGTGATTATGGGCAGCTATGCAGAGTCCAGTATTCAAAAGGTCTACTTTTGTAATCCAACCTCATCTTGAGTAATATTTTAGTCAAGTACCAGTTCTTAACAACAAAGTAAAAGTTAAGCTGAGTTTCTGCAGAAGAAAGGATTACATTATAGTTGCTGCGACACTGAGACAATAAAAAGATTCCAACCAGCCATATTTTGTGTAAAATCAATCATCAGCTGAGTAAAACCACACAATTCTGTTTTCATTGGTTGAGTGAGATACTGACAGGAAAATGCACAGACAGGCTTTTGTTTGTGAATAACTGTTACCTTCTGCCCTTCATGGTAACAATATCCTTGGCTGATGATAAGTTAATGGCGGTGTTTGTTTGGTGTGTGCAGGCAGGCTGTGGTACAATGGGGAGGCTCAGAGGCCCTCTGAACTTAAGCTTAACCTCCATGTGTGATCTGTAGGCGAGACACTGGTACCACTGCACATGTGAGTGTCTACAGCGAGGCTGAAGAATCCAACTGGTTTGGATGTTTGAAAGAACAAAAACGGGAAGTTGGAGTGAAAAACTCTTCGGGGAACGATGGTCACTCAGGTGGTTTGTGTTGTTCATTATTATTTCCTGCATAAAGATATGGAATGCAAATATTGGTCATTGTATTGAAAGCAGGGGACTTTGCATCTTGTTGCTATGGCAGTTAGATAATGTTCAGACAGTGCTCAAAATATATGGCATTTTATTTGAGCTACAAAGGGAATTATACTTTACATTTAAGAAGAGCACTGATCGTAGAAGCTATTGCTGTAAGTGTTGCATAGTTTAAAGCAGCGTAATCTTAGACCTGTTAGAACTTTTCACTGGATTATGTCATAGTCAGACACTGGTGATTAAGAGTCATTCACTCCTAGCAATTTGATTAATTTTCCATTTTACATGCAGTTTTATAATGTGTCATGTCTATTGGGAATACCAGACATCAGTGTAACACTGGTAGAGACCCACATCCTGTCTCATGGACCGTCATGGAGAAATTATTTGTCTAACATGGCCTCACCTGCGTTCACTGAGGGTGTGGCAGCACATGTGACTCACTCATATCAACCATCAAAGCGAGGGATTCGGCTCAGCTTTGAAGGAACGCCACCTCGGGTAATCCTCTGGGAGACTGGAGGACACCGTAGGGCCACAGACGTTTCCCTCAAAAGCTTAGACTGTCACATGATTACAAGGCCTTTGATTTGGATCAGGTGTTCCCTCATTAAGGCTGGTTTTATTGATGCTTTGGTTCTATCCAAACCTGTAGAAACAATATTTCACCCCTTTTGTTGCAAAACTGTCTTCTATTGATACTTTCATAAACATGAACTTTCAGTCTAGACTAAAATATTTCTTTAGGTGGGATTCCTGTCAGATGTTTTTCTGGATCTAGTGAGGGATTAGTATTAAATTTAATACAAAATTGTGAATGTTGAGTTAGATTTGGATTGTTTTGCAACACTTTTCGAGGTCTGCAACTGATGATTATTTTCACTATTGCTTGTTTATTTTTACTTTTTGGATGAATTAGTTAATTCAGAGATGTACTCTGTTTGTATTCTGTTGTGTATTCTAGTCTGAAGATAAAAAATGTCCCTAACCCACAGCTTCAGATTAACTGTTTTCTCAGAGCAACAGCCAATAACCTAAAGATATTCAGTTTGGAGCTGCAACTAACAGTTATGTTCATTATCAACTATACTGCCAAATATTTCTCCCTATTATTTAATTAAAGCTCAGTGTGAAACATTTCAGAGGATCTATTGGGCTGCCATGTTTCTACAATAGCCCAGAAGGGACAAACCAAACACTGGCTCTAGACGGGGGTGTTCGTTTTTTATGTGCATCCCAAGGCCGCCATAGTTTCTCTTTCGTGCTTAGAAATGGAGGGTGAGTTGTGATCTGCAATTACACTGTGAGATGCCACTAAATCCTACACACTGGACCTGTAATTGTTTGGCCTTTTAATTTTTATAAATAGTGAAAAATCACAGTTCACAAATCTGTGAAAAATCACAGTTTCCCAGAGTCCAAGGTGTCTGGTTTTACTCTGATATAAAATAGAGAAAAGAAAGCTTTAAAAAACAGACTTGAGTAATCCACACTTTTTTTTTACATTTTACATTATACTTTTGCATTTTGTCAAGTGTCCATTTCACATGGAGCGTCCAGAGAAAGACGAGTACCTTTATTGATGTCATGCTGCATCCTTGAGGAACATGAAGATATACTGCTGTGTCAGTTTGGTGATAGTGTACAGTGATAGATCGTTACATAGCCACAGTCACCTTCAAACAGTAATCAGGAGGGTCTCCAGGGTGGATCCTCAGTGAAACCCACTGGGTGCTCTCTGTGGCCAGCTATGACTCCCAGCTAGTGCATGTCACTTTATCGCAAAGAAAATACTACGCCTTGATAGCAGTGAAACTCTGAATGTTTTATTGATAAGAGAATCGGCTGCTCCTTTTGCAGCAGGGCAGCAGAGTGTATTTACTGTATTATATTGTTGATCGGTTGTTTAAAATTCCTGCACTGGCTCATGTGATTTCCAAATAAATGGAGCACAGCCTGGTTTCTACTGTGCTTCCCTCTCTGTGCTACAGGATCCATGACCCATATCCATTACAGGACAAGGTATCACTTGTACAAAGTGAAGATGAAGAGAGAAATAAGTCCTGTGTGACCTCAGCCAGTGTGCGTGCATGTAGAAAGGCGTGTGCACACATATTTGTAATCGGTCTTGTGTGTTTGCAATCAGTAATTCAGCTACTCAGAGTACTTTACCTGTGGTAGTGCAGCGTCAGCAGTCTGAGTCCCCAACCCCCCCAAATACACACACACACACACACACACACACACACACACACACACACACACACACACAACACACACACACACACACATATTCACTGGCATTGACAGAGGCAGAGGGAACACTTCTCCTTTCCCCTCACTCTGCCTAGTTACACCAATTCCCCTCTGCATTCCTCACGCCAGTGCAGTCAGAGCGCATACACAGCCATGCTCATGCACACAAATATGTGTCCACACACACACACACACACACACACACACACACACACACACATTATTCTGACGGTGTGCTGCTGGAGAGGCAGGGCTCTAGTTTCATTCAGGCTTAAGGCAGCTGCGAGGTTAGAGTCTTGTGTTTGCGTGCGGTGGCTACTGGGCGCTTGACAACAAAGATATCATCTCGGGTGAGTCGCTCCAAGGCAATAACTGAAGATAAAGCAGCCTTTTTGTGGCTGAAATCTGGACTGGGGTCAAAAAGAGAAGGGGACTAAAGGCAGTGGGTTCATTGTGCTGGCTTATGTTTTTCATTTTCAAATGTGGTAGTGTGCAGGAGAGCATTTCTCTTTACTTCTTTGGGTTCTTAGGACAAACCCATGTGTCTTAAGGTGGTATTTGGTGGTGTTTTGTGCATTTCTGTGCTACTTTAGCCCCTCAGACACCATGAAACCTTCTGAAATGATGTCTGTCAAAGTCTTCAGTGCAAAACTCTTTGCTTATGTTGAATAAAAGCCATTTACTGAAACTTAAAGGCACTTTGTGCTCCCGGCTTTATTGAGCAGTGAATAAAGGTTCACCCTTTACATTTAATTTAATTAAAAATCCATGTACATGCTGTTAGTGGAGGCAGTTTCTCTTGGCTATTCTAAGTCAGTGTATTTGGTGTAATTTATGACATGTGAGTATTTAATATATTTGTGGAGTAAGTGGCCAAAAGCTTCTCAGAAGAATGCATTCCTAATCAGCACTCTCCTTATGAGAGGGAATTAAAGGAGATTAGGAACCGCACAAAGGGATGGAGACCACTGCCGATTGGGTGTAAGGGGTCATTCTTGATGGGGGTTGTATTTCTGCCCAGTTCATTCAAAATTCTTACTCTGGTGTAGTGCCATGCCTTTGTTCCTTCCCATTAGCAGGGGTTTGACTTTAGTCCATTTTCTCTTGCCTCATTTCACAGAGTTTAGCCCTTTCAGTGTGGAGCACGGTGACTTTTAGCTGAGATGAAAATTCCTTTTGTCCCTCAGGAAACTAGCTGAGAGGAAGCAGCTGCGGCTTGCTGCCATATTGCTGCTGTTCTGTGGATTTGTCGTTTCCTGTGGAGCTGGTCGGTATGAGTGGGAATAGTCCAACTTCTACACTAGACCTGACTGTGTTTCTCTCTCAACAGAAAAACAAAATGAAGACATGGAGATGACATTTTTGACTCTGGATCATTGTTTCACAGTTGGAATGGATTTAAGGTTTGGACATGCAGATATGGACTTATGAAATATAGAGACACACTTTTTAAGGCGATAAGAGGACGCAGATCTTTTCCAGAGACAAAGAAATTTGGACTGACCTCCCTCAGCCAATGGCTACAACCGAAACCAAAGTCGCAGGCAGCAGTTGCACTGCAGGTCTGTCGTGGGCGCGGGTTTGTAAGGAGTGTGGCCAGCAGCATGATGGCCCGGAAAGCCACCTGTATGAGTACCAGGATGATGTGGACGATGAACTTGTTTGCCACATCTGTCTGCAGCCCCTCCTCAGACCTATGGACACCCCTTGTGGTCACACCTATTGCTTTCATTGTCTGAGCAACTTCTTGAAAGAGCAGGACTTCTGCCCAGTGGACCGCCAGCGGCTGCAGCTGCACCAGTGCCGTCCCTCCAGCCTGCTGGTCAGGAACCTGCTGGACAAACTGACTGTGATGTGCCCCCACAATGCAGAGTGTCAGCAGAAGATGCAGCGCTGTGAACTGCAGCCTCACCTGCACAACAGGTAAGAGTCTGGATGGTACGCTGACTGGCTGTGACAACAGAACGAGTATAAATTGTTAGACTGTTAGGTGGTTAAAATCATTGTGTTAGATGGGAATGCTCACAACACCATGAACATCCATACAATATAACATAATCCTGTACAGTAGTTTTCAAGTATGACTTTTTGACCCTGTCTGAGGCAGACCTCACCTTAAGCAGAAGAGTTGTGTTTATTATACTGCAGCCGGGGAAAGCCATACATAGTACAATGCAAAGAATATCACTGGCAACAAAATGTTTCACACAGAATATAAAGGACGACCTAAGAGAGAGGGAGACAGTACATCAGTATAGTTAGAGTGCTGATTTGTCAAGAGGCACAGGGGCTTTCAGCAGGGATTCAGGGGATTTGAGGCACGGGTTCAAATTGTGACCAAGGCTTATAAGGCATATCGGGGAGAATACATCAGAAGAGTTGTATATCACAGTGAATAGTATTATTGTACAAGGCAGTGGGCATATAAACAGAGCAGTGAACACAGGATAATCATTTATAGCAAGAGAGCACTGTATTAAATATCAGATTTATATTTTCCTTCACAAGTTTTTATAGTGGTGGTGATTTGATGTTTCTTTATGCCATATTGATGTTTGTCTCTGGTGCTCTAAGGTGTTGAACCAAGCCTTCCTAGTGTCCACTGAAAACAAACCCCACTAACCGGTCATTAAAGGAATAGTTCAACATTTTTGGAAATTCTTTTCGAGAGTTAAATGAGAAGATTGATACAGTACCACTCTCATATCTGTCTAGGCTTGGCTTTGTCCAAGGTAACAAAATCTGACTACCGGCATCTCTTAAGTTCACTAGTTAACATGTTACATCTGGTTTGTTTATTCAGTACAAAATTGTAAAAAATATTCATATTTAAAAAAGCAAATACACGTATTTCCAAAAATGTCTAGGTATTTCTTAAAGTGGATGTATTATATTGTAAGGCATCTCAAGGCCTGCACGCATTCCCACTGGAAGGTAATCATAAGATCTGAAGTTTGTGAAAAAAGAATTCTGATTACTTTTCAGGAATGTAAAATAACTGTTATCAAAATTGTTTATTCCTCCTCTACATGCCCTTCCAAAGATAATTTTCCTCCTTTTCAAGTTGTACCTGTGTCTATTCCTGGTAGCACAGGTCCTCTTTGAACACACAAACTTGTAATTATTGAGCTCAAGGCGAGGTTTAGGTCAGCAGTCCTGTTTTTCCACATGGCCGGTGTGGTGCTTATCATCCTGGTGGCCAGCCATGACGCAGTCAGCTGTGGGTGGCAGATTGTCCTACTGCAGCCTCTCTGTGCAAACAATAAGGAGACAAAGTTCAGGCATGAAGAACAAGCAGCAGTCCCAGCACTCTGACTGACTTAATCAGACTCAACCTGTCTCACTCCACACTACTACACACCCTGCAATGCAGTGAAATTGTCTACTCATCTGCATAGTGCTTCTCCTCTCTTGCATAAATACACTATTGTCTCCTCTTTTCCCTTTCAAAACACTTCTAACATCCATTTGCTTTCTCTATTTCTGTATTCATCCATACCTGGCACTCCTTTGTAACCCGAAACCTTTCCATTTCATCATCAAGGATTGTTTTTGAAAGAGTAGGCTGGTCAGTCATCAGCCACATCATTCCCCTTACTAGTTTCCTCCCTGTTCCTGTCTGTCCTCAGATGTCCTGTTTTTAGAAGACTGAGGGAGGAAGCAGAGAAGAGGAAGAGGCCCTCGTGGAACGAGCTAAAGGGACGTAAGGGTGACGGGGAGTCGTCCGGTGAAGCTAAACATTCAGCGACTCTGACCCGAAATCCTACCCGAGATCAGCCTGAGCCCGGGCTGATTAATCCTGCCTATGAAGAAAGTGAGGATGGTATGGAGTCATTTTATCATTCTAACAACCACCATTATATCAGCGATTCAGTCCCACGAGTCTGTTTAATGTACAATCAGCACAGCAGAAATACAGTGACTTTCGGGTTTCTTTGTACCCACATAGACAGAAACATGATAATTATAATCACCACTTCTTAGGAAATGTGTTGTAGTAGGAGGTCGGTCTTACTGGCAGTGACACTGAGTAATGTTTATGTTTCTTGTAGCTTCTAGGCTAAACAGAAAAAGTTTCATGAGGTGATTGCAGAAAACCTAAACCCTCGTGCCTCTTCACCCCCCCGGTTCTCAAAACACGCAGACACGAATTTCCAATGTTTTTAGCCTGAAGGTTTTGATGCTGTCACAAGTGAATCATCCGTCAAGTCGTAGGAACGTACTAGCTCACAGATGTTTTAACCAGACAGTCTCATTTCAGGGAAAAACCCCGAAGGAAACTTGTAAGCCAGTGCCATGGACCAAAGTCCACTAAAACATAGTTGCCAGGCAACTGGTAATCACTATCTACAGAGAGGTTTGAATTGTTGTCATTGTAGTCTCTGTTGTAATCAAATTACCGCTCTATGCTCATAAAATCCCATTTATATTTACAATTAAGTTTTGTATTTATTGATTGCTGAAATAATATTGTTTTAAGCATTAATATGTCAGCATGTTGACTCATCTGTAGTCTGTTGTCTGCTGAAATCATGCCCTTGTAGTGCTCATGGGACTAATTAGCTGTGGCATGTAAATACTTGTATGGGTTGTGTGTGTCCACACAGATCAGAGAGTCTCTGTTCGATGAGCTAGAACGTGTTATTTTATTGGGACGACTCTTCCTTCAGTGTGTTTCTGATCTATGCTACTGTTTGCTGTGTACTGTAAAAACAAACGTCCGCAAAAGTTCAAAGACAGGTTATTGTTTGACACAGTATTATGTAACTTTATGCATGTCTCTACTTGTAAAGGTTTACTCCAGAATTTTGGTTTCTTGCTGTTTTTCTGTGAGTTTAGATGAGGAGATCAACATATATCTCAATGCATTCGGTAAGGAGACCTGTACAAGATATTCTCAATTTATCTTAGCACAAACAACGTAACAAAACATTTCAGAGTATTGCTTTAACTTGCTGCATGTACATTTTTCCTGGCTGTCATTTCTACAGAGTATAGAAACACTGTACTCACTTAAAGGTCCAGTGTGCAGGATTTAGTGCCATCTAGCGCTATAGTAGCAGATTGCCATTCCCTTTGTTCACTTCAAAGCACAATGCATAACGCGCAAAAATGCAAATGGCCGTATCTACAGCCAGTGTTTGGTTTGTCCTTTCTGGGCTACTGTAAAAACATGGTGGTGCAACATGGTGGCCTCCATGGGAGGTGACATATGGTTTCAATAGATGAAAAAAGACTTTTCTAAGGTAACTAAAACATAACAGTTCTTATTTTTAGATGATTATACCCTAATGAAAACATACCTATGGATATTATATTCTATTTCTACCAATAGATCCTCCTACATTTTACACACTTGACCTTTAAGTAAAGAGTTCTGGGTACGTATCTGGTGACATCACTAGAATAGGTCAGAAACACATGTTGTAACCAGTAACAGTAGCTGGATGATATAAACCTCTTTATTTGGTTGGTGAAAGCGAAAGTGAGGACATGTGAAATAAAATAATCCCTCATTGAACAATAAAATACTGGGTATGTACAAGAGTAAGTATATTAGAACAACGTTGGACCAGGAAGTCTGTAAACTATGATGGATAAGGCAACAAATGGGCTGTTAGATTGCTTTTTTGTTCATCCTGCTTTTCCTCCGTTTCTAAGAGCACCTCATACATCTAGGGTTGAGTGTTTAGAACAACAAGTCATCTCCCTTAAACTGTGATGCATTGTTGTTGATTTAAGAAATAATTGTGTCTGTTTGACTCAGCTAACCGAAGGGTTTGTTTTAAACCTGTATGATTGTCTGAGTGCTTGTGTTTCTTGCCCTGTTGGACCACTGTTTGCTCGCACATTGATTATACTTTATTATCATATGGTGCAACTCAGTCATCAAGAGCTGAGGAGTGCGAGTCATTTTCTTCATAAACAGGAAATATATCCATATTCGTTCCACTGTTCCTCTCCCCTCTAGACAACACCCCCCTGCGGTCCAGTCTGGTGGCCGAGGCCAATGTTGTGGAGCTGTTCAGAGAGGAGCCGGAGGAGGAGCTGGGCCTTCGCATCGTGGGGGGGAAAGACACACCGCTGGGGAACATAGTCATCCAAGAGATTGTCAGGGACTCGCTAGCAGCTCGTGATGGCAGACTGGCCCCAGGGGACCATATCTTAGAGGTGAGAAAGACTCATAAACTAAATGACAGTGTGTTGACATAATGTAGTCCATGATGTAAAATATGTATCTCTTCTTCAGTGTGAGAATTCAGAAGTATTCTTGTGGCATAGCAGGACACAGTCCAACATGTTTTTGCATAGACACTTAGTCGTTGCATTCTCATGGTTTTGTAAATGCGGTGCTTTGCGGCAGGGAAAGTAGATATTCGAGATAAACGGGTTTAAGCTCCATGGTAACAAGGCGTGGTTAATATTGCCGGGCCAAACACGTCATGTTAGTGTAAGCAACTTTACCTGGTTGATGTCACTGATTGACTTACCACCTTTCTGTTTGAGAGGGTCCATGTTCAAACACTAAAATATAATCGTTCCTTTATAAAGATTTTATAACACATATATACATTTATATATTATATAACCAGAGTTATTATAAAGCAATGTGATGGGTTATCTGCTACTAGTCATAATTTATTGTGCCACTAGAGGCTGCATGTAATGATTATTGTCATTATTGATGAATCTGTTGATTATTTTCATTTTGATCATTTGGTCTACAACATAGCAGAAAACAGTGTGATTACATTACAATACAATACCCAAGAGCCCAATGTGGCATTGTGGGATAAATTTGGACCAAATGTTTAATCTGACCAACAGTCCAAACTCAAAAAACCTCAGTTTTCTATAATGCAAGAACCTGGATTCATCAAATGTTTGGCACGTTTGCTTGAAAAATCACTTAAACAATGAATTGATTATCAAAACAGTAATTTTCTTTCAGTCGGCTAATGAACTGAACATTGCAACTCTAGTGCCACTTGTATGATATTCAAATTCTATACACATTTCACCATCTAAATATTAGACAGTCAGTGTCAATACTCAAGGAAATGTTATACGTATCATAAATACGTTTTAATATTTCTACTAATTTTGAGTAGGGTTTAGTGTTTTATTTGCAGTAACGCTTTCAGTTTGCACAGAGAAGAATGAAAGTGCAGAAATGGACTAATGGGAGATTTTACTAAGTTGTGGTTTGCTCTCTTCCAACAATGTCCTCCTTGGATTTCTACCCTCCGGTTCTCCTGGAACGTGGTACAGCTGTAAACCGAGCTTATAAAGTATTTTAGCCTCAGCTCTGTCCTCCGAAATGCAGCTTTTCCTCCAAAGCCAACCAATCCTGAACCTGGAACTGAAAACAAAACCTACCAGGCAACAGGCTGCCTTCAGGATGTGAAATATTAGCTGCAGTTTTTTTGGTCTTGTGGAAAGCTGGTGGATGTAAAGAGATACGGTGAAGACGAGTGAAGATTGCATCACTAAGAAACTCAATCTTTCCCTTCCCCTTGAACCAATGCACTGATTTTTGTGAAGGCAAATATCACTTTGACATGCTTATTTTAAAGAGAACAAAGGAGCTGATTATAACTTGTGATTAGTATTTGTTATATTCGGATCGGCCTGATGCAGGTAAAAGAAATCCAGATATGCCAGATTTCCTAAATTTAAACAGAGCGTTAAGTTTTGAGTCACTGCTCCACTTTGTAACTGATATCTTGCAGGAAAAGTAACATCATTAGATGATCTCTGCTTCACAAAAAACTTGTGTTTGGCTGCTCCTCCACTGACTGTGTTTTATTCTCTCTGTTGTCATGTCTCCAGGTGAATGACGTCAGTTTGGCTTCAGTCCCCCACACTCGGGCCATCGCAGTGCTGCGGCAGCCTTCCCTCCTCAGGCTCACTGTTATGCAGGAGAAAGGATTCAAATCAAGAGATCCACGGTCTGATCATCACCCTTCCTCTTCCACCACTTCCACTGCCTCCCAGCCTTCTCACAGTCCCCATGGCAACACTACCTCCAATCACAACCCTGGCACAGTCCTGCAGGTGACGCTAATGAAGAGTCAGCGCTCCGAACCGCTCGGCATCAAACTCATCCGCAAATCAGATGAGAGTGGGGTTTTCATCCTGGACCTGCTGTCTGGTGGTTTGGCAGCCAAAGACGGAAAACTGAGAAACAATGACAAAGTGTTGGCCATCAATGGACATGACCTGAGACATGGCACACCTGAGAGCGCTGCCCAGATCATACAGGTACATTAAAGGACCAAAGATAGGACAGGATTAACTACAAAATACACACACTCTACATTATCACTGACCTTTTTCTAAAGCATGCCACAAGTTTAAAGATTGACTTCTACTATTGGTTTGAGTTCATTTTGGCATGTTGAACATTTAAACCTTCATTTTAAAATTATGTTATTGTGTATGTTTTGGTTTTTTATCAAACCGAGGCAGAGAAACAAAGAAGACAAACAATGTGCAAACAACAACAGTCTGAAAAGGATAATGTGAATTATGTAGTTCAATCATAAAAGGGCTTTGTTCACTTCTTATTGGTCATCAGTTGTTAGGGTTTCCCACAAACACTTGAATGCAGCCACAAGGAGGACTCTGAGTCGCTGCTTTCAATTACTGATGTAACATTAACACAAGTCTAAAGGCCTCGAGCTTTGCTGGCTTAGAAGCTGCAGCATTAATTACACAATACAAAGTGACTAATAAGAGAAAAAGAGCTGCTGTCGATGGAATCTTACATAAGTAGTCGGGCTACTAGTTTGGCCCGTGTAAGATGACACAATAGAAAAGACATTGGCCTAAAATGAATTGAACAGGATATCCCTGTATCCCCTGAAGAGCATTAAATTACCCTACAAATTTAATAGTCGTCTGCCAATGAAAATGTGCCAACTATGAGATATTTTGGCCTGATAGTGGTAGTAAATGGAAAGGTCAAGCGGTATTAAAAAAATCCTTTGGGGACCATGAATATCCTTACAAAATATTATGGCTTTTTGGATAGTTTTTGTCCAGACATCTTGCTCTAAGTGAAAAGTAATAGCTTGTCATAGACCTTTCTGCTAGCATACTAGCTAGCTAGATTACATCTATGCTGTGCAAGTTGAATTCCTCCCTGAAATTACAATGAAACAGAGGCTGCCAGGAAGGTAGCAAATCAATCTGAAAACAAATAATTATGACATGGAAAATAGTTGGCAATAACATAAATTATGTGTTTTTGATTGGACAAAATAAGTAAAACTACCAAAATGAGAACCAAAACAGCAATCAGTGACTCCTGTATATGTATTTACTGTGGAATGACTTGCTATTTTTTTTTGTGTGCATTTAGGCGAGTGAGGTGCGTGTGAACTTCGTGGTGATGAGACCTGCAGAGACTCAGGAAGAAGGAGGAGGTGGCAGAGAGGGACAACACAGCAGAGCAGCCAGGAGGCCTGAGCCGCAGTACTTCAGGCGCCGCTCCACCTACATGAAAGTAATACTGAACATAACCAGCCATGCTCTTACTACTTTAATGAAATATTTTATGTCCATATTTATTTTGGCCCTTGCCAGCTGTTGCCTGTAGGAACTCTTACTTCCTTTTACACCACTAAGCACAATGTTGGTCGCAGTATCTTACAAACTTTACATGTTTCTGTTTACTCAGTGTAATTGTGACAATCGCTCCTTTGTCAGTCACACTCAGTTGTACCATACACCCCCAGTTGGGGGTGAGAAGCTTTGAGAGCAGACACCTGCGTCGGTGAGCAGAGATGAAAGCCCTTCTCTGGGGCCTCCCTCTGTCCTGATCAAAAGGCCTGGGGTGCTGCTCATTCTGCCGCTACGGGGCCACTGTCTTGTTGTTTTTTGGCTGTTTCTTTGCGTGGCAGAGGATCAAAGCTGGTAACAGTTAGCTTTCGCCTGCAGAGTCGAGCCTTTTCGTCTTGCTGGGGGGGGATGGGTTCCCTGCTGGGGGGAGGAAGAGCCCCCACCTCCCCCGAGCTTCCCTTCTCATGGTTTACAGACTGTAGAGGGAAACAAGGAGGCTGGTTGTAGCTGTCACTTTCCACACATCTTTTCCACTACGAGAGCTTAGTGTTGATCCTCACACGTTACCTCTACCCTTACCTCTCAGCTCCATCTCAAATGTTTCACATTTGTTTCTACGAGTGGTTTTGTGAGAGGAATCCATTAAGTCAAAGGGTTTGAGGGAGAGGCTGAAGTTAATTGGTAGCACAGATTTCATGTCGATTAAAAAAAGGTAAAACAATAATTTGTGAAAACATGACACCAGCATTATTTTAAAAGTCCTTATGGTGATGTTAAATCCATAAATGTGACATTGCTTTGTATTAATTTACCTCATTGTTCACACAGGATCCTCCAGGTGGGTTTTCCAGCCAGGAGAAGACAGTGAGCTTGAAGAAGGAGCCTCGGCTTTCCCTGGGCATCACCATTGCTGGAGGGAGGGACTGTCGCAGCCGGCTGCCCGTTTACATCACGAGTGTGCAGCCTGTTGGCTGTTTGCACCGTGATGGCACCATTAAGAGAGGTACAAAGCAGCATCTGGATATCAGTGATTTTTACTTTTAATAAGGAAATTGTACTTGTTGCTTTAGGAAATGTGTCTTTGTAATGCTATTTATTGTGGCTTGCTTATTGTGTGAGAATGTTTGCATAGATACACTGAACACAGCAACGGCAAGAAACTGTTTTATGGGAAACGATTTCCAGTTCAGTTTGCAAATCTATTACAATGTGACAGTTGGCTGAATAGGGGGAAAAAAAAGGGCAATTCTCTTTTCACTCACCTCTATTCAGGGATACAATGTGTTGTTCAAGGACACTTAAACAGAGAGGATGTGCTGAAATAAAGGTTTGACACTGACTTCTTTGGGAGAGGTGTGGTCTACAATATGTCCACATTAAGCCGGTTAGATTTCATTTTAACTCTCCATTTCAACCCAGACTAGAGAATGGGAGCCTTTTCAAAACGGCCTCCAGTGTGTGTAAATAACTCTGCAGTCTGTCCGGGGTAAATGGAGGTTTTGCCAAACGATGACATAAACCAGCCCGCTGAGGGTTGGGAGCTGCAGGCTGCAAGTTACAAATACTCTCTTAGTCAAACTTTCTCTGTAATCCTTGTTATAAAATAAGGATTATATCAGCAGCTTCTGAATGTCTGTAGTGTTTATTAGCCGAATTCGGCTGTATTAAAAAATGGTATAGGTGAACATAGGGATCAAGATAACACTGGACAGAGGTGTAAGGGGCTGTCACTGAGCAAAGAAACAGACCTCGTGTGTATCTCAATCACAGGCGGGGGCTGTGTGACAGCAATGTTAGGAAGACAGCCTTCTGTTGCTTCTAACTTTTTCTGTGATCACACATTTAAAACATCGATACAGCCAATTATACATCACAGCTGTCATCTTGTAATTATAATTATGTTTATTTTGTTAGACGACGTCCAGACCATGAAATAATGATTTGGACAGCCGGCGGTTTGTCCCACTACAGTTTGGTTATTGCCAACTGAAAAGAGGGCGAGGAAGAAGAGATCTAGACATTTTTATATTGTGTAGGTATTTCACTGTGGACAGACGTCTCTACAAAAATGCTGAAAATCCTAATCAGGATGCAACTTGTTTTGGGAAATTTAGATCGCTCAGTGTAGAGTTTTTATCCTGTCTTATCCATCTTGACAGCAAATCGAGATTACCCAAAGTAAAAAAACAAAAGGAAAATTAAAACTTCCTCATATTGAGCACAGAGCTCCTCTTAACTAAAATGTCTCTGTCCACGTTCACATGATCTGTTTCCTCAGGTGACGTTCTGCTGAGCATCAACGGTGTTGATCTCACCCAGTTGACCTACAATGAGGCAGTTTCTGTGCTGAAGGCTCAGACAGCTCAGTCCCAGGTGGTGCTCCGAGTCATCCAGACACTCTCTGAGGACTCGGAGGAGGACATCGAGGCTGCCAACAAGGATGAGCTGGATCCTGTGGACGACCAACGAGACGACGCCCTCAACTGGACGCCGCTGTGGACTCGCTGGCTGGGCTTACCGAGGTGGAGCCGCCTTTATTACCACTGATTGAATTCTCTTCCTCCTCCTTCAAGTGTATTCTGTTCATTTTTATTTGAAAGAGTTGGCTCTGACTCTTCTGCTCTTGTCCTTTCAGTCACATGCACTGGTGCCGAGACATTGTCCTGCAGAAGACCAACAACGACAGCTGGGGCTTCAGTATTGTCGGGGGCTACGAGGAGAGCCACGGCCAGCAGCCTTTCTTCATCAAAACCATCGTGCCTGGTACACCTGCTCACTTTGACGGACGCCTCAAGTAAGTTTAGCCCAGTTAGACTCCCATATGATGTAATGCGCTCCTGTATCCTGTCATCACTTGTACTCAATGATCTGTGGTTCTCTCCAGGTGCGGCGATGAGATAGTGGCGGTGAATGGAGCCACAACAGTGGGAATGAACAACTCTTCTCTCATCCCCATGCTGAAGCTGCAGAAGAATAAAGTCACACTGACTGTGGTGTCCTGGCCTGGGAGTCTGGTGTAGCTTCTGCCCATTCACTCTCTTTACTTATCACCCTCTTTGTTGATCACATGCACACACACAGATCTTTGCCCTGTTCTGCTGCATTCTTGACTCACCGTCTCCTCCATTTGTAACTCACTGTTAGGTTACATTCTTGTTACGTCTTTTTATCAGTTATGTAATACAGACCTTGTGTGTGCTTAAGATTCATCCTGTGTACTATGGAAATTACTTTCTCATGCATAGTCTGAGTTGGTACCTGTTTGTTTCAGTGTCCTCTCACACTCAAAGGGCAGATGGTTGCACAAAATGGGATTAATCAGGGTGCAAAAATGATGACAATCAGTGAATTATATCTTAAGGGTAAACAGGAAGGATAGTTGTTTTTTTTATTGCTTTTTTATCCTTTTCTGAATATGTAGTTCTTGCTTTCCTGTTAATCTTATCATTTGATAGTCATGACTTGATTCAAGTGATTCACAGAAACGGCATCCAAAGATGAAATGTAGCGTTACAATATATTTAGACAGCTGTGATGAAGAATTATAGATGACTACAATTAACAAAGTGGCTGCTGCCTGTGTAGACTGATGCCAAAGACGGAAAAATCCTCCTGGCTTGCATCTTACGTCCCACTAGTGTGATTTTTCTTTTTTAATCAACTTTATCTACATTGCACTTTGAAAATGTGCAACAAAGTGACGCTAAGAAGTAAAATCAACAGCTACAGGTACATTGTGTTATAAAGAGACTTTGGTTTTGACAGCGAGGTTGAAGCCAAAGAAAAGACCAATAGTCTCGACACTTTCATGCTGCTGCATACAGGAAGAGTCTAAAATGTGTGAGCTCCAGTCCTATCTAAGCCATAAAAATAATCAGTAAAAATCATACACACTAAACTCAACAGGAAACATGCGGAGACCGGTTAATCAGAATTGCATTGGTAGGAAATGGCTTGGGTCCAAGTTTTTTTCCTGTTAGCTCTTGATATTATAAGCAGCATATGCTGCAAAAGGAAATAAACTCGGCACATTTATTTTGTTTAAAACTGTGAGCTACAGTATATCAAAGCAAATAATTCTGTGATGAATGTTTGCTCTCAAAAGTGTTAATCTATAAATAAGATAGTTTTTCATTTATTCATTAATACATGTCCATTGACCCGTGCTCTGTATTTATTTTTAAATGATATTTTAGCTCATTCTGAATGACTTTAAGCGGGTGCCCTGTAGACATTGAAGGACAAACCAGAATGTATAGATGCCTTAAATTGCCACTGTTGAAAGATGTGTTTCCCTTCATTGTTTCTTCTCATTGCACACAGTTTATAGCAAAAGGAGAATGGCCTTGTTCAGATATATTTGTTTTACCTCGTTTTACTTTTTGTGTCAACACATTCCTGGTGGCCTTCATTGTATCTTAATTGATACAAGACTTATTGAATAACGTATATATATATATATTACAGTACATATACAGTAGTTAGTGAGCCTAATAACCTGTCCACTCTTTCATTAGTGTTCAATAAAAACATAACAAATGATGTTGTTTTTTCTGTTTATCAGGCCTTCTAACTGCATTATGAATGCCGAGCAAGGAGGTAAATGGTGATCACTGCACCTTAAATGTTAATATGAATGTAAATGTTACTGTCCTTCACAAGCTGCCAAAATCTTGTAATGATCAGATCTGAAGGGTTTTGCAGTTGTTCCACAATCCATGATTAAATATCAGATTTTCAGTGAGCAGTGCAAGTTATTGAACTCATTTACTGCAGACATGTCCAATAAACTGTACACACTGTTCATGGCTCAGTCTGACCCCTAGTGGACAGAAACTGTATAGAATTTAAAAAGTGACCCAGGTTTATTGCTTATCTTTGGGTCAAATGTATTAATTTTAGCCTCTGAAACGCTTATAAACACTTTTTTACATGGAACTTTTGCTCAGCAGTCATGATATGTATATATATAACCAAACTCAGACGCACACACATATAGGAGTCTTGACTTTCTCACTCTTTTATAACCTCTCCTGCACACAGCCAGACACATTTGTGTTTGTATAGGCACACACACGAGACAGTAAGACCAGTACAACTGGCTATAAATGCAAAAAGTACATATTTAAGTCATATACACTCAACAAGGTGTCATATGCACTATGAATTGTCAAAGGTGGAGGAAGTACTCACATCTTTAACATAAGTACAAGTTGCAATACAGATTTATTCTGTTACATGCATTTAAAATAAATAATAAAAGTGTAATCAGCAAAACATACTGAAACTATCCAAAGGAAATGTACTCATCATGCAGTATTTTTTTTTAGGATCAAAAGTACTAACTTTTCAGGACTTCAGGGACTCCGTTGTTGGTTTTGTTGTATAATAAGTTACAACTTTTTCATTGTTGTTGGTGATATCATGGACATCCCAGCAAAGCTTTGTATAACTTCAACTGAATTCAATTTGAATTTCTCCTAAGGGGGATCAATAAAGGAACATCTTTACCTGAGAAAATCTTATCAACAACATAAATGAAACACCTGTGTGGGTCTGCAGTGCCTTAAATCTGGAACGTCATATTTTATATAATGTGAACATGATTTTTATGTAAAATCAAAGCAACTACTTACGTCAGATAAAATGTAGGGGAATAAAAAGTACAATATTCCTCTGAAATGTAGTGAAGTAAAAGTATAAAGCACCAGAAATTCACACTGACACATAGTAGGTGGTGGTAATGCACCTTAATGGTGGTTGCCAGTGTGTAAGTAATTTGCCAAGAGAGAGACAAAATACACAATAAAAGGTAAAGATGAATTTGACTGATAGCATAGTTATTTTTAATGTTTTAAAGGTTTCTATAGATATCATGATAATATTGTGAATTCTTTAAGTCCTGATAATTGTGTAGTGACAATCTGATATTGTGACAGTTCCACTGTATACAAACTAAATAAATCTGCATGTCACTGCTTACTTAGGGACATCAATTAACCAAATTCTGAAACTTTCAGAGAGCAGAGGAAAATTTTGAGATGTAGTGAAATCCTAAATTAATTAAAATAATAAACTTTTTGGCTGTATCTTGTACTGAAAGCGCATTATTACATACTGTAATACTTCTCCAAATAAACTAAATCTAGTGGTGGCAGCAACTTGAGTTTAAACTATTGGAGCGCTGGTGCAGTAAAAGGTCACTGATACCTTCTGTCTAAACAGGGACAGACTGTGAATGTGAAAACAAAAAAACAAAGGACCATAAAACCAACCAACCACACTGAAGTGAAACCCACCACTTCAGTACTCGGGGGTTGTGGTGAGATAGAGCAGAAACACAGTCCAGTATTCTCTGACCACTGGTCCATAACGTTAGAAAGTAGCAGCAGGTTATGGTAACACATTCCTGAGTTCGACAAATGTGTCAACTAATTGCAGACTGTCTAGTTAAAGTTAACGATTCAACACCTTGTTAAACATGACAAATAGCCACATATCTGTGGTGGTTTTGGGCAAAGTGCATTAGCAGAATAATGATCTGTTTTTACTAAGATGACACATCATTGATTAGTTGTGACAGTAAACAGAACGCTTTCAAATGAAAGAAGGAAGCGGCAGCAAAGAAAAATCAAAATCAACAATTTATTTTCTCTCTCCATAGGTATTAGGACAAACACTTACAAGAATTGTAACAGAGACAATACTGGGAGGAGGATTTAAATCCCCTTTGTACAAGAGAACAGATTTCAACCTGTTCTTCTCTGTGGTTCACCAACTATTCCAGAGGCACTCTAATACGACGCAATGCAGCAATCTCTAGATTCAGGAAAATAACACTAACACTGGACAGAATGGCTGAAACAAAAGAACCATCTGCTCACGTACTGTAGACTGTATGTGCTTCCTAACACATGGGGAGGACCAAACACGGCACAGGGAAGAGTACAAAACTATAAAAAATGAATGCAAAGTTGGGATAAAATGATAGTTAATAGATGAGTGGAAGAGCAGAGTTCAAATCATTATCTTCCAACTGCAAGTCAGAGATGAAACCATCTCCAGCATTAACAGATGACGACTCACTGAATGTCATCTTCATTGGCAAAACCACATGGTAACATGCACTGCTGTTGTCACTGGATGAATCTTTAATCGTCTGGTATCCTGACTTTCTACTGGGCTCAAGTGCAATAATCAGTCCTAACACTGGCATCATGTACATTGCAACTATATGGCTTACAAGGTAAACAGGTCCATATAAACTAGAAAGGTACATAGACATCTTTCATTAATCAAAACTATGGTACAGCAATATATTGGCAAAAAAACTAAAGAGCTAAGTAACTTTATGTAAACAATGGTATACCACTGTACAGCTTATCCTAACATGGTATTTACAGGTCAAGTTCTTTTACTAGCTAGTTCCCACGTACAGAGGGTGTAAATGTAAAGAGAAAACACAGGGTGGTGACGTACACTGTACGTTAGGCAATTTCAACCATCCCATCTACTTGCAAAGAACTGGATTCAAAGAGAGGAAACCCAACAAACAGCATTTGAATCTATAGACTTGTTGAATTACCCAATGCCTTCCTCCTCCTGTTACACATAGATATTTAAAAAAAAAAAATCATACATAAGGCAAGGATAGTTTAGGAAGGTGGAGGCATCACATTCTTTGCAAGGGATTACTGATATAATAGATGGGATACAGGTTGATGGTTCTTTGGGGTAAATGCACTTTTTGAGAGTTTCACTTGTTTTGTCACATGTAAGAAAAACACATCCGAGTGCAACGAAGGGGACATGTCTAGTTCTGTTGGGAAAATGTGCAAAATCTGCTCTAAAGCAAAGTGACAGTGTTGCAAATTCTAATGTACAAGGTACTGGGAGATGTACAGGGTCGTCACGACTCACGAGAGACGTCAGTGCAGACCCTTATTCCAACATACTGTATATACAAGGCACTAAGGATAAGATTCAAGGGCCACACATCCAGTCTTTTCTCAGCATCCTCAGTCCGGTCGGAATATAGGATATTTGGGTAAGAATTCTATAAGAATCACCTACAAAGCAAAAACATGAAATAAATTATTATTTAAGACAACTGCAAGATGTTTAAACATAAGTTTTAATTAGAGCTGAAACTATGTCAAGTAATGCTTTAATTTATGGATCCTGTGTGTCTGAAGAACGTATTAGGGGGTTTGCTATAAAGAATCATGTAACTTGGTATTAATTACTGACAAAAGAGAAAAGGTTCTGATAAAGCAACCCTGTCTCCTAAAAATTAAATTTATATACAATTAATTTGCAACAGCAAATACAGAAACATAATGCGGACCGGATTACGGTTTCTACTAACATAATGAATAAATATGATTAATTACTGCATCCGGCAAGGTTCAAACATGTTGATACTGAATGTATCAGCATATGTTCTTTGATTTCTGACAAAATAAAAATTTTAAAAAAAAATTACATCTGCTCGAGCGAAGTGACTAGTTTTCCAATATTTAATAGACATTACTTACGTATTCCATCATATTACTGCTTTCACATTTTCTTTTACTGAGTTTCCAGTGCAGCCCCAGCTGATGAGAGAAGAAAAGACACACAGACACAATGAATGAGCATATCTCTCACTCTCTAACAGACATAAAAGACACACACACACACACACAAAGGAAAATCTGTCTGAAATCTCCCCTTCAGTGTCGGGGGAATTTAGGAGAAGGGCTGTCTGGTCTCGCCGGGGTCAAACTGTGGCCAGACACCCTGAAGAGCTTCCTTTATGCCTTTGCACAGCTACTAGCTGTAATTTGTTGCTGCGAGACAAAACAAAATTAACATGGCATTTTACTGCTGACCTCACGGTCTTCACAGACCCCGTGCGCCAGATCTGACTCAAACAGCTTTGAGGGGTTGGAGTTTACAAACCAGATTAATGGTCATTATCCATCAGGATGATACTCATCATACACTGCACACGGACAATTAAGCACTTTAACACAGGTGCTAATCTGCAATTTGTCGTCTTGCTTACCTTGTGGTATAACCGGTTATTTTCCCACTCTAACAACTTATGAATAGACCGTCTTGTCTGTTGGAACAGAAAACAAATGCAGGTACATTAATGTGAGCAGCAAAACACTCATTTAACATGTTAACAGGTAACAGTAAACAGCCACAGTGTTAGGATTTATGGACTGAACTCCCAATTTACCAGCTAGTAATTTCCACTTTGTTGTCATCAATTCTGAGTGGTAACACCACCTTTAAATGACACACCCTTGAGCTGCGCAGGACGGGAGCTGCGCAGCGCAATGCGTCATTTCTACACAGAACCACTAATTGAACACGAGTTGTTATTACCCTCTACACTTAGACCAATGCGGCTGAATTGCTATAACAGCCCCTGAGTAATCAGCGCTGATGTAAGGGAGAGTTAAACTGTCCAACTCGTGTCACAGGAGGTCTGGGACTTACTCTCTTGTTGAGGCAGATAACAGGCCATAGACTGCAGCCTACTGTACAGCAGCAACACAGGCAGCCGCAAAGAAGCCACTTCACATTCACAGGCAAGTTCTTCTTCAAACAAGCATTCACACGGCTGATGCTGGTTTTGAATTCCTCTGGCGCTACCTGGAAAAAAGAAAGAGGATGGGTGTGTGTATGCCAGAATGAACAGTTCCTGGAGGGTCTATGCAGTGGGGGAAATTATCATAAAACTGAAGCAGTAACCAAATTGCAAAAGAGCAAGAGGGAGGGATATTCAAGTGTTTCTAGGTGGTGCTGACATGAAAGATTCCTAATTGCTCAAAAGAAAAGCTGTGCAGAAAAAAAGATCAAAGAGCTTTAGAAAACCAACAGGTAGATATTTGCAGATGTTGTCCAGAGATGAGATGAGATCTCTAAATTCTATGCCTCTGACTTGCTAACCGAGCTCTAGACTGTTCAAGGCAAGGAGGGACTCAAAGGAGAGATAAGCTCAGTGCCTGTGGCAGCGACGGCCAAACAACTTGAATGGATGCTCATTCCTCGCTGAGTCTGTACGCCATAAAACAGGGGTCGTAATCTTTTATGACAGGATGCAAAGGTCTCTTTGCAAACAGCCAAAGACCTCAGAATAAAGCCCAGCAGGGCCTGATCTGCACCCTTCAATCATCATAATTGTGACCTCATCCATCACATGTCACCCTGGGTCACAATACTGAAGATACTTTTTATTGCCCCACACTTCCCTCGGCCTGCTCTTACCCCTACAGCCTTTTTGTGTTTCTGCGTCCGACCCAGGAAGCTTTCCTTTCTTGTCTACGGCAGAGTCTTCATTTCATTATTTTATCACCTGGAGCTGGACCCTCAAAAACACTGGGGTCCCCGCCAACTGAGCCCCATAGACGGCTTACTCATTTACAGAGCTGGACAGCAGCACATTCAAGCTCTTTTCTATGCACTGTGGCGCGTTAGTTGAAATGCATCTCCAGCAGATCAAAACCACTTGGAGAGGTTTGAATGGGCTGGTTTGGGGAAGTTGGGGCAGTTAAAGCCCCAAAAGAACAATAGAATCACTGTGGCTTTAATTGCTTAATTCTTCCTACTTGGAATTGAACAGAAAGCAGCCTGCATGACTGAAGTGCACAGAAACTAAAAAGCAACTGTACCTTTCCCGTGAGAACAGAGGGAAATTCTGTGTCAAATCTGTTGCTCAGTCCAAACCTGAAAGAACAAACACAATGTGAGCATTACCATATAGTAATAAAAATAGATCTAAAACTACGTACAAGATCTGCTATTACTATGAACATGATGAGAACAAAACTCATTTAGAGCCTGAGGAGAAATATATTTTTGGATTATGTGATGAGACATAACATACTCATTGTGCACAGTTTCTGAGGTGTAGTTTAGTTCACATTATAATAAGGGCGACATTATATCACACATAATTAAAGAAGGATGGCATGAATGTAAAAGGACAGGGGTCCAGGTGAATAAGTGACATCATATTTCCTACAAACCAATACAATAATTCTTCATCATCATCATCATCATCAGTAAAATCTCAAAAAGTCAAACATACAAAATATCAAGAACTAGCTTTATTTCGCTTCATGTGACATCAACATGGGTATTGTTTGATCTCTCCCAGTAATTAAATAATTGGACATATTAGCATTGCATTCGTATTATAAATTATCCAACAGATGTGTTGTGTGTCATCGCAGTAAATCTATATATAGAGGTGTGCTCACAATCTTTGCCAGATGAAGCTCATTTGTGCACAATAACCATGTCAATAAGTCATGTCCATGTAAAATTAAAAGGCTCATCTAGCCGTGAAGTTGCAGATTGCAACTAACTGAACACCACTCGCATCTGTATTTGATGACCTGGGAATGAGAACGGGCTGCAAAAAACGCAAAATACCTTATCTACAACTAGTGTTTGATAGATATAAAAGGCTCATTCGTATTTTTGTCTATTTTTAAGAAATTAGACATTCAATATAGGAACTTCCAGGCATGTATACCAAATATTTTATCCTAAAATTTGCACTTACATTGTATACTTCATATAATGAAATTCAATCATTTTAAGGTAACAAAAACACAATGGTTACTATATTCAGGTGATTACACACTAATGAAAACATACCTATGAATATTATATTATATTTCTGCCAATAGATCCTCCTAAATGTTACACACTGGACCTTTAAAGAAGAATTGAGATAGAGATAATAATATGCAGCAGGTATATTTTCAGCTTCACTGGGCTCATTAGCAATTTTTGTCTGCCATTAGCTGTTGTTGGAGCAGCGGAGTAATGCGTCCCTGGTTGACAGTATTGTTCCTTGTATTTATCTTTACCAGGAAGCTAATCAGGTATTTCCTGGATGATTCAATCTTACAAAAAAAAAAAACCATGTGAACAGTTTTATTAGAATCCAGATCCAAAGAAAGTCTGAGAAAGGTTTCCAGCTCTGAACTCCTGGTCTCTTGTCAGGTTAATGTCATGGTGAGGAAGGATCTGATAGTGGTGACAGCGATGGACCTTTAACACTTAAAAAAAAAAAAAAAAAACTAAAATTTATTTTCTGAATAAATCTCACTTAGCTACTGCATGACGTCATACCGGGGTGATGACGTGCCCCCACGCTGTAGTCTAGTTACACCCTGAAAAAGGACAACAGCCTCAAAGCTAGCTGAGGCTAACATGTAAACAACGTTCAATCAATAAAGCTCAGGCATCGATTAGGCCGGTGACACTGTGCTGACTCGGCAGATAAGTTAATAACCAGTCGGTTATAATGTTCTTGAAGCTATCGGGGCATCCACATGTAAACTTGCCTTCCAGTGAATACCAGTTGCCTAGTCTACCACGTTCACGGTTGCCATGGGGACATAAAACTGTTAACGTTAGTGTATGTCGTAATAATGTTGGACAAAGCCCCCCCCCTCGGTAAAACACACCGCTAACTGTCTAACAGTTGTTTTTGCGTTAAGCTAGCAGGCTAGCATCCGCTCAACATGCTAAGGATGAAGAACCCAAAACAAACAAAGCGACACCGGGACGGACGGACGGACGGACGGACGCGGCTCTGCTTACACTGTGATGTGCCCGGCCCCTCGCATCACCACGGGCTCCGGACAGAACCTGGGCAAGTGTTCCTCGCTCACTACGTGCTCATCCTCTTCGTCTTCCAACTCATAAATGGTATCAAAGTCCGCCATGTTGGGTAGTAAGACGCTCATGACGTCTCCCGCGGGGCCGCGCACGGGGAAGCAGGAGCGAGCGAGCCAGCGAGTGCGCGCGCGGAGCCGGAGCCGGAGTTGGTGAAGAGTGATCGTCCGCGCTCCCGCTGTGTTCAGAGCTGGAAACCATCAATAAAACCACCATAAGTGACACATGACCTGTGGTGTAGAGCCAATGTATGCCCCAACATGTACAGAGGTCCGTCCGGCAATGGATAAACACCCTGGGCTCTAAACTGCGACATGTAAGACTACTGCAGCATATTTAACTCACCCAAACATGGGCCAGGAGTATTTTCACATTGTCACCTAACTTCTTCTACTTCTTCTTACTACTTACTTCAGCGGGTAAGGGTCGAAATTAACATTAGCCATAGAAGAGATGCAGGTTTTGCGGTTAATACTGGCTCAAAATAATGCATTTTGAGTGAAGTATTCCTTTACACCATCCACTCGTAAACATTAGACAACTGTGTTATCCCAAAAACAATCAGCTCGCTGAACACCACTGAATAAAACTCACCAGGGGAGAGTAAGAAGTGCTGAGTGGAAAATAAGTGTATGGTTATACACCTGAGTATACCTGCACTACACTGCTGGACATGACAAATATATTATCTGTCAGACCCATTAATAACTGCTTATACTGTGTTTAATAGTATCGGTTCTGCTGTTTGCATCAAAAATAATCAATTAACCTCTTCAGACATGGTCGAAGTAAAGAAAATAACCAGTCTAGCCACATGACAATTCACATGTCACTTCAACTAATTAACGCATGAACCTGCACAACCTTCCCTGTGGAAATGCTTTTAACCTGCAAGTTAAAACTGAAAGTGCACCTGGTGATGACCTGTAGGCTGCCATATTACTGTTCTAACAAGAGTTAGATAAGGAAGTGGAATATGTCAAGTGTTTAACAGAGCAGTGAAACTGAACCCCATCATTTTTAATTGCTATATTCATTTGTGGACAATGTCACCAGTCACAAGTAGTGATGTGATTTCAGACTGTTTGTTCTGAAGTGTGTATTGAACTGTTTATTTTTCTGCAAGATGACTCAGTCTATTAATGCTCAGGCTTTGGAAAGGAGCACATTAGAAGTAGATGCATTGTTAACACTATGCCCATTGCTGTACATAAACATCTATTTCTGTTAAGTAGGCCTGTATGCTGAGTGTAGCCTACATTTTAATAATATTTGTAGGAGTAGGATTTTGAATAGCTAAGTAAAAAAATAAAATCTATATGGAGATGTCAGCCAGTACTGGAGGATACAGGTTGTAGGTATATTTATCTGTGAATTTCAGATATACATCTTGATGCAGTTGTTATCCAAACTTTGTAAAATTCGGAAATAAGAGAAATGACAGGTTTTTACTGCAAAAAAAACATTTTATTTACATTTTGAGCGTCGCCATCAAACGACCCGTATCATTAAAATTGTGCTGAACGTGTGTGAATGATTTGTCAAGTCAAAGCAGTTTGTCCAGTGTGGCACGAGCTACATACAATCCAGTTTAAAACGTCATTAAAATGTCCCTGAAGTCTCATTTTATTCACATACACTTCATCACATACAAACAAAGGATATTTATATCTTATTAACTCACAAACAATTTAAAGCTTTTAAGTTTGAAACACGTCGATTTTTTCGGTTTTTTTCATCCCCACGTTATTAGAACTATTCTATAAAAAGCAATATTTCAAGAGCCTCCAGCATTTCGTTGCTATAAATCAAATCTTTATCCACAGCTTTGTGCTTCAGGACGTGAGTTCAGATCCTCTGTCAGCGTGTCGGAGTGCTCAGTTATGTTAGATGGTCCAGAGGGTGAACTACTGAGTCACAGTCACTTGCTGTATATTCCTGATAGATGGCAAGGTGTTCATTCCCTGAGGAGGGTACAGAGAGCCGTGGATGTCTGTGGGACTGAGGGAGCCCGGCACCGGCAGAGGGCTCACTGAGCCCGGGTCACTGTGCACAGACCCCCCGCTGCCGTCAGACTGACCCAACTTCTTCTTGATCAGTTTCCTCTCTTTGGCTCTGCGGTTCTGAAACCAGATTTTCACCTGAAAAGGGAAAAAAGATAATGAAGTTAAATACATATTTTTGGATGTAGGTTACCTCATTTTACCTCCATGATATCCTTAAATAATAAAATAAAAAGCTATAGAGCTAAACCCCGATAGGAAGAGAGAATAATGAACTTTAAATATATATTTTGGGGTCTAAGCTGCCTCCTTGAATCTCCATGCCAGGCCTTTGTAATTTAAATAAAATTAAAAAAGATAAACCTAGGTAGTATATTTCAAAAAATAACTAACAACAATAATAAACATTAAAAACATTCTGGGAGGGTCTGAACTACCTTATTTAATCTCTCTGCCATTTCTTACTAAAATAAAATAAAATACAATACAATACAATACAATACAATACCTATTTACAGAGTGATAAGACATTAAAAATAAATAACACTGATGAATATAGGTCTAGTTTAATGGATACATTTCCATTATTTCAGATTATTTGAAAATTAAAACCTTTGTATGCACCATGAACATATATTTTGAAATATCAGAATTTAAGGATATATTTTAGGATTTAAATATCAAACACAGAATAATTATTGACTAAAAACTAAAGACAATATATCAGGGGTTAGTGTATCTTATCTTATATATAAATATGTCAGAGCCAAATATATATCTGTCTCTTTCTGTCTCATGAATGTAAAAAATGAAGAGAATTCTTTGTATAATATTTTGGAATTAAAAACTTGAATAAATTGACATTTTGTAGGCTCATTGTGATGTCCATGAATCCTACAGTACATACTATATATGTGTGTATATATATATATATAGCGCCAAATCATAACAGAGGTTATCTGAGGACACTTAGATATCTAGACCACACTCTATAATATTATTTAGAGACCCAACCATTGCAGTAGTGCATGAAAACAAACCAGGCAGAAGTATTTCACTGTAATAATAAAATAACATACCTGTCTTTCCGACAGACCAAGGTTGACAGCCAGTTCAGATTTCCTCCTGATTGTGATGTATCGGTTAAAATGAAACTCTTTCTCCAGCTCCAGTCTCTGGTGGTCTGTGTAAACTACCCTGTATTTCTCCTTCGTTCTTGTTTTACCTGCGAAGGCGACAAGAAACAAACACACACAGCGTTAGGTTTTTAGCAGCCAGGTGGTTAAACTGGAAGATTTACACAGAGCAGGCTACATGCCAGGACCGGCCTATCTGCACATAGCATCTTTATTAGCTGCTCCTTAAATCCACATCTCTTTGCTTTGTCTACAGATTGCTTTGATGACAAGTGTAGTACAGCCAACTATCAGATCCTCCACTGACAAGTTAAAAAGAAACACGACAGATAAGAAAAGCATTTGTATAGAATTAATGCGCTCTACTCCAACACCAACCAGGCAGCACGAGGGCTGGTTTCAAACTGTTAGGGCTTGTTTTACAGTTTTTTTTATAGGAGTGCATGTTAACTTTTTAATATATTTTTGTGTGTTTTCTTCTTATTTATTAGACAGGGCAGTTTAGAGATGGACAGAGGGGCCAGGGGCCACAGCAAGCACCCAGCCCCGGCACATGGTGCTCTCCAGGTGAGCTACCAGCGCGCCCCGAGCGCATGTTACCTTTTAATGTATGTAAGGTTAAAAACAAATGGCTGACAAATTGAACAATAATGTGACAGACACCCATATCCCTGCACTGAGCTATAAGCTAAATTAATTTAACGAATGTAAGTTAGTGTAACAAAGTGGGGCTGTTTTATTCCCTCACAATTTAAAAACAATTTTCGATCTGAAAGAGTAATCCACGCTACTGTAAAGGCCTTCAGTATGTATCCACTCCACGTTGGAGACACTGGCTGTGAAAAACGTCACTCTTTCCGGCAATATAACTCTCGGAGAGGAAGGGAAGGTTGGTGCATATCAAAGTGGAGAGGTGTTGAAAGCAAAGGCCACCGCCTGGATATGACGGATAACACTCAAAACACCAAACAATGTGACAGGGAAGTCGACCTCAGATCTCCAGGAATAATGACATTAACATCACAACTGGGCCTGGCGCCGATTCCTCACACCTTTTTTTTATTTACACCACAGGAGAGGATACAGTAGACTGAGCTGTTGGCCTTCAGTCCAGTTTTACATTAAAAGTTATGAGATATGGAAAATATTTATGGACACGTTTGACCGATTCTGTCTGATGTAATTCGTTATTATTATTCCACAGAAGCCTATTCAGTTATAGCCTGTAATTATCCTCATTCTGTTGACATTTTACACTGTTATTAATTAAATGTGAGCAACCCGCATGAGGGAAGTGTCACCAGTTTCCTTCAGACTTTTCCATTTCTGTCCAGTTCTTATGCACTTTCTCACAATAAATTGGACTTCTTGATGCTTCGCATTTGTTTTAAATTAAACAAATCAAATTCGATGAGGAATTTTATTTGAAATGACATGGACTGCCAAAAAATATTTTTAAAATGTCTGCCTAAAATCGTGCACTCACGGACAGACACTTTCTTGAGTGCGCGGTTACTTACTGCAGCTTTTCGTTGCAAGGAAAGGAAATAAATACAGAATCGAATAACATAATTTTGGCACAGTGTTTAAGATCATGAACTTACCCGTAGAAGATGATTGCGCAGTTTTACTCATCCATTGGAATGAATTGCGTCTTTCTCTATCGGGAGAAAGTTGTGCAACAGTAACGTTGTCCGGCGGCGGCTGTAACACCGCAGACCCTGGAGGATGCATATGACTGTACTCAGAAGAGCAGTAAGGAACCTGTCCAGGAGATGAGTTGTTCATGGGTGTAGGAATGGTATTAGGTGGTCCCAAACTATAAGCACCCCAGTCCTCCCGTGGAGCGCCATATGAAGGTCCCCAACTCCCCGCAGACTGTGCGTGCGTATCCATGTTTGGCACATGATGGTATCCAGTAAAGTCTGGGTACTGTGGTGTAGAAACAAAGTTCTGTGGAGGCAGATTGATGCTTGATCTTCTCACTGGCCCTTGGTGATACATGCCGCTTTCTTTATCCAGAAGGTATCCCACATACATGATTTGTACAAAAAACAATTAAATATAACAAAAAGCAGCAAAGGGGATGATGTGGCCTATTTTAAGGCGACATTGTTGCGCTGAAACTGTTGTTGCAAACAATCCTTCTGCTGTTTATATAGTCCAAATGGGTTCCCAGTGTGAAATGCGACGTAGTTCCAGTCTGTCTCCAGTCTCACATGATGTGTCTCTGTTGACAAGATGGTAAAGGTATACTAAGGCCTGCCTGACGTCAGCCAACTCCTCAACTCTTGGAGATTTGCATTCAAATGCGAGTGGCCGGTGCTGCCGGCCCAGCTGTCCCCTTGCGCCTGTCCTGCAGCGCGTCATCACCTGACAGTGGGCCTATCCTGAGCACGAGTTCTCCTCCCCATGAATACATTAACACTGCGGCCTATCAGCTGCACGAACCAGCAATAAACCGAGACAACACGTCCACAAAGGCATAGAGCAAAAAAAGGCCTGTGCGTAATTGCGCGCAGATATATTTTATTTTATAGGACTTGTTACAAGCATTTACTTTCTAGTAACAATTAATTGAGTCTGTCGTAATTAAATGCAGGTAGCACTTTATTTTGGTAGTATACTCGGAGTTTTATCTTTCCAAACTAAACCCAGAACCTCCAGCACGTTCAAATGTTTCTGGGTTACAAACCTGTTATAAGGGGAGTTTGTCCGTTTCCAACCACGCTTCACGCGTAAATCTCATTTTATTTGTTAAGATATTCACTTGCAAACGAGGTGCAAAGTATGAGAGACTTTCTCTTGAAGCAAGCCGGACCTTTCGTATTCCGTGTTCACACCTCAAGGTCGCACTTCACAGCTAATTCCGGTTACAAGGGAACTCCAACAACCCCCTCTGTGACAAACAGCAGCCCACCACACATCAGTCAACGCTGTCCCCTGAAATTACAGTGGGTTTCATTTTATGTGATCATGTCTAACACGTCTCAGGGAACTAAGTTTTATGGTAAAACCGCATTTGAACGCAGTCACTCAGTTCCTTAAAAAGTTTACATATTGCCATCTGCTCTGCTGCACATTAATGCTTTTAGGCCAACGGGTTCATTCATTTGATGAAACAACAAACTCACTGAGCATAAATCTGAAAATGTTTAAAAATCATACTACTATTTTCTACCCAGAACTCAATTTTAGGCTCAAGTCTGAGCTGTCCTCTTCCAGTTTGAAGGGCGCATACTTCTTCTTATTCTCATATTTCATTTCATATAATATCTTGGTGTTTTTCTGATAACTGTAAGTTGGCAGGTGCCACGGGGCCTTTTTAGAAGAGCTGGCTAATTGGCTTGTATAAAAGTCCTGCGTAAAGTCATAAATGCTGATGGAAGACTCTGAAGCATCTGTTTATTGACTACAAAATATTTATGAGACAGTCTAATCGAGGTGGCCTCTGACAGTCCACGGCCAGTCAGCTCTCTGATTTGTGCACAGTTCAGCTTCCTGGAATTTTTGGTGGCTTCAGCAGAGGGTTAACGCTCTGATACAGCCTGTCATAACTACCACTATAAATAAATACATAAATATATTTGACTGTCAGAAAAGAATAAATCAGGGCATTTCCTCTCAAAGGAACCTGTGTATTTGTATCACTTAAAAACTTCTCATAGGGATTCTGGTCATAAAGACTTCATGCACAAAGTTGTGAGGGGACAGGTCAGGCCTTTTAAGAAGAACTGACTCCCTGAATCACCTCAATGGGATTTACATGATATTTCCTTGATTTGAAAACTATATCCAGCAGACAAGTTTACTTGAATGAACAGTGAGTTGTCATCTAGACTGGGTCACATTACTACATTGTACTGTATTCACACTGCAGTTGCTTTGTTCTGTCCTGTAGTTTCCACAGTGTGTAGATTGATTATTCAGACTGACTGCGGCCCTCTTGTGGATCTCTGCAGAACTACAGCTGCTGTAATTAAACTAGTCACTGGTGAAATGTATCTGCTCACCACTGCTGGAAACTTAGTGACAACATTTAGACTACACAGGTACTGGACTTAAACACACTTTTTGGGTAATTGTACTTGATTTCTCTCTCTTAACAGTCTGTAAACTGTAAGTACTTGTACTATTGTAAGTAACTGTCACAGCTGTTCCATGGGTCATCACAACTCCTTTGCAAGTCTGCAAAAGGTAGTCACTCACCAAAAATCTTTCATTCATACTTCAAAACCTAGTTATTGTGTCGGCCTACGGAATGAAAAGTTGTTCTGTCATCGTGTAAGTCGTACTGGTCAAAATATTTAGATGTTTTTTCACCATGACAGTCAAGCTGGGAATGTTTTGTCTCGTTTTGTTCTAGTTCTTTGTTGACTGCTCATTGTATGAGACAAGAATGTCCGTTCTGTCTAGCTGAATGCTTTTGTGTATCACACTGAGCTTTTACACTCAGATTTCAATAAAGGGTTACTGGAAAAAGTAAATGTACAATATTGTAGTAAACAGAAAGGCACATTTGAATGCTTTTTCTTTAGCAAACTGTTACATGTACGGTTAACAGAACAATCACATTTGATCTTTAATATTAGGTCATAAACAATGAACAAAGAAATATGCCATAAAATGAAATCTACAACAAAATAACAACAATGAAAAACTAATTTAATAAAGGTAGTTCAGTAAAAAAAAAAACTCTACAAATTATACCTCCTCACATGGAAGCTGATTTTCCACTTAGCAGAAATCGCAAACAGTCCATGTCACATACTTATGTAATATACATCACACAGATATTTCAAACTGAATGGATCATTTTGCATGTGATGGTTCAAACAATGAAAGAATATTAAGACAAATGTTAAGAGTTAGATAAGTTCCCCTAGAATCAACTCATCAGTATTGATCATTGTACTCACTCTTTATTCAGGCAATTTGTGAACAACAAACAGTTCTCATTCACTAATTGAGCCAAATCAAATGAGAAAAGTACATTTCTGAATGCAGGACTTTTCTTTCAAAGTATTTGTACACAGTAATTTTGCTACTTTTGCTTAAATAAAAGATCACTGCTGACCACCCACCTGACTATTTACCACAAGGGGGCAGGCTCCACCAACAAAGAACATTCACCTTAATGACATATACCATGTTGTACACCAAAAGGTTACTGTAATAATCCCATAAACTCTAAAGTCAGGTGGAAATCCACCGATTTATGGAACAAATCACAAACAGTTTTCCTGAGCGTTCCATCTGAAGATAACCTTTCTTTACAATTAGTTGCACATAACTTACATCCAGTCTTTAAAAAAAAATCCTTAAATGTTTCTTTCTCCTCAGGATAAAGTTATTTAATTTAACCCAGTATAATAATAATGTTCACCTCCTGCTGCTGTTGTCATCCCTTATCTGATTATGATTTCTTGCAACACCCTCATATTCTTCAAAACTCTGAATGCTCATTAAATGACTAAATCTGTCAGACCTTTTGTGTGATCTCACATCCACACAATGCAGAGTGATTCAGAAAACATGTTCATGTATCATTATGGCTGCTGACATACAGTCTTACAGTCACAGTCTTAGTTCTTCTTTCAGATTGAGAGGACCTTTAGTTATCAATCTCAGTATTCATCATGCAGTATGGACTATTTCAGAACAGTGTATGTGGTATTTTATCAGACTGAAATTATTGAGACATTAATATGTTCATGTGTTCACAAGTAACTAGTAACTAAAGTTATCAAATACATTTAGTGGAGTAAAACATGAAGTATTTGCCTCTGAGCTGTGGTGGAGAAAAAGTATGAAGAAGCAGAAAATGGAAATACTCCAGAAATCTTCAGTTCTCGGTAACTTGCTGATTCAATAATGGGATTTATTTACAAAATCTCAGTCTTTTTTAAATTCAGTGTTTAATGTAAACTCAGGTGTGTGTGTTGCCTTTGGTTCAAGTACAGTAAATACTCTCCATGAACAAACTGTATGTATTGTCACTAGATGGCACCATTGAGTTAGTTTTAGATTATGTACAGAAATAGGGTTGGCCGTTTTGATTGATTGTAATTTATCCATTCTTATAGTGAATCAGTGGTCTAATGTGCATCTACTGTGGCAGTCCTTGGCATGCAAATGTTTGGGAACCCCTGAACAACTTCGTTATATTTAAACATCTATATATAATGAAATATCTTATCTACACACACAGCCATCAGCTGAGTTTCTTCCTCCTCACAGTCTGTGAAGTTGCACAGATATACAGCTCAGTGTACTAAAGAGCTGCTTGGCAAAAGACTGACAGGGTGAGTGTGATAGTATCCAGGATGTGGGGTTTTTCTTGCTTCTGCACTGCACTGTAATACCCGTTTGACATTAAAACTTTAGACAAATTGTATAAGCCATGAAAAAGCACAGACTTACAGTCAGATTGACATCACAAGCAATCAGTTACATTGTTGTCATGGCTCTGTTGATGTTCAGATTTCCATTTTTTAATTAAAGACTTCTTTCTTTCATCTGATTTGTCTTAAAAGTTGCGGTTCATCCTTTCTTGACTGCTCATTGGTCAATAAAATTACTCCAGGGGTTGCTTTTGCATTCCCGCGTACCACAACAGATGTAGCGAAGGCCACTCAGTATCTTTCTCTGAGTGTTGACGAATGTGCAAACACTGAGTAACAAAAGTCCCTTCTTTCCCTGAGCTCAGCACAGTGTGTATGTATCAGGTCAGTGACAGTCAGTGGTGAAACAGCCCAAGAATTCAGTTTGTTGCATAACTTCATTGATGTTATTGAAGTGGCCACAGCGTTTCTCTGCAGGAGGAGAGGTAAAACAAGACCATCTGCTACTATTTTTAGAGAAACTGCCTGCATGTCTGACACATAGGCACCGATCCTTCGTTTGTCATCTCTAATGTAAAACACATGTAAAGCAGGATACTGCAAACAGTCATGTCAAGTCATGTTTTTGAGTATGTTGGTTAATTTGTTCAGGATATGACAAAAATAGATGTTGGCAAGAAGAAGTGAAAAGTGTTTCTGTTTATAAGGTGGGTTTTTTTTTTTGATAATGTGAAAACATTTTCTACTTCCTGGGAGCAGGCGTGTTGAGGAATTCGGGTGATTTGGAGGGAAAAGTGTGTATAGTAGTCTGCTTGGAACAAAAATGTGTGTCTGATATGGTTTTTTTTTCTGCAAAAAAAGTAAAAAAAATAAATAAAGGCATTTCCTCCTTCTACCACATTAAATATTCCAGCATCCATAAATATGCAAAGCAGGACACAAGATGTCTCCTATTTTACTGTAACTCCATTCTCAGTGTTTGTGCACTGGTGGCTTTTGTATAGTAGTAGTTTCATATGTATACGTTTGTATAAGTTTGCATACTGGACCAGGTGAGCTTCCGCCGCCATCCCACAAGACTTAAAGACAGCTTCTTCCCTCGGGCTGTGACACTGTTCAATTCTACATCAACAATTCATCTTACAATTACTTCTTAATGACTTGATCAATTTTTATTTAGTTTTTAACAGTAGATAAAAGGGAAATATGTCTAAATTTCATTCTACAACCTTGCATTGTAAATGACAATAAAAAAACCTATAATCCTCGAAGAAGGAAAAATAAAGAAAAACTGATTTTTCACTTTGACCTTATTCTGTGGAATCATTTGAAGCCCAGAGAAAAATAATCACGGATAAACAAGTTCAGTTATTATCATTTAAAACCCATATAAACAAAAGTAGGCTTTGATCTTCTTGTTATTTCTCACTTTTTGGGCAGTCACAATATGCACCAGTGGATAGATCATGAGAGTGTGAAGCCATGCCAGCAGCTCTGTGAGGCAATACAATACAGGCACAACTGTGCTTTAACATTAGCACGCTAACATGCAGATTCAAAGCAGTTATAGTCTTTACCACATTCACCATCTTAGATTGCAGTGTTGGCATATTGACATATGCTAATTAGTCAAACAAATCACAGCCGAGGCTGATGGGAATGTTAGTAGTTTTGCTGATATTTATTGAGATATCATCTTGAGGGGGAATGAGTGTGAGTACCAAATATCACAACAATCCATTTGTCTAATAGTTGCTGAGATGTTTCACAATAACCCACAAACAGCAAACTCATGGTGCTAGAGGAAAAATCAGGACCACCAAAGTCAGTCTTGGCCCAGTGGAGACCTGCACCAAATTTCACAGCAATCCATCTAATGGTTCTTGAGATATTACAGTCTGGACCAAAGTGGTGGACTCACTGACTCACTGCAAAGTTTGTGCCATGAAAACAAACAACTTACAATTCTGGTTGATTCAGCAGACACTTGAATGCAGGGAGAAAACAATTTAGGGATTTCATATTTTTTTGTCTGGGATGTGTGGTAAGTGAAGCCACAACATGCGACAGAGAGGAGACGAGTGCCAGCCACCACACATTTGCAAACTGTTGCTGGCAGCAAGCGGGAGGTTCTGATGTCCCACATTTGGACTCATCGAAGGGAGTTCAGTTCACCCAAAGCAGCCACAGAGCTGCAGGGTGACCATACAGAAGCCTGGCAGCGCTGCATCGGATAGAAAAGGGATTAAGATGAAAAACATGCATATGAACTCCAAAACCCCACCATGTTCACATTAATTATGCCAGCATTTTTTCCCAGGCCCTTGTAGTGTACGAGCACTCTATGCATCCTTTACCCCCGCCAGAGAGGTAAACAATGGGGGCAAGTTTGTGAGCTGGTTTCACTGCACTTCGGCCTTTGAATGGGCATTGATGAATCTGAAGGCTCCCGAGGGTGCAGAGCTGACATAGTTTTGTTGCATTTCTCTGGAAACAATTTGAAGTCAGACAATTCACGATCAGATATATGTTGCCTCTGTACAGCTGGAGTTATCACTGAACCACATTGGATTCAGGAGGTGATCGGATGTCTTATCTGATATAAGTCTGCTTTCTGTTTGTCATCAGTAAACAAACAGGGACAGACAGAAGGACAACACATGCTACGAATAAAGTTAACGTTGTGCAATATTTCTTTCTTTTACTCCACTGGCATGCCAGCCAGTCAAATTTAAATTCAGACCAACAATATAAGCTTTCTGATGTTTTTAAGAGATTCAGTAAAAAAAAAAAAAAAAAAAACAACTATGTTTGAATTGTTTTGGATTGTTCTTATTAATTCACAACACATGAGAGGCTCAGCCAGAATAAAATACCACTTTTTAATTTCCTGAAGTGAGTTTAAAGTTCTTGAAACTTCAGCAACATCACAGATCCTCATGAATCATTCCCTCCAAATACACAGTCGGTGTTAACAGGTGGAGTGACCAGATTGTTCTTGATGTAATTAAAGGACCATGTGTGTAGGATTTAGTGGCATCTTGTAGTGAAGTTGCAGATTGCAACTAACTGAACACCACTCGTGTCTGTTTTTGAGAACCGGCTGTGAAGTGTGCAGGAAACTACAGTGGCCGTGAAACTCTGGAAAAAATGAAAGGCCTTATATATAGTCAGTGTTTGGTTTGTGTCTTCTGGGCTGCTGTCGAAACATGGCGGCTCAACATGGCGGACTCCATGGAAGGCGACCCGTGGCGTCTGAAGATAAAAACGTCTCATTCTAAGGTAACAAAAACACAATGATTCTTATTCTCAGGTGATTATACACTAATTAAAACATAGATGCAAAACTAATGACATTCCCATCAACCAGTGTGGATGCAGGCATAAAACAGGTAGAAACTTACAGTCACATGCTTCTTAATCATATTTTACTCACTTACTTGTTTTGCCTTTAGCACCGTCATCATGTCTGACATTCCCTTTAGCTACAAGACATAGAGATATCAACCTGTTGCTGATCTGATCTTTGTTTTTGCCCCTTTGCCCTCTGAACTACACTGGTGTTGAAGCCTATTATAGAAGCGTCTTTATTTAGCTGTATGTGTTGTTGGCGCTGCTTTTAACTTGGTAAAGGTGTACTGAAGTTAGGTATTTTAAGGGGACAGTATCCGGCTCATTGTTGTACATTTAGGTGAAAGGCGCGGATGTGGCCTACCCACCATTCACCTTCTTGGGCAGGGGTCTGGGAATAGCATTGTATGTCCATTCATATGGGGCGGGGGGGGGGGGGGGGGGGCTTTGTGTTGTTTAGTCCACAGCCCCCAAATCAGTGTATGATAGGATTTCAAGCTGCGCAGATTCAGTTGGGTGTTCTTTGGCGTAGTTTCAGAGGTTTCCTGAATTAATTAACGCCTCTTTTCCAATGCATAATGGCGTGTTTTGCAGCTCTGTTTGCTTTGGGAAGGATCTGTGGAAGAGTTCAAGGAGGGGAGAGGACATTTTCATAAATGTAGAAGTTAAATGGGAAACAAAAACAGACTGTGGTACTTGATACAAAGAGAATGTTTCTGATTGTTATACCTTCTTTGTACTCTGTAACTAAAAGTCATGACTGACTGATCAGACCCCGAAGACAAAGAGATTTCTCCTCCATTGCTCTTCCTGAGGTTTTTTTTGTGTAGTTTTTCCTCATCCAAACTGAGAGTCTATGTATAGAAGGTGTCATATGTTGCACAGACTACAAAGCCAAAATGTATGGTTTTTGACTGAGCCGACACTCCAAGCCTGTCTAATTAAAAACAAAGTTAAGTTTTAAAGGTTTGTGTTTGGTGTCAAAAGACTTCACAATTTTTTTCACATTCCACCTAGACTCATATCCTGCTCCTTCTGGTGACAGATTTATACCCTCACATGTTTCATTAGTAATACTTCTGATCACAGAACAATGAGTTATCTAGTCATGGTGTTGCGCAAAACTTCTTTGTTCAGTGGTGCTTATTTCCCACCTGGTGACGCCGTGCTATTTATTACACGGACTCTTGTTTCAAGTCTTGAAACAATATTCTAATGCCTTGTGTGTCTTTCTTTTTAATATGGAATTCCCTCTTTGTGTTACTGTCCTACTACTACTAATAATCTTAAATTATGTCTTTTATGTACCCAAGGACAGTAACAGAGATGGATTGGTTAATTAAAAAGAGAAAATACATGCAAAATAGTAGAGGTGATGTAGAGATGGTTTGATTTAGTAAACGTGATTTCTTCTTTGTTATATTTTATTTACTGATATGAGCAGTGCTGCTGGGGCTTCTTTGAGATCAATAATTACACTCATGGAAAGCAACGAAGTACTGAACTTAAGTTCAAGTATTTCCATTTTATGCAACTCAATACTTATACTTCACTGCATTTCAGAGGGAAATATTGTAGTCTTTACTACATTTGACAGCTATGGGTTCTTTGCAGATTCAAATTATCAGTAGAAAATATCTTTTTTAATTTTGATGAAGCAGAAATTTAATGAACCCTCTGCAGTGCTTTCACTCAGTCACAGAGCTGCTCCCAGGCGCAGTGGTCCCTCAGGAAAGGCCAGACCTCATACTTACTGCCTGTGTGGAAAAATACTGTGTGTAGGTGTAGACATAAACCCTGTTTGTTACCAAGAGAGAGAGAAAAAAACATGACAGTGAAGAATATCCCCCCCCCAACATCCTTCCCTTGTTTGTTTGTTACTCATATTCTGGACATAGGCGGAGGTTGTTGATATGTGTTAGGGTGTAATGTTGGAGTGCTCACCTTACAGTAAACACAGTAAATCCTATGGGGACAAGTGGAGACAGTCAAGGGCCCAACCTGTCCTGTGGCGTGTGGTCCACTCTGACACACCCAGTGCCGGTAGGCAGGGGCACTGCACCCCCATAGGAAGCCCTGTGTGTGGCGTCCTCCGGTCGTGACCAGGATGATTAAGAGTTCCTTCCTTTCCTGCTCGGAGGGGCATTGGCAGACAGGCTGCCGACACCTTGTCCTGGCGGAGGAAGTGAGTCTCTCACAGTCCAAGGAGCAGCAGAGGAGCTGCCCACTAGAGGCTTGGTCCAGTTCAAACAGATCTTTTCATTAAGGTTTGAGAACTCAAAAGGGAATAATTAAGGAGCGTTCTGTGAACTTGGTTGGAGTTAAGAATAGTCTGAAGCCTCCGGTCACACTTGTGTTAGTGGTTCCCAACAAGAGGGTTGGGGCCCTCTAAGGGATTGCAGAATACATTCTGAGGAATCATGAGATAATTTGCATGGGAAAAAGGGGAAAAACATTCTTGCAACACAAACTATTTTTCTTTCGGTTTTGATTTTATTTTAATTGTGAACTACTGGATAGTTTTGCTACGTCAAGCCTCTGAAAACTATTGAAATGTAAAAACCTGTGAAAGGAACCGCATTCTTTTGGTTGCACTGCTGGCAATGCAACCTGTAATAAGCTACTAATAACTTCAGAAAGGACAAAAAGGACAAAAAGGTTGGGTTCACTGATTTCAAGCAGATCATCAGTCATACTGTGGGTTTTATTTTATTGGCACCAGAGGTTTGTAGATGCACACTGAGGTAACTGTCTACATTTTAAACTCTGCTTGTTGTAGAATATCAGGAAAAGGATGTGCATTGGACTTGTGGCACTTGGTTAAAAAACACTGAACATGTTTCTGTCATTTTGAATGAAACCAAATTCAAACTAACCCAAAGACAAAGACAGTGGTGAAGTTTTATGAGGCTTTTAGCTTAATTGTAGTAGTTTTCAGTTGTTGAGATATTTTACTTTAAACCACAAATATAAACCTCATGGCGGAGGACAAGTCAGGGAATCATTGTCCTCGGGCCACACTGAAGAATGAATGAATGTTTCCTCATGTAGGTATTTCAAACAATTATGAGTCGAGACTACAAGTAATGTATAAATATATAGATCTTTATTCATTTATTTACTTCATATGCTCAGTTAACAGTGTTGGGGAACATTACTTTCATCAAAACTAACTTGTTACACTACATAACAGAAAAAGCTGTGAGGGTGGTTTGATAGTTACATAAAGAAATGCAATAAAATACATTCCCCTTTGCATTCAGATTGAAACCTTTGAATGTTCTGTACTGTGAAAGCAGTTATTAAAATAATATTTTATACAGAATTATAACAAGCGAACATACTCTGTTATGATGTTAGGCTGGCAAGAAATAATAAAACAAATACTGTAAATGTTAATTTCCGACTATGTACTAGAGTTAATGAGTTAAATAAAAATGCAAAATAAATCAGAAATCTTTGTAACATGTGACCCTCAACACTGTTTCATAATAATATACCTTTAGATAAAAAAAAATTATACTGGATATAAAGTATCAGTGCATAATCACTTCCTCTCCACAAAAGCAAAACAAAAACCATCATTTGGAAATACTCAGGGGTTCAAAATATTCACTTCATACTGCAGCACATCACTGACAACAACTGTTTTCTTTAGTGGTCAACAAGTACAAGCTAGCTGCATTTCTACAGGGTGTGTGTACGCTAACACAAGCGTGAACAAAAGTTTGGTCCACAATATTTTCAATACATCTGGTATGACAAATAAAATGCTCAAAATGCTGTTTTTCTCTTTTAACACGTTAACAAATAATTCAACAGTGAACCAGAGCAGACCGGTGCTAACTTCACACACACACATACACACACACACACACACACACACACAGAGACTTTATGTAGCCTGCCCTGCAAGCTTTACTGACACTTTCCAGCACGAGGCGAAGGACCGAGAATATCCACATACGTGTTTTCTACGGGAGCACATTCCCTCAGCTTTACTATACAGCAGCACGAACAGCATATACATCTGAGTGAAATGTTGGGATATTACATGTTTAAATGAGGATGACTGAGCTGGAAAATCCTTTGGTTACCTTTTAAATATGAATATAGACAGAAGTGGATAACTAAGTAACAGTGTTTACAATCTAAATAAATACACAACTCATTTTACTAGTGCTTTTTGATGACGTCTTGTTCTAATCTCATGTTTCTACCTTTTTTCTCCTTTTGACTTTGAACAAACAATAATAACACAGAGTTACTTCAATACCAGACTGGGGTAGGAGGAGGAATCTACATGTACAGTAACTTTTCACTCAAAAGCTTTCATGGTAATCTGAAGCTGTCTGGTCTACCCTGCTTCCTCCATTAACCTCCATTAACCTGTGATTTTCCATAACCTGGAGAGCTTAAAAAACATCCACCACTACATGACAGAGCACTCCTCTCCTCTGTCACTCTGGGTCAACCTGAGTTACTTGAGCTGATATTTATTGGAATTACCGGAGCACTGACACCTCAAATAAGAGACTTTTCATAATCAATAATCACTGTTATATTGTTGTTCATCTGCTTTTGCTCTGAGCTAACCTGAACTTTAGCCGACCTTCATATGAGTGGATGCAGCCACATTACAAAATTAATTTCTTTTTTACTTTTTTCTTTCCAGTTGAATTAAATTCAAAAATATATAAAAAAGTCTCAATATAAACTTAGCTATCCTTTGTGTTTTCTTTTTCTTTATCATCAAAGGTTGTAATTTATTCTGATCTGTGGTAAAGTTGGAATCATTGTGGTTTGTTTTCACAGTAGATGAAAGAAATACCTGAGCCTGTTTTCAGCTGTTTGATATATCACAGTGAATGTGGAACGAACCAGCAGCATTAACGTCAGCCTACGTCTGAAAACTGGAAAGGAATCAACAGTCGGCAGGTTTCCTTTTTGTTGCACAGCAGACGCCCTGGAAGTTGGAAGATAACTACAGTCGAGTGGATTCATGATTCATTTCAGAGCGTCCTTTCTAAACACTTTAAGAGGACTCTCACGTGTTTTCCTCTTAAACTTTGCTACAAAAACATCCAGAGATAAGAGCCAAAACAGAGGAGAACGAAGCCAAGGCCTCGAGGCTGTCAGTCAGATTCTCCAGGGGCGGAGCAGGAGGTTACACAGGTGGGGTGGAGTAGCGCACCACGTAGTTGTAGTCGGGAGGTGGGCTGTGACACTCCAGACCGGCGTCCAGGGCCGAGTCGTCCAGACTGAAGTCCAGAGAGGGGACCGTGGGTGGGAACTTCTCCTTCTCTGTGTCACTCAGCACAGACTCTTTACTCTTACTCACTGCCTTCATCCTGAAAACACAAAGACATACAAAATGAGTATAACAGGGAAATATATATATATATATATATATATATATACACAGGTTGATAATATAAAAACACAGAAACTATCCACATGCATAAAATCACTTTTCATTTTTTACTTAAACCATAGAAAAATAAAAATGAGTATACAAACGTGTAAATGTAATGCAGTTCAGAAGGCTTTCTTGACATTTGCAGAAGAAAATGGAAGCAGAGAGTGTAACACCATTACATGTATACATTTCTGACTTGTGCTGTTGCTGAGTGTTTGTTTCTTTTGTTTGTTTGTGTGTTTCCATCATCGGCTGGTGTGTAAAATGACTGACTTTAATGTAGTGGTGCAGGTCTGGTGGGTTGGATTACATTATTATTGTTGGGGATACTGTTTGTATTTTGGATATTGTGAATGTTGCATTCATCTCTTATGATCACGATTTTAAAACAATTCCATTAATCTTAAAGCAATTAGTTGATTAGTCGATCTACAGAATATTAATCTGCAACTATTATGACAATCAAATGATCTTGTTTTGAAGTAATTTTTTACACAAAAATGTTATTTGTTTCAGCTTCTCAAATGTGAGGGTTTAATGCTCCTCTGTTTGGTATGGTTGTAAATTGAATATGTTTGTTGAATTGGTTGGACAGGGCATGATCTTTGAAGATGTCACTTTATGCTATCGGAAGTTGTGATGGACATTTTGCACCACTTATGACATTTTATACACAAAAGATGTTAATCAAGAAAATAATCTCCACAGTAATTACAATAATCATTAGTTGGAGCTCTAATATCCACGAGTTCCAGTTTGTCCTAATTTTTCTGTTCATGAAAACAGAGATGCACCAATGTAATAATATGTGGCCATCAGCCTTACACAAAAAACACAGAACGAATCAGTGTGGTGTGACAGGATGATCAGTTAACACTGTGAGCAAGAAATGAAACAGAGGACCCAAATTTTCCTGAGGGCTTTTCTCAAAATGCATTCTTGTGTCCCCAGTATGTGGATAAATATTCAAAGTACCAATGCAAAGATATCTTATATTATCAAAGCAGCTTTCAAATTATTCTAATGGTATTATAATATGAAGATTTATCAAGACTTTGCTTCCTCGACTTGACTTGATAACCACAACAGAGGACTGTTTGGATGTTATTTGATTTGAGAGCTTTGTGAAGCTTTACAATCAGACAAACCTCTCCCTATTCAAATATGATGTAATCAATCATCCTGAGCTTTTCTGCTTCACTTGACGCTCAGAATATGAGTAATTGCCTCTTATTGTCTTTGGGGTTGCTAAGGTTTCCCAGAACTCCTCTCTCGAGGCCAAAGGGTCGACACCCAGCGGGGGTAGGTGACGCCACTGTACTGGAATGTTGCTCTGATGAATAAACTACCTGTTAAACTAGGCATCAAAAATAGTTAACAATAGTACAGTGTTGCCAGTGCCAAGCTACAGGTACAATTGGCAATAGGGCAACAGGAAACAAATAAGTAAAAAAATACCTTTTTTTCACTTCAAATGTGAATGTTAGCTGATTTTCTTAGTCTTTTATAATAGTAAAATGAACACATTTAGGGTTTAGACTGTTGCTTAGACAAAACAGGACTATCTTTTGCACTTTTGTCTAATGTAGTAAATCACTGAGACTGAGGCAGCGTTCTTAGCAGTTATTGTTCAATCAAAATTGTGTTGTATGCTCAGGCCAGAGGAGTGGTGAAGGCCAAGGGAACAACAGGTGGACTTCAGCTAAACAAAAGGAGCACAGCACTATAGTTAGCAGGGGAGGCCCTTGTAAACCCTCCTAAGTTCAAAGGTGGCAGTGATTGAGCGGTTGCCCAGCAAGGAAGTCCTCCCCTCAAAATGCAGATCATTCTCTGCACGCCTGTTGGTTCTTTATTCCACGTCGAGGCCCTGATGACACAAGCAGACCCGTAATGAGTCTCGGCAGCCTTCGACGTCAAGTTCTGAGATCCAAAAGACACCGTGAGTGGGTGTTTGTGGAATTGAGTTTGGTGAGCTGTAAATTAATTATGGTGCTTCAGAGAGTGTCATAAATCTGTGTGTCTCATAAGTTATTTCCCAAGCGGTTGTTTACATGTTCCCTCTAAATAATTTATAAGAGCTTTTATATTGTTTTCACAGGTTTGAGCTCCTTCCTCTTCAACTTAACATTCAGGGAAACATATGAAGATTTGCTTTAGGACTATTTACTGCTGTTTCTCCTTTAAATCTTTTAAATGGAAGCCACAATACTTTGAAGTAGGAGTATTAATAGTTGCTACTGTGCAGGGAATAGCAGAATAATACCACAAGGTTTAAAGTGTAATTACTGAGTTCAGAGGTTTGACCCTGTAAATTAACCCTGCCACAGAGCCGCTGTAAACTGAGTATGTAAGCCTTACGACACCTATGGAGACTCTCATAAGAAAGAGATTTACAGAAATTTGACTCAGATTTGACTTTATCCTCAAATAACTCCTAAAGTGAGAACATATTGTCTCAGTGTTTTTTTTCCTTTTATGACAGTTTAATATACTTGCCCAAGCAGGATCCACATCTTAAAGCCATCAAACGATCCACAGGATTTTGGAGTACAAACTTTAGGCCGAGGTCACTCCGTTGGGATTGTGCGTGTTTGTTACCTAGCATTGCATTACACCAGACAGCCATGACTCATAAGTTAAATCCATCTGGGAGGTATCTCATTCAGGACTCTTTTAGTGAAAACAAAGACGTTTTAGTGTGTGCTCTTAAAAAAGCCAAACCTCAAGTGAGGCATCCACTTTGCTTTGTGCTCAGTCCTTCAGTTTGTCACCTTCAAGCTTTTTTCCCTCCCACTTCTCCTTTGTGCCGCTGTCCCTACCGCATGGCTTCTTCAGACAAAAGGGTGAAGTAGCCACTGGCGTCTTTTTAAGGCAGAAGAAGAAACTTGTGTGTGTGTTTGTGTGTGTGTGTGTGTGAGTGTGAGTGTATGACAGTTATAGCGTCTACATTCCAGCACAGCGGGTAGGTTTCCAAGCAGGTATTTTGCAGTGTTTTACAGTGTGTGCTGATTTGTCACTTGCAGGGGATGTACAGGGATGCTGTGTGGTGCAGCGTACGTACGCTAGAGCCATGATGCTCAGAGGTCGGCCTGCCAATGATTCGAGGCGCTTCAGAGTCTGCATGTTGTCAGACGACAGGCCCATCCCGCTGTCTGACTGACCGCTCTGATAATGAGAGTGAATACCAAATAAAACTCCAATAGTCATATTAAACAATAATAATAAACAAATATCTAAATGTTATTTAGTGAATAAACTTTATTTCTTACAAAGTGCTTCACAGGTTAGTGGCATAAAATAGAAAAATAATTTCAGGGAATGTTTAAACTGGGAAATGAATTGAAATATAAAACCATTGGAGTGATGAGTTAAAAATGTCTATACAGGTGGGATTTTTGTTGGAAATGTTCACCTTTAATTGATATATTTTAACTTAATATTTAAAAGCGTGAGCCCCCTTTGTCTTGAATCTGAACTGAGGAACTTTTAACAACATTTGGCTGTCACACCCTAAAGAGTTAAGAGATCAAATCTTAAATTGAAATCTAAAACGAGGATGGAGCCAATGTTATTCCTCCAGGACTGTAGATATATGTTTTCCATTTCTAGTGCTTGTAAGATGTCTTGCTGCTACATTTCACACCAATTGTTGCATTAGTGACTTTGGCAATATTTCTAATTTTCTGATTTGTAGATAGGAAGACTGAACAAGACTCTAAATACTCTAAATGTGATGATTGAGGTTGAAGTATCATTCAAAAACAACAATTGATTTCTGTCTGAATGTTTTAAGCTAGCTGCCAATGGTCAGTTAGGTCAATATTCAGATGCAAAAAGTTAAAGGGCATTGAGTCTTTGATGGCAGCGAGGCAGCAGTGATTTTCATGACTAAAGGAGACGTGCCACTGGCCTAAAAAGGGTAGTTCACAAGCAGATACAAACTAAATAAAATCCGACCAAGTATAGAGCCTTGTGGGACTCCACATAAATCAGCAGTTATTAACTTTTAACACAGTGTTTGACAGGTAGGATAAAATTTTAAATAAAAAATTGGGCCACTATAAACAATATAATATATGTTCCAGTGTGAAGTTTCTAGCTAACTGTCGAATGCCTGTCTTCTAACTAATTGCCTGGGCTTAGGATAAGTTAGAGCACAGACTGCATGCTTGTTTCTGGTTTAGTTCCAGAATAAATAACTCACCCTGTGGTTCTCATTTGTCCCATTTTCCATGGTAACCTCGTCAAAAGTTTTCACACTAGCAGGACGGATCTTGATGTTCCTGGAAGGAAAATATTTTCAGGGTAAGACTCCAAAATACCCCAAAATGTTCTCTTTCTCTTTAGAGAATCCTTTGATTACACTTGAGCTGAAAGGCAAAATTCAGTAACAAAACCACAGGAACTTAATCACTTAAATCAACAATGTGCAGCATCTATGACATTGTACTTTGAAAACACACCTTGTTTACTTTGCATTTCAACACTCAGAGGCTAAAACGACTGCTTAATTTGGCTTAAGGGGTAACTGTCATTACTTCTTTTCAACACCACCTCAATAAACACACTTGGAGGACCTGTGAAAACCCAAGAGCTCAACAAATATTATTTTAAGTGCACATAAATCTTGAAGCTGGCTCTATGGTTTTTGGTGAAATTCCTCACAGGAGCCACAATACAGAAAGCTCTGTGTCCAGCAAGCTGTGTATATTTCTTATCATGTTCAAATCAGGTCTCTCATTGTCCTCAGGTCAGACCTAAATGTTCTCCTGGTTGAGTTTAGTCTGAGCGCTACAGGAACACAAATTGTTTTGGATATTATTCAGGGAAAAGTGGGAAAGGACTGTTTTCCTTTGCAAAACAGACTTAGCGCTGTTTGCTTTTAACAGTCTATGGGTAGGATTACATGTCTTCAAGATAAGGTGATTTATTTCCTTTGAATGTCTTAACAGGGTCATGGGGGAGTGTAACAGATTTGAATCCACAGCTATAACAGCTCTGCATGCTTTGAGTTTAATGCCAACATCAGCATGCTAACAAGCTACCAATGAAAATGCTAACATGATGAAGTATAATGTATACAATATTATGTGATGGGTCATTAGTTTTGCAGGCATTTAGTCACAAGCCAAAGTACTGGACAAAGTAAAATTTTGACATGATGATGGCACCAGATAAAAACATAAGGGAGCAAAGTTACTACAATTCATCCTGAGAGCAACGTGAACATCTATGCCAAATTTCATGGCAACCAATATTCATTAGTTGTTGAGACATTTCACTCAAAACCACAAATCTCAAACTCATATTGGCACTATTCAGAGGATCGCCAAAGCCATTAGATTACGAATGTCTGTATAACATTTTATGACAAACTGGACTGAACTGGGCTGACACATTGACATTGCTATCCCTTGCTAAATAACAACTCAGCACTAGGTAAAATAGATATAGCAACATCTGTACATTGGAGTTTCAGAAGTACAATGATCCATGTTCTCACCAGGTGCTCCCTGAGTCGCGGTGGGAGACAGGTCGAGTGGGTGTCTCCTCTGACGGCACTGTTGCGGACGGGTCGCCAACCTTAGCCAGCAGGGCTGTGTTGATGGGTATGTAGTGCTTCCCCTCCTAAATCAACCAAGCAGAGACAGAACAACTAAGTAAAGCCTTATACAGAGGCTTAGGTTAGTCAACGGCATGTGCACACTATAAAAACACACACATCCACAGGTTGTGGCGAGCAGCCAAAGTAATTAAGGTCATACCTAATAAATCCAATACAATGTTCGTGAAGTTGATGGAGACGGCAGAGACTGTGACCAGCCTTCCTGCACTGTAACAATAGCTTTATTAATGAGTCTGCTGTTCTTTCTGTCGAGTCTGAACTGTTTCTCATGAATATAGCTTTCACAGACTAATTTCTAATGCAACATGCTGTAGTCTTCATGTGATGTGATGTGTGTCCTTGTCTTTATCTCTTATTACTTAACTGGACAATCTACAGTACCGTGTAGTCTTTGTAGAAGTAGTGAAATATAATTCCTTTTCATTGTGTGCCTATCTGTCTGCAGTAATTTACAATCTGGACGAGAAGTAGAGGCTGGAAGTGGAAACATAACAATGGGCGTAGATCCTAATGACTGAAAATGATCTCTTCTTGTTAGGACTCTGGCCAGCACCCTATCATCAGTGGAAGTTGCTTGCTCGGTGTCCCACTTTCTTCATTTTCCATCCATCTTCTTCAAAAGCATTTTGTTATAACAAATAAATGTTTAGAAATTCAGTGGCTCACTAAGTTACACTGTACATTATCATAACTTATTCTGTGCTTCATGGAGATGTTGAGAGCATTAAATACACTGTTCATAATCATTTGAATGGAGAACAGCTACAGAGGTCTTTGAGGGTCCACCTGATCTGAAACACACCCTTGGAAAACCTACCAAGCCATGAAGACCTCTAACAAATCAAAATGTTTGCTGTGAAAAGGACCTATTGGACTCTGACATGTGGGTAAATGGTACTATGTGTAATATGCTTGCATAATATTCAAATTCAGATTTTTTCTTGAGTGGATATTTGTTGGCCTGATTAGAAGAAACAGCTGTTTCTGACAGCCTTATAAAATTCACAAACAGGTTGCGACATTTCACAGCATTCATACCAGACAATGTTATATTATATTGCACAAACAATTACATTGCTTTTCCGTGTGTTTTGAAGTGTGGTTCCTGTTACGAGACTAATAGTGCCATTTCAAAGGGAGCCAATGTTTGTGTTGAGTGCTACTTCCCCTCTCAGTTACTCTGAGCACCCCCCCTGGACGAGACGGCGTACTGAATCCTTTTTTGGGCTGCTTGACTCTGATCAGCAACACTGTTTCCTGAATATTTGTAGTGTTTGTGACTCATAGTAGTGACTAATATCAAAAGAGTTCTGCAACATTTCCATAAAACTCTTTTCACTTTTAGTTTGGGCTCACACCCGAGCTCAACAGCTGCAGATCATAAACTATTAATTCCTGCTACTGTTGAAACAAATCTGACGCTGACAGGATTTTGTCCTCAAAACATCTTGTCTATCATACCTGCTGCACACTGGCCTGAAGCAAGTCTCCCAGCCTTTCCACCAGCTCAGTGAAGGTTGGTCTCTCCAGTGGCTCACCCTGCCAGCAGTCCAACATGGTCTGATATCTGAGGGCAAAGAACACAGCACTGAACACAAACTGCAAGACCGACACATGCAAGCCTTCAGCATACTGGATGAACACTCTTAATGCTGCGGTTGATGCATTGTAAACTGTGACTAAGCACCTTTAAGAGGAACATCAACTATCCTCAGGGTTGGTAATCCTTTGTCTTTTTAGCTTTAATGCACAAACCTCTCTGCATTGAGCGACCACATCTGGTTCACCTCTAAATTGACTGTCATGTAGAATATTCATGCATGCCCTGTTTTCTATTTCCAGGTAATCCTGAGCCTCTGTGGCTGTATCTGATTCTCTCTCAGTCTTGGCTGTGAAGACCAGTGAGAGCACACAGCCTCGCTCAGGTCTCTGACAAGCTGTCAGCGTCTCTGCCCTTGTGGGAAGACTCAGAGCATTTGTGTGAGTTTCAATCACAGTGGCCTGTCTCATTTTGTGAAGGAATTTAGAAACCACGACTGCTGTTCAAATTACATTCATAGCATGTTAGTGATTGGGATTGGTAGGGTGATGGATCCCTATCCTGTTTCTGTTGCAGCAACCACCACTTTCCCCATAGATATCTCAAGTTTTATGTAAATAGAAGTATTATGACTCCCCTTTGGCCTCATATTTAGTCAATCTCAAGTTAAGACTTTGAAAAGCACATGAGCTGTTGCTGCAATATTGACCCCCCCCCCCAATCTGTGTTTGTATGCAGGGCATCTATATGTCTCTGCCTCTCAGTGTTGTGAGGCCCTGCTGAAAGGAGCCAAGTGGCTGTGATTCCCACATTTATACACGTAGAGTTTAGTCATCCAGGTGGTAGCCCTCCTAACGGTGACAGGATGTGGAGAGCAATGATCACAGCCTTTATGCATATTATTGAGAGGGGGGAAGTAGACACATTGTATGACTACACAATTTAAACCACATTTCCTGCCTGGTCTGCAATGAGAATAAATATCCTGCCCCCACATTTTGGGTCTAGAGGGACTGTGGTGTCTCTGGTAGGGAAGGGGGGGGATTCTGTTGAACTCAGCTATTTTGTCCGGTTGGGTAAGTGGGAAGTGAGCATCCTATTTATTGTCCTCCCACTCATACAGCATAAAACAGCATCCGCTAAATTCCTCTGCAATGCATCAGAACGGGGGATCTTATTAACAGACAACATTCTTGATGAATCAGTGCTGCTGTGGCACAGAATTATTGCACTGCCTGCATCCTCATGTGCTTTTCATCATTCATACATTATGAGTTTGGGATCAGGATCAAGGTGCCAAAACGTGGGCTTACAGACATGTGTGATCGACTGCAGACCTCTGCGGCGTATCAGTGGAATTCACCCCACTGACTATAAGTGCATTACTGTGCATCCCATTTAAACTGATATCAGCAGGTTTTATCTTGGCTTTAAATCAACAGCAGGCCTCACAGCCGTAAGCATGCAAAATATATAATCTGGCAGCTCTGCTTTCGTCAATATACTGCCTGAACCGAGATGGAAAGTGTGAGAGTCTTGGCACCAGTAGGTCTGCATCTACAGATCCTCTGCTCTGACTGAAAACTACAGTCTGGATTACATTTTATGTTTCATTTCCAATCACTGTCTCCTTTGCAAAGATGATGAATTCATTCAGTTAGTTTTACTTGGCAGAAGCTGTTTAAAAACTCTTGACCTTTTGATATCACATCATTATTGAGCAGAAGTGCAGCATTATGCTTTCAAAACAAATACGATTTGTGGACTATATGAGTCAATCTTAAATTAAAACCAGACAAAACGTATGCACTCGTGTTGGAATGAGGCTCGGTTGCAGAGCTCAGACTGTGATTGCTCAGTCTAGAGCGGCTGTACATTGGACTGCAGAGTCAGAGTCATTCAAGTATTCTTATTACAAAAAACGTTTGCATCCCTGACTGACAGCACTGATACCAAAGAAGAGGACTCTCTGTTCTCCCACAGATATTTATGTCCTGCACCATCTACCAGCCCCTGCTCCATAAAATTCTCTGGCTCTCGTCACTGGGAGAACTTGGACTTCAATCATTACATCTGCGCCACTGTCAATCATGAAATGCTTCAGAGCTTCAAGCTCACCACTGCAGAGCTAATCGGTAGCTAATGTTTCCTGCTGCTACATTCAGAGTAGGGTTACCCATGATTCTTATCAGGCACCCCTGACCTGCTGATGAAACCACAAAGAGGGAAAAAGACACAATGCCTCCTCTTAGTTGTATATCGATATGGGAGCCTTTTACTTGGTTGCTGGCTTCATTTTCCGTGCCTCTGTGAGGAGAAAATACAACTGGGGGTATGGGGCTAGCTGGGATAAACAAGACGTCTTCAGCTATAGGAAAGTCACAAAGATCTGAATGAATGTTCAGTCTTGTTTGCATTAATTAAACTACTCTGACATGTTTTTGTTTTCTCAGTATAAACAATTACATTTATGTTCTCTTGAGGTGGACAGTATGCAGGTGATTTAGACTTTAATTTGTTGTTTACTGAAGTTAACAGAAATTCTCACATTTCAGAGGAAGAGTATTCTGGTGCTCTCATCCTGGTCCCCTCTTTCAGCCTGCAGCAAAATTCTTCGTCAATTTGGACGCCAGGGTATGGGGAGGCACCTGGGAGTAAAAAAGAGGGGAAGAGGTTAATTATAGAGTTATTTGTTGTGCACAAAATTGCCATTCAGTCCATTTGTATGACTTTACATTTATCCTAACATGATGGTAAATATGGAGGTACTGTATAATGTATGTAAGAATATTTTTAAGAATGTTAAGTTAGTAAACTGTGTTTGGTCACATAATTAATACAGTGCTTTACAAACAATGTAATAATTGGATAAACTGTTTGAGGTATTTTAAAGGCTCTAGTTAATCCTTAGAGCGCCGTTATTCATAAAGCCGGTTCTCAGGTTTCAAACTACTGACACATATTTCATGGAAAAGTGTGAAAAATGAAGAAAAATATTTAAACAAAAGAAAAGCTCACATTCTTTAATACATTTAGAGGATATCAATATGCCCAACTCACTGAGTGACTGATTTTAAAGGATTATTAGTATGCACAATGTGCAGTTACAAAGACAACACCTGCCCACTCTTTGTTTGCATTCTTGATTCCCTACTGGGAACATTAAAGTCCCTTTACGGGTGAGTGCGAGCGACTGTGCAACTTCACTATTCTACATGAAAACATCTCGCAGATTTGTTTACAAGTTCTTGCAGATTGCCTAACAACTGCTGCATACATACATGGTATACATATTTTTGATTAGAACTGACTAATTATGGTCCACTCATGACATACAGTAAATGGGTAATGTTTTTATATGTGTGTGTGTGTGTGTGTATTATTGAGTCATGAATCTGTCAAATGTATCACTCATCAACCAAAACCACCACCATTTACTCACTGTTGGTAGTAAAATATGAATTTAGAGCCAAAGGCTACTTCATGCTCGGCCCCCTGTAAAAACATACAGTCATACACTGAACCGACTTGTATCCAATATCCAATTTAGTTAATTTTGGAAAATAAAGCCAATTCTATGTTATCAACACAATTTCCTGATCCATTAAATAATAATCATTTTTTTTTGCTTGAATCCCCACGCACAACATAAAATACCATCTTTGTGGCTACCCAGACTTATAGAGAAACCACAGACTCAGCTTGGCTCACCTCCAGAGAAATGAATCTTACTGCGAAAGTAAAAGACACAATCTGTGATTTGTGTAGAAATTTCACCCCAATTGTCAGTGTTCACCAGGTCTATACTTTCTTATCAGTAAGTGCTGAGGGTTAATATTAAAAATATAAAAATACTACTCCCAAATATGAAATATGTTTCTGCTTACACATTTCTTACAGGTTTTAGAGAAATATACTTTAAATATAACAACTTTTGTTGTATGTATTATGTGCATTTTATGGTGTAGCCAGAGGAACTGTGTTCATTCCCTGTGTTCATATCTTAGTGCAGGGGTCTCAAACTCAAATTGTCTTGGGGCCAGTGCTTGCATTGTCCTCTAATGGGAAGGTCACTTCGATGATCAAAGTATTACAGGAAAGCGCAATATTTTTTGGAGCTAGAAATAGTTTCAGATCCCTGTCTTAATGTATCATATTGTATGTTATTGTGTTATAAAAATGTACAGTCCAAAGATAGTACTAGATAGTAATGGATGAGCCAGAATATTCTCTCATCTCTTTTTCTATATAATGGATATCTCATCTTTTTCACCATTTGTACTGATAATGGTGTTCATCTAATATGACACCATGCAGGCCTTGTTCAACACTATACTAACAAGCTTTGGAAATTTAAATCCACAAAACGGAACTGACACACTTTTGGTTCACAGAGCAATCTGAAAAACACACTTGGGTTACCCTGAAACTTTTGACCTCCAAACATGATCAGGTTGCAAAGCTCACTCCTTTGCCATTTTTCTTGGTCATTTTGTATCCTTGTTTCCTGATTTATTTTTCTGAGGCCCCGCTAACATTTCCCAGATGTGTAAGTGTTTCTTCAACGGAAAATGTGGTGAGAATGTGTCAAGAGTGAAGAAGAGGGAGAAAGAGAACAAGAAAAAGAAGGAAAGACAAAAGGCAAAGTGTCATAATGATGTCAGTGTGCTTTACAGTTAAAAGAATATACAATTTGACACACTTTTCTTTTAAACTGCACGGCATGGCAGCGATTCAACAGCAGCACAGTCAAAAAGTACAGAATAGCAATACATCCAACTTTGGCTCTCTGCTTTTTCTACACTTACTCTTATGTTTCCCCTGCTTCCCATGGTGACATTTAAACATACAATGTTTCATGTTGAGTCTTGCTTTAGAAATGTGTGCTAAGCTCTGTGCCACGGTGCACAGGCAATCATGGACTGACACACAATGCTGTCTCAGGGCTGCAGTGGTTTCACAGCAGGGGCACACTTTTACACTGATCTGGCTGCTTGGTTACAGTGAGTTTGTGTTGCCAGCTGGGAAGTAACGGGTAACTTAAATAGGAGGTGTTCTCTGGTTTTAATGTCCCATGCCTGTACTAAAAATCACAGCCAAACTTACACTAACGTTTTTTAAAGTGTCATGTAAAATAGTTTTCTCAGGCTGACAATGCAAGCCAAGGCTCTTTGTCCCAAAGGCACAATTACACAGTGGAAGAAGACAGTTATTACCCAGTGCATCTGGTGAGGCTGTATAGCCGAGGGGCACCAAGTGGGTCCACCAAGCTCTCACTGAACATCTTTGATAACAGAACCTCATGTTTAACTGAGACACCAGGCATGTGGGGATGTTAAGAATAAACACAATTTACCAGTAAATGTAAGTTTCTGTGTTTTTTTTATTTCACTAGGAAGCAACAGTATGCTCCTATAATTACAAACAGAGGGATTTTAAATGTATATTTATGTAAGGTATGAAAAATATTGTGAACATTTCATGATACAGGTTTCATGAAATAAATCACCAGTGTAAAGCCTGCGACAAAGGGGGGTAAATATAAACCTTTTTATTTGTCCAATTCTTATACAGTATACTGTATTGTGTCTATATGCTGGTTTCTACTTGTGCCTAATATTTATCTTTGCAATGCAGGCCATGTTTGAAGTGCTGTTTCTGTTAATCCTGTCCTATTAATAATATTATTAATATTAAAAATCCTGCATTTTTCAGTGGTGCACCAACAGGTTGGATGCAGATGATTGTGACCTTTCAGAGATCTGTTAGTTTCCTCCTGTTGCTTTGAAACTGACTTATCAAAACACTGATTGCCAGGCATGTTAAATAGCTGCTAAGTATTCAACAACACTTACCCAGAGAGAAAATCTCCCACATGAGAACACCAAAGGACCAAACGTCACTCTGAGTCGTGTAGATCTTGTCAAAGATGGCCTCAGGTGCCATCCACTTCAGCGGCAGTCTAGCCTGTATAGGTGTTGAGATAAAAAAAAATAATAACTTACTTCCTTATCTCACCTGTGAGGACATCTAACTAATTACACTGTCACATCTGGGAAAACAGGGTAGTTTAAACTGTAAACAGATGCTGTTTTTGATTAAGCTAAGCCTAACTTTGTCTCCTCAGCAGATTCTCTTTCTCTAGTATTTAAATAAACACACTGCTCTCAGTTCTTTTCTGTCACACTTCCAAGAACCGCAGAATTTATTCAGTCCTCCTTTTTTCTGTCAAGTCAGTGGTAGCTAACTGATTTGCATATTTTATATTAATAGAAATTAGCATTTTGTCTGGAAGACAGTAAATACCAGACGGCTGAAAAACAATTCTAGACTTTAATTAACTTACGTCTCCTTTGCGCACATAATCCGGGTCTTTGTAGATGTCCCTGGCAAGTCCAAAATCACAAATCTTCACAACATTATTCTCAGAAAGCAGGATGTTCCGTGCAGCCAAATCACGATGGATGCACTAATTCAAAAAAGGAAAGAGACAAAATCTTATTCAATACAACATTAAGTTTTCTGCATGTAATTGACTTCAGTTGTACTCTACGTGCTATAAAACATGGCTGCTGGCAGAGAAACACATGGTCAAGTCATCAGTGATATTACAATAGGAGATGATGTGTTCCATATCCAGGCTAAGAAATGGCCTGTAACAGGTTATTTACAACAATGGCTCCATTCTCTAATCAGTCCCATCCGACTGCCCCGAAATTATGAATGACTTGAAAAATGATTGAGTTCTAGATGGAAGATTGTAGTAACAGGGAACGAGATTATACAACAAACAAATTAATGGTTGACTGAAGTCACAGTAAAAGCAAAATAATCTACAATTAAATTTAAGAGAAGGCAAACATTTTAAGTTCTTGTTTGCTGTATTTATTCACAGAAACTTCCTGCATGAACTGCAACTGCAAAACATTTAACAACTCTTAAGAGTAGTTTCTGTGTAAATCCGTTTGCTTCCACTTGGACATTGTTCACTTTTCTGGTTTAAATACACCAGTTAAACAACTGTGATCCTTCACTATACTCAACAGGTCAATATAACATGGTCTTTAAACAAAAAAAATAGAACAATTCCTACCTTGCGTGAAGCCAAGAACTCCATGCCTTTTGCAACCTGGAAACTGTAGCAAATTAAATCTTCCAATGTCAGGACTCTCTTATATAAATCCTCAGATTCTGCGAAACAAAAGAACATAAAACTTTCCCAGTGAGACTGATTTATCAAATCGGATGTACATGGCCTTTGAATTTAGGAGAATAATCCTCCTCATCTAGTTTTTAAATGCAGTCTACGCCTGCCAGATAAATCAGATAAGATCAAACAGTAACGATTCTCATGGAGAAACTGCAAATGTAAAGCCTCGGACTAAAACACGCCATCTTAACAATCTGTCCTGTCACATGTGTGCCTCCTCCTACACACTCTGTCTTTAAAACATCCTTTACAGACGAGGGATAAAAACATACTACAATTCCCCCTTTTCTTTCAGATGTCAGGTGAAATGTGTGATTATTGGCCCAGCGTGCTGGTCGGAGGTCTGACGGAGGAACTCACAAGGATCCTTCCACTGGCCCACCTGAGTAAACAGCTAATCAAACCAGAAATAACACATCAGGGACAACAGGGCTGACGTGCCGTGCCTGAGCTGAAGCCCGAGAGCAGAGCAACTCTCAGGTCAGGACAGGAAATAAACAGACGCCTCCCCAGACTCAGTGGGGTGACAGTGGCTCCTGCTGTAGTGATTGTACTGCTGAACAGGAGGAGGAAACGTCCCATCAGACCCGGGCTAGAAAACAATCTGAGGAGAGCTTTCATTCCTGGGCAGGAGGGGTGGAGCAGAGGTGAGAGGAGGAAGACAGCAGGAGGGACAAACAGAGAGAGGGGGAGGGGTGCAAGGGGGTTGAAGGGAAGCAAGACGTGCTTGGCCTTTACCTTCTTCCTCTTCCTCTGAGTCGCAGTAGCTCTTATCTTCGATGAAGCCAGAACTGGCTGAGCTTCCGGTGCTGGCCACGCTCTCCAGGCGGCGCTTCATCAGCTCGCTTAGCTCGCAGCCCGATCCTGACGATACCACCTTACCATCCTGGCTCTGACCAGCACACACACACATATCGTGTTAAATGAGATGAGGTTAAACACTGCTGTTGACATGCATGGGGCTTTCCTATATCATAACAGTCTCTCCCTGCTTATGCTGCTCATAGACAGAATAATGAGAAAGAAAGAGTGGTTGAAAGTTTAAATCATGCAGCTTGTGACTCACCTTGTAGACGATAAAGTCGTCTCTCTTGCTTCTCAAATAGTAGGACAAGTTGCCATATTTGCAGAACTCCACTATCATCATCAATGGGCCTGTTAAGATTGTACATTTCTTATGATTATTCCTACTGTGTGTGATAGTTCACAATAAAGAAAGGCCAGAAAGTTAGAAATGATACACATTTAAATTTTCAAACTGACAATTTAACAGACAATCAAAAACTACTTTAAAGTCTTTTTTTTAATTTGTCTAAACCCAAATATCAAACAATAGGATTATATTTAAGTAATAAAGCTCACCTCCAGGTTTTGTGCAGGCACCAAGCAGGTTGACCACATTCAGGTGATTGCCAATGTGGATCAAGATCTTTAACTCTGACATCAGAGCTTTCCGCTCATTTGACGTAGCGCCTCCTGTAATAGTGTAAACACATACAGAACTTAGTCAGCATTGGTTGGTGTCTCTTTAAACTCCCTGACTAAAAGGACATACAATAAATTTGATTTTAATTTTATGTCCTTTATTTTGCTTTAAGATCACTCTAGCTATGTTAGGTTCAAGTATGCTTGGAATCCAAATCCAAAACAGATTTTCACTGTTATGAAGTAAAGATGGAAGACAAGACATTTTCCTTAAACAAAATGAGCCCATGACACAAGAAAATTCAGTTACGATCATATACAAAGATAACATTATGAAAAAGAAGTCCATGCAGGTCTGATCTCATACTGAAAGTTATTTTCATACACAGGAGGGCACAAACTTGACACTCAAGACACGCAACATGAAATCAATAATTCAATAGTGGTGAACATTTTGACCTCGACTAAAATAGAGCATGGAGTTTTCTTTAAGTTTAATGAAATTCTTTTCAACTGTATCCAGATTTGTTTTCAATAATACAAGATTCCCAGTGAAACTTTTCTGTTTTTCTGTAAACTGACAAACAGTCTTTTGCAGCTGGAAACACAACTTTTGGATGCACGGGGACTAATAAAACTATAACAACGATTGTACTTCATGCGTAAGGTTCAACAGCTTGGAGTGAGTGAGACAGATTCTTCTATTTTTAGGGGATTATACACAAATGAAAACATGAATGTTATTGTCCATTTCTTTCAATTTCTGTCCTCCTCAATGTTACACACTGGACCTTTACTTTTGTTTATGATATCAACTAAAATCATGTGCAGTGTGACAATAATATATGACATGTTTATACCAAAATGTCTACATATAAAATCTGAACATTCATAATATTTTTTCCCGCCTTGTCTTACATCTCAAGACGAAAATTCTGTTTATAGTATAGAGGGAAATCTGGAAAAAAAAGCCTGAACCCTGATGGCTGGATTACTGGGGAATTTAATTTTGTGAGTTCATTAAATATGATGGAAAGATAATATTATTGCTTTAGGCCCAGCAATATGAAACAGCTTTTGATGGAAGACATCCTGAAGATAAATGGCAACAAAATTAGAGAAACAAAAACGGGAGTTGCTCACATTATACTTGATCTTCACCTTGAATTATGAAAATCAAGATTTAGAGGTTGCTTTATGTTGCTTCGCTTCGGCCAACCAGATATTTATGAGCTAGAAGCTAAAGCAGCCAGGGAGTCTCTAACTAAACCACGGTCAATTTGAAAAGACCTGCTGCTTTCCATTAAGTTTGACCTACGACTAACAACAGCCAGAGTCTGTTCCTCTCAGAGAGCCTGTGATTTATGCTGAGACATGATAAATGGTATGACAGTGGCCACTAAGTCCAACCAACGGCCCTATTTTTCATCGTTACTGATACATCATCCCCACATCAGCAATCACTGATGGGTCTGCAGTTTGCTTCTCTAGTAATGTAAAAAAGCAAGATTGGTTTGAAAAATAGATGTCTTTCACACATAAAACTGTGGTGAATGAAAAAGCAAAGCATTTATGGGTTTGCTGTGAATATTTGGAGAAACTTTGGAATGAGATTGTACATAACTCCTCCTAAAAATCAAGACCGGAGACGGAGGATAGTTTCCAAATGTAAGAATCTCTAAAATGTGTCAAATATAAACATATTTTTTATTGCTTATTTTTGTACTCAGATTTTACGCTTTTGAACTCTTCTTCACCTGCAGATTTTGGACATTCTGATCCAAGCTGTCAGATCTGCATACACTCAATCTCTTCATCAAGGACGGGGTTAGAGGTCTTAGCTCTTACCTCCAACTGCACTTTGCGAGGAACAGACATTGCATGCTTTGCTTTGAACCGCTGCACCATACAAACATTAATTGCAGGCACATGTGGTGCTGTAGCTCATGAGTCTGTAATGTGTACAAGAAATAAATCTTCTGCAGAAATGACAGTTAGCTGTTATTCATCTGATACCCACACAACAGTGGATACAGTGTTAATGCTACCCTGTCAATCATGAGTGGTGGTACCTCTGGGGTGAACCAGAGGGGTCTACAGTTACGTGAAAAAGACCTAGAGGTTTTGTATATACATTTTATTTTCCAGTAATAAAAAGTCACTGTATAAAAACTAACAGAGTTTTGACACCCTACCTTTCAGCATTTTCACAGCAACAGTCTTGCAGGTTGAGAGTTTGTCGATCCCAAAAGCAGCGGCCTCCACCACTTTTCCAAAAGCTCCGTGGCCAAGAGTTTTGCCTGGCAGAGGAAGAAGGTATTTGGTAAGTGGGACAACATTAGAGCTTCCTCTCCCTTGGGCAGAAAACCAGACTGGATTCCCTGTCAGTCAGGCAATGGGTCTGTAATTAAAACAACATGCTGGGGCTCTGATCACCAGGCAGTTTTTCTAGAAAATTAACGGCTCACTTAAGACTGGATGACAGCACAGGTCGCTGATAAGTAATGAGGGGTGACACCTGTTCCCTGTACCTTAATATGGCCGTATGTCCTTACAAAGACTCACTTTTAAAAAGATGTTTTAAAATAGCATTATTTTGTCATTTTGTCATCTCACTGTATTTTCAGTCTTATTGCCCTGGGTAGTAGCAGGTCATTTGTTTCTGCTGGAAATACCAATGCAATATGCTCAGACCAGAGATGTCACACACTGTGATCAGTGTCAACATAATTTCACTACGTGCAGAAATCACAATACTTTATTGATCCTTTGTTAAAGTTGTGTATTTCAGTTTTATAAGAATCCTGAATGATGCATAAAGCCTAAATTTGGATTCAGGTGAGGTGAAATAACTGTGTCTAAAGTTGGTGCCTGATTACTGCTTGAAACTCTTTCAAACTCTTTCCACACATTCATCGGACTGCACAGTGCTCACCTAGTCGCAGGCGGTCTCGGGGAAACTCCCATTTGCTGCTGTCATACTGAAGAAGATCATTCTGCTCATCAAGGGGACATTCATCAGGATCAATGATGATAGACGGACCCATCTTATAGTGTGCTGGTTGCTGAAAGTGTCAGAGGACAAATATGAATTTCCTGATTATCATAGAGAAAGACAATGACAACCACCATGGCATGTTTTGAACTTATATTTCATTTTACACTATCAAGTAGAGAAAAGTTTGACATGACTTGAAATTCTTGAAGTTGAAACTGTGTCCCTTTGTGCATGAGCACACTATGTTCTCCTTTTAGGCCTTGCAAACATGGGCATCCCAATTGTCAGGAAATGTGGCAATCATAAACACTGGCTAAATTTATCCTTCCATTAAACTGTATTTCACAAGGGACATGAGTCAGCTGTTCTGTAAACCATTGGATCCAAATGAGTTGAAACAAAATTAGTAAAAATTTCACAAATACGTTGTCATTTATTTGACTGTTTGAACTTCTCACATCTTGGCAAATGCTGATCTCATGCGGTTTCTGAGAAAAAGAAAGTGATGTAACGCCTTACCTTCCTTAGCTTGCGGATGAAGAGGATAAGCATGAGCCAGAGGAACGTGGCTGCAGCTCCTGTGCACACCAAGATGATTACCTCAACGTTTGGCTTCCCTTCATCCCCTGGAAAGAGAAGAACTGTCGTAAACTACCAGACCACTCTGGCAAGAAATCACTGTGTACTTTTCATGATCTCATAAGTTGTCGTATTACATTCACAGGAATTTGTGAAGAATTGTGATCAAAAGGAAACAATCTGTTACAAATTTGCAAACAGAGAGCCTGTTTGACTGGAGATGCCGAATTTTATTATTCTTTTATTTCTCGGAGAGACTGTATACAAAAAGAGAGTGGAAACACACACTGGTGTTTATTTCTTGTTTGTTTGGAACATGCATACCGCACTTTTTCCTATAGTGTTTTCTTCCAAACACTGTTTTTCTAACCATCCATGTCGACACTCTGAAAACTAATATCCTTTGATGTTAGTTTGCACACAGTTTTTCCAGCTCTTATTTCATGTGATCATTGACTAAACAGTCAAAGCAGAACATGCATACAGTTTGTTGCTGAAATATCTTTGTGGTAAAAATGGAATGGATAGCAATAACTCTGAAGTTGTTCATGAAGAGAAATTCAAGTTTCACTTTAATAAGAATCTATTTAAGTGCCGTTTGGAAAATATCTCACCTACATTACCATCCTCACCGTCACATGTCAATGTGCCATTGATTTTACATGTAAAAGTACACAGGCACACACACGTTAACAGGCCTTCTACTCCAATTATCTACGGTGTTTCCAGTCCCTTAGCTGTTGTAGCAGTCAATCTCTTTGCACTCATTAGTGGACCTCTTAACACTTCACAGAGGTCATGTCCTCAAGGTAAGGACCCTCAGCCAGAGCCTTGATCATAAAACCCATGAAGGAATTCAGTAGGCATTCCTGGCAGCCATGGATTTTCTGTCAGGGGAGACTTTTCATTCTGAAGTCAGACCACAGCTATTTGTAGTGGTGACAAGAACACACGAGGTCAAGAGGGACTGAGACGTTTTGATTGGAAATGCAGAAAATGCGGTGATGATAAGTGTATTTGGTGTGATCTGTAGCCAGACTGACTGCAGTATACATTAATTCACACTGAGAACCCAGTATTGTAAATGCAGCAGGTCGGAGTTTTGATCTTTTTGATGGTTAGATATTTAATATCTGAAGGTGTTTGATTGACTTACCAACCACAGTAACAACAGCACTTGTTTTCGCAATACCTTCGTCGTTGCTGGCTATACACTCGTACAGACCCTCATCATCTTTCTTTACCCTCTCGACGGTCAGAACCCCGTCCTCTCCCAGTGAGATACCTGCAACACACAACCTCTCAGTCAAACTGATGTGGCATTTGACACTTCATACTCAGGCTGGCAGTGGTGTAAATAGATGAAATGCTATTTTCTTCAGGCACTTGGGCTTGTAAAAATTGTGGTTGAAAACTAAACCACTTTAACCGCACTCTTTGAGAAAACAAGCAGACCAAACACCACTGGCCAGAAATATTATTTCTGTGGGATTCAACATATTTATTTTCTCACAGTATTTGAAGTGGCGACGTTATTATGTGCATGTAAATGCAAATATGACTATGTGAATGCAACTTTGTCAACATATTCTAATAATGTAAATGCATTTTACTATACTACAAGTAATTGCAATTGCTGCCTATCTGCACCAATGTCTTGTCTCAACTTTGCACTAATAACTATGCATAGACAGGAACTTTAGTGCCTTGGAATTGTAAATCCAGGACATCATATGCACTCTGATTCAAATATGTCATTTACTTCTGCTATGATTTTTTGGTTTTCTCTGAAGAAACGTTGGTCTGGCCAATGACCCATTAGGAAACTGTCGGCGGCTTTCAAAGTGACTTCACCTGCTGATTCTGTAGCTAATAACAAAATGTATTCATTCTCTTCCAGCTCTTCATCCAGTTTGTGCAGCGTTGTGCCAGGCTTGCACTTATGCCACCAAAATTGCAAAAATTGCACAGAGATTACTATTCTCAGGTTACCTGTGCTTTCTTTCACTGGAACGCCATTTTTGTACCATATGATGGAGGGACGAGGAACTCCGAGAGCGAAACAAGCCAGCATAAGTGTGCTGCTACTGTTCACATCCTGATTAGTCAGGTTTTGACTCAGCCAGGGGCGTTTTCTCGCTGCAGCAAAAACGAAAGAAGAAATGGTTTGAATTAGACCTGCAGTTGCATTATTACTGTCTTGTTAAAGGAACACAGAAAAGTCAAACTGACTTTCAACGAATTACTATTTTTATCATGGTACATCAGTTGACTATTTTTATCATGGTACATCAGTTGACTATTTCGAAATAGATATAAATAATGGAAATGGTGTTGCAATCAGTAACAGTTTTTCACATTAGAAATGCAATCAGTTTCTCATATCCTCCTCTAACTTACCATCTACAGTAAGCGCAACCTTTTTGAGTTCAATCCTCTTGTGGAACTTGTATGCTTGGCACTTGTAACCTGTCGTGCTGTTTTGGGACACATTATGCAGGTGGAGAGAAAGAGAAATGGAGTAGGGGCCGAGGTGGAGACTGGACACGTTGGAAGTGATTGTTTGATTCAATGAATCTAACCACTGTAGGTCTGTGTAGAGGAAGCGAGCTGCACGACAGGTCAGATTGACGTCATACCCCTCGATGGCAGTTCGGGGTTCAATGGTAAATTCCTCGGGTTGATCTAGTGTGACAAAGAGAAGAGACCATGTCATCTGTTTTACATGCATGAACAGAGACACTTATCTTGCTGACCCGAGATCCTATTTTGGAATTTGAATAGTTTTGGACACAAAGCTGCTCGTCGCAAGGCCAGGAATGTCAAATTTGCAGTTATTTCCTGTTTCATCACTGTTAATTGGAAGCATGTTGCTGGTGGACAGCATCGCTGATGGCGCTCTTGCACTCATCCAGTTTGAGAGAAGCTAAGTCTAGGCCCCAGGGGAACCGAACTGTGCTTGTTTATTCAGATTGCTGGAAAGCATTCTGTGTTCCGTAAGAGAGGACAGCTGTTATTACAATTCTGTCCTCTTTTCTAGCAGCATTCCTTCATTCTTCGTCTTCCTCACCTCTGGAAGAGAGCACCATTCCTCTCAGGAATTCTCCCACGCTGGGAGACTAATTTTTGGTACTTGGCATCCCCTCAATTACTGGTTCACCTACATCCATCCCTCTCCAAAACCCTAACCCTTCACCCTTCAGGGGATGTGATTCACTCAGTGTTAAAGGAAATGTGATTCACTTGGTTGCAAAGTGAACTCTGCTTGTGTGCAGTGACACCTCATCCCCGCTATAATTACATAACTGTCTCAATGGATATTCATTTTGGGAACATTTGGAAATGCTCAGCGGCACACAAAGAAGTAAATTCTCATAGCAGAAGGCTCACAGAGAAAGAGGAATGACCTGCTGGCAGCGGAGCAGGAATGCAGTTATTCATAGCTGTTTTCAAACGCGTGCCATTATAGCACTCCATATGGCTCAGGACATGTTTGCTTCTCTTCCGCCCTGAAGCCGTTTAGCTACAGTGGAAGATGGTTTCAATTAATGCCCCCCTCTGGTTTCTTTATTGCACAATACAATCTGCACATTCCTTCTCTGTTCTTGCAATTCATTACAGCGTGAACTGTGTGTGTAGATCATTTGAGAGAATCCAGTGCACAGTATAGTATGCTTTGCACTTATTGCAATAAGCTTGAAATTGATATTTCAGCTGTCGTATTCTGGTGACCCACTTACCGTCAACGTAGAACGGGACTGCCATTGTGCTGCTGCCAACTTCATTCTGGGCCACGCAGGTGTAATTTCCTGATACGCTAGCCTTTTCAATCACCAGGGTACTCACAGTCTAATTGGGATCAATAAGACAACTAGTAGTGATTATTCAAAGCAGAATAAAACAGGTTGAGAGAAACAACAAAAGCTTAATATCACAATTGACTTCACTGTGACTTTCAGTGTGATTTATACTTAGGATTTCAATCACCATCAGAGCAGTAAGTTGCTGTTAACAGGATGAAGTCTGAGAGGTCTGGACCAAGCCTGGTCTGTTTTATACTCTCCAGTGTGTCACATTAATGAAAGGATACATCTGGAGTTTAGAACCCGCTGAGTCTCCTTCAGACCTGTGCTATAGATCTATTGCTGCGGCTCCATGTCCATTTCCTGGAAAGCACTTCTAATGCCACACTTGATTTTGTCACTGCAGCAGTACAACTTTTTAATGGCTTGAATAGACAAAATAATAAGTGAGACTTGGGTGAGAGCCAGACTACATGGGGTTCTGCTTAGCGTTCATAGTGACATCTGTTTTTTGGGGGCAGTCAGCTACATCAAACAGAGTGAATGATGTGGGCGTATTGTCTGAGTGTATGCTGGACAAAACTTCCTGGGCTTGTAGGAGCTATTGTGTTGACTCTCAGACACACAGCTGTAGCCATGCAACAATTTCAGCGTCCCTGTACTAACAACGTTCACCACACAAACATTCAGGCAGTCAAAAACATTTCTAAAAAGTAATATCATATTGTCCAATTCATGCTGCTCTGACATTTGTCAAAACACTGATGGAGTGGCCTTACCGTATTATGTTACGGCTATTACTCACTATAATGTAACCTGAGCTCGAAAACAGTCATTTAAACGATTACGCACAGTCCCTAAGAAGTGACCTGACCAGACGCACTGTGACCTCTGTGCCCATGTCTTCCCCCTGTGTTTTCCTTACATTATGACCCGGGCCACTCTCCCTCTCTACTGGGCCTTCTGGGGAGCCACTCAGAGGCCCGGCCCTGACTACGTTCTTATTCACGGGCCAACACGATTTATGTGGGGTGACAGAGAGGAATTCACTTCCAACAAATCCCTCTTCTTTTAAACTGCTGCTTGTTATCATTGACCCTTAGTCCTAACCCTCATAAAGCACCAGCGTTTGGCCACAAGTACTTGTAAATAAGTGGTGCCTCCCTATTTATGTCAGAGACATATTAGAACTGATGCCCTGTGAAAAAGCCCAAAGTTAGAATTACTTGGTGAGCGAGGAATTGTTATAATCTTCTTCCCGTGTTTAATCTGAGAGCAGAAGTCAATAAATCCCCTAGTCATGCACAAGAAACACAGCCAAAAACAGCTAACAAAAAAGTTTGGATTGAGAATGATTCTCCTGCTGAAAACCTGAATGCCAGTGAATTTGTGCCCTAATTTGACCCAGACAGCTGTTACGGGTTTAACCTAATCCTATAGACAGTCTCTCGCAAGGCAGTGGAGACCTGCTCTTAATTATGTTTGGGGTGAACAGGTTTAGTGACAGGCTCCCACAGGACATTCGCAGAAATGTCTACATTTTCCACATTGTGTGGCACGTTTTGGGGGTTTGCAAGTTTCAAAGTAAAGTTGACATACTCAGTAGACCCCACATTGATGTATGAGTTTTGACTTGGCAGACAACAATATTTTGAGGTGTAAGACAGCTAAATCTGCTCACATGCATGGCTTAAGCCATATTTATAAGGATTAGCTCTAAGAGTCCCAATAGCCGAAACTTATGTCAGAATAAAAGAAGTGTCTTTGGCTAGGCCCAAGATGAAGCTGCAGCTGCTTTATTTACAAATCTTCCTCACATGAATGAAAAAACTGTGAAATTAAGGGGTATTTCACTCAGTAAGGGTAAATGAATTGTATCATTTTAGTTAAGGGTGCACCATTTCATAAGTGTGGGGCTCAAAGGGCAGGAACACACGGGTAGAGCTCTTGCTCCTTATAGGAAGGCCTTTGTACCAAAGGAAAACCGATGCAGTTATGTTAGTATGTTAGCTCTATATTCTATGTTGCAAATGTATAGTATTTATCAATATAGCATCTTCCTTGCAACACATCATATGTGTGAAACCAAGTGATTTTCCTGTTATTTCCTGGTTGTTTATTCCAAGAATAAATCAAGCCTTTTTAAGTGCAGCACTGAAAAACAAAAAGGATTTCTTTAGAAATGGACTGCTGAGGACCTGTTCATGGTTTTTGGTCACAGTTACACAAGTCAAAACTAATGCAGATAAAATGAATCATTTTCAGTGAAGAGAAGAACTGCATCACTGCCAATAGGAGGAAAATTGTGAGGAGTTATGGATTTCAGATGTTGAATCTGACTTTCAAGCCGCAGACACGGGAGAGTTCTAGCTGAATCTGATCGAGCTATATACTGTGGATCTCTGGACATCTTTTTGATTCAGTTCCCATATAAATCCTACTGTTAAGTTGCTTATTGTTATTTGTCAACCACATTTCACAGTGAACAAAATGCTAAAATTGCATCAGTTGTTTAAACAACAAGTGGAAATGGTACACACAAAAATAAACCACATACCTTGTTTTTTCCTTTAACCAGTTCAGGCTTGACGTTTATGCTCTTAATCGAGTTGTGGGAGTAATTTCCCTTGTCATCGACGTAGACCTGGATTGGCTTGGTGTAAGCAGTGCAACTGCAAGACAGAAAATTAGCATAAAACTGACTACCTAGTTGTGCTGTCAGTATGTGTAGAGACAGATGTACATGTGTTGGACCTTAAACAATATAACACGGAAGAAAAGCAGACTTTCATGAGTTTCTAACTGGGGAACTTATGTACAATTTGAGATCATATTGTGTAAGCCCTAATTCTGAAAGGCTGAAGGTATTTTAAAAGACTGATTTGACTGGGTAAAGTCCAGGTCTAGATCAGCCTGTCTAGGTTATAAAACCTAGAGAAAGCCTTGATTTGACCCCCACCCCCAAACCCTTCACCGCCTGTGGTGGGGAACAATCAGCCTGATGAGAGGAGAGGCAGAGTGGAGGAAACAGCTACAGCGACAGGAAGGGCTGTGCTGTGCGTCACCTCGTACAGGAAACCCCCCCACACGTTCTGGCCAGAGGAGATAAGGTTGATCCTAAGACCTTGGCGGTCAACAAGGGACAGCTGATAACTTCTCAACCTGGAGATAAAGACACCCCCATATTTCTGCCCCTTACACTATCTTCCTCATTGCACATGCAACATAGCAAGCTTCCCTCATCCTTAAACCCTCCAAACACCCCTCCTCTCCAAACTTCCAGAGATTTAGATGAGATATGATCTTGAAGGACTACATGTTGAATTTACAGTGACAGGTACTTTACAGGGTCAGGGCTGTATAAAACAAACATTTTCCACAATTGGCCTCCCACCAGGCTATAGCTGTTCCTCTGTCTCATTAGCTGCCTGCTACAGCCCAGCCACTGTTCCTAGTGCCAGCCCTGATTATCTTTAGACTTGTAGGAAGAATGGCTTTGACCCAACTAACGGTCTGCTATTATTTATCATAAATCAAGTACATGTAGGTGTTTGAGATAATTTAATGAATATAATAATGGAGGCACTGGGGAATTACCACCATGAAACATGTAAAAAAAATGTAGTTTCGTTCTTGTGCAGCAGTCCAGTGTTGTTTTTGTTAATGGTGTTGGGGCCTGATAACCCAAGGGTAATGGCCCATTGTTTTCCTGATCTTACGACTTGCAGGTCTCCTGCTGTCACTGACGAGCCAGGATCTCAGGGAATGTTCATCGTGTTTGTGGGTTCACTAGCAGGCTGGTATTCCTGCACAGTCACTCATACATTCAGTGCTGTTTCTTTGATTAATGTGTCATATTCTGGGCCAGAGAAAATTCAGTAAATGTAGATCTGTTTTATAGTGGGATCCCCGGGATGGACTGGTGGCTCTGAAACCTATAGTCCTTACTGTTAAATGTTTAATATGAGATTTAAAACATTAATGTAGCAGCAAACAACTATTTGCTATGTAAATATATAGTGGAGTCATGGCGTCCTGAGCAGAGAATGACGTATATTCCCTTTGTCTATGTTGCTAAAAACAGTTTGAAACGGTTTTTGGACAAAGAGAAACTTTAGGAGTTAAGAGTAACCTGACACAACGGGTAACTGAGTGAAACACCACGCCCAATGCAGGACCTCTACATGGTAGCTTGTGGTATGTAACTGATTTTGAATCAAGTTGTGGGGGTGTTCATGACTGATAAAATTTGTGCTTAAAATCAGGAAAAGTTCCCCTACGATACGCTTTTAATTCTTCAAGACCGGAGGAAGTTAACAGAGCATGAACAAAGAAAATCCAGTTTAAACATTTTGATGCTTGCAACATAAGGAGGTGGTGACTCACTTTTTGAGTGTGGAGCCTGAGTGACATGGCTGCCAGAGCCAAGTGATGGTTGGCAAGGGCAACCCATAAGCAGTGCAGGTTAGCTGATGTTGCTTGTCAAACATGTAGTGCTGCCCGTCCACAGAGGGGAGCTCTGCCTCTGAAATAGTTGGCTTCACTGTGAGAAATAAGTGCACATGCACACAAAAATACAGGGAGAGAAAGATAAAGAAAGAGACATAAAGGGAGAGAGAGAAAGAGACAACAGGTTAGATCAACCACCCGCCACCTCAACCCAGCCCACTGTGGAATCTCATAATGTCTTTATAATGAGGGGTGACAGTCATGATGGATAGCCATGAAAAGGATGCCATTGACACCAGTTGTCCTTTAGACACTGTGTAAGAGAGGAATGGCAGGATGATTGGCTAGCCAGGGGCTGTAGGTCAAAGAACGACCCCACTGTGGCCCATGTCTAGGTCAGCAAATCAACTGTTGTGCTGCAATCAACAACAGACAAAGATCTTTGTGCCACCTCAAGAGGCAGTCCATATTACTTTGCCATTCTCTCCATTTTGAACAGCTGAAATAGTCGAGCTACACAGAGTCACAAGGCTTGGAAAACCACACACACACACACACACACACACACACACACACACACACACACACACTGAAAACACATTCATAATCTGGAGCACTGTGACAACTCTAAACAACTGATGAACAAAGTTTAAAGTAGTTCCCTAATTGATACCAGCAATCTCTCTTCACTTTGTTTGTTTGTGTGTGTGTGTGTGTTTTATTTTTTGACATTCCAATAAATTTAAGTTTTGTGAAGCAGGATAGTCAAGGACCATAAATAAAGCTTATACAAGCCAGAAGGGGGTTGATTTTTCCACTTTTTGGCACGCTATTTGGATTCCTAGATAATGTTTAAAGAATGCAATGAAAATAGCTCTGCCCCCCCCATGGTAAGCTTAAAGTAACTGATACACTTCTCTGTTCTCTATAGTAAGCAGACAAAGTTTAGACCTAACACGCTAAAACATTTATAACCTCTGGTGTTAACAGTTATCAGTGTTCTTTCCAAAGTCATCATAACAATGAATTACACACTCTGTCCTTGTTTTCGTCAAGCTGTATACATATTGTATAGAACATTTGCTGTTTATATGAGCTGCACTGTATATACACATGGTGAGGATGCAAATAAATGCTGGGGACTAGCGGGGGTCTGGAACGGCTGGAGTCTGCGTGCAGAATAGAGCACAGGCCACACTGCACCAAGCCCCTTCAAAAGAGCCCCAATAATCAACAACAGCTGCCCCTGCTACGTCAATCCAGCCCTGGAACCAACAAGCCCCCAAATTCCTCTCATACTAGAGCTGCTACCTGCCGTCCAGTGAACTGTACTGAAAGCAGCCAGAGTGCTGAGGCAACCTCAGTCCACAGTCAAGGCACTGCTTCATTTCCTAAGGATCAGTAGTCATTATCAGGTTTATGGCAACAGCTTACCGTTGACTACCAGAGTGTAGCTCAGATTCCTGTACAAGCCCTTTACTTGGTTGCCCACGCTTATGGTGTAGACCCCAGCATGCTGATCTTGCACATCACTGATGATCAAGCTGAAACCAGACATCTTGTAACAGGTGGAATTCTTCTTGATAGAGACGCCATCCTTATACCTACAAATTGGAGGCATGGAAACGTTTTTTTTTTTAACCATGGCTATACAATGATAAAGAAAAGAAGTGAATGAGAAGTTGACTCACAAAGGTAATAATTAGGTTAGTAATTCAGGGTTTGCCACAGCATTTTATGTAGGTGCACATACACTAAATACATAGTCTGAACCATTACTTACCATGCTACCATGTCTACTGGTGGCAGAGCGTTGACCTTGGGGTCAAACACAAATTTCTTTCTACCTTCTTTGACAGTCACTGTACTAGGCCTCTCATGCTTATAGGAGACATTGAGGAATGGATGCTCTGGAACAAAAGATTAATGACAGACATTGGAGTCCATGCCAGAGGAAAACAACAGTCACCATCATACTGTGATGTTGATGATTTAGATGTTAAAATTCTTTCTATGTGTGATCATATATTTGTATTTTCATAGTGTGTAATACACTTCAGAGCTCATCCAAAGCGTACTCACCAAAGACGAGGACTTTTGCAGACGCATTCTTGTGTTTAGTGGGTTCAGTCTCAGCTTTGCAGCGGTACACCCCCTTATCCTCCATGGTAATGTTTGGCAAGACTAAAGCCTTGCTCATCAGAAAAACCATGGCAGGGTTGTTTTTGGTTTTGTTTGTATAATGTCGATTTTCCTGAAGACAAAGGAAGTACCTTGAACTCCATTGCTACAACAAGTGAGGGTCCCTTTTACATACAGTAGGACAGCGTCAACAGTAAATCCTTAACTTACATTCTTCCTTGGAAAATCCCATGTAAAGTTGATTCTTCCATTATAGGTGGTCTCACCAGTACAGTTGAGAATGAGGGTGTCTCCAACCAACAATCTGACACGATCTGGGGTGATCTTCACATTATTAAGAACAAAGGCTGTAAAATGGAGAGAGCTATAAGAAGACTGAAATACTGAAGGAGCAGAGAAATTAACATTTCTTTAATAAGCAAGTTTGGCCAGAAAGACAACAGACTCACTCGGTCTCATAGGGATGTACATTGACTTGTGCTCAGAACCTTTGACCATGGTGTTACAGGTGAGCATTGAATACGAAGTGTAGGGACCGTAGGGAATCCTGAATCCCACCTTTGAATCCCATACCATTTCGTTAACAATCTTGTCTGATAAAGGTGGGAGCTGTAATGAAAGAGAGTAGAGCAGAGATGTTTTGTCAGTGCCCATTTGGTGACACTGATCAGTGAGCCAGACAGACTGAAGTGTAATGCACTCAACTTCATTTAACATGTATCTCATGCTCTACTGGGCTCAGCTGTGGACAGAAAGTCTAGTTAGTTTTTTTTTTATTGTCTTGTGGAGTGGAACCTCTGCAATCATTTGTGCAATGGAGCACAAAACATTGCGAACTCGGAAACGGATGTACGTGCCTGCTGATGTTTGTTCTTATGCCAGAAGTTGTACTGGGAGAGGAGGCAAGGGAAGGGAAGGAAGGAAGGGGAGCAGGAAGGAGGAGTGCCATAGATTTACCAGTAGCAGGAAGGTCACACAACCACTATCTCTTCCATCTGAGTCAGATGTGTTTGCCCAGAGTAGGCACTGAGTCACATGGTCGTATATCAGTGCAACATATTTGACAAAAAGCACACACCTTTGTGGTTGGCAAGGCAACACAAACATTGTGCCAATAACAGAACTGAAGGAGTCACTGACAGAGCTCTCTTCCACTGACATACTTTGTAGCATTCTGGTAACACAATCCTCATGACCTGTTACCTGTTTAACACTGGACACAGTGTGTACTGTTTTTCTTTTCTGCATTTCCTGATGTTTGTAAGAGAAGGGGTCTAAATTTAGTCTGAGAGTCTATTCTGAGGGAAACACTCTTGGAGCACCTTCCTGCTCTTACAGGAAGCAGACAGAATGACTCCCTCCGCCCCTGAGCTTCCCTCAGACATGCCACTGTCCCGTGTCTGTTTCTGTGTGCTAGAATGATTTAACATACAAAGGGTGTGAGAACCAGTGAGACGCCTTAAGCACAAGTGAAAACACTTTTTTTTTCCAGAGACAACAAGCAAGGACACCCTGCTATTAACAGCAATCTTGCTTTATTATATGATTTACTTGAAAGTCTATGTTCCACAAGGTCTATGGAACACATACTGAGTATTAGTGCATAGTATATACGTACTGTATATAGTATATAATAAATAAATACATATGATAAATAAATAAGTATATAATAAAACTACTTACAAGTGGAAGGCATGTGAAGAAAGTGTGTGTGACAAAGGTCTTACCCCTGTCAGTGTTACAATAGTATCAGGAGAGGTTGTCCGGCAGGGGACCACAAGGCTGGTTTCATGCCTGTAGATACCCAGGATGTGAGGTGTCAGATAATGAGGCTCCAAAAATGGTTGCTCGGGATCTGTGGGACAAAAACAACCCCCTCCAAAATAAGTAATATCCAAAATATAGGTCAGTCAGAAATCACATTTCAAAGCAGATGTGGCCGCTTACATTTTGTCCTTTGGGTGAACCATGTTTTGTACCAATTTTACAGCTGTTGCTCTGAAAACGCTGTTATGCTAGAACAGAGTTTAGGAGTGCAATTGAATCAAGGCAATGTCAGGGCATCCAACACAGAGATCAAAATCTCAGATTGCTTCATTCTACCCGGATACGGCGGCAGAGCACAAGACAGAGATATCAGGTTATTGGTGTGTTTCTACTGGGCAACCAGGCATCACATGACAACTGTGAGAACTTCACGGCTTCACAAATAGTCTGCGATTGGTGTGGGGTCAAGCAGTAGTGGTGTGATAAAGGAACTATTATTTGAAAAGTAAGCATGGAAAATTATGTAATAAACAGCTGAAGGCCTTTGAAAAGAGAGTATTAGACTAAACACATGCACAGCAGGCTGCCTGATAGACAGACGAACCGCATTCACAGGAGCAACAGGAGAAGGAACAAAGTGAATCCAGCATTTAGTTCAGTCTAAAACCATTTAACGTCCCTTAGACCAATATTTGATGATTTTGTCTTTATTTAATGTCTTTAAACCAACAGTTTTAAAGTTTAAAAAACATACACGTCTCGGTGAAATGGACTGATGCTGCCTTAACAATCAAAATTTGCTCTTCTTATGCTGCCCAGAAAAATCTGTATTTGAATGATAATGTAACTATAACTCGTGCCATGTGACGCTTTGAGGGGAGACTTAGGAAAACAGTAGCTGGAGCAGGAAATCACAGTGAATGACCAGGGCTTCCCGTGCAATCACGCTCACCCTTCCACCTCCAGAAGAAACCATAGTACCAAAAGAAATCACTTCCCCTCTCTCCCTCTCTCTCTGAGAGCGAGAGCTGTGGCCCTTCAGTGTAAATGTAAAGTCAGCTTCCTGCATGTAATGAATAACTTTACCAACTGTGTAGGAGTAACTGACATATTTTTTCTTTCCTTCCTTCCTTCTTTCTGTCTTTCTTCCTTTTTTTCAACATTCTTTTTTTGCCCTTTCTTCTGTTCTTGCTGACTAATTCAGTATTTAATTTCTTGGTACGCTGGACATTTACTTTTTTTACTTTCGTATCTTGTGTAAAATATCAGATTGCTCATTAACTATTCCATTCTGTCCATTAAGTGCCACTGTTTGTGGGGTCAGTTCAACATCAGAACTCTCCACTGGCGTCAGCAGATAAAATCACCCAGTGAAAACCTTTACTTTTATCAGGAGTCTTCTATGACTTTCACAAAAACAAACACAGTTAAATCCTGGATCAAAGAAAAACAACTCAATTCAAAAAGAAAGAACTCTTATCAGTGTTTAAGTTTATAGAGCAGTTCTTTGTATTTCTAAACAACATTACATTCAGTTTTTCTCATGCTGGAAAATGACTTTTTTTACATTCTGGACTGGAGGGGATAATGCCGGTGTCTCTCATATTCCCACTGGTTCATTGACTGTAAAAAAGAACGCATAATCTGAACTGGTGTGAGCATTTTTCAGGTCTCACCTTTGACATAGACATAGGTCGAGGTCATGTGCTCTGAACCATCTTTGGAGGATTTACAGGTGTACCTTCCTGTGTCATTGGCACTCAAGTGTGTGATTGCCAGTTTGCTGCAGTGTACGTGAGTGTGAAAGTGACGTCTGGAATGACACTTCTCCACCTTCACTCCCTCTGATAAGATCGATCGACGGGAATCAGCAAGTGTCCAGTGCAGCAGGCCGTGACCACTGGCAGAAGACAGAGAGAGAGAGAGAGAGAGAGACAGTATTAGATGAATGTGAAGACAATATTTCTCAATTATGTTTCTGTTGATCTGTTTTCTGGAAACAAAGCTCCAAAATTTTGATTTATTTTGAGGAAATGTGTCACAGCTGGCAATGAACTCACAATCTTTTTAGTTTAAGATGGCAGCGGCTGCTTCTCCCCTCGGGCCTTCTTGACTTGATTTTTATTTTAAGTTTATTTTGAGTTAATCTTGAGTCATCCAATAACTTGAACTTTCACATGGGAACATGTTTCTCTTGAATGATGTGCATAGCTAACACATTCTTTCCACACGCATCCATTTTAAAACTCTCATTAAAGAGATCCCAGAGGAACATCAAACATGTCTTGCATACCACTGCCTTTGCCTGCAGAATTTTGGGTCAAGCACCCTCCAGCTCTCCTCCAGTGACAGAAAACAAGACAGTACTGTATGGGCCAGGCATCTTAGCATATGGCCTTGTAGGGAAGCATTGCATTAGATAGAAATGCGTTACTGAACATTCCTTGCAGGCCTACAAAATGATGCAAGACTCTCGAAATTCTTAATAAATGTGAATGCGGCCCACTAGGGTCCCACCATCCCTAAAGGAAATTGCAACAGGCTGATAAATGTGGACCACCACCACTGATTCCAATTAAGGATTGTCCCAGCTTCTTCTGTTAGCAGCAAGTGTCCTGGGGCCCAGGCATGTCTCCTTTATTTTCCCCCTGGCCTTTCTGTCGTGTAATAAGACCAGAGTCTAAACTTCAGTTCAGAAAACAGACTCCTTTCCTCCTGACTGACCTCTGATAACAGGGCCAAAAACAAGGAAAGATAAATTGGGGGCATGAACTTGTTTAATTTGTGGAAATTCCTGTGTGACAAGATATTTACCTTAGTCACACTAATCAGATATCCATCAACGACTACATGCAGTGGTGGATAAAGTATCAATACAAAAGAGTAGAAATACCCAATTACAAGTAAAAGTCCTTCATTAAAAATGTTACTTAAAGCAGCAACAAAGAATTTTAAGCTTTTGTTGATTCTGGCGGCCCACGTGGACAAAAGCGGTAGTGTTTCCACCACCTCGTTTCATTGATTTCGAGGGAAATCTGACCCGATGGCAGGCATTAAGAATAACTATATAGAAATAACTTCTATATACAATCTTCTCGCTGGTGGTCTTGTGTGCTTATGTAGGTTGTACAGAGGCATCTGTATTAAATTGACACAGTTTCATAACCAGTTAAAAACTCCTAGTAGTATGTTTAAGTAAAAGTATTTTTAGCTAAATGTACCTGACGTATCAAGTAAAATCAAGAGAAATGACCCCTGTGAGATTTATACAATCAGATGGAATAGATTTTTGTTACTGGTGCATTCTGATGAAAGGAGCATTTTAATGTTGTAGCTGGTTGAGTTAGATACACTTTTAATATCTTACATGCTGTTGGGTAGTTTAATCTGTAACAATAGATACAATATTTTGTAAGCTCATTGTGTTTTATATGTAAAATATGAATTTGTAAAGTACCTAGTGACTAAAGCTGTCAAATAAATGTAATGGAGTTAAAAGTATATTCCTGCAGAAGAGTAGTTAAGTACTTGGCACTGACATAAATAGGTATGAGGCATACCTGCATATGAGGTTTAACAAACCATCCTTGTGAAGAATGAGGGGATTGTCAGGTGGCTCAATCTTAGGTGAGAGATCTCCGTCCAAATGACCTGTTGAACACAAACACACACACACAGAGCACTTAGAGAGAAAGGCAAACAAACTGGCACATTTACAGCATCTCATTAATGGTGTTCGTCAGCCACTATCAGAACAGAATGGAAAGCACTGTTGGAATCACTTCAGTCTTATGCATGTGGGATCACTTTGTGTTGATATGCTCCTGCCTCTTACGCAAGCGATTCTCCGCTGTGAGAGCACTAGGGGTGTTTCCGGTGCTGAGAGTGCAAGTTGTTAAATGAAAAGTGGTCTGGGATGCGCAGAAGAAAAGAAAGAAAGATAGAAGGTGAAATAGAGGGAGGAAAGGGACGATGTGGGGAGCAGCTGTGATACTTTGCCAGAAAGGTCAAACAAGTCAGAACCGAGTCAGACCCTCATGAGTGTCTTTGCATGCATTCCTCTAAATCAACTGCTCAACCTCCTTTGGTGGGTGCTCCCTTCCTCTCTTTTAGGAACAAGTAATTTTTTCATTTACCATTGACCTTGCACCCTAAATGCTATTGTTAAAATATCACAGGGGAAAATATGAGGTTTAGATATCTGATTCCAGGGTGTCCTCCACTTGGTGTACAGCCAGCTGTATCTGTTGAGAGGTCCCTCTAACAGAGATCAACATAGGAAACACTGTGAATCTCCCTGCTGTCCAGGAGGTGTCACAGTCCCATATGTGATTTCCTTCTTTTCACTGAGCTCCCTGAACAGCTTGTCATTGTGGTTAGAAAACAAGTTCATTAAGTCAACCCTTCACATGTGACAGTCTTCAGGGAACCCTTTATTTGTAGCACCGAATCAAGACAATGGAATTACACAACAGCTTTCTGCCAGGCTGACATGCTGACACATGATGGATACACATGTATATGCACACATGCATGCACACGCACGTAGGAACCCACACACACATCAGAGTACACCTGCATTTACAAATGCAAACACACACACACTTTGCTAGTATTTGTCTATTATTCAGAACAGCTGTTGTGCTAAGAATGAGCTGACGGTGCCAGTGTTGGCAGTGGCACTCAATATCGACTTCCTCACAAAATATTAGAACATCATTGTTTTATTGTCCAAGGTTATGCAGAGGGAAAGGGATGTGGCTCACGCTGTTTCATGCTGCGATACCCTGTGCTTTCAGCTGTATATTAGACTAATGAAATAAAGCATTAACAATCACATAGTCTACAAATAACTGTCAGCTGTTGATTTCTCCTTCACTGTCACACAAATTCCCTTAAGAATGTTCTAATTTGTTTTTTCTTGTCTCACATCTGCAAATTGGCAGCAAGTTATGTAATTGAATTGCTGGAAATGAGAACTTAGCAAATAATGAATCAAACAGAATTTGACCCTGGAGCCCTGTTAAATACAAATGGCGAAATAAAAAGCACTGTGAATCATGGGCTGTCTCTAAGACAGTATTTCTGCATGCTCAACATGTCAGTTCTTTGACTTATGTTCTTAAACAAAAGCATCCCATGTATGAATGCTGGCATCTGCTTGCACACACAACATCAATAACAACAACTGAAAACATTAGCCTGACCTTCACTTGCACTGGCAGGCTAGCTCATCTCTTAAAACTGGCCAATTTTCCCCCTATTCTCCTTAGTAACGCACTACAGATGGATGAATCAGCAGGGGCCTGCAGCAGGCCACTAGAAACATCCTGCGGTTGTCCCTCTACACCCACACCTGCAAAACTCCCACCTGCCCCACTGCCTGCCCAACGCTGACCTCAGCAAGCGTCCCGACACCCCTAACCCTCCGTAACAGCTGTGTGCTGCATTCCTCCAGTAGAGCGCTTGAAAAATGCCAGAAATTGTGCTTATTGCGTTGGTTCAAAGAGCCCTCAAGCTGGTTCTCATTAAGAGCCATTAAGAAGAGGACAAGCATGGAACAAACAGAATGAGGGAGAGAGAGAAAGAGAGAAAGAGAGAGAGAGAGAGAGAGAGAGGGAGGCTGAGTGACTTTGGTTTAGTTTCTCAGTGAACCGATGATGGGGTCTTGAGCCACACAGTCACACAGCATCAGATGGATTATTGACACAGGGCCAAGTTAACTACGATTAGACCAGGATCACATTTGTATGTCCTTGTCCTTACTAGGCATTGATAAAGGGAAGTGGCACAGGACGTAGTGTTTGGAAAACATTTGTGGTAGGTTCACTACCAGTCAGGAAATAAAGACTAAAAATTCAAACAGCGCTGGAGATCTACTCTACACTATTCTGAAACATTTGTGGCACAGAAAATGCTATTTAAATATTTAGTCTGAAAGAAAAGCCAAACAATGACAAACTGAAAGAGATTTTCAATTAATCTAAGCCAGCTGTTCAGCAATGTAACTGAAATTGTTGACCCTAGACTCCCCTAATTGCTTACCTTTCACCAAGTGTCTTTTTAAGCATTTATATTTTAGCACATCTACATTGAGATAGACAGAAAGTGAGGTTTTCTTTATAGTTATTAGACTATTATTATACTTCCCACTGGTACTGATTTGCAGCCATCTGTTTTGGCACTTTATACAACAATAATCAAAATAATATCCACAGCATTACCATTTTACAACAACTTTGCAGAACTGAAGGTTGAAGATAGCACAAACTGAGATGAGTAATATGTGAAGAGTGGGAAAAGGATAATGAACAAAGGACATTTTGAGTTAACGTATCTGTTGCAGCACTATTGCAGCCTTGCCAGTAGGTTGAAGTTGCGTAATAAAAAACACTATTACTGTATGAGATGACTGTACTGTCACTGAATTAGACAGGAAACCCCAAGTCACAACCCTTCAAGTGCTGGGAATAATGTGCGGAATTCCCTTCTCTTTTGCAGAGACTACCCTTCATCTCCCCGTACTTCCCTTCCCGTCATGAAACACTGCAACTATCTTAAGAGTCGGAGAAAGAACATCTTTTTTTGGTGCATTCAAGGCAAAAGTAACAATGCAGCATGATGAGTCCCTCGTTTAACCTTGCCACTTCATCCTTTGCAATTCTGAGTCAACAAAGACATAGAAAAGGTGGAGAGTGAATTTTCGCTTGACAAAAGTGTGCAGGGTCACTCCTGGTAAGTCAACTTCGCCCATCTGAGGCAAAGTAAAGTTAGATTTATATCCACTAAATCTAAGTTTAGCAAGTTAAAGATTTATACCTTCTCACAGTGTCTTTGCTTCATTGCGTGGCAGTGCAGCTACAGTATCCTGCTGTAAAGGGTTTTTGTGTCTGTCACATTTAAAGGTCCAGTGTGTAACATTTAGGAGGCTCTATTGGCAGAAATGGAACATAATATTCATAGTTTTTTTTCATTAGTGTATAAACAGCTGAATACAAGAATCATTGTGTTTTCTTTACCTTAGAATAAGCCATTTTTATCTACAGACGCCGCATTGAACCGCCATATTTCTACAGTAGCCCAGAACCGACAAACCAAACACTGGCTGTAGAAAGGGCCTTTCGCATTTTTCTCATTCCCAGGTCGTCAAATACAAATGCGAGCAGTGTTCAGTTAGTTGTAATCTGCAACTTTACTGCTAGATGCCACTAAATCCTACATACTAGTCCCTTAATTGTAAGTTTCCTTCAGTTTGAGATTCTAAAAACAAACAAATAAGGAGTAGCTACCACTTCTCTGGTAGTGTTACATGGTCAGTGTATCCTTCTCTCCCACATCGCCCTTCTGAAACCCCTCCACTTTGCCAACTGCAAGGTTAAGACAACAGTTAGGGAGAGTGCCTTTTTTATTAGCTGTATATTAGCCTTTCGAGATTTGGAGGCAAAATGCCCCAGACTCCTCTTAAAAAAGCAAAATAATGGAACATCTGGCCATGATGGGTGGCCATTCTAGGTTATATAAAGTTGAGTAGAGCCAACAAACAGGAATCGCCTGCATGAGAGTCCAAAATGGTAAACCCAGAGGATTCCTGCTCCATAATGTATGATTAAGACTAGTAGGCAGCCAGAAGCTCCTCGAAATTGAAATCTCATGCAGGATTCCAAGAAAATATATTGCTGGCTCAGGGTGGATATGCCTAGTATGGACCAGATGCTGCAATCATCCTATAAGAACAGCTACACAAAGCAATTTGTTAAGTTAAATATCCCTGTGTAAGGGAATTACTTTTTCTAGTCTGCTGGTAAGTCTCCAGATCCAGGTGAGTGTGTGTGTCGATGTGTTTTTGCTGTGCTCCCTGCATGGTCCCAGACGTACCGCCGGTGAGCAATGAGCCCCCACTGCTGACCTCTCATCACTGCCATTTTCCACTCCATCTCAAGTGTCTCAGCAGGAAAGACAAAATGACTCCAAAACAAATTAGACACAACATCAACTGACTCTGCTAGAAAGATAAAAAAAAAAAAAAAACACTCATTGTAGAAAAGAGATGTTTGACTAATACAGCATTGTGGATAGTAATAGAGAGGGAACTCCCACCAAAAAAAAAACAAGGCAGCTTCAGGGTTCAAATTCTATCAAACCCATCAATCATCACTTTGCTTCAATTGTTTTTCCACAATTTGGCCTGTGCCTTAAAACAGCAGACTAAAACAATGTAAATCTACACATAAACGTGTTCCTTGGGGTTTGTCTCATAATTCTAGGACAAATTCACCCGTACACTGCAAGACATTATATAAGTAAACTACCTGGATATAGTATGAAATTCAAAAACACAGTTAACTTAATCAGTATATTATGCAGACAGCTTAGTCATTAACTATTGACCAAATCTACTTAAATAAATCTGAAATTCATCATGAAGCAGAGAGCTGCAAAAAGGTTTTCTCCCTCAGTCTGAGCCGTCATTTCCACTGGTGTCAAAAGGTCACGAAGCAACACACTTGACCTGTGTTAATTTTTAGATAAGAAACAGCTACAAGTTAAATATTAACAAATCACCAAAGAGGTCAGACTATCTTTTAGACACAGCGTTTACCTCTTATTCACTCATTACAGTAGAAATGTGTCTGAGTAGAATAAAAAGTCACAATGTCTCTCCGCGATAAACTTATAACTGTAATATTATGACCCTGCACTATTGTTGACAGGATGCAACATGAATCTTATTTTTGGAGGCTAAGCATGATTTCTTTCTGTACAGCTTTGTGCTTTATTGGATAAATCTGGTGCACACCTCAGCATGAATAGAAAGATCTTGATGCACCATCAATAACTAATGGCTCTACCAGTCAGCGGCTCTTATGCAGAAACAATACCCTCCTTTCCTCCCTCCCATTGTCTTGTGGAGAGAGTTTTACATGGCTCAATATGAGCACAAGGAGCTCCGGGAAGAAATCTTTGCTCAGGTAGCGTGTCACATTTCCGTGACCTTTACTAGGCAGAACAATTCCAGGCTGCCTCTTGCCCCTACGTCCGCTTCCTCCTTGTGTCTTTCCCACGCTTTGTGTGTGGACAGTGAAGGAAATCTACTTAAAAACATCATAGACAAAGCTTCGTAGGCTGAAAGTGTGTATGAGTGTATGTGTGGTGGTGGGGGGAGGGGGTGAATCTGAACAGTATTTCCTTTGTTTGGATGGGCTGTTTATTTGGAATTGCTGAGGAAGGCTCACTGTGTATCTCAGTGGCACACTAGACCTGGCACAAGGTGGAGGAACATCCACCTTTTATACTCTATCTTGTTGAAGTGGAGTGACACTGACACAATGCAGCTGATTGTACTGTCAGTAGAAACATGCACCCTCTTTCCATAATGTTTAATCCTGTTCACTCACTGATAACAATTGCTGGAATAAACGTTTTTCACAATATATAACAAAAGGCTGATTGGCAATATCTTCAGAATATCTAAGAAAACAAATCCAAATCAAAAAAAGAATCAATTAAGTCAGTCTTGTATTGAAATATAACGTCTGCACATAAGTTTAATTTACCTGTCAGTCAACAAATTGTATTAACTTCTTAATAATCATCGAATTACAACGGGGCAAGACGACCTCTAGCGGCTTAAGTGAGAATTACAGATCCAATGACCGGCTTAAACTGTTGACACATTATTTTCCTACAACATGCAAATTGAAATAGTCCAAAAACAAAACAAAACAAAACTTCCACAAAAGCTAGGATAAAAAAAAAATTAGCCAAAAAACAACATCAACTCTCGGTTACAGCTCAATTAAATATAATACGATTATTATTAAGACAAATGAGGGGGAGCCACTCTGTGTATTTCTCCTTCCAATAACACTTCATCAAATCAAATGTCTGTAAAATCAATATCCATTCAACCATTCATTGAAACGAATCAAACATTTAAAATGTGCGATGTTAAAATGCTGTTCTTTCATCCATAAAACTCCACTGCGCGTAAATAACTAATCTGAACAAGCATGACTGATTTCTTACCATTTGTGAGTGATGAACAACACAAGATGACAACGACCCATTTGAAGCAGTCGGATGAGACCATGCTGCCAACTCTTCACCGAGATCCAAACCGTGTGTTAGAAATAAGGAGTCCCTGCAAGAGGCTTATAATTCCGGTTGACTGACAACAAGTTTCTCCTTTGAAGCGAGTAAATCTTATTCTAAAGTCTTTCTCTTTCTTTCTTTTTTGTTTTTAAAGAAAAATGTGCTTTAAATCCACAAAAAAAGCCCTCAGGTGTACATGCAGAAAGCTGCAGTGGCTCTCCTGTATCCCATGACGCGTTTCGCAGGGGAGCTCTCCTGCACAGCTGGATAGTCCAACTCCCGATCCCCGCAATGAGGAGACGGATGCACCGCTGTATCCTCGGGGCAGGTGCTCTCGAACGGAAAAAAAAAAAACACCACGAAAAAGTTAGGTGTATTAAAATTTAATGGATGGTGGAAAAATAAAAGTTTAGTGAGTGGTATATCAATGTCGAACTGGTGTCTGGTATAGCGCACAAAAAAGCAAGGTCAATCAGCTCCTGCCTCTCGTGCGCGCCTTGGACAATTTCTCCTCCCTTTCGTCTCCTCTGTACGGTCCAAACGTGAGGCACGTTTTATGGAGACAAGGAGGAAGGACGCAACGTCACTTTTTTTTTGGTGGTGGGGGGGGGGACTCTCCTTCAGGCTACTGAGGAAGAGATCACTTATGAGAAATAATGATTAATCAGATCTAATCCTGCAGACCAATCACCGTGTTGGTAGCTAATGGTACAGGAATGTGTTAGTAACACCACCGAACATGAAAATATACAAAAGAAGTAAGTACAGCAAATATATTTATTTATTATATAAGTTCCACTCCTAAAGAAACTGAAAAAACCCTCAATGATTCACAGCATTTCAATCTTGGTGTGGTCTGATAGGTCTGATTAATCAATATCACCTTGCTGATCAAGGGTCAGAGCACTGTTTTAAGTTAAATTATGATGTAGATCATTAGACCGACCTTTGCGTTTAACACTGCCTTTGATAAAATCAAACTACTGTGTAACTGAGGTTAAAGGTTACAGTAGTTATCTGGAGGAAAAGGACTAAAATGTAAACAATCATTGTGACATCAGATCAAATCTATCTGCCAAGTGTTTAGAATAAATATTTGCTGGGTTTATTTTTAACTCCAGAAACAGGATACACTGCTTTTTATATCAGTGTAAATAATCCTCTTTTGTCCAGCAGTACCCTGCAGTGTGTGGATGTGCTGCAGACTGTTTTCTTTTATCACTACAACAATTACGCTGCTGCAGGTCACAGTAGCAGGCATTGTAAATAAGAACATCCTGCCCTCACCTTTCCGCCCTCGTCAGGACTGAACCGCCACCACCTTGGGGACTGGATCTTGAGTGATGCGTCCTGGGTGAGGGACAGCGCTGGTGATGAAATGTGCATCGCTCTTCCATCCCTGTCGCAGGAAAACAGTGGCGCATGAGAACATGGGAAACAGTTTATAACATAGACTTTTTCTGCTTTCTGGCACTCTGGGACAGTCCTGCTCAAGAATTCAGATATTTCATACACGCTATCAGTGTTTTAGCTCACTGTTTACAGTGAAGTTTAATTGTATGTTTTCATGAAATCACTCAAGGAAATGACAAAGTGATATCCATATTTGGGCATCTAGAAAGAGTAGACACCAAAAGTTTGCTCTCTTCTGCATGGTTTATTCCAATAAGGGCACATTATAGGCTGTTGGTTTACATTGTTTCCAGACATTAATGAGACTGTGGATTCTCACCAAATTGTGCTGAAGCACCAATAGGTTCAGCCTTCTCATTTTAAATCTTTCAGGAATTAACAACATAGCATAATAGTGAGGAGACTGAAATATTAGTCTTAAGAAAATGGCTACAAGTCTTGTCTGATCAAGTCTGAATGGTGACTCACTGATTTTGAAATGAGAAGAAAGGCAGCAGCTCACTAAAGTGAGGTTTGCCTTGTTTACTACAACGATTTTCTTAGCCTGTGTTCACATTCATGTCTTCAGTAAAGGAGACATTCTTGTTGGGCCAAGAGGGCAGCAGATAAGTCTCCTGATGAACAATTGCTGGAAGTTTCTAGCTGAGAGGGGTGGATTTAAAGTGGTTTTTTTTAGAACCTGGAGTTCAAAACACACTACGAGGGACTAACTGGTTCTACACACGCAGCATGCACTCTTCCTTTTGCCCCTACCGCAAAGTCTTCTTGGGTAAATGAACCAGCAGAAATAAAGTCTTTCTTCAGCAGAGGAGTGGAGGGGGTCTGACTGCCTGCCCTGTTGATCAAATGACTGTAGTCAGTCGTGAGTGGAAACAAAGCCACAGTCTCCAGACCCCATTCATTCTGCAGCTTTGGAAGCAAGGAATATAATCCTATGGAGTAAATGTTGGTGGCCAAAAAAGGAGTTATAGTCCACAATATTAACAAACCCATCTGTCATATGACAGCAAAAATATCAATAGTTGTTTTTCAAGACAGGGTCATCGACAATTTGGAAGACTTACATTTCTGGAAACCAATCATGCATCAAATTTGACACGCAAGAAGGTGGCACACGGTTCAAGATCTGGGTTCTCTATAGAAGATTCTTACTAAGTATTTCATGGTCTGATATCCCCATTGTTGGATCAAGAACAAAAGTAACAACACAAATTGACAATGTGTAAAAAGGTAATATGTATCAATTCCAAATTTAATCCAATAATAAGTAAATATTTGGAAATTAAATGTACAAAATCAGCAAAACCAGCTGCCACGTTTAAAGTACCACTGAACTCTCTCTTAATAGAGTAAAAGTGAATGTCTGCTCTGATCACTCAGTTGTTTTAAAAGTGGGTCTCAGGTTTAGTCATGTTGACCAAACTATCTGGTTACTTTTGGTAATCGGACATGTAATGACTGAATAAAAACAGGGTATTGGTGTCCAAAAGTTTAGGCTGCAGTGCCTAAATCCTATATATTCCTGTCAGAGATGTTGTATAATAAATGAAAACTTAGGCCTTCAGTTTCTGTTTGTTTGGCCCTGCATCAAATATATTAAAGGTGAGATTAGCTTCACTTCAGTATCTCGAAAACAGTAAAATATGTCAGTGTTTATGTGTCAGAATCAGATATTTTGTTTCTTCTGACTTGTTCTACCAGTAACACAAAAGTGTGACTAATACAGTTAAAAGTGGCACTGTTTGATTTACAGTCTGTGGGTGAACTATAACCATAACAGCAGGTACGAACAGTGTGCACTGCACCCACAACCAAGTGAAAATGTCCTGTGTATAATCTGTCTCTTGTTGCAGGGATCTTTTAATGTTATAATTATATATTAATACTAACATTACATTTATAAGGGTTGAAGCAAGCTGCTTTCAGTAGGTCAGCACCATTTACAGTATTAACGTTAGTTATTGTTACACTTTACTGACAAGTGCTTATAAATATAGCATTTTGTTAGTTTATTACTTTTATTTTTTTTACAGTCCTATGTGAAATATGCCTACACGATGGAGGGATCAGATCTAGTCAGCTAACATAACGTTATGTCAATATGACTCAGGGCTAGCTGAGCTAACAGTAACAGGACAGTGGAACAATATTAAACAGTCTCTGAACAATTAAACGATGAAGGCACTAACTTAATCAAACGTATATAGTGTTGCTACCTTCAAGCTCTTCCCCTCCGGAACAAACTTCGCGGGCATTTGTAGCATCTGTCAATCAAATAAGAAGAGCTAACAGCTAACAGCTAGTTAGCCTGAGAGCTAATCTCAGCGGTGAAACCTAAAAATATGGAGCAGTTTGTTTCTACTGTGAAATGTGAGTAAATATCCCGTTCACTTGACTAACTACGAGACCTATTTGTTATTCAAGTATTGGTTTAACACCGTTTTTCCTACAAATTTCAGTTGTACTAAAGTTAGCTAAACTTCCAACCTAGCTCGGTGGCTAACAGCTAGCTAGCACAGAGCCGTCCTCTCATAATGCCATTAGCTGAGGCTAACTAGCTAGGTTAGCTTGTTTATGCTAACGTTAACCTCTGCTGTGACCTCTTCTGATTCAGATTCACCTGAGCTGAATTGTGACCAAAATAAATAAACCAGTGTACAGTAGAATGAACGTTGTTATAGCGAGCTGACAACTTTCTTTTTTAACTCCAGAAAGTGACATTGAAGTTGACTTGACCCAATGAGAGAGCAATAAAGTAACACTGTGTGAAAGCAATTCAAAATTGGAGAGAAACTTAGCTAAAGCCCCAAAAGTCAACAAAAGGAAATATTGTTTATGTTGTGCGCACAAGATAATTTTACTATAAATTCATACGCATCTCTTACAGCTTCAGATGAACACAGCTGTCATATAATGGAGAGAACAAAGCTGATCACGTTTTATTTTCACCGCTGAAGGTCACAGCTTTCCAACTTTTGAAGAGATGATGATCTAAGACTGAATTAATAGACTAAATAATAACATGAATCGTCATCCTTTACGGATTAATATGTATTTTTAATTTGTAAAGCCCAGGGCTACAACAATATATCAAAAAGGATTTTTTAAATTGCCACAAGACATACATTAGGAGTGAAATCGGCTTTTGCGACACAAACTTTTTTTGGTAAAACTTTGGACTTATTTCAAGAAAACTTCCTACTTGACCTAACTGTTGCTCCACCAATATTTTGTAGGATGGTGCTTTTTGTTGTTGATGACAATATTATGGGCTTCTTTTACTCTTGCTTAATTTGTGAATGCAAGAAGAAGTCAGTGATGAGCTAACATTTTTCCCCTTCTGTCTCCTATGGTGAAATTAAGGTTTCAGTTGTTAAAACTATACTGTGATATATGCTATACCATGTACCACTGATCACTGGTGAAGATGGTGTGTCTGTAAACATTCATACACAGGTCTCACAGATAACCTGCTGCAGAAACAACCAACAGACTATGATGAGCTGGTAGAAAAACTCTTCTCTGAAGTCTCTGGCCCAGAGCATATCCCCAAAATACCAGATCCACAAGTAGGTACATGTGTGTGAATTCAAACTCCAAAAACAATCTTGTAATGCAGTACCTACCAATATGTAACGGCAACAAGTTTAGTACTGTTACTGAGATCAGGTCTATTTATCAAGTGATAAGTTAAAGGTTGTTTTTTCTAATATAACATTTATGTCACCTTTATGTGGCCAGAATTTATAAGGTGCATGCATATTTCTTTTTCTTACTCATATTACAGCTTGAGGAGTGTGCCATTCAGCTGTGGAACTGGGCCATTACTAAGAATGTGGGCACGACTCTCAGTGAAAATCAGAAAGCCAAAGGTACACTTCTAATTGCAGTATTAATTACCTTGTAATTTTACTGATGAGTGTGATATTTGAAAATACTCAGACACATTTTCTAAAATGTTGACACAACTTAGGGATTGCAAGCAGGGGGTAGTCACAGTTGTGTTACGTCACATTCACATGTTCTCACCATCCTCACAGTGCGTCATGTTGCGTGCAGTCTGCTCTACTGCTGTGAGCCTGAGAATCCAACAGAGGGCGCCATCCGCAAGCAAATCCTGGTAAGCAATACTGTCAGCACCTTCTGTGAGTGCTCTATGTTTCAGGAGGACTAGGTCTGTTTATAAGTGTCTAATCTTTACAGATGGCCAGCAAAACAGGGAGAACCTGGCTGGACTGCAAAAATCCCCAGATGGCAGATAACTTCTTAAGGCTTGCTGTCAAGGTGAAGAAACAAATTAACACTCACACTGAGAGAGTAAACAGGAATATTGTGTCTTCACAAATTATTCCACATACAATATCCCTAGAGCCTGGAAACCCTCTATAGCCAACTAACGTCCAGAGGTGACGGAACAGCTGACACCACTTCATCCAAGGGGGATGTAGAGAAGGATCTGCTTCGAATATTGTCATACCAGGCAGAATCGGTGAGCTGTGGCGCATGTGATGTTCAACACCTTCAATGTGAATATTTGTTCTTGTGATATTTGGCAGCTGAGGAAGTGCTATTCTGACAGACTTGCAGTGTGAAGTGTGAGACAGCTAAAATGTGAACTGAGAAACAATGAGAGGGGTAAATCTCATCTTGTGCTAATGGGGAATTATATTGTTTGCTGACATTTAATGAGTTCAAGTCTCTTTTCTGCAGGCCCTAAGTCAAGGGAATAACCACGAGGCTGTGACCTATATGCAACGTTGTAAAGACATGCTGCTGCGGCTACCAAAAGATGTAAAACAAATATCCCTCTGTTTTCATTGTAACAACATAATATATTGTTTTCTTCACATTTACTGTACATATTGCTATTGAAAGTGTGGGGGATGTTAACTGTGAATATATTTTTGTTAATGCAGACTGCGTACCTCTCCCTTATGTGCTACAACTTTGGAATAGACACTTACAATGTGAGAAAGTTTGAGGACAGTGCATTTTGGTTGAGGTAAGTAAAATATTTAATTACTACAAGAAAGTGCTGAGAAATAATGCAGTAGTAAATGTGTACTCCTTCCTTTTCAGTCAAAGTTATGACATTGGAAAAATGAATGTGAAACACGCCCCTGGATCTGGAGTCCAGGTAAGAAAATTGTCCAGTGCAATACATTGTTTAATACAAGCAATGGGCACAACTAGTAATTGTTTTTTTCTTCAATTTCCCTTACAATAGGCCAAGGTTTTGAGGCTCCTCGCCACTGTTTATGTAGAGTGGGATTGTCAGACGTTTCAGGAGAAGGCTCTTAATGCTATCAACTTAGCCAACAAGGTGGGATCGAGAAATTATTTTCACATTGTAATTTATGTAAGCATTTTGAAACATGCACGCGCAAAAAATGCTCAGATGCTCTGTACCTAATGGCACTGTGCAATTTGACAGGAATGTGTGAGCGCCTCTGGGTTGTACTTAAAAATCAGAATACTTCTGAGATGTGGGGCGTCTGACGATCATATCAAAGCAGGTTAGTCATTATCCGACCTCATTCAATTATTTATACAGAGCTTCATTAACATAGGCAGCAGTGGGATGTCAGTAGCTGAGAGGTTGGAGACGAAGATCCAAGAATGAAATGTTGCTAGTTTGATTCACTGAAGATACTAGGGATTAATTAGATTAGTAAATACACAGAAATGTCTGCTGATGAATTTAATTGCTCATTGAGGTGTTTACAGTAATAACTCCCTAGTCAGGTTAGGTGTCCAGTCGACTGGCCCCCTCCATAGTGTTACTGTGTGTCTGTGGGTGACAGAGTTAAATGCACATTTTAAAGCAGATCATAAAAATGTGTTTTCAGGTCTTAATGAGACGCTGGAAGCTAAGGTTTCTCTCGAAGTGTGTCTGAGCACAGTGAAACTACTCATGTCTGAAGAGAGGTAAAAAGTTCAGCATCTTTTTACTTGCACTTCCACTTGGCTCTTTGTATAAATAAACACACACACATAGCTTAAAACGAACCTGTGCACATATACACATTTTCTTTAAAGGAATGCCCAGACGCATACTATTCAACTCTGAATCATGTCTGTTTTGATTTGCCCAGAGAAGTGCTGGCATTTGAGTATTTGAAACGTGTGTGTCAGCACTTTGAGTCGTCCCCTGACCTGGGAACTGCTCTTGTCTTGCACATTGAGCTACTGCTGCAGAGAGGCAAGGAGCTGTTGAGCAAACAGAAGATAGAGGATATCATCACCGGTACTTTACTGTCAAATTCCATTCCAGGATAAGTAGTTATTAAAATGGCATTATGAATCTTATAGTAATGCTGGTAATGCGCTGTAGATGTGCCTCTGTATTGTATTACCATTTTCACACCCACACAGGCCACTATACAGGAAAACAGCTGACTCCACAGGCCCTCACAAGTCTCCATGTCATGCTGTGGGATAAAGCGTCCAAACACTTTGAGGTATACCAAACACAACTTTGTTTATCCTTAATACACAAGATATTTTATTGTCCATATACACAAGTATTTAGCAGCATGAAATCAGCACTGTTGCCTCACAGCAAGAAGGCTGGTAGGCCGCTGTTGCCCCTCCTATCTACGTTGTCTGTGCATGTTCGCTCTGTGTTTATGTGGGGTTGTTTTGGGTGCTATGGTTTCTTTAAAACCCCAAAACAGACTTGGCAGGAATAATCCTACACTGCTTTTGAACAAGGTACAGGCCTCAGAACTAGTGGTATTCTACTACAATTACTGATCCCTGCATTGTGGCTGCCCACTAATTGTTAGGATAGGTAGAATTCAGAGGTTTAATTGTTCACATGGATAAATAAAGGCTAACTTAATGATCTCCATTTCTACCCAGGCTGGGAACTATTCTGAGGCTCTTCAGTGGTATAACTACTCCCTGAGTTTCTTTAAGGCAGGTCAAATGGAGCCCAACTTAGCCAAACTGCAGAGGAACAGAGCTTCCTGTTTCCTACAGCTTCAGCAACTGGAAAAGGTGAGACAACTTGAGCCACAACAGCAAGTGAGGGAAATCCCAGTGGTGGTGGTGTGTTTCAAAACTCACCGGCCACAATGGCAAGTCCTTCTGCCATACTTTTACAGTTTATGTGTTTAACATATTTTTGCATGTATATAAAAAAAAACGTGTGCTTATCAGGCCAAAGAAGCAATTAAAGAAGCAGAGAGATGTGATCCTGACAGCATTTTCACTCAGTTCAGCGTTTACAAGATTGCAGTGCTGGAGAAGAATGTGGCGAAAGGTATCTTAAAGACATTAGTTGTGTGATTTTTATACAGTAAAAGCATGCACGGTAAGAGTGTTGCAATTTCATTACAGCTGCATTTTCAGCATATTCTTTGCGGTAATGAGGCTGTTTATTTGCACCAGCTGCAGAAGCAGTGAATGCGATGGGACTTCTGTCCAAGAGTCCTGTGGCCAATGAGGACAGACTGCTGGTATCTGAGAATGCTGCTTCCAATCTTCTCCGTCTGGCTGCTCAGATTGCTTTGGAGGTAGGACGCATCACAGGACAGATGACTCAGTTCTGCACACCAGTTGTAGAATGTGTGGAATATATGGGAAAATAATTAGTTTGGTCCGCTATGGTCACATTTCCCACCTTTATGGTATTGTTATGATGTTATGGGGTTAAAAAACGTGGGTTTAGTTCTCAACAGTGGTACTTGCAGCTTGAACAGAAAATTTAAAGGATCAGTATGTAGGATTTAGTGGCATGTAGCGGTGAAGTTGCTGATTGCAACAAACTGAAAAACAAGGAGAAGCTGTGTTTGCCGTGAAAGGCGTGTTTAGTTGGTCCATGCTGGGTTACTGTAGAAACATGGCAGTTCAACAGGGCGGACACAGTAGAAGAGGACCCGCTCCGTCTGTAGATAAAAACGGCTCATGGCTCAACAAAAACACAATGATTCCTATATTCAGGTTATTATACACTAATAAAAACATACCCGTGGATATTATATTCCATTTCGGACAATAGATCCACCGAAATGTTACACACTGGACCTGTAACAGTTTACCAGTTGGCACAGTTTGCGGGTGGGAAGCCGGTGAGAGATCACGTCCTTGTCACTGCAGTCATCCTGGTTGGTGAGGGCGCCTGTGCAGAGGACCTGGGGGGTAGTGTGATAGCAGATGTTTGGTCATGTCATTGGGTTACATTACTGTCGACCACCTCCCCAGGCCTATTGAACATAAACATATAAACAAGTCTACAAACATTGATGTTCGGCTTACATATCAAAGTTCGTACTGCTTTTCCACCTACTATTATTACCTTTGTAAGGTATAAAAACATAGTGGACATACCTTACCTAGTGGTTCTCAACCTTTTTTGTGTCAGGGACCCTCAAATTGATACACATCAGGCCACAGACCCATTATTGATGTAGATGTAGTCTCAGGGATCTCAGTTTGATAAGATTTAGTGATTCAATAACTGTCTACACTGTAGATTGGCAGATTAACAGTGAAGAGTGTGAAACCTTTCTCTCAATGGGTTAATTTTTAATCAGTGAAATAATAGTGAAATTAAAATATTCCCAATTTTCTGGGGACCCCCTGGAACCCCCTCAAATACCCCTGCAGGTCCACAAACCCCAGGCTGAGAACCACTGTCCTAAGCTTCTATCATCAAACATACTGGACAGCAACTAGCTATTAACAATTCGTGAGGGTAAGGACTAGAAAATTATTTTTATAAATAGAAAATGTGTGGGAACCCTATCTTTAGTATACCGTGTGATTGAGATGAATATGACCGGTGGGTGGTGGTATTTACACTGATGAGGATGTTTGTTCCTCTGTGACAGAATGAACAGCAGGAAACGGCCATGAAGGCGCTGGAGAGTTTGTGTGAAAACTCCAAAGATGACGCTCAGGTTCTGACTGCTCTCAGGTCTGTGACAACTGGAATATACAAATGAAGAGTTGAATACCAAAATACACCATTTACATCTATTGTGTTAAGATACATCTTATATGAAAGCTGCATTTATTTGAGAACCTCACACAACTAAGTCCCTCTCCTTCATAAAGCATAATAGACATGGCTGTAAGGGACATTGCAGTGATCAATGTGATGCTTTTTCAGGTTTTTTTTCTTACTTACTGTATTTCAGATACCAATTTTTAAATTACTTTATTTTGAAGCATTCAGTGTTCATGTGTTGAGGCCGTGTAAACAAAACATGATGGTAGAGTTTCACACATAAAGTGACATTTATTAGAAATGGCTTATGTGCTGAGAAATTGTAGCGAGTCTGTTAGTTTTCCATACACCTCTATGATCCACTGACCTATATTCCCTTGCTTCTCCACTGAAAGTGTGTCTCTGTATAATACAGTTAGTAGGTGAAATAAAGGAGGTCAACACCAGTTTCTCCATTCATCTTTTTGTAGGTGTTTGGTTCGACTTGTGCTTTCCACAATAGAAGAATCGTGTGATGAGAAGAGGTGAGGGAAAGGGGAAGTACCCGATAAATAGTATCATTGATGCTGCTTTTAATAACATGAAAACACAGATTTACATTTACTACCTTACATCGCTACATGCAGGAATGTGAATCTGGATGTCCTGCTGCCATATCTAAAAATGGGTGAGTACATGTGCAACAGCGGTTAAATTGCATTATGGGAAGAAACTACAGTATCCGCTGTGCAAAATAACCCACTGATGTTTCGTTTGTCATCACTGCAGCTCTGCAGAAAGTCTCACACCAGTCTCGCATGACTGTTGAGCAGCGCACAGAGGAAGCTAACTGGTTCAGGAAGATTGGTAATACGACACTTTTTCTTATTGTCACTTCAATCAGACATGGTACGCTACAGTATCACTTTTATATCTTGCAGCACCTTCATTTTGTCTGTCTGTGTGTGTGTGTGTGTGTGTGTGTGTGTGTGTGTGTGTGTGTGTGTGTGTGTGTGTCTTTGTTACAGCTTGGAACTCGGCTCTGCAGTGCGAGAGCAGCCCTGACAGAATGAGGGATTTCTTTGTGCTTTCCTACCAGGCAAGTGCCTTTATTAGCTTTGTCAGGGGAATTAATCAATATCTACAGTACGTGGGTGTAGATCAATAACACCTGAACAGGGATTTAACATTGCTTTATAAAGATAAACGTATCACTTTAAGATAAAAAATCGCAGTGACCCCCAGTGATCCCATCCTGATCTGTCCTCTGACCTCACATTTACCAGAATACCTGGCTCACATTTTCATTTGACTTGGTCTTGTGCTCATACTTGTTTTATTGCAATCAAAAATTGATTGTAGTATTTAAGAAATGCTACACTATCACACATGCCTTTCCTTTGTCATATATGTGTGTGCATGAACCCGTAGCTCTCCCAGCTGTGCCCTCCTGATCGCACACTGCTTATGGGCCAGAAGACATGTCTGCTCATGGCTGCTGCTGCCTCTTTGGAGCTCTGCAGGAAGTCTCCTCTCTCTGCCCAGGTGTGCCACCCACTCCCTCTGCCCATCTCCTACATTTAGCACGCTCTCCATCCACATGGATGGAAATTTACCAAGACCAGTGGAGAAGAGAGGTGACTAAACACATTATTGGTGCTGGCGTAGGTGTTTCATTTTAATCCCTCTGCCTTTGAAGAGGAAGTGAACACTAGGTGGCAATGATGACTCCATAATGCAGGTTTTGTGTTTCTGTTTGATTTACAGACTGAGGAGCTCACTCAGGCTCTGGAGCACATTCAGATCTGTTGGGAGGTCTGGAAAACCCTGAAAGCATCAGGTACCTTAAGCATTCAGAGTAGCAACCATGTTCATTTACACTCTTCACATGAATCAAAATGGATCTAAAGAAATGTATTCTCTACATGTGCTTACAGGAAACTTCCCAATGGACCCAACAGACACACTGCTGCTGCTCTATGAATTTGAGGCTCGTGCTAAGCTAAATGACCCCAAAGTTGAGACAGTAATGGAGTCTGTGTTGGAGCTTGAAAATGTTGAAACCAAGGTGCTAGAAACCATTGCAGGTAGAAAAAAAACCCTTGCTGTATTGTTAGTCTTATCTCTGCTGACATGCCTAAAGAAGCAGATACGTTCAAATATTTGCAGTATGCTGGGATCTTTCTTTGTTTCTATACGTAGCCTTAGCCATGGAGCCTCCAGCCCACTTCCCTCTGCTGTGTAAGAAGGCCTTGAGGGTTGCTCTCTCTCTGCACAAGAAACAACCACAGGCTGACCTGGCGCGCTGCAGGCATACCCATCATCACACTCTGCATGAAAATACCCTTGACATTTCATTAATGATCCATTCCTACAAAGTGCTTATTAGGATGAAAGGGTTTCTGGTTGTGTGACTGTTTTGTGTCCCTGTGTTTCAGCAAGTGTGTTCATAGCCTGATCAAGCTGTCCCTCCCAAGTGGCGTATCAGAGGTGGAGGCCCATGTGCTCGAGGAGGTGTGGGACTACTACGAAGAGGCCCTGTCCATCATCGCAGCCGCAGTGAGTCAGCACCAATCACACACCGCCATCCTTTGGCTCCCACCTCCTGTTCCCTCCAACAGAACTTCTCCCCTGCTATATAATTAACCCCCTCTCTTCCACTCCATGCCTGCCTGCTGTTCTAGAAGCCTCTTTTTATCAATGGGCTTTCAGCCGCACTTCAATTAGCAGATGCTTCCATTCACCACCCCCTTCCTGCCAATTTGAATGTTAATGTGCTGTACAAGTCACCACACTGCCGGTGAGCTGCAGCTCTGAAAGAGGCATCAAATTATTGAGACATTACACTGCTTTAGAGGCAGAGCATATTTCCCCTTTCATATTGAGTTATTACTCGAAAGCTGTGGAATTCTTTGGATCAAAGTGAAAGCCCAAGATAAAATAACGAATAAAACTTTAGAAATGATAGACCTTTGAGTTTGTTTACGGTCTGTTTAAGACTGCTAAGCATTAGTAAAGGTTAACATACAGTAGAACAGGATTGGATGAAAGTTACTCACAGGATTAACCCAGTAAAAACACAGATTTCCTTCCATACTTCACTTACATCACTTGGCTCAATTGAGTCACCCAAGTGGCCTCTCCGCTAAATGGCCTTTTGAACATCTTCCTGCTCTTCTGTGTAGCCGGACGACTTCCCAGAAATGGAGACCCTGTGGTTGCTGACTCGTGCTTGGAACACAGGGATACTGCTGTACAGCCTGGCCCAGTACCCCGAGGCTGAGAAGTGGTGTGGGCTTGCCATGAGCTTCATCCGCCACCTGGGATCCCTGCAGGAGAGCTACGAGACACAGGTAGAGATCTGGCAGAGAGGAAGGCGGGGGACGAAACAGAATGACGCGGTTGTTGCAGTGGAGCACGATGGAGCTTGAATCCTCCTGCTAGATGAGCAAACCTAAAAAAAAAAAAAAAAAAAAAAAAAGGCTTTGGTCCAAGAAACACAGATTTTGAATTAAGTATAAAATCATTACTGTAGTCCTTTGATAGCCAATACCATTTGAAGTTACACAGTTGTTTCTTTTGTACCCACAGATGTCAGGACTCTACAGTGAAATCCTCGACAGGTTGGACAAAGCCAAGAAGAACCTCGTCATGGAAGAATAACCAAACTGGGACAGGCCAGCTGTTTACTGCCTGTTCTGAGGGTGAACTTTGACTCAGTTTGTTGCAGTTAAATGTTACCAGTATTAATGTTGTGTTAAAATGTTTGTCAGATGTTCCAGTTTGATACATTTTTGCCTTAAATCTGTACAAATGTGGGGTAACCACAGTCGCGGTTAAAATGCATACCACCATTTGTTTCTGCTTTGATTTCAGACTGGAATGTTAGCTTCACTTCCGCTCCCATGTTTCCTGTATTTCTCTACTCTGTCAATAAACAACAACTAATCTTTTAAAAAAAAGAAAATCTTTATAATTTTTAAATCCACTGATTCACTTTAAGCAGAATAACAAGCACATCAAAATCATAACTGAGTCACATATTTTATTTTCAAACAAATAAACTCTTGTCAAGTCCCAAAATAAAACCCAAACAAAAGTTGCAGGACTGTGTTCCCTCATGACTAGGACAGGGAAGACCATGAGGCCAAGTGTCCTGATAGGCTGTACCACCTGCAGTGACAGGAAGGAAACTACTGTACAATCAAAGGGTTCATGTTTGCAAGCACTTACTGCACAGATGTGCTATAACATAAACATCATCACCCAAAAGTACAAACAAGAACCCTGACCCCCCCACCCAAAAAATAAAAGCATATATGTCATCATTTCTCTCATCAGAACAAAGACCCTCATCAATTATACACACACAGAGGCATTCAGATTCCATCTCGTTATATACCACAACCTCAATGGAAAGAGTAAAATGAAATCAAGTTCTTTGGGCTTTGACATGGCTGACTGAGGTATGAATACCACACACATTGTTAACAGTCAGCTGTATTTCAACTAAACACCAGTGAGGACCAATTCTAAACTTCTAATGATGTATTGATCAATGCTCCTGGTTTCTGTGATATTGTGTAGGTTTCTGCCTGCATCTCTTTTGAATTATTTTACAATATATTTTTTAAAATCTATACACCCAGACACGTTCCACAAGAAATTACATGTAGACAGGCCCTACTTGAGGGAATTGAATTCCCAACTGACTAGTTAAGTTTTTCCAATAGGCATTTGAAGAGAAATACCAACAATACAGCACATTTGTATGGAAATTATATCTCAAGAGTAGCTCAAACTTTACTTACCTGACATTTGTGGTCTATAAAACATGTTTGTCCCAGTTTTGATTCACACATGCATGAAGCACAGGTGAGGGGGATCTGCTGGGGGCTTATTTACATTGTACAGCTACCACACCCTTTGAAACAGTCTGCAAGCAGTTTATAAATGGCTCTGTTCCCTTCGGTTATTCCCTGAACTCTGGTTTTGACACAGGTAATGACAGCTGGTTTAGCAGTGGTGCCTGGCAGGTGGGCACACCTGTTCAGAAAATGCCTGCAGGTACAGGTGCTCTGTGGGTGGGAGAGAGCAGGGGACCCCAGAGGTCTAGGTTACCACTTCCTGTTGGGTCTGGCTCTCTGAGAAGAAAAAACGAAAAAGAAAAAAAAAAAGAGTTCCTTCGCACTCGTAAAAAAGCTCAGGAGGAAAGCGAGAACGTTCACGATCAGGGGGCCACAGTACTCCTTCAGACGTGCTCTCTCGCATGCACACGTTAAGATACCGTGCCAAGATCTGTATGGGAGGGTGGAGCAGGTCATTTCAATCCTGGTGATGCCATACCGCCAACTCAAAAAGGTTACCACACCGATGGCCTTGAACGAGCTCCCCGCCTCAAGAAAATAGAAGACACATAATACAGCCTGATTACACAGTTTAGTTGAAAACGCCTTTAACTAAGCAACAGTACTGTTAGTACTTGATCGTTCACATTTCACAGCTATGAACTCTCCGTGTCATTGCCCAAACATGGAGCTTTTCTCTGTCGCGGAGGGGGAAATGGTATCTGTACGTTAAGATTCCTGAGCTGGTCTAGCTCACCCCAGACACACTAAGAGCTCAACACAGTGGTTCATCACCTGCCGACGACAGATTCATTAAGAATTCATACGTTTATAGATACACAAAGCATATAGGTTTAATCAAACCCAACTTTAGTGTTATTTTTGGTAGGGGGACAGGTGGACAATTCAAAACAGGTTATATTGACTCTTTAATTGTTAGGACATCCAATACAATTATTGTCTTGTTCTACCCGTTTTAAGGCCACCGTCATGGCGGCAGATAGGACAGTACCATGTGACCATTCAATCAGAAGAGAATCCTCTTGGAAGGCAGAGAGTGTAATAGGGTGGTCTGCTGCTCAACGTGAGTAAGGAGGCTCTGGCTGTCCAAATTGTAACCCAATGGCCAAATTTTTTAATTACACAGGAAGCGAGGTTGAAAATGCAGGGGAGAAAAAGGCGCCCACAGAGGTGAGACTTTGATTTATCTATTGCAGAGGTGAGACTTTGTTTTAACTATTGCACTCAAGTCAGGCCCCCTGGCAGTTGGAGGACACAAGAAAGTAAGGAAAAGGTGAGAATGTTTCCTCTCTTTTTCCTTGTCAATTGTGTGCAGCCTCCCTAACAGACAACAGGTAGTCACAAAACAGAATTTGTATTTGATGTAAGGCAGTTTGGTGTTTTGCAGAGAGCCCAGTTACACTTCTCTACCCCCGTTCCTTTACACAGAGCAGCTAAAAACCACAAGCAAAAAATCCCACAAAGAAAGAAAGAAAAAAAAAAACCTAAAATGAAATCTAACAGCCCTCCAAATTGACAATTCTAGTGAAGTGTAAAATGTGTAGTTTTTAATATGTAGTAAAATCTCAGTGGGATTTTATCATTTATCTTGTGATTTCATAATATAAATGTAGAGATTCACAACGCATTTCTTCCTCTTGATCTGCCTCCCGAGATGTCTTTATCAGCTGCAGCACAGACAACTGGCAGACGACCAAACAGCAAGCTGGTTTGTGATAAATAGATCACCAGTTTGTAGGCTCCACTAATTTCCTCAGTCATTATAAACAAGAGAGATGACTCCTTGAACAGTACCATCAGCAGGGCTCGATTTTATCCAGTCTTTTTTAGAAAACAAAACAAAACAAAAAAACCTTAATTGGTCTTCACTTCTCATCTTGCGTGTCTTTTTAAATGTGATTTTGATGAACATTTACAAAGTGTTCCAACTTGGTATGATTTGTCTCTGTTTCCCTGCAACTTCTTTTTGAAGCCCAACTCCTCTCTCCATATTTCTGTAAAACATTCTGATCTTCAGTCAGTCCCAGTTCACAAAAAGGATTTATTCCTTTTCCCTTTTGTTTTCATTTGACAAATTCCTTTGGAATGGCATTTCCAGTCTTGAATGGATTTGTTGAGAAACTCATGCAGGGGTGTGCACAGTCACAGTAATGGTGATAAGACTTCTTTTTCATTTAGAGAGTAACATAATGATGACACTAAAACTTGATATGAAACATATCTGCAAAAAGGAGGTGAGGAGGGGGGCTATTTGGGCTTGGGTGGGGTCTCTGGGAGGCAGGAGGGGAGCTCTGCACCGATGCAGAGGGACGGCAGGGAGCTCAGAGCTTCTCTGAGGAGGGGATCCAGATGTAAGGACCAGACTGCTCCTCAATGATTAGCTTGATTTTGTTGTAGATCTCCTCTAGTGAGTCACCCTGTACAATAGCTGGAGACACAAATGCAGAGGCAGATAGATTTGTTGGTTGCGTAGGAGCTTCAGTTGAAACAATAGGTCAAAAGATAATTCATCTTCAACATTTCTGATAATAATTTTAGTTGTTAAATCAAGGAAAAATATAAATAAATATGCTGCTTCCAAACAAACACATTTGAAGACATTACCTTGGGCTCGCTGAAATTGTGATTTGTCCCTTCTTTTGGCATTTCATATAGTAAACATTTAAATGAAAACTAAAGAGATTAGTCAATTAATCAGCTTGCTGATTGACTTCAAGCAGAAGTGCCAAATATTTGGTTCCAACAGCTCTGTTGGGAGGTTTTGCTGCGTTTCTTTGTCCCATGTAATAGATGCACAGTAGTACACTGAATTTATATGGGTTTTGGATTATTATTAACCAAACAATTCATCAAGAAAATAACTGACGTGAATGTATAATTTAAAATAAATCATCAGCTACAGCCTGAATTGGAACTACAGATATTTAAATCGCTGACCCAAAGCAAAAAGGGCAGTGAGACCAACCTGTGAAATACTCTCCAAAGTCTTGCTCCAGCTTAACTGCCTTGTCAAAGACTTTATTGGCCTGCTCGTACGTCTGCCTCTTATTCATCTCCCTGAAACGAACAGAGGTTGCAGTTAGTATCACAGACGCGCTCACATTCCCTGATATGTTAACTACAGTATGCCAACAAGCTCAAACTTACATTAGAGCTTCAATGGATTTTGGTTTAATAAAGATGGCAATCGGATAAAGTTGTGCTTGCTGCAGTCGTTTTATGGCATTCCCAGACACATCCAGAATGCAGTGTTTCCCCTGTTGGCAGGTAGAGATAAGTCTTGTTAAAAATACTATAGACTTGTTAAGTAGGCCACAGATTCATGAAGGATTGATTGTGGTTCTTGTAATGCTGCAAAAATGACTACTGCAAACTAACAATCTTTGGAAGCTGGTGGAACATTAACTACTAATTTCTGCTTTCCAATTCAGCAGCAAACCTAACATGCCTCTGATTATACCCCAAATACACAAAGCTGGTAACCCGATCCCACAGAGAAACACAAGTCTCTGCGCCTACCCTCTCAGCCACAGTTCTGACAGACAAGATGCTCGTCCCATAGAGGTTCTCGTTAAACTGGCCAGCCTCAATGAATTTATTATCCTGAATGTCTTTCTCCATTTGCTCCCGCGAGCCCACAAAGTGGTAGTCCTGGCCGTCCATCTCGTTCTCTCGCCTTGGACGAGTCGTATCTGGAGAGGGGAATGGAACAAGTTTATTTTTGTCACTGCCGTTATGTTTGGTTGACTGTCTGGAACTGTTTGTTGCTGTGAACTCACGGGGTACACAGGAGCCAAACTTGTGGGGAAACTCAGAGATGAGGTCATCATTTACTCTGTCCTTCATTGGACCCAATATGATCACAGGCCTTGTGTAGTGGACTGCAATGGAGAGGAAAAGGGCAGGTGAGGACACATGTAGAAACATACAATCCATAGACTGACTAATGCTTTATATTTGAATAGTGGAGAAGCGATTCACTTACTTTCCTGTCGAATGACTGGCTCGTAGGAAAGAATGGTGTCCTCCTGTCCCTCTGTAATAACACAAAACAGAAGTCATCAGATATTTTTAATCTCACTTGAAGAAATATGATAAAATCGTGATGGCTGATGAAACACCCAGAGGAATATTAATTTACAGATGTCATTTCACAAGTTAATTTAATGGCATCTACCATATTATTCATCTATGTGGGCAGTGTAAAACAAAACAGAAAGACCAGGAGAAATTAAGGTGACTCACTCGAACTGCTTTCACTGTCACTTGTGTTGGATGTCAGGCATTCTGCAAAGGCACAAGAGAGCGAGTTGCAAATAATCTCACAGCAAGCCGCAGTTAAATTCAAATAAATTCTCTTTTTAGGGGTGAAAAGGATTTTTCACCTGCCTCAACAGAAAAAAAAAGGAGCACTCTGCTTCTCAACATCTAGGCCATTAAGAAAAAGGGGATACAGAAAGCAGAAGTCTTGCTTGGTGCTGCAGCCATGCTCTCTCAATATTAGGGAAGTGGTTTTAGGTACAAGCAATAGGAAATTAAGTGTTTCCTGTGACAATATCCCAAATGACCCACAATTCCCTCACCAATGTTTCCTATTGCGAGATCTGTGCCTGTGGCAGCGGATCTCATATCAGGGAAAAGACAAAGAAAACATATAGGCGTTACGCCGTCCACAGGAGGGAGACAGGAGCTGGCTGACTCAGGGGAACTGGAGGGAAAAAGTGTTTCCAACCAGGCCTGCTCTGGTGACAAGATATATGCCAGCTCTGTGTGACCTTATCTGACAAAACTCTGCTAAACATTTATTGTAAAGACCCCATGAGACATTCAGAATAAGTGTAACGCTTACTCAACCTCCCTTGGGAATGCATATTTTATATGTACTGTAAATATGAGTACGCGTGTGTGCTTGTGTGTGTTGTGTGTGAGCACGCACATAGGTCTGTGTGTGTGTGTGTGTGTGTGTGTGTGTGTGTGTGTGTGTGTGTGTGTGTGTGTCACTCTAAATGTGTGTGGTTTAGCACTCCCAGCTGGGTCTGCAGTGACAAAGCATTTTTCTCTGAGCTCAGGGGACAGCTGCTTGACACAGTACAACCACACACTTACTCAAACTCTTTGATCCATAAAAGTCATCGCTTAACCCTGGGAAGTCCTAGATGTCCCGACAGGTGAGAGCAGAAACCAAGAGAAGAGAGCAGACAGGAAGAAGAAGAGGTTAGTGAGAGTTGGGGCAGAGAGGAAGAGGAGTGCTGTGTAGTGCTTGCCAGGCCCACTGACACATGGCGCTGTGCTGTACTCATTAAGCCTGAGCCCCACTTTGTTCATAGTAAGCCACGGCCTTTCAATTACACAAGCCCAATCCCATTAAAATGGGATTTTGACCTGTTAAGTGTTAAAGCTTGAGTCCAGTTAATGAGATTCTTCTTGTTGTGGGTCAGTGACTGACTGGAGAATTGATCAGGACTTATACAAGGAGTAGCATCACAGTGTTAGACGGCCTATGTGTTAATGCAGCCAAGAACTTGCACACACACGCGCACACACACACACAGCTGACAGCACCACACAGCTAGACACTCCTCCAGGAGCCCATAGACAGATGCACAGACACACCAGAGAGAACCCCACATCTTCAGCCTGATGCCAGCTCCACATGTGGGGCATCTCTCTGGGACAGTGAGAAAGGGATGAGAGTGGTGCCATCACACACACCATCCCTTGAGGTGAGCGGAAAGATGAAAGTTGAGAGAAAGAACTGAAGCATGAAGGGGAAAGGACGGAAAAAAAACACCCCCCTTGATCACACAGCTGGTACTCACGTTCAGACTCCACCAATTCCTGCACAATATTCTCCTTGCTCTTGTAAAACGGGAACTTGCGTGAGAGGTTGAAGCTTTTTTTGCGCTTTACTTTGACTGGCTGCTTGTCGATGTGTGGGTGAGAAGGGGGGGGAGGGGGCAATGAGAGGGTGAAAACAAAAACAGAATGGGTTTCAATGAAAGTACTCAACACCCATGCACAAAAACAAATGAAATGTAAACAAAACAATACACGTCAAATAATGAAAATGAGAAGCAGGTAATGGGTGGAAATGAATGGCATATCAATGTGAAGGAAACAGGCTTCTGTTTACCAACTTAAACATGTACCATTTTCATTCAATTGAATCTGCTTGCATTATAGATGATACAGAAACCACATTACATCTGATTTATACTTCTGCAAATTACATCTGACAGGATCAGCCTCTGACAAATGTGCAGACATTTTGTAAGTGCACATTCCTTAATATCGAACTGTGCACGAGCTGTGGAGGTTATAGAGACCCCTCATCTCTACGGAGCTTCTGTGTAATCTATACAGTAATACGAGCACTTTTTGTGCTCGCTCCAGCGAGCAGGTGCTGGTCTCTTTCCCACACTCAGGGGGGAAGTAGGCCATCTCCCTTGGAGCCAAGCAGCAGCTCGGAAGACAGCCTCTCTGGCACCAGGGCAGGGAGCAGCTGGCCCACTACACTTACCCTGTTAGACTCAATCATGCCTGTCCTGGCGTGGAACTTGACTGTTTTTAACCTGGCCCGCTCCTTCTTCTCCACTCTGCGTGAGGAAAAAAAAAAAAAGTTTAGGCTAGGCATGAATGGCAGTAGTCACATTAGCTTTGTCTGGCATTAGTGCACCACAAATGAAGAGTGAGCGTACCTTTTCTTGCTCGGAATGACCCCAATCTGCTCGCTCTCTCCATGTGGCGTGACCAGCCTCGCCTGCCACCACTCGTCGTCAGAAGCATTTATGACATGGAGGATATCCCCGTAAGAGAAGCTCAGGCCTTGGCTGGGAAGGCAGCTGTCCCTCGTTCGATCATAGTCAAACAAAGCTCTACAAAAACAGAGACTTTGGTTACTCTCCTTCCTTCCTTTTATTTTGATTGTGTGAGTAGAAATTCCACATGCATCAAGATCAAATTATTGTGTCCGCACTTGGCAGCTCTGAATGCCCTGCATTACATTATTGGTCTGTAACTTTTTCTAATATTTCACATTGCTTGCATATGGGCTGTGAACCTTTAATGACAATGTCAAGTGAAAGTCACCTTTTATACATTCAGACATGTCAGCCACTGCATTCTAGTGTTGTATTGAAATAGCAAGTGTTTATGTAACTGTACAGACATAATGTGGAAAAGAATGTCACATCATCTTCCCAAAACATGAATATTGAAGCATGCCATTCATACATCTGTAACTGTTGTTGCCACATACTTTCCACCACAAACATATACTGTTTATTGTCTTTCTGAGTGCGTCACAATCTTGCCAGACAGGTAAGCCCACTGCCATTCTGCAAGTATTCATACCTGCTTTACAGGTTAAAACTTAGCTTGACCTACAAGTCTATATCTACAGGCCATAAAGTGTATGGCTGCCATTTTATGGCCAGTATATATACATTTTCTCCTCCGGTTAAAGTTTTTTTTTCTGATGTACTTCCGCCAAATGAAACCGCGGCTGATACTGCTGAAACTGTCATGATGCAATCTAGGGGAAGCTTATCTGCTAATGTGCTTTACAGGAAAACAAGTGTACTTTTAACAAAGCTTGATACGTCAAATTCCGATCCTTAACCATGTTATGTTATTGCACCTTTACATACTTACAAAGCGTTTCAGAGAGAATGTGACCACATGTGACACTGTTTCTTTTTTTTGAGAACACCTTAGAGGCTTAACGCCTCCACATTCCTGAGGCTGGGCTGGGAGGACATGGCGGCTCCTGCATCAGCCGGCTAACTAGACAGCTTTTCCAACATAACTGTGGGCTTAGTCACCCGCACAGGAGCAGGCTAGGCTCTACATGTCTCATAGGAGCCGGTCTATAAGAGAGGCATGAGTCAGACTGCTTAACACTCCTCTTTCTATAGCGGACCACCAATGAGGCAACATCTGCATACTTCTGATATATCCGAGTAAGGTCCGTTACTATTGAACTTAACCTTAACTTGAACTGAACCTAACCCCAATAGCTACATTACTAGATTGATTTAGCTTAAGTGAAGCGCATTAGTGCTTCAGTAGAAACATGGTGAAGCACTTGGACTATGCAGTTACATCACAGTCCTTTCACCTTGACCCCTGTGAGTCCTTCGTGACTCGCTGCATTTATGTGAGCAGAAGGATGCCACCTGTTTTAATTCCTAAATGAGCCTCCAACCAGTTTGGCAAGCGGCCCGAAATGTCATAACACAGGTCACATCAACAAGCCCCACTGTCAATCTATGTTACACAAAGTAGAGTCAATGTCATATGTGGCATCAAAACAGCGACAGGGAATGCCTGCCCATCAGCTTTTTGATGGTGATGAATAGTATCAACTCAATGCCCTAAATTAAATGCTACCCTACCAATAGCTCAGTGTGATGCATCATGTTTTATCATATCATCTATACAACCTATGTCATGCTGCTGTTCTCCGACAGTGTGGCTGATTTTGACAACATGTGCTTTCTGGCTTTATTCTCCCCTACAGACAGGTAGAGGTTTATTATGCAAGAGTGGCTATTTTGACAACAGATCATAGAATTTGATGTTGTGAGTACAAGCATGACTGTCTACGAGTGTGTGTTCTCCAGCTTTACCTGACGTAGAGGGAGCGTTTCTCACTGGTGCGCAGGGAGCCTGATCCTGAGCTCATGCTGCTGTTCATCATCTGCTCCCTCAGGTCGTGGATCTTGGACTCAAAGCGACTGTACTCTGCACCGGAAGAAACAAAGAGACTGTGTCAACATTACCCCAAAAATAGTCCCTCGAGCACATCCTCCGCCTTTGGGCTTTGAAGTTACACGCAAAAGGTTAAGGTGGTATTGAACTTGTCATATAAAGGGCTGAAAGAGTGTTGGACCTTGCTCTGTTTCACTAAAAAAATCGTTGTAGATCTCTGTGTCTCAGTTAGCGCTGCAGTGAGCTGGAGTGAATAGAGGAAAGGTTCAGCGAATCCTTAGGCTGATTAATGACCCCAGGAACAGATGGTTTATCACAGATCTGCCTTACACATCCAGTAATGTCTCATGTCAGGCAATTAATTATACAGATTAATTAAGTTCAACATGGGCTCTTTAGTGTGGTTAAAAAAAGGGAAGGCCTCCAACAATTTCCAATGCATGACCATTTGTCATAGGTGTGTAAATCCAGTCGCCGCTCAGGAGCCCAGGGATGATATATGAATCCACCTGGACCTCCTCATTAAGAATGCTCTCATTAGCCTGCTGTGCACAGCGTGCTGTGTGCCCAGGCTGCTGGAACAAGCTAGGCCACCGCACCACACAGCACACGGATAGATAAACAGACCAGCAGATGCACCTAGAAAAACAAGAAGGCTAGGTCGCTCATGTGATCACACAAAGGAGGCGTCCGGAGCACAAAAAAGCAGCACTGTGAGCTCCTACTTTTGTCATATATCTAAATGTTTACACAGCTTACGAAAGAAAAGTAATTACAGTTAAATGTTTTCAGGACTGCACAGGAATTTAGCTGTATACAACTAGGATCATATTGTTAATGGCAAGTGATAATGTACCCTATTGCTAGAATGACAACCTATCTGTGTCTTGATCATAATTGGCCTATAAAAGAATGAGTGAAAGAGAATATCACGGACATTTAGTCCACATATCTCCTTTAATGCAATGCCTGTAGGGGTTGACTCCTACCTTACAGCTTAATCATCCATAGCGGGCAACACTTCCTGTAACGTGAACAACAAAAGATCAAAGTCCAGGTTTTTTTGAACAAGCCTACAAGTAGCATGGAAAAACAAACACCCATGCCCGCAAAGACGATTTCTTCAAAGTTGGTCCAAGCTCCTGGAAAACTTCTGGGCAGGTGCAAAAACAAGTTTCAGTTGGCTGAACTCTAACCTCCTACTGAAGCCTAAAGGGGATTCAATGCAAACACAGAACCTGCCCTAGGCCTGGTGCCAGCTCTCCACCCTGGTCTCTGCTCAAAGGGTTAACAATACAACAGAGTGACGCTGCAAAGTGAGGTAACCAGACACCGCCTGACTCCTTGTAACCAAGAGCAACGTCCTAGCACTCCTAGAACAGGGACAGCACATGCGGAAACAGCCATTCAGACTAGCCCACTTGGCTTTCTCAGGCACAGGAGACACGGGAGAATGGCAGCTTGAGAGAGGAGGGGTAGAGGGACAAGACAAAGAGTAGCTAAATAGAGAGAGAGAGAGAGAGAGAGAGAGAGAGAGAGAGAGAGAGAGAGAGAGAGAGAGAGAGAGAGAGAGAGGAGTTTTAATGCCCCTGCTTCACAATACCACCAACCTGAAGGTCTGGCTGAGAGCTGTGCCGGTGAGATATTGCTATGGCTAGCACAGGTGGTAGAGCTAAATGCTTTGCTTGATCACATTCCTAACATCCAATCAGTTCATCTGAACACTGTGAGGACAAGGGGAGCAGGAAGAGGACCTGAACTACAACCAGCTTTAAGCCTCTGTGGGAAGTAAGGGTGGGAATCATAAACTAAAACATGAATTGCTGCTGTGCCTCGTTTACAATGACATCAGAGTGCAGGCAAATTATCTATATATAGTACATCAACAATTATCTGTGCAAGTAAGAAAAGACACCACTCATCAATCTACACTCACTTCCTTTATAATGAAGCACTTTTAAGTTTACAGTAATTTCAGTCTCGTGATATAAACAGTAAAGGAAGTACACACCTTTTACACAGAAAAGGAAGGATACTCCCAGAACTTAAATAGAACACTCTGATGAATGAGTATCACCAAACACCGCAACAGTACCACATTAGATATATTATCTCTATCGACTGTTTGTCCCACCTTGAATATCGAGCACACGGAGCAACAGAAAATGGAAACTTATCTTTCAGAAGAATGAATGGATTGTGAGGAAATCAGAACCTAAGCATTCAGTCCTTTGATAACTCACAAGTAGGGATGCATTTTTAAGCAACTTCCTTAACTGATTGCTGGCCAAAGATCAGTACTTGATGAATGATTAAAAGCCCTTAATACGGGGTGCTCTTGTGGCCTAGGGGTTAAGGCGCTGACCACAAACCACATCTCTTTCTCCCTCCATTTTCTGTCACCTCACTACAGTCAGCTATCAAGTGTAAAATTGAAAGGTTTAAAGGTTATTACTTTGTATTTACTCTGGAAACAGACACGGTCTATGCACCAGCAGAAAACAAGTAAATTGGGAATGTGATGCAGAAATTAAATAAAAACATATTGAAATGAATGAATAAAATAAAAATGACTAAATAAAAAAGGTAATTAATGCCATCAGTCAGGATTGCTGCTCCCACTGATTGTGATGAAAAACAATGAATCTGCCAGCCATTTATATTGGGCAGAACGTGCATGAACATACAGGGAACTCAAATCTTAACCCATGCTTTATCAACGAATACGGTGTAGCCTGCCACAGCAAATGCTCATAAAAGGCTAACCCAATTATCTGGTGACATTTACAGTCAGTGTTTCTATTTAAGAACATAATCTATCTACCTGGTTACGAATGAATCATATGTGAAGAACATAATACATCTACCTGTTTAAGAATGACTCAAATGTGCGATGTTGATTAATACATTCTTAACCAGTTCAGCTGTTTACAGTGATCAATCAATCAATTATTCATTAACATCCTACTCAAAAGCACACCTTTAAAATGCTGGGAGTCCACAATTATTACCGTTAAAACTCTCTCCCTTAGAGCACTAAATACACAAGAGCTAGCCTATATTTTTAGGAGTGACCCACAGGAAGAAAAGACAGCTAATAGAAACTGGGACTATTCTGAATCTCTCACTCCCACTGCGTGTCCTCATTAGTCGTACAGCTTTTATATTTGGGGGAACGGTCGCTTCTCTTTTGATCCAGTTATGCAACACAGCAGGCATGTACTTGTAATGTGAGACTGTGTTATGTTCTCAGGGAGAGTCAAGCCCGTGAAGACACACACCCCCTCCCCAATAATATACTGCAGGAGGAACACATAGACCCTGGCTAAACTATTCCTACAAACTTCTGTAACGCACACTAGTGTGAGTTTGATAGGAGTGCACCAAGTTTAACATTTCCTCCAAGGCCCTCCTCCCATTTCCTACATGCAAAGATTTTAGAGTAATTACACTTCTTGATAGCGGGCACCATGTGGTTATATACCCCTCACTTCCATTCCTTCGAGGTGAATCTGAGTTAAAGACGCGATGATGCTCCAGTAAGCCTCTGAGAGTCAGAAGGGGGGCTCCTGCTGCAGCCTGTGTGCTCTGTTGTGGCTTCTTGTAGTCTTCAGTGCTGGCCCTCCATCAGAGGTCTGTGGTCGCTCGGGTCCCAGCCTTTGCCCCTGAGAATACTCTCCAGGCAATTTGCCCTGCATAAACTAGCGTTTGCCTTCCACTTCCTCCCCCTGACTAACTGTCCTTGTACCGCTCACAGGGGGTTCCTCCTGCTCCAAACTCAAACGAACGACATGTCACGCACCGCTTTAGGATGCCAGCAGAATTACTGGCGACAGATCTCAGGTCACCAGAGGGGATGCAGGAAGTCAATCATTTGCCAACACTCGACTCGTGTGTTTGGAGTAGTTAAGCATTGTGCACAAACAGACAACTGTCCTTCACTGGGTTACGAAGGGGGCGCAGAGCTGAAAGCATGGTTTGGTATGGAAAACAAAGGTTCCCTTCAACTAACCACATCGTTATTCAAGATGCTGCCTGATTGGTCCGGCATGCGAGACAACATCAACTCACATGGACAAGAATGAAGCATTATAATCAGCATTTGGTAGCAGAAGGAAAACCTATACCGCAGTATTGTCCGTTCTGATCTCAGCCTGTGTCTGTCTTTAGCTTAGCACCGTGCCAATTCACAGATCCTGTTCCACTTCAAATTCAATGACCTTGGAGAGTTATTGGACAGATGTGGCTTGTGTTTTATTGAAAGAGAAAAGGAATATGGGGTAAAAGCATGCTACAACTTATGCCCCTTCACATTCCTGTCATAGTCCAACCTGAGAACTCAGCCCAGATCTAAAGCTCACAATATCCTTCCCATTGTTGTTATAGCATTACTGCAGCATGCTCAAGTACACATGCAAAAGAACTACAAAAACACTGAGGACAAATGCCAATGCCAAAGACGCTGTAATGCACAGCTCTACAATGTACTGCTACAAAAGAAAGACTGGTGTCATTTTGTGACTAAATTAGAAAACTACCTCACAGGCTAGCCAACAATAAAATTCTGCTTTAGTCAGCATGAAAATGGACTTGTGGTCAGAGAGCTGAATGTCCAAAGTCTGGTGTGGCAGTGACATACAGACATAATGTAAATGTAAAGAGGTGAGCTCACAGGTGAGGTCACTGTTTAAACCACAAGCACCAAGCTGACACACACGCGCCACACACACACACACACACACACACACACACACACACACACACCTGTTTGACCACACCTCTGTGTCCCCACCTAAAGACTTAGGTTGCATAAGAACAATAAAGCAGTGTCTGAATGAATCCTGCAGCATATAAACTACAACATAAAGCTACTTAAATTAACCTGAAGTGGGTTTGAAAGTGAGAAATAACAACAACAATAAAAAGACGTCAAAAACAAATGCAGATAGCAGGTAATGGCAGGGGTTTACCACAGAGGTGGTAGTATTAAGTTACGTTACAGTAGGGGTGAGGCTATCACATGTCTGCCATGGTAAGTTATGAATAATCTAACCGCTGGTTAAAAGAGAGACATGTTGCCACTCGGAGAAGGTTAATAATTGCTTTTCGGTGGCTCGGTCGCAAAGGGAGCATACACTTTCTATACTGTTACTACAGGAGTGAAACTACAGGTTCATGCTAGGAGGAAAAGCCACAAGCTACACCTCGGTCAAGATAAACCTGTTCTACAATATAACAAAGACTCACGGAGTTTGTTCCGGTTTCAATGTGTCAGTATTTTCCACGATCTTCCTTCCTCGTCTCACCTCAAACTGAATAAAACTCTTGACTATTATTATTTCGCCGTCGCAGCCGCCGGTAGTTTCTTCATCCAGCCATTAGAGAGTTCATGCAGCTTCTGCTCTGCTGCTGTTGTGTTAGAGCCCATCCCCCATCCACACAGGCTGGTAGACAGATAAAAGTTGAACGTTTTTGTTTTTTTTCCCCCCCGTTTCGTTTTTCCACCTTCAGTTTAAACCCTTTTAAACTTTCCTCCGGCGTCGTAATGGAAGTGGAGCTCGGCACTGGCCGCTTTAATGTCCTCTTTCCATCGCCGTGCCGGGTTGTGTCCACGGACAGCGGCTGCTCACAGGGGCTCGGAGTTTGAACAGGGAAGGACAACAGCGGTTGGTTTGCCCGCCTTGCAGTTGGCTCAACACTTCAGCTCTGCTAACACAAGTGCCGCCCCTGAACCTGAATACTGGTTAACGCGAGCCTGCCCTCATTTACAGCCACAGTTTATCATCCACCAGGTAGAGCTCACGTTGCCTAGCAACGTTAAAGGGGTATTCCTGTGATTTAAGTAATACACTTTATTGTGAGACTCATGAGAAAGTGCTTTTAAAAAATGGCCTGAATAAAAAGCAGCAAAAATATCCCGAGCTTTATTGCCAAGCACTCTGCACCATTGCACTATTGTTTTTTTTTGGTTTGTTTACATATATATTTATAACTGTACATAGTAGTTTATGTGTATGCTTGTTGAGTCCTTGTCCTTGAAAAAAAGTGATTCTGGTTCTGTTAATCCAATAAGATTAAACCCCCCCATTAGATTCGACATTTCCCAAAATGCCACAGGACCGTGCCTTCCCTCAACCTGGTAAATCATAGTACATTAAGATCAACATATAACTTAAAGATGTAGAGGAGCTGGAAGCTAAGCTAACTAGCTGCCAGCGGTGCCTTCATATTTACTGTAGAAACACACAAATGCTATCAATGTTTGTGTATAACCCTGAGGAAGAATGCAAATATTTACCCAAAATAATGAGTTATTCTTTCATGCCTGTAGTTTGTAATGCGTGTTTATTATACATTTAGTCTTTAAGCTTCAAGAGCTTTATGATTTAAGTTTATGTTGTGGTCACATTCTAATAAAATTGTGTTTAATTAAATAAGCACAAACAAATTAAGCATTAATTATTAAAAGTACAGGTTAAATCAGAATCGCCAAATAGCAAAACATTCTATACCTAACTAGTTATGTAATACATAAGTAGGTAAAGGTTGTTTGATGATAATCCTTTCCAGTGCAGTCCAACAAAACTGAGTTCAGTACCCATTTTGAAACAATATCAGACAGTATTCATGTGTGATATGAAACAGTATAGCCTCACCTTCAGGCCTGTACTGAGCTATGATGGTGACAGTCTGTCCAGCTCTCTTCAGTGCTGCAGCTGCCTGCTCATGTGTGGCATTCCTTAGATTCACCCCATTCACCTGCAACAAACCAGGCCGAGAAAACATTTAGCGAGAAAACCCAGATTAGTTCCTAAAACTTTGCTGCTTGTCTAAATATTATCTGTAGAGGAAACAAGTCTAGCTGGATGGAGCAAAGTTTACCCTCAAGCTGGACGGTTTAATTTCAGCCTGTGGAGATAAGATCTACTCTTATCATGTAAAGGCCTAACAGAGAGGCCTGTATAAAAATGATATGATTTTTACTGAGAAACAGGACCACTGATTTTAAATAAAATAAATGTTTCACAATCATGTTGCAGCAAAGACATTTATTCACCCTTGGTTTGAATAACTTCCAGACTACATCTAGCATTGAAACAAAATAGGCATATCTTTGTAGGTACTAAAAAGGTTAAGAATTATGAAGTACAAGTCAAGGGATTGAAATATGTAATTTTTTGGATACTTTATTGATTCACAAAGCTAAGCTCCCTCTGAGTTGTTATGGATTTAATGTCTTGCTCAAGGACATTTCAGCAGGGCATTTGTTTGCTGGCTTTCTAAACACTAGACCACCGTAATTCTATCATCATTATTCTGACGACGGGAGTTGGCTGAAAATCTCTGACAACAGAGAGAGCTTCAGATACTGACCGAAAGAATCCGGTCGCCCCTCCTCAGCTCGCCGCTCAGGTCAGCCGGCCCTCCTGCCAGGATGAAGGAGACGAAGATGCCTTCTCCATCCTCCCCGCCAACGATGTTGAAGCCCAGGCCTGTGGAGCCCTTGTGCAGCAACACCTTCCTCGGCTCCCTGCCAAACAGAGTGACAGCGTTAGGGTGAAGGGCAGGACAGAGAGCATAGAAGAGGTGGGCAGAGAGAGAGAGATATGACCAAAACTGAAACAGAAAGAGCATAAGCAGAGTGGCACACAGAGGCTGTGTCAGACAACAGCCATCTTCTATTGGTTTACATTGTGTAAGATCCCAAAATGTCGAGTGCATTCAGTTTAGGCAGCTGCAAGCAGTAGGCCTGCAGATCTTTTGTAGGCATTAGAACGTGAGTGCTTTAAATAGAAACATTTAAATGATTAATCTCCAGGACCACTCACCACTAGAAGACAAATAATTAACGATGTAATAATCACGTACTAATCATATTACTAATAAAGATAATTTGGACTTTACACTGATAACACTGCAAACAGTTCTGCAAGAGATATAATGAATGCAATAAAACAAGCAGCAACACGATTGGATCCTAATGCGTATTATCTACTGGCTATAGAACTTTCTGCTTTGCATGGCAATCTCATGGACATGTACACGTGTAAACACTTAAACACCCACTCGTTTTAATATACGCAGACACAATGAGCCACCTCCTGCTCGACAGACCCACTGAAGCTCTGCTTTAGCTTTAGCTCCTATGACTCATCCTCCAGCAGGCTACTCAGACTGCCTTAGTTTTGAGATGCTAGAGAGGCCAAACCGCTGCTATGGTCCAGCAAAAGCCCTCTGAGAACACACTTCACACAACTGCAAATACACACACTCTAGGAAGCCCAATGTTTGCCTCACACACACACACACACAAACACGTGCGCACATACTTTATATATAAATGCACACATAAACATACATGCATGCACATACGTCAGCACAGGCACACACAGTTTCCTCTCTTAAGAGAAAACACTGCATGGTTCCCATTAGTGGTCTCCTCTCACAGAACTCCGCCTGCGGTCTACAGGAACAATTCCTACTCAATCCCTAATGGCTGCGCTCAAACTTGCTGTTAAGGCCATTTCCCATCGATGGCAGCCGAGGCAGCATTCCAGACTTTCAAAATCATACTCATAACTGCCTGGAAAAAGCGTTGATTACTCCTCTAAAAGAAATTAAGAGCATCAGAAAAGACAGAAAAACGGCACCATCAGCAAGTTTAACCAGATTGTTAAACTGTATTCATTTGAAATTAAGTGAACTTAGATGCAAAGTTTGCCACTAAATAAGATTGATCAACAGCAACATGAATCTGGGTCTGCGGGATACCTTACAATTTAGTATGTCTGCCAGACAGAATCAGGGACAGATTCAATATGATTGTACTGACGAATATTAAAACTCTATTATGTTCTTGCTTTTTTTCCCATATATTTTTTAGATCTTTTGAGTACCAGGGATGAAAAAAATGGGAAGTGGCAAACGCCTTTAAATATGCTGAAACAACTGGCTTGCCTTTAAACAAGTCAAGCTCAAAATAACCTCGCTTTCCATCTTGAGCATTTCCCCCCTAGCTGGACGAGGCACACAGATCTCCACGGTTACCTTAGGATCCGGAACCGGTGCTTGCTTCTGAAAGAGCATTTCCTAACAGTACGTTCAGGCAGGCTCCTCACCAGCAACATGGAAGATGAGATGTTGACTGTAAACATGGTATGGCACATTGCTCAGCTCAGCGTTAGCTCCTTGAACCCTCTTCCTATCTGGCCTTCCGCTGAGAGAGGGGCTACAATTTTAGAATCTCCTGTGTTCGTGGTCTAGTGTTCCCTATCTCATCCTTGTGCGCTGTGATGGAAAACAGTTCCACTTTGGGCTGTCACACATGCTCTCTCCCCATCATCACCAGCAAGGCAAGACTTAACACTTAACCCTAGCGCTCCCACGCAAATCACCTTTTTTCAATTCTGCAGGAAGAGGCCAAAATCACCCCTCAGTCACATCTGGAATAACCAGGACTGGATTACATCAAGAGCAGCAGGACTCGGTGGATATGTCAAACTGGAGGTTATCCAAGTTTGATCCTCTTTCACACTGTGCTGTCCCATCGTCTCTGCTCTGATGCTGCTTTGGGTCTGCCCCCCCCCACCCCCCTCCCCAATACAGCACACCAGCATTCTTGTCTGTCAGCTCGGCCCTCTGGAGACTAGGCAGACAGATTCCCAGAAGCTCCTTGCTAATTTGTCAGAGCGTAAACAAACTGAGGAGCTCATGAACTGACTTTCACGACATTTGGGCCTTTGATTTGACGCCCTCACAGTCTGTGACCTGGCTGCATGCTGGAAGCTGGTTTTTCCTCACTGGAAAATAATGTGCAGACTACTGTGGAATATTTGAACACATACAATAAGGCCAGTGCCTTTTATTATCTTACAGTTGGTGCACGTTTGTGTTTCTGCATGCACTGTTTGTCCATAGGATATGGATCGCCTGGCCATTTTCATGGAAAATGGGAGTGAATTCCAACAGTTTTAAATGCAAGGATCAAGTCCTCCCTCTCTATCACAAGACCTGCCTCCCCTCCCTTCCCCCCTTTTCCCTTTTCATCCATGCCAGGAATGTAAACAGTAATAGAGCGGTAAAAAAGCCTTTCTCTCTGCCCAGCCATTTCTCCTGCGACTCTTTTCTCTAATTCAGAACCCCCCCCCACCTATATTTCCCTGTCTGCTTCAGTGTTTTGGCTGAGGCGGTCGCAGCTCAGTCCTAAAGCTGTGAATGGATATCTGGGCTGTGGGGTTCAGCGGGTCATGCTGCCCTGGCCTCAGCCAAGTAATTGGCTCTGCTTGGCTGATTAATGGCGGACACTGCAGATGGACGCCATTTTCCACAGACAGACACTACCTCTCGCAGCACTTTATCTCTCCATTTTCCCCCGAATGGATCACATCAGCTTATGTATAGAGGCATATACTGATAAAATTAAATTTAATTTTCTGTGCCTGCCTTTACTTCATGGCCTGCTATTTCCTTCTAATATGACATAGGGAAAAATTTATTCACTGCTAAGGTGATAGACAGATATTTCATGCCTCTCACTGTGACTAAGAATAAAATCGGAGCGATGAATGATTAACACCTAAGACGAGTACTCAGCTGAATGTGCTGTGATTACTTTTATTTTACCCCCCCCGCTTTGCTTTTGCAGCTTTTAAAAACACCAACCAAAGGTCAAAGTGTTTCTCGTTATTGATGACTGAATTCTTGTGCTGACCAGTCAAAGGTTTTGTGTGTGAGCCACATTCAGTTACTGATTAGCTCACCTGCTGCTGCAGTCCGCAGGCTTCTGTAAGCCACCTAACCAGAAGCCTTGTTGTGTGCAGCCCTGATAGGACCTGTAGAGGGGAGCTGCTTGTTTAGAAATTGTTCACACTGTCACCACTACATACACGTATGTTTACGGCAAACATACATATTTAAACACAGAGGATTTATCTCTTATCCAGTCCAATGTGGACAGAGACAGATCCATGTACAGTACTGACATATCTCTAGAAGACGGGGGTAATATCAGATGGAGAAGGGGGAGGGGGTGTTGGGGGATGTGTCTGTGATGACACCACTGAGGGGAATGTGCAGATGGGCAGAGGGCCGATACAAGCTCTGACTCACGCCTCACAACCGTCTTGCTCCACTTCTGTGGAAGCCTGTGCTTACTACAGCATCCATCTAAAATAACCCTTCCAGGTTGGAGCCAATGGGGGGGGCGCTGCTGGGGTTGAATGGAGGTGTCTGCTATTTGCCTGTTAGTCGATGTAGCCGGATGCTCGTTTGTTGCGAATGGGAATCAAATCTGCTATGTCCTCCAAGACAATGCCAAAGCGGACATGACACACCACTAGGGGCAAACAGGTGCATGTATAGTCATGTGTGGGCTGTTCTAATTTGCGCCGCTGATTTACGAGTTGTCGAGGATGTATACCCACACAGGTATGCGTCTGTGTCATAATTGTACGTTGCACTTAAAGCGTGTGTATCTCCGTGTGTGCTTCTATGTGTCAGCACGTTATGAGCTAAGGACTCAGTGTACAGTATGTGTGCGTGATTGGTGCTGGCAGCATGGGTGACGAGAGGGGTAAGACCTGAGTGCATGGCCTGATTTCCCAGTGTGCAGATGAATCATGACAGCTGCAGGACTGTCTACTGCCACTGGTCTGCTGGCCCGTACCAGATCAGGCTCTTACTCCCTATTACATTCATGGTAACAGCAAAGCTCAGTGTTTATATTTACATACATAGAGGAGCAGGCAAAACATTCCAACGGTGCAAAGCAGAATATTTGTGTTGGTTGGGCAGCTGCAGTCAGCCCTCCCATCCTCCTGTACTGTCCTTTCTTTTTAACAACACAACCATGCTTTAGTTACAGCCAAACGACAAGATCAGAATCTGTCCTTTTCTCTCACACACACACACACACACACACACACACACACACACACACAGGAAAACACATATTGGCAGTTTATGGCATACATGGTACACAATAAAAGCTATGTTCAACACAAACATGTTACATAAAAGCAATGGTTCACACACACAGAAACATTAAGGGATTCATCCATGAGGTGATGCAAGATGGACAAGACTGTCGATATAATGTAATAACTAAGTGAAACAAATAAGTGAAGCAACAAACAGGAGGCCTTTTGCACATTGGTAATGCCAAACAGTGAAAAAAACACATTGCCATAAATATCATGTATATTATTGTGATATTCAGCTGTAACCACCAGTGAAAGTAGCTTGGCCCGAGATAGAGGCTTAGTTTTATCGATGCCTCCTGACAGATGGAATTGAGCAGCTTGTGGGAGCGTGAAGCCCTTTCGGCTGCACTCCTGCGGAGATGTGTTTGTGAAGAGCAGGTACGACTCCATTTTAAACTGCGATAAACAGGGCCCTATTGTTATAGATTCATAGATGTGAGCAGATTAGAAAATTGATGGACAAATAATGGCTGCGGGGGTAGACCTTTTAAAATACAAAAAGGAAAGCAAATAAACAAAACAATAGGCTAATTTCTTATAAAACAGTTCAGCTCTACAGTCAGTTTGCTGTTATAATATTTTGTTTTTCAGCACACCTAATGTGACAGCATGAAATATTAAGTATGAGTCAAGTACTGTGTCATACAAACATAAAAAGCAGAAACATACTTAAAGCAACAACATACAAAGCAGTTAAGCAGACATGAGGTGGGGATACATTTACATGCAAACACAGAGACAGAAAGCTAAAATAAAGCTGTGCTTGAAAGTAAGAACTCCATCAACACAAGTATCAACCTGCCACCCCCTCCCTCCCTCTCATCTCCTTTTCTTCTGTCCAGTGCCATCTTACTCCTCCAAGTCTATTTCTTATGCTTGTGTAATTTGTGCACAAATGTGGCACAACATACTACTGCTGAAGCAGGTAGCCTCTGTCCCTCTCTGACCCTACTCCTGTCTGATGCTGGATCCAAATGCTGAGCTGTACAGCGGAGGGTTAGCTAAGCAAGGCGTGATGGACTAGGTTAGTACCTGCCAGAGAAGGGGAGTGGACCTTGGCACAAGGGAGCAGGGGAAGGACAGAAGCCTCTGTAGAGGGCCTGGGGCACCTTGCTGTCCCCAGGTTTGTGGATGACACTGTAAATAGGTTCAGCCCTGCTGTGGGGTACAGGAATCACAGTGAACGGGACAAGTGTAGGACACAAATAAAGCACACATACCAACAAAGATGCGACAAATGTACATACAAGTCATGTACATGGACAGCTTGTACAAGGACATTACAGGGCCACATAACGAACACTCGTCCGGTAACACATTCACTCCACAACACACATAAACGCCTGCATGCACACACACACAGACACACACACACACACACAGGGGGAATACAGCCTTCTCCCCAGAGCTGTGGGTTAAGATGACTCCAATCAAGCCTCTAAGAATGCTACTTCTGATCCAGTACTTGGATAGGAGGTCAAAGGTTAAAACACAGTCATAACAAGTACAAGAAGTGACAAGCAGCCTCTCTGCAAAGTATCTGGTCAGCACACGGCCTCCACACACTGTCAAGCTATAATACCGTATGCACCACCAGGGCCCTGGTGAACTAAGAATTGTAAACAAAGCATTGTATTGCTTCATAAGGTCGATTTAAATTGCTGTACGTACATGTGTCGCTAAAGTAAACCGCACCATGACAACACCTTTAAAACAACAACAAAATAGAGGCTGCAAGGAACAAAGAGATACCCATGCCAAACTAAAAATAACTAAACAAGACTGAGTAATTTAATCTTATATTTTATATTATATATAATTTAGCTCAACAGAAATGTTTTTCACTTACTATTACAACAGCAGGAACACAATAATGCCTGTAGCTGATATCCACAAACAATCTACTGTATATGCTGTGATTATTAAAATCTACACTAGCCTGCGTGAGTGTAATGTATAGGAAGAGGATCTTTCACGGAGAAACCGGTCTGTAACCTACCTTGTGAAGTCTTCCTCCCCCAGCATGTGGCGGGGAACTGGCGAGTACCTGGACGGGGTGACCTGGGGCGGCGGGTACACTGGCTTGGGCTCCATCGCACCCATATAGTTGTGGCTGACGTGGTTGTCTACCATAGTGGGGAAGGCTGGAGGGAGGGCCAGGCCAATAGGGGGAAAGAAAGAATGATCACAACAAAGGCACAACAGGAACAATGCATAAGGCCTCACACAGAAATCTGATGCTAGCAGCATGGCTAAAACCCCAAAGCAAAAAGACTGATTATCTCTGTTAAACAATTTTATTTTGAAGAAGAGAAAGATCTAAAATGTGTGCACCTGAAATTATAGTAATATTCCCTTAGTGCACACATGGTAAGCATAGTAGGCAAAAGTTTGTTGGTCTGTAAACTGTAGACAGGTTGGGTAATAATTTCAACAACTGCCTTCATTTTCTCTTCCAAATAAGTTTGCCCAATCTGTGAGCTTGTCTGATCATCTGACTGCTTGTGTTTCTTACCCCATCTAACTTCTTTCTAGCAATGCCTCCATGTTCCCAGATCTTAGCAATTAACTTGGTGAGAACAATGATATTATTAGCGATAGGAATTGTGGCCAAAACTACAAACATAAGACCCAGGTTGTATGAAACCAGAATTTCATTCCGAGGAACCAAAATGGCACAGGAAATTGGCTAGGCTATTTATATACCCAAAAAAAATCAATCTCTTCTGTTCTATGTCAGTGCTAATCTTTACACAACAGGCAACTAGCACCGACTAATAACAGAGATGTTTCAATAATCTACACCTGATGTTTTTGAATCGTTTAGGAGAAAAAATTTGGGGACATTTTTCTAAATATGTTGTCTTTGTGCACGCATGCAAAAGACAGCTCACAAGCATAAAAACACCTCTTTTTTTCTATGATTTAACATTCTTCATGGAGGCAGCTGAGCATGATAAAACAAGCGTTTCAAATCCAGATCATCTGACCACGGGTTATACTGTCAGAGCGGGGTAAAGTCTGCATTAAACCCTGAAAACTGCAAACATTTAAAACATACAAAAAGCCCTCAAGAGCCCCCTCTAATACTAAATCACTGTTCTGTGGAAATTTGAGATGCCGCAGCTCAAGATCGTGGGCTCTCATGAGCAGGTGGGATGTGAGAAACCATCCACACTCAGTGGGAGGCAGAGAACTGCGCTTGTTGTTGCTGTGGGTAGGATTGTGTGTGTGTGTGTGTGTGTGTGTGTGTGTGTGTGTGTGTGTGTGTGTGTGTGTGTGTGTGTGTGTGTGTGTGTGTGTGTGTGTGCAAGCATTCACTACATTCACTATGTGGGTGTCTGGGCATAGCAGTTTTGGGGAGAGAACAGTGATCCAACACTAAAAATCATGCAGGCCCACTGAAACATCTCTGATAAAGATAAAAAGACAATTCCCAGTACAAAATGCTCTAACATGGACTTTAACTTATCAATCAACCTTTACCTTACGTCAAACCTTTTACATAATTAAACCTGTGTAGTTTTGGAGCTGGCAGCTTATGGATTGGGAATATAAAATGTAGATTCCGGCTTGGACAGTGTGTGACCTGTGTTGGGAAACTGGAACAACAAGAAGAGGTAGATACGTACTGCTGGAGTAGTCTGGAGGGGCGTACATGTCATTAAGATGTACCGGTCCTGGTTTGGCCACCTTGAGATAAACCATATCGGAGGTGTTCTTCAGTGCAGCCACTGCCTCCTCATGACGCACGTCCTGTAGCATGATGTTGTTCACCTGAATGTGACGATTGTGCCAGAAAAGAGAGAGGAGGAAAAAAGTCCTTGTATCAACACCTGAACACCTCACGTCTTGGCTGCACTGTGACAACACCAGACATCACAGCAGCCATCACAAAAGCCAACACAATAATGAATCATAGCTTGAAGGTATTATGAGATTTCAGTACATTTTAACAGCGGAGTAAAAGGTTGGTGTGCTGTGCAGCTTTAACAGAGGTCAAAAGGAGTAGGTAGTGGTTCTAAAAAATGTTTCTCTTTTAAAATTCAATTCTCCGGAAAGAAAGTTTTTGAACGCCCTCAATTTTAGCAAACAATGTGCTCTTTGTTAATAACGTAAAGTACAGTATATGTGAATTGAGATTGGCTTGAGATTTTATATCATTGCAAATGACAGAGCTCTTCATCACTCTAATTGGACACCTGGAGGACAGTATAGTTGATACTATGAAATGACAGAGTCTGCATGTTTTCACCATACAGTAGTTCTGCCAAACTTCTCTCTGTGGTTTTGATAATGTAGGAAATAACACATATCTCATTTCACAGACGAGTAATAGCTTGCTTTTTCTCAGTTGTCTGACATTTGACTGCCAAAAAGTTTGTGTTCTATCAACTGTTCCTAATGGGACGTAATTAGTGTGTTCTTGTTTCTTGTTTATTTATTTTTGGTTATATAAAAGAGCTATGTACAAAAAGGATTTTACAAATGAAGCTGCAGATATGAGATAAAAAACAAATAAAAAAAGGCATGAGAATAAAAACCATAAAAACATGAGCAAATAAAAGGTGAGTTAATAAAAAGAGTAGATCTATTATAAGATCAATTATAATGTTTGCATTATGACACAACTTTTCTGTTTCATGGAACTCTAATGAGTGGGTGCCATTTTGTGTTTTGTTTTTCACTTAATTAAAAACAGGTGCTCTGGAAAGGTCAAGCCTATGTATAGTATGTTTAAAAAATGTAGTATGCTGGTTACAGCTACTTAGTCTGTTTAAAAAACTTTGACTGCTATTGAATTTGTATTTTAACACTGTAAAATAATCACTAAAGCAACATTTCTGCAAATGCATATTATCTTAATGAGAGCTCAAGGAAGAGGGTAACTGTAGTGACTTCTTTTTTAATATATATTAGCCTTAACAAATGTTATACTTCTTACTATTCATTGTCATGGTGCAATAGGTGTTTGTAATCAGTACTAACAGTGATTTCAGATTTTTTGGATAACTCGCCAGTGAACTATATTAATACCTAACACCATTTTGGTTTGAACATTTTGATTTATGTGACTGAGTCAGAGGGAGGCTCATACAGCTAGCAGGCGGTCTCCAGTCTGCAGCCGTCCATCTTTTTGGGCAGCTCCTCCTTCTATGATCTTGGTAATATAGATGCTGTTGTCTCCTGGGATATGTTGGTTGCCGATCCCTCCAGCAATACTGAATCCAAGCCCTGGTTGAATAATACACACACAGTCAGATATGTCAATACACAAAGAAATCACCTGATTTTACACATTTTTAGATATTCCATGCTGGGGGTTGCCTCCTCTATCCTGAATAGTTCACTTCATAGTAAATATTGCCTTTAAAGTGGAGTCTCTGTCTATATTTCCAAATTTAATGCATATTTATCTGGGAAAATTAACTTAATCCCTCACCTATATCTGAAAATGTATCTTTGATGAATCTAATCTGTGCAGTGGTATATATTTCTATTTTAGGGTTACCAGTTTATCATGTACACAGCACAATCTAATAATATCCTGATAAGTGGGATGTGTCCCTGACCTTTGGGCCCTTTCAGCAGGTTGACCTCCAGAATCGTCTCAGGTGGGGCCTGTCTCCGTCGGACCAGCAGCCGCACCACTGGCCCCGCCTCCTTCAGGGCCTCCACCGCCCGGCTGTGAACCACCTCAGACACGTCCACGTCGTTCACACGCAGCACGCAGTCATTCACCCTGCGGAGGGAAACATTTTAATACACAACACGCATGCCGATGGCCAAAGTGATCTGAAACCTCCAATGCCCATACAAAATCAGTCCATATCATAATTTTTGCATGTTTCAGGCTTTGTTTTTTTCCAGTGAATCATAACTTTGAGGAAACACACAGAGCCTTGGGCAGACAGGGCTGTAGAAACTCTGCCTCCCACACAGCACTGCCTGGCGGGACACATGGTGGTGGTGAGCGTTATAGAGGAGAGTAGGGAAGTTAGAGCAGAGATAGGACAGAGGGTGCAGAAGAAGCTTAAAAAGAGTAGAAGAAAAGAACGAGGTGGGGAGAACTTACCCCAGCCTCCCATCCATAGCAGCTGCTCCTCCAGGGATAATCTTGGTGATGAAGATCCCCGGATCATCAGGAATGTGGGGATTATCTATTCCCCCGGCAATACTAAACCCCAGGCCAGAGTTCCCCTGCACACAGGTTATGATTGGCGTTTTCAGTAGGGTACAATAAACAACACATACACTTAGATGTAAGTGATGGACCCAGTGTGGGCTCAAGGTCAGTACAATATGGCTCTTAAGTGTATTGGTATCTTTGAGGAACACGTGATCAATGCAAACTGCTCTAGGGTGTTCTCCAGGCATTTCTGATGTCCGTTTTTGAGGACACGTGTGTGTGTGTGTGTCCTCGCATGTGACAAATGATAATGGCATGTACTCCATTAGAAGAGGGCACTTCATTCAAAATGTCATGCTTACTCCGTCAACCCTCAGAGAGGCCTCAGTGTTAGAAATGCCTCGTGTCCACAGAAAAGTGGATTTATGATGTTATGAGTTGAGAAGCGTCATTTCTATTGCATGATACAGAGCTTCTCACTCTCTGCAGGAGACAGACACTACCACCCCCCGTCCTTCCCGGCCCTGAAATGACAAGAGGACCCATTTGGATCCAGTGGGTCCAGGCGCACTGCTGCATCTGACAGCCATAGCCACAGAGACAGGCAGCAAACAAGACAGCTGAGAAAAGACCTCACTTTATTATTTTCTATAATTAATGAGCAACAGTCGAAACAAATTAGGACAGAGGGAGGCTGAGGCCTCCCAGTGTGCTACTCTGGAGCCGAGAGGAGTACATTGGGCCTTACCGCCAAATGTTACACACCCACAGTCCTTTTAAAGTGTGACTTTGCATAGCTTATTTAAGCTTACTGCATCCAGAAATGCCACTTAGAGTGGAAGGGGCAGTGAGATACTGTGCATCTATCGTAGGGTTAGGAGGTGCATCTATACGTGGGTGGAATAATGAGAGCAGAAACATATAGCTCTGCCACTACAAGCTGAACCACCGCTGACAAGTGCAGTGGTGCCTGCTGAACAATTGAACAGGAGAGCACTTTACATTTCTGGCGTCTGCTGATGACATGTGCATCAGGATTATGTAAAAAGCTACGCCTCACTGGCGTTACTCTGTGCTCATACTCACATAAGAGATCATAAGACATTCTTACTGCATGATGTAACAGCTATAACTTCACTAACACACAGTATCACATATGATTCTCACGCATTTACTGAGATGAACATTTCTCTTTGGTTGTCATGTTGTTTAACCTCAATGAGTGAAGACTGAGCTGCTTACTACCACCTAGTGGGGAGAAATCCATCCATCATGCAGAAAATACATTAAAGAGGAATGTGTAAAATGTACAAGCAACTGGTAAAGCTCACCCTCTCTAAGATGATCTCTTCATATTTATACATCCCATCACTGCCATTTACCTGTCAAGACAAAGAGCATGATGTTAGTTACATCACCAAACCTCTAGTCTGTCATTTGCTAAAAATATAGTAAGAAAAAAGAGAAGCATGCAAATGTTTAAGCTAAATCCTTCACCATATAATACAGAGTAGACCTATGTACACTGAGCACAAAGAACTGTGGAGAATAGGATTATTGACAAAATATACAGAAGATACATTCAGCAGATTGTTTTACTAACTAAAAATACCACCATGAATTTCTGATTTGTTGCAATCAAAAGTATCAAAATGCATATGCACTGAGATGCTACTGCAACTGCAGAAAGCACATTCCCCACAAACAGGCAGGGTCAATAGGATAATGGATGTCAGTCCACATGGCAAACAGCATGTTGCTACCAGGAGGCAGCCTTTTCATCCCCCCCTCCCCCCCCCAAACACACACACACACACACACACACACACACACACACACACACACACACACACACACACACACACACACACACACACACACACACAACATGCTTGTGCACCGACACAGAGGGAGTGTGAATGAGAGAGATATATACTGTACAGAGAGAGAGAGAGAGAGAGAGAGAGAGAGAGAGAGAGAGAGAGAGAGAGAGAGAGAGAGAGAAGAAAGACAGAGAGAGAGAAGATACTTACATAAGGGCCTGCATCTAGTGAGTCTGCGTTGACGATGATGGGGGGAGGGTTGGCCTGTGAATATGAAGAGATACACATTATCTCAGTGTGTGAGGCTGGCAGCACGCAGACGTAATGCGGTACACACACTATCACTTGGGAGCAAAGTGAACGGATGCCATGGGAACAGTCGGTGAATCTCCTTGGGGCTTAGAGTGGGTGTGTGTTGGAAAGGTGTGAGGACTGAGAATGAGGACTGGGGCAGAGAGACCGCTGCTTATTAACCGCCACAGCCAGACGTCCTGCAGTCACCTCATAAAACAAACTGGCTTCTGTTCCAGCCGTTGGGACAATACGTTTATCCCACATCAGCCCCTCCTTTCCACTCTCACTTCACACACAGAAATAACACCATGTAGTATCACATACAAAATGCATGATTTTAACATCAGATAACATGACAGGCTACATGTAATACTGCGCAAATACTAGACGAAAGGAATGTCCACATTTTTTTATTTTATTCTGTTATTTAGGGTGTTAGGGTTGTTTTATATGTGCAATGCTGAAATGTTTAGTTGATTAACTGATGACTGACAGCAATTTTGATAATCCATCAATTGTTAAACACATTTATCTAGCAAAGATATACATACATTAACATTTACTGGTTCCTCTCTCAAATGTAAGGCTTTTCTCTGATTGTACATTGAATACCTTAGCATAAACATACAATTTAAATAAGTCACCTTGTGCTCTGAGAAATTTTAATCAAAATTTTTTACTCTGTTCTGATATTTGACAGGCTGACCAGTTAATCGATTAATAAAAATTAATATGTGTTAAATATCTGTTTAATCTGGAATTAATGTTTTATTCTGGCAAATAAGGATGAAAACATTTGCCAATTTCATATAGGCAAAGTCAGTGGGATGTGAAGGAAATGGCTAAGCATTTGGTGTTTTCAGCTTCTCAAAATGTGAGCATTTGCTGCTTTTCATGGTTTTATATCCATGCAAATTAAATGTCTTTTCCTTTTGGACTGTTGGCAAGACAAAACAAGACATCTGAAGACTGAATATTGGGTTCCCAACTGTTGTTTTTCCATGTTTTCTCTGTCGTTTAAAAAAAATAATCAATGAATTGTAAAAATTATCACCAGATCAACTGATAATTGTTTGATGTTCGTGAAAATTTCCGAATTTCAAGGCTAATATATTCTGATCTTTTTTTTGCCATTTAATAGTCAGGTTGTCAGCTAAAAAGTATAATTAATATGGATTCATATGAAGAGTTTTCTTGACCCTACATGGTCTAAACGCCATTTTAGATTTTTGATCATGAATACTACTTTGAGGAAAACACTGATTACTCTTCATATATTTGTTTTCTCTGAGCACATGAACCAGGTGAAATGGAAAATTTAGTTTACTTATTGGCAATATTGATGCATAGTTCCAGTACCAGCCTTTAAAGCCCTGTTGAACCAAACTACAAGTGCTACAAATTAACTTTAACAGTTCAATTAACTTATAGCTCAGCTCTATTGTGCCACCTGGTGTTCGTTTTTCCATTTCAGGCCTGCAGAGCGACCGAAGAAGCTAAGAGACCTCAGATAAAAGCTGCCAGAGTTGAAACAGAGACGCAGAAGGTTTAGGGGCAGCTTGATGGCCATCCTCTAGTTCAGCACACTGGCTGTCTACTTTTCATTGATTTGATTGAGCTGTGTGGGTGAGGGGATGCTGACGACGCTGCTCGGGGACCTTACACTTCCTGAGGTCCAACGCTGAGGAGAAAATCACTAGCTCCCTGTCTATCTTACCCCTACCCTCCCCCACCTTACCCAATCTCACCCTCTCACCTCTTTCTTAACATATTCAAATCCTGCTGATTTTTATCTTCATCTTGATTTATCACACATTACATAATTATGCTATTTTGTATGTAAACTATTTGGTTGTACACGGTGGAGCTGCCTGTAGTGATATCTTTGAAAGACTGACAGCCTGCAGCACTAGTACAATATTAAATGTACATAGGTCTGGACAATAAATCAATATAATACAATATTGTGATATATGATTCGACGTTCTCTGTGATTTGGTTATGGTAATATCACAAGATCTTATCTTTAAGGCTGCTTTGAAGTTTGGTGATTCATTTTCTTTAAATATTTTAGTGTTCTACCTTAATAAAAATGAAGAAACAATTAATGCAATAGACACTTTTATTCATATAACATATTCATTTTAGAGTGTTTGTAATATGTTATATATACAGTATTTATATATCAATGAACGATTTACTCGCAGCCTTTTAGATATGTACATTATTAAAAATATCAAGCAACAAGTACTGAAGGGGTTTTCAATCAAACTGCATGAGGCTGCAGTACTTATGTATCCACAAGACAGTAGCTTGAAACACGCTTTTATGAAGATCTGATCTTTTGATCAAAATCCTTCATCCTCACAAGTTGTGCAGGTGTCATTTTATTTCTCCTGGTAATGACGGTTTGCTCTCCAAATAAACAGGAGCTGTAGATTTGACCCGCTCCGCTCGGTGGTGATGTGCTATGACTCTGGACAGCTGTGGCTGCCACCACGCCCCCCAACCTTCCCCTCCCTCCCCCACCACCTTCCCCTCCCTCCCAGTCAGCACAATCAGGCCTTCGTTGTAATCTGCATATGGACTAACAGATGCTCACGTCTGTGCTTGTGTTTGCACATTTCTCATGAATGCTTTGCACCTCCTCCCTCTTCATCTCAGACCCCAACTCATAGCCCATGCCCCAAATCCAGGAGACGGTTTAATAGTAATAGCATCTGTATTATCGGTCCACAGCAGCCATGTTAGTGACAGTCTATTGTGAATGAAAACCCTGAAACCAAAGCCCATACGGCGAGAAGTGATGAAACACAGCCTGAGGGCCACACATGGGAATACATTGGCTACTACTGTCCCTTAGTGACTGACAGACTAAGCTACTGAATCCACTACTGAGACCACATGTGACAAAACACACCTGTTACAGTAATAATGCCTACAGTGCTTATCATAAGTATCATAGTGGACCAATGCTGCGCAATGGGATCACTGAAGCTACAAGTCTAGCTGAAAGACAATAAACCCATCAGTCGTAGAAAACAGCAGTATTATCCTGGCCTGGGATTGCTGCCTAATCTCTCTATCTGAATCTCACTTAACAAGCAAACAAAAAGGAATAATGGAAGATAATCTCAACATGCTGAATATCAACATGAGTTTGTTTAACATTTAGCAGTTTACTCAGGTAACTCGGATTAGGTTGGATTACTTGGGTAACCTGCTTTTCATCTACGTTAGTCAGCTGCCCAGAGCATGAAGACAGTTGATTAAAGATCATAAGATTGGTGCGCCCGGTTAGCTCAGTGGGTAGAGCTGGCTACCCATGTACCCAGGCTGAGTCCTTGCTGCAGCGGCCCAGGGTTTGAGTCCGACCTGTGGCCCTTTGCTGCGTGTCATCCCCTCTCTCTGTCCCCCTTTCCTGTCTATCTTCAGCTGTCTCTATCATAAAGGCAATAAAAGCCCCAAAAAATACTTCAAAAAAAAAAAAAAAAAGATTGTAAGATTTGACCACCACTGAAGTTTATCACATAACGGAGCTATGATCTGTCAGCGCTATAATGGGCCCTCAGAGGACTGGCAGGGGACAAACACTAATTTACAGTGTTTTCCTACCATGGGAGGCAGGTTGAGAGTCACAGAGACGAAGACAAAAGCAGTCCCTTACAGTCTGATGTCAAAGATTGATGAGAATGTAAGTGTAGTCAGATACCTTGAAGAGATTCAAAAGGTGAGGCAGTAAAAGGTTTTGGATGTGATGCAGTGCCAGAGCGAGAGACTTGGAATCTTAAGTTTAAAAAATGAGGCCTTGAAACTTGACTTGAACTTGACTACTCTGAGACTTGACTTGGTATAACTCTGGAACAACAAAGTCTAAGTAAATACACTTGGAAAGAAAATTCAGAGACGTGTCACTTGATTTAGACTAGACAAGACAGCCCCATTTACCACCTGGTATTAACATATGATCAGTGTCTAGATTTAATATCTGGATAATGACATACAATCAACAGACGAAGAGCATTTTCGTTATATCTCTTGCTCGCTATTACTACTTGTAGCTTTTGCCAGGTTTTCCTAAGCCAGCCGGAAGAGAAGGAGTAAGGTGACCTTTCAACTTGCTTAATAATGTGGCTACACTGTATGGATGGCATTTATCCCTGGATGAGATCCAACCACAATGAGAACCAGCCGATCTGATCATGATTAGTTCGGTGAGCATTTACACCTGACATTAACATGTCTTTTCCCTTATCCAGATGTAAAAGGGGTTGCTTGAGACTTACCCCAAAAAGACTTAAAAACAGCTCTGTATAGTACACAATGTGGGACAGATACAATAGATTACAATCCCTTTATTTCCTCTTGAATGAAAACATTAATCATTAAAGGCACAAACAGTTGTTTACTCCTGCCCACCTGCAATGCAGCGTTTAGGGTTACAGTGGCTTTGGCGCTATATGGACACCCATACACACAGGCTGAGACATGGAAGCAAGTGAGCATACTGGACACAAAGACCTCGTGTACACACAATGACAATGAGTCCAGACTGCTTCCCCAGCATGAGATCATTACAAGTCCCCACTGACCACCAGGAGTGATGAAAATTCACCCGCTACAGTGCTTTCTTTCTCTCACTCCCTCGTCTCATTCACCCATCTGTTCATAATAGTTTCTTATTCATCAATCTATCATCTTGCTCTTCTGTCAGTTGAGACAGTGCGTCTGTCTCTTGTCTCTCAGCATCACGGTGCATGTGTATCAATGTCCTGGTGGCATTGCAACACTCACGTGGCTGCAGACCCTCGGGACAGTAAAGCCACAAAGACTCCCACTGAACCTTGGCAAGTGCAGGGCACAGGCTTCATCCAAATTGTTAAATAATCAATGTGTTCCCATGGTAACCGGTGCTTGAACGGTATTGGCCGGCAAGCCCGCTTAGTCACCTCCCCCTACTTCACCTCTTAGGGCTCTCACTGCAGTTTATGCGGCTCTGTGCTCGCACATGCATGGCCATGGGCTGGATGTGCCTGACTGCCTTCAGAGCTGCCTGTCTCCATCACACACACACACACAGCTTCTCAAATCCATACGTCATGAGTTAAAAGGAGAAAAGCTGTGTTCAAAAATGACATTATGGCTGCAGTGGAGTCAGGAGGAGAGATTTAAATGAATATCAAACATCTTTATTATGTGTTTAAAGACGTGAATCTTGACCATTTGATGCACACATGCATCAGCTGATAGTCCTTTTGGTCTGACCATACTGTGTTTAGTAGCTCATGGTTTGTCAGGCAGATATACTGTATACATTAGCTAGGTTAAAGGAAAAGGTTTGGCATTCTGGGAAATATGCCTATTTGCTTTCTTTCTTAGAGTTAGATGAGAAGATATGTTAAATACGAAGCTACTTCCAGGAAAAAAAGCTAATTTGGCTCCTTCCAAAGGTATCAAAATCTACGAACCTGATTGAACAATTGTTTGTTTAACCAGTAGAAAAATGTAAAAACAACAATTTGCTGTTTTAAGGCAGGGTTTTGTAACCTTTGGACAGAGCCAGGCTAGCTTTTCCCCCCATTTGTAGTCTTTATGCTAAGCTAGGTAAGCTGGCTGCTCGGTGTAGCTTTATATTTACTGTACAGACATGTGAGTGGAATCAATCTCATCAAAGCCTTTTTGTAAAACCTTCAATGGTTGTACTAGACTTTCACACTGCAACATATACTGTAAGTCTAAATATGGTCGCACACTGCCTCTCTTTAATGTATGTTTACCAGTGCTGTAATGCGGTACACAAATGAAAAAAACAAACACTGAGCATCCCAATAAAACATAATTTACAAATGTAGATCTAATTTTGAAAAATCCTGTGGATGACATCTGTATCCCTGTTGGTGACAATATATCACACCTTAGGAATGTTAAACACTGGCTTTCTTCCACACCTGTCAGCATTACATGTTGTGTTGTCAAACCCTCCTCTTCATCGCAGGTAGAGTGGAGGGGAAGAACAAGAGGGTTCAGCGTGTGCTAAGCGACGGGATGCTGACAGGGCAATAACCCCTTCCTCCTTAGCAAACATTTCCACATCAGTTCCTTTCTTGCCAGGTACACCGACATGGCAGCTCAGTCTCCAGTGGTGACATCGCAGTGAAATATGACAGTCAGACCCGCTCAGATGATGCACCCAGTAAGTCAAATGATACAGCCAATGCTGAAGAAAGCTCTTCCTGGGCCTACAGTCAGAGCTAATAACAGATAGACGAACAAGATGTGCTTATGTTATTTAAAAATGTAATGTTCCTTCGTTTTCTGGTGCCTCTAGTGGTACTGCATTTATGTTTTCCTGCAGAATGTGGGATGAGAGACGCAGTCAGTGGTGCTGCTCTGATCCCCCGGCTCTCATTGGCCTCTCGTAGGCCACGCTGCAGTCCAATCAATATCTACTCAATTACCATGCACCCAACATCTCATTCACGCTGTGGCCCCTGTGCCGGAGGGAAGAGGGAAGGAGAGAGGCAAGGTGAGAGAAGAAGTGACAGACGCACGGAATTGACAAAGGATGAACACGTGACTGCGTGAGACGTTTTACTCACAGACAGCGCTGAAACTCAATGTTGCATTCTTTGTCAGTGACAAAGGCGGAATAACGAGATGTAATAAAGAAAATCCCATAGCGGTAAAGGTCAACTGCTCCTTCTCTCCTGCTACAACTCCGGCTGAATTCAGGCATTCATATCAATAAGGCAGCCACAAGGAAATTAATTAGTCCACCCATAAAACAGCCCCATTAAAGCTCAAAGTTTTCTGATTTGATGGCTATGATTGAGCATTGTGACTATGTTGCACCCCCCCCTCCAAACACACACACACACACACACACACCACAGACGCACATTCATGAAACCATAATTAATAGCCCCGTCACAGCTGTCAGCAGCGCTCCCTCCTCATCTTTATGTAATATTACAAAAGCATGCTCTGGCTTACCTCTCTGTCATGCTGAGCAGCTCCAAATGAGAGCTGGCTAGTTTGACCTTCACAAGTGCAGCCACAGAGGGAAAAGTACTTAGCGTAACGAATATTCATAACAGTGTTGCTTGAGAAGGCTTTCTACAAGTCTGCTGACAATTGATCAGGTCTGAACATGACAGTGTCTCTGGTGTGTGTATTCATGCTTTAACTTTCATGTATGTGGGCAAATGAAGTGTGCGCAAATTTGTACAAGAGACTCAATCAAAATGGTTGCAGATTAATCTATGAACTGATTTTCGAAAAATGGAATGACTACCCAGTTCAGCTCTATTTTTTGCTCTGAAGTGCTGTACAGTACATGTACGTGAAGCAACATTGTAACTGATGTCTCAGTGTTATTTCTCTGATTGAGTCATCCCTGCCTTTCGAATGTTGCTGCTAATGAGTGGGTGACAGAACTACAGGTGTCCCCCCCCCCACAGGCACCGTCAACTGCTGCGCTAAAGTACGCTGCTGTAGAAATATAATCTGTCAATAATGATTACTGTTTTTTTATCAAGATACATTATGTAAATTACTGTACTGCTAATTCACATCAGTCACCGGTCTCACGATCACACAGCCAACACCACGAGGCTCAATCACAAGCTAACAGCTACGGTGAAAGTTACCAAGTGTGCTGTGGCAAGGCTCCATAATGAAGGAAGCCTGTCATGTGTGAGTGTCATCAGTATGCTTCACATAATCC